>NC_140676.1:15919431-16535396 GCF_054131305.1 Coturnix japonica | reverse complement strand
GTGCATTAAAAAGAGCACAGCCATCAGGTCAGGGGAGGTGATCCTTCCCTTTACTCTCTCCCTGTGAGGCCTCATCTGGAGCACTGGGACCAGTTCTGGGCTCCCCAGCTGAAGGAAGACAGGGAACTGCTGGAGAGAGTCCAGCAGAGGGCCACAAAGCTGACTGGGGACCTGGAGCATCTCCCTGAGAAGCTGTGGGTGCCCCATCCCCAGAGGTGCCCAAGACCATGGGTGGGCCCTAGGCAGCCTGATCTGGTGGGTGGCAGCCAGCTCATGGCAGGGGGCTGAAACTGGGTGAGCTGTGAAGTCCCTTCCAATTCAAGCCATCCTGTGAACCTATGACTTGATAGTTCCATCTGAACCTGCTTTAGAGGTTGCTGGGCTGGATGACCCCCAGAGGTGCCTCCTAGACCTCACCACCTCATGCCTGTGTGCCACCACAACCTGCTGCATGCATCCCAGCTGTGGGTGCCTGCCCCATGCCTGCTGGCTGGATGACATTTGCAGTCAGCAGAAGGGAAAAGGCACGGCCAGGCACAACTCATCTGACCTTTCACAGGCAGCCACCTTCAGAAGAGATTAATGCTGCCCAGAGCAGCCCTTGCTTCCATCGCCATGCAGCACACAGGCTGCGTGCAGGCAGATGGCTCCTTGGTCCCTGGGTGCAGGGATGGGCAGCCAGCACCTCCCAGCTGGGCTGGGCTTGCAGGCATGGCCATGGGACCAAGCTGGAAGGGCAGGGATGAAGGCAGCCATCTCCTGCTGCCTGTGCTGGTTCTGCTGCCTTCAAGCCCTGCAGTAATTTCTGGTGTTGATTATATATGTAAATCTGTATCTATAATTGTCCCCCTCATGTATGTCTGTGTATATATATACGCACACACGCGTCGATGTGTGTGTAGCTGACATATGTGCTCTCAGCCCCCACAACATATGCAGCAGAAAAGTGCTGGCACATGCGCATTTCCCCACTGGGGCAGTGCTGGGACACACCTGCCTGCAGCACAGCATGGGCACGGGCACAGGTCTGCAGGGACCACCTGATGGACCCAGGGGCACTTAGAGCCGTATGATTCAAATCTGTAATCTCTATTCAGGGTGTATTCAGGAATGGTCTGGAGGAGCAGATGGGACAGAGACTTGAGCTTGCAGGAGCTATGGGGTAGAGAGGAGCAGGTGTTTGTGGGGTAAGGTAAGCTGGTGCCCATAGGCAGTTCTTCTGGTGCACAGAGCTAGGAACAGAGCAGAGAGGGAGGGCAGGTGTCAGGAGCACCCAGGTGTGCAGCTGGGGAAGAGCCTTTCCTTAAGAGAGCTGTTGGCGTTGACATCAGTAGTGTCACTGATGGAGAAATTCAATCACTTCCAATGAGGGAAAAATAATTGTCTTTCGAGGTACAGTAGGTTGTTGTCATTTTCCTATGACACACTCCATCAACTTTCAATTTCTAGCACAAAGCCCTTCGTTCTCGTTCGGGCCTCTCTAATCCTTCATGGTGAGCATCCATGGCAGGAGTGGCCCCAGCCTGGCTGAGTGGTCTTCAAGCAAAGAAACCCAATTGTACCAACATGAGCATCACCCAGACCTGCTGGGGGTGCCATTTCCAGCATTCCTATAGTCTGGGGAAGATACATCACTGTGATGTGGCTTTCTGCAATGGTGTAACCGCATCAGTGGGCAAGGAAAGAGCCACTGGTGTCATCTGCCTGGACTTCAGTAAGGCCTTTGATGCAGACCCCACAGCATCCCTCTCTCAGAACTGGGAAGATGGGTTTGATGGGCAGACTGTTCAATGGATGAGGAACTGGCTGTGAGATTGTACCCAGAGAGCAGTGGTCAATGGCCCAATGTGCAGGTGGAGACCAGCAATGAGTGGTGTCCCTCAGGGGTCAGCCCTGGCACTGGTGCTCTTTAATTTCTCCATCAGTGACACTGACAATGGCATGGAGGGCACCCTCAGCAGGTTGCAAGTGACACCAGGCTGTGTGGTGTGGTGACATGCTTGAGGGATGAGATAACATCCAGAGGGACCCGGATAGGATGAGCAGTGGGCCTGGGAGAACCTTGTGGGGTTCAACACCTCACAAGGCAGCTGAGCACTGGCACAGGGTGCCCAGAGAGACAGTAGCTCTCCCCATGGCTGCAGATGCCAAGGTCAGGCTGGGGGGCTCTGAGCACCTGATGTGCTGTGGGTGTCCCTGGGAAGTGGACAAGATGGCATCTTCCAACACAAGGATGCCATGATGTGAAGGCCCCCATCTCCACGTGCCACACACACCTTCACTGCCCTGCCTGGGCTCCCTGGGAGCAGCAGTGATTTTTGGAGCTGACACCCTGCTGCCCTTGGGCTCTGCCCTGCAGCTGAGAGCA
Organism: Coturnix japonica; assembly: GCF_054131305.1. Taxonomy (NCBI): domain Eukaryota; kingdom Metazoa; phylum Chordata; class Aves; order Galliformes; family Phasianidae; genus Coturnix; species Coturnix japonica. Next base: position 16,533,028 of record NC_140676.1, on the reverse strand, counting down.
TTTCACTTGGCTTTGAATGAGCGTGGTGCGTTCCGTTCGCCTGTCAGATCCAGCCTGACGCTATTTGGGTAGGAGCAGAGGGGTGGGAGTTTAGAGAGACAAAATGGTGCTTTCTTGTTTCTTCTTTTTTTTTTTTATACATTCATTGGAGCCTTCAAGTGACACGCACACAATAACGTATCACCCAGCCTGAGTAAAGCTTGAACGGTTTAAAAATACGTTGGTGAACTTTCCACCCCTGCTCACGCACAGGCACCATCCCTTTGGGGTCCGCTCTTTGGCAAGAACAAGCAAGGAGTTAAGCAGCTCGGCAAGGCGAGCTATTTATGGATGTTGCAAGCTCCCCGCTCTCCTCCATACCCCGCTCAAATCCCTTAATTATCTGCCGTTGTTTCACGCTGGGTCTCACCACATGCTCTCAAGGGAACCCACCAGGGCTCTGCCAGAGGATGGGCTGCAGGGTGGGGAGGGAAGGATCTGCTGAATGCAGCAGAGCAGCCCTGCAATATGGGCTGCTGTGGGGCTGGGGGCTGCTGGGCTCCCGTGTGCCCCATGCAGTCTGCCCAGCTGCAGGCACACTCTGGGAACACGGAACAAACCCTTCTGCAGCCCCAGAGCCACCACGAAGGTGCTGCTCCAGGACCATAAGGATTTCAGTGAATCCACTAATAGTCTTATAATAAACCCACCGAACAAGGAAATGGGCAGAATCATCTCAGTGCCCAGAGCTGTGTGGCTGCTGGTGGCAGCGGCTCTTTGAACATCCCCATGCAGCACAGCCTCCACCCACCTCCCTGGGCATCTCACACTGGTGTCCCACTCTATAGCCACCCATGTCTCCTTGCTCTCACCCACTGCCTTGCACATACCTGATGGCTTGTATGAACAGGAGAGGAATCAAGCTCAAGGAAGGAAGGTGTAGATTGGATATCGGGGAATTTCTTCACAGTGAGAGTGGTGAAGTGCTGGAACAGCTGCCCAGAGGGGCTGTGGATGCCCCATCCCTGGAGGTGTGCAAGGCCAAGTTATAGGAGGCCCTGGGCAGCCTGGTGTAGTAACAGATCTGGAGGTTGGTGGCCCTGCCTGTGGCGGGGGGTTGGAACGTGATGGTCCTTGGGGTCCCTTCCAATCCAAGCCATTCTATGACTCTATGACTCTGTGACTCTATGACTCTGTGCTGTCATCAAGGGCTCAGGAATCAAGCTCTGCCCATCCCCTCTGGGGAGCAGCACAAGGGGTGGCTGCTGGGAGGAGCTCTGCAGATGGACCCAGGGCAGAAATGTGGGACTTGACCCCCACGAGAGTTGTGGGGCCCCCTGGCAGCTGTGTCCTGGTGAGTGCTGATGGCTGCTGGGCTGTGGGGATGTGGCCGTGGAGCAGGGAGTGCTGCCATGAGCCCCAGCTCCTCGCTGTGTTATTTTGCCGTGTTCTCACCTGATTAGCGGATTTGAAATATGGTCTTTGGCTTTGAGACCCGAAATAGATGTTAGGTTGCCTCTGCTCTGCTGGAGGCTCCTTAGTATGCAAATCCCTCCCAAGCACGGTCAGTGCAGAGCTGTGTCTGCAGAGGGACGGCACCGCTGTTATGCTGGCTGAGGGTGCTCAGCAGCATGCAAACCAACAGGGAGACCACCATGCTCCTTCACCACCCTTCCCCATCATGTACCCCTGGTCAGGCTGCTGGAGGAGTAGCTCAGGGCACAGAGTGGGTTTTGTCTCCATGCTGGGCACTGTAGGGTTATTGGGGCTGGCGCTAAACACAAGGAGCAGCACCCCGCCAGCACCTCTCCTTTCCCAGTGCCCCAGCAGGTTTCCAATGAGGCACCAGGGCCGGCAGGCAGTGACATTCATTTTGTCACTTGCGCTGCCATCACCAAAAAAGGGAAAAAAAACAGCTGCCTGTGGGGAGAGCTGGGCCCTGTGACATTCACTTCATCTAACAGCAAGTGATGCATCCAGCAGCATCCCGGCACCGTGAGCTCAGAGCTCCACTCCCAGTCCCTGCATTGCATCCCCCCGCACTGCTGTCCCTAATGGAGATGCCCCACACTGCTCCCAGAGCCTGCAGCAAGTGCTCGTTATATGGCACTAATTGCTTGCTGCCTTCACTGTGTTTCCTACCCTGTAAAGATTAAGTCAAAACGGAGCGCCCCGAGGAAGCGCCTCTATTAAACCGATGTTCATGAGGGCTGACTTTGCGCTACCTCATTAGGCTCCTGTAATTGAAGGAGTTAATTGATTATCAATAGTTTCAGCTCCCTCTTCCCATACCTGCGAGGCCTTTCTTTGGGATCCCCCATCCATCATGCAGCTCCCTGCAGCCGGCAGCCCGGTGCTGTGGGTATCTCTCCGCATCCCCCTGGTGCCGTGTCTGTTTTCCAATGCACACATGCTATATTTGGAGAGGTGCGCGTGGGGGCTCAGCTCCAAAGCACCTCGTCCCCCAGAACCCCCGAGCCAGCTGCTTGCAGCACGGCACCCGGCCCACAGCATGGGGCTGGGGCAGGGCTGCATGGGGGCTGTGTGGGGGCTGCTGGGTGCTCACTGCCTTCCTGCACCCAGCCACGTGCTGCCTGACTCAGCTGTGCGCCCGCGGGAAGGTGCTTCGTGTCCCCACCCCCTGTGTTTGCTGTGCCATCTGTCCGTCCATCCATCCATCCATCCATCCATCCATCCATCCATCCATCCATCCATCTGTCCGGGGCACGGGTGCTGCCATGCCTGTACCCTCTATGCTGTGTCACATCTCTGCCGGCAGCCACAAGGGAGAGGAAACCATTGCTCCCCACCTTCGTTAGCTGTAACGAATGAGCACTGTGTAGGAATGACATGACACCTGCTTTCCTCTTTATAAATTCAATAATTTATAGCAGGTATTAAGGGCAGAGCAGCCTCCCGGATAAAGGCTGCCATGCGTGCACGCTGGGTATTAGCCAACGGGACAACAAGCCACACTCGGATAACGCATGGAGATATTTACCCTCTCCCTCTATAAATTATTAAGGGGCTTTTTGCACATAATTACACGAGCATTTATGTTTCTCACTCCCTGCCTTTAATCCCTTTTGGGAAGGTGCCAGGCAATGCTGCCCAGGGCTGAGCATCCATGTGCTGTGAGGGTGGTGGCAGGGCCTGGTGTGCTGAGCACAGGCACAGCTTGGCACTGCCTGGCACACTGTGGGCACACGGCAGTGCTGGGCTCTGTGCTGAACCATGGGGAGCAGCAGAGGTGTGAGCCCGAGGGATGGGGCCAAAACTTGCCCTGTGGCGGCCGTGGGAAAGTGCGAAACAGGCTCCAGTGTTTTAATTGCTCTCCAACTGTGCATGTAAATCAATGATACACAGGTGTAATTGGGCGTGCAAATGTCACTAGGCGGCTGTTTACATGCTCTGTGTACATGAGGGGAGTGCGTGCGTGTGCAAAGAAACACCAAATATTGGTCATGATGACACCGCCATGGTTCAGGAATTACCACCATGCACCTGGCACAGCCACAGGGCCCGGCCCCATCACAGCATGGGCTGAGGGGCTCCTTCCCCCACCTCCTTGACCCCAGCTTTGTCCCTTCCCCTGCACCACCCCCCCCTCAGCTTTCTTTCAGGGCTGGTTCTTGACACGACTCCGCTGTGTCCCCCCTTCACCCCCCCCGTGCTCACTGCGCTCTCCTGGCCCTCTCTGCTTTGTGCTGAGAGCTTTAATCATCGCTTTGTCCCATTGTGCCGCTCCTATTCTTGTGCCAGGCTGTTAAAAAGCTGTCACTGTCATAACTTCCTTGTCCCAGAAATTATCTTTCATCTCCTGGATGTGGGCTACAATAGGAGAGGAGATGCTCGATATTATTAATACCTTCTGCATATGTGTCAATGAGCTCCAGGGCTGAATGGAGCCTGTCGTACAGCAGCGCTGCTGGGCTTTGGGTCGAGCTCCAGCTCTGGCTGAAGGTTGGAAGATTTGGGGTGTATGGGATTGGGGCACGTCCTGCTCCATGTCCATTGGCAGGCCAGGGCAAGGCACGAGGCAGTACAGAGAGAAACCATTATGATAATACTCGATAACCAGCCTCAGTTTTGCTCAGGAGCGGGCGTACCATGAGGAATCTGGACTCCCTCCAGCTGGTAATGAGAAGCCACTGGACTGACTCAGCCTGCTGCGAGGAGGCACCAGCACACGGCCAGATGGCCGCGGGGACGGGGGAGAGGAAGATCCCGCCTTACCCCTCATCCCGCTCCCCACACACATCCCCAAATGCCACCACCTCCGAGGAGGAGAGCTCCATCCTGCAAGGCACGCTCTGCCCCAGCAGCCCCACGGTGTGCACGGTGCTGGGCAGCTGCGGATTGCGGCCCCCACCCCGTGGGAGCGCTGCAGAGGGGCGGGCGGTGGATGTGGTGCTCCCGGAGCCGATGCTGGCAGTGCTTCAAGGTGCGGCGCATCTTATCTGTGCCTGGCATTTGCATGGATTTTCTCAGCTCAGCTCGTTAAGGCAAAAGTGTGAAAAACTGAAAAGAGAAGGAACTATAATAATAACGGGAGGGATGAAAACCCGTCCCCCTCCTGCCAGCTCGGCCCCGGTGCCCTGGGGGGGACACGGCTGTCCGTGCCCCCTTGCTAAGCTCCATCCTCGTCCCTTGTGTGCCACGGGGCGGGGATGGCTGTTGCAAAGGCGGTGTTGGGAGGCCCCCTGCTTCCCGGCAGCGCATAGCAGCGCGGCTGTGCGGCACGGCCGAGGCGAAGTCCCCCTCTCGTGCACCAGACAATGCCAGGAATGATTCTGGAGCGCTGTTACCGAACGCGCAGTGCCCGGCACTTTAGTGGGGTTTTAACGGTGTGTGTTGGGAGGAGGGGGGAAAAGAACTGAAAACAGCATTCAGTGCTCTTAGCCTGTCTTTTGTCCTCTGCTTTTTTCTTCCTGGATGCATTCAGCTCGCCGGCATTGTCTGTGTTGGTGAAGTGCTATTAACATCGATGGCATCGCTGAAATAGCCGTCATAATAGGAGGCATCGATCCGCACGAGGAAAGGTCTGAGCTGCACCGAGAGGGGCTGCGCTGCTCCGCGCTCCCCGCGTGTGCCAGGAGCGGGCAGCCGGCGGGTGGGCAGCGGCACTGCCGGCTGACTCAGCTGCAGCGGGCGAGCTGCCGGTGCCCACCCCTTGTTTGTTCCCGTGCTGCTCGGAGCTGGAGGATCGCTGCTGCTCTGCAGGCCCCGGGGGAGCAGCAGCACGGGGTTTGCCCCAACGCCCTCCCCAGGGGCCGGGTGGCTGCCGGGCACGCAGCCCACGGAGGGAGCCTGTCTGTATGGGAATCCCCAGCCCTGCGCGCAGTTAATGGCTCGTGGAGGAAGGCCAAGCCATCCTCTTCCTCAAAAGCTCCCACGGGCTTTAGGGCCGCCCGAGGGAAGGACCCCGGGGCTCAGCGCGGGATGCCCAGCCCCACGGCGATGGCTGTGGGCTGCTGGAGCGGCCGCCTCGCACCCAGCTTGGCCATGCGGGACCTTACCGGGCTGCTCCCCCAGGAGAGCCCCGCTGAGAGGAGGCGGGAGGGGAAAGTGCACGTCGGGAGCAAAGTCGGTGTTGGCTATCACCAGTAATACCGGCCTTCGATAGAAGAGGGGCCGATGCCGCTCGATAAATCAATACCCACCGGGGCAGGGGTGACGCGGCGGGCACAGCGCGGAGGGCCGGCTGCTGGGGATCCCTGGGGCCCGGCAGCGCTCAGCCCCGCGCCCGCAGAGCTCCCCCGGCTCATCGCCCCATCGCCCCGTCCTCCCGCTCCGGTGCGGGGCTGCGGCGAGGAGAGAGGAGCGGAGCGGAGCGGGGGGCAGAGGCGACGCGCGGCCCCGACCCCTGGGGGCGCCGCTCCCGCAGCCCCGAACCCACCGCCCCTCGGTGCGGGGGAGGCGGCGGGAGGAGGGGACTGACGGCGGCTCCGCACCGACCCGCTCGGCTCCGCGCACCGCCCCGCGCCCGCCGGCGACTCCTCCCGGAGGGGAGGCGGGGGCCGGCGCGGCGGCGGCGGCGGCTGCTCCGGCTCCGGCTGCAGCCCCAGCCCCAGCCCGGCCGCGCCGAAGCAGAGCCGGAGCCCGGGCCGTGCCATCCTCCGGCGGGGCCATGCCGCCGCCCCGCAGCACGGCGCCGGGCGCGGAGGGGAGGCCGCCGGCCGCGGTACGTCCCTAAGGGCGGCCCCGCAGCTCCCCGTGCCGGAGCGGAGCCGGGGGCGGCCGGAGCCGGGCGGACCCACGAGCCGGCAGAGCCGCCGCCTTCCCGTGCGGCCGCTGCGGAGAGGGGGAGCTGCGTTACTGCAGGTGGAGATTTTGGCGGAGGGGGTGGGGGCCGGGGGAGATGCCATTTCTGACCGAAGGAGATCGCCGGCGAGGATGAGATGCAGGTAAGCGGGGAGGCGATGCCGGGAGGGAGGGGGCGCGGGGCGAGCAGGGGAGCCGGGCTGCCGGGCCGGGGGTGGGGGGGGTGGGGAGGAGGGGACGCGTACCCCGGGCCCCGCCGGTGGCCGCCCCCGCCGCCCCTCTCCTGCCGGCAGCCCTCCTCGCCGCTCCCCCGGCCCCCGCCCCGCCCTGCCCGCAGCCGCATCCCGAGGGGCAGCCCTCCCGCTCCCCGGATGGAGGAGCCGAGCCGCCCGGCAGCGGATTACACACGCAGGTGGGGTACGGCCGGGGCAACGCTCCCCGCCAGGGAGGGCTGCGGAGCCGGAGAACGGCGGCTGCCCCAGCGTCGCCATCCGGGGCCGGGGAAACGCGCCCCTCGGCTGCGCCCGGCCCCGTGCGGGGGCTGGCAGGGACGCGCCGCCCGGCCCCGGGTGGGGGGTATCGCTGTGCCCTCCGTCGCCATCGCGCTCATGGACGCGGGGCCGCGGGGAGGTGCCGGCAGGTGGGAGGGCTGAGGGCTGAGAGGGAAACCGGGGCGCTGAAGGGTCCCTCCGCCCGGGCTCCGAATTGGAGGGAGAGCGGCGGGGACGTAACGCTGACAGCGCTTCGCCCTCGGTTTGCGCCCGGCAGGAGGAGAAGGGGTTAATGGTGAAGGGGCTCTCGGGGCAGGACGGCACGAGGGCTGCCCCCACCGCTCCCCGGCCGCCGCTTGTTGCTCCGCTGCTGTCCGTGGGTGCTCGGATTTTTCACCTTGCTCCTCGCCGAGCGCTGACAGCCCGGATCGCGAGGCAGCCGCGCGGCTGGAGGTGCCACCTCCGGGCTGAGGTGGGAGCGCTGATGCCGCTGAAGGGTTTCTGCCGGGAGGGAGGGAGCGATGTGCGGCCAACGCCTGCGGGCTCCGTGCGAGCGGCTTTCCTCGCTGTGGGCTCAGCTGCGCCCCAAACCCAGCGGTGCCCGGCGGTGCCCAGGCAGCCCTTCCCCACCAAACGGCCCTTCCTGCAGCTCCCCCGGCAGCCGCAGAGGCCCCGTGCAGAGCACCGGGTACCCCGAGGGGTTCCCGTCCCGGTGCGGTGCCGGAGCCGTGGTACCGCTCGGGGGCTCCGGTGGGGCTCAGGAGGGCGGTGCTGCAGGAGTTCCGTGCGCCGGGATGGGAAGGGGCGCGCACCCCGGGCACTTGGCTGGGGGGATTCGTTACAATGCAGGCGGTTGTACCTCCGTGATACAGCACCGTGCTGCCGTTATTCCACACCTGTAACGCAATTACTCCGCGATACCACTAATTACTACTGCTTCATATCACCGGAAGGTGAACGGCACGACGGAATGACTTATTGTTCCTTTGCTTTCCCGTTTAAGACGGTCGCCGTAAGGATGCCAAAGTTTGCACTGCTCGCTGCACGTAACAAGTGTAAAACCCTCTGACGTGAGCTTTCATTTCAGGGGTTGATAAATCACTTTATAATATCGCCACAATCACAGCGTAATTGCAGCATAATTACAGTCGCTGGATCCTAAAGCAAACGCAGCCCATCATGGCTCAGTGAGAGCTGATGGATGTGTGAGGTGCTGCCCCTGGACACCGGCACTGGGCAGGGTGTGCTGCTGGTTTGTATGGCAGCCCTCCTGATGGCACAGGGTGAAGGTTGGTGGGGTCTGTCCTGGCAGAGCTTTGGGTGGGCAGAGGGATAACGTGGCTCCTGTGAGGGGAGAGCAGTGAGCTGCGGGTGTTTAACTCAAATCAAGGAAAATAAAGGGAGAAACCAACCGAAGGCCGTGGCCTCAATTTTCTTCCAAGCCCATTTTTCCCCCCCTTCTCTCTCTCTCCACCTGGGGGAGGAGAAATTGGAGCTGCGGAGGGGAACGGCCACATGCAGAGCGTTCCGTGCCACTGCCACGTGCCCCTGCTCTGCGTGCTGCTGGGGCTGCACCCTCGGCCTGCCTTGAGGCCTCCCTCTTCTCTCTGCCCACATTTCCTGATGGGGTCCAGGTGATGCCCACATGGCGGTGCCCCCCAAACCGTCCATTGGGGTCAATGCCACGCTTTGGGGACAGGCAGGTGCAGCCCAGCCCCAGCCTTCCCACTGCCCCACACTGCTCTCACTTATCTCACTTGGACCCACAAATTATTATGGGTCAGTTTCTGTTGTTGTTATTTTTTTTATCATTTCCGTCCCGTTTCTTCATCAGAACGCAAACCGTTAAATATTGCTCTTGTAATTACGGATAATTTCATAACCAGCACCTTAATTGGATTGGTCTCTGATGGGGAATTCTCGCTGGAGAGAGAAGCAGAAATATTTTGGTGCAATCCATTCTTCCAGCTCATTGTTGAGATTGGAGATGTTGAGTGTGAAATGGGAAACAGCCAGTGCAGACCCGGAGGCACCCAGGGGGTGGGGGGCAGAGCCTGGACACGTGCACTGCTGGGTGCTCCCTCCTCTCACATGGGCACATTGGGTGCAGCAAGAACCCCTCCCTGCCCACAGGCTGTGCTGTGCCATGGCTGTCCCATGGAGCTGGCTCTGAGCCCTGGGCCGGAGCTGTGATTTGCTCTGGGAAATATGGAATTGTGCTGCCATTAGGTGCTGCCATTAGGCTGATTGGCACTCACTCTGTTTATCCTTTTCAATGGGAAACGATACGGAAGCTGAACCGAAATGGAAACCCCTGGCCTTGCATTTCCGATTTAATTTCCATGCGCTGCGTTTCCACGTGATTACTTTTGTTCTCACATACAGCCCGGAGTGCAGCCTCTGTGTTATTATCACCACCGCTGGGGAGGAGGAGGAAGGGGTGGAAAGCATCGCTTTCAGCTCAGGCGGAACAAAACCAAAGCGCCGCGCAGCACCGCGCTGAAGGCAGCTCTGTGCTGTGGGAACAGCCCTGCTCCTGCCCTGAGGACAGCCCTGCTCCTGCCATGCCATCCCATTGCACCCTGCAGCCATGGGGTCAGGCTGGGGGTGTGCACACCGGCCCCATCCAATGGTGTAGGACAGGGCTCCGCCGCGGCTCTGTGCTCGTTGTTTGTATCTAATGCGTTTTATTGTCGGATGAAACAATAACAACAAATAGAGGCCCCGAAGACAAGCCATAAATAATGCAGAAATCAAACAAGCAAGAAAGGGGAAAGAAGAAAAAGGAATTCTACGTGTGAAATCATCATAAAAGCCAGGCTGGGAAGAGGAGTCTTCTCTATGTTCACCATCACTCCTGCTTTCCTTTGCTGCCTTTTTTCCTCCATTTCCCTCTTTCTGGACATTCCTGCAGCACTGTGTTCATTATTGCATGACGGAAGCAATGACTGGGACAGGTGGAGATGTGGCTCACAGGAAGGCTTTGGGCAGGAGGTGAAGGAGGGGGCACAGCGATGCTCCCCTGCTCTGCGGTCAGCCCCTCCCAGAGGGCTGTGGGATCTCTCATTTGGGGCAGCAATGTGATAATACCAGGTCTAGTCCCAACCAGAGGTAAATCAGCAGCTTCCCTGGAGCTGTGGGGCTGTTGTCCTCTGAAATCCTTTTGCTGTTATCCTAAAGGTTTCCGGGGAACGACGCGGTGCTCCGGATCAGCCTTTTTTTAGGGCATTACGCTGGTTGTGGGTGTATTTTAGGATAAGGCGTGGGAACAGAAGCGGTGCTGTGAGTACGGGCTGACCTTAAATGTAACGTAATGGATGTGCCCACGGTCTCCGGCAGCAGCAGCATTGCTCCGTGGGGCTGGGATGAGCCTGGTCCCCATCTGCTGTGTCTGCGTAGCATCAGTGCCTCCATCCGGGGCTTCACCTCAGAGCAGGGCTGGGATGCAGGGGTGGGGGACCCAGACTCTGCACAGCGAGGCATGCTCCGGGCTGCACAGTAGGGTATGCTGCCCTGACCCCACAGCACTGAGTGGGTTGGTGGATGGGCTCCGACAGCTGCCTCTGTCCCATAAGGGCACGGTGAGGTGAGTGCTGCCTTCCCAATGTCAGTGTGACCCTGGCGCCTCTCCCAGGAGATGCTCCTTGGTTGCTCCGGTGCAAATGTTTCCATAGTCCAAGGTTTTTTCCATCCCCTTTCCACTGCTACATGCAGGGAAGCACAAAGCTCTACCAGAGCTGAGTGCCTTGTGCTGAGCGCCTGCAGCAGCCCATGACCCCAAAGGTGGGTCTCTCAGAGGGGAGGCTCGCTGCCATAAATAAAATGAGAAGCCACATTTGGACAGCTGGTGCATGTCCTTGGACTGGGGAGGTGTTTGTCCCTCTGTACTGGGCTCTGGTGAGGCTGCAAGTTGAGTGCAGTGTTGGACCTTTCACTGTCCATTGGGCCCCTGCAATGTGTCCAGAGAGGAGAACAGAGCTGTGAGAGGTCTGAGTCACAGCTGTTATGGGGAGCTGCTGAGGGAGCTGGGATGGGTCAGTGTGGAGAAGAGGAGGCTCAAAGGAGCTGCTCAGGGATGTGGACAGTGTGCATGGTGGGATGGGCTGGCGTTGGGCAAGGTGATTTTGAAGGCCTTTGCCAACCCTAATGGTTCTGTGATCCTTCGCACTATACACCTCCTATTCTCCTGCTGACCAAGCCTGAAACATCCCCAGGGCACTGCTCCCAGGGCAGACCCTCAGGGGACATCCAACAGACACAGCCCTCCAGGCACTGCTCAGCTGCGGGCGGCCCTTGACCTGACTGCAGCAGTTTGGTGTGCACGGAGCAAGACAGGCTCTCAGCCTGAGCTCCACGGTGTGCTGCACCTTCCCGTGCTCATTTATCTCCTGCTAGCTCAGGGCTCTGCACCCGAGGCATCCACAGCTGCCTTTGCAATTACTTATTGATCACTTGTCAGGATGTTTTCTTTGCTGATGGGTCACTGAAGCATGTGTAGCCAAAGAGAGAAAAAAACCTTGAAAAATGAGGGAGCAAAGGTGTGAGGAGGGTGAGTAGCTCTGCACAGCTGTGATCTCAGCAAGAGGGCTTCAGCAGAACCACAGAACTGATGGGATTTCCTTGCCAGCACCCTGCTGACTTACTGCCCTGGGGCAATGGGGCTGCTGCACTTGGGGAGGAAGAACCATAGCCATGGGGAAGCCCTTTGCACAGCAGTCCCATGGGTTGGAAGCTGTGGGCACCTGGTGCCAGCCAGGCCGTGTTGGTGCCGGAAGGGGATTTGCATCTTGGATACTTCTTCATGCTCTTTTACAGCCCCGGAGCAACTGCCATGGCAGATCAGGTTGCGGTGCACCTATTCCAGGCTCCATCTCGGAGCAGCTGAAAGCAGATCCTGCAGCTCAGAGATCCTTCTGTGCAACCCCCCGGAGCGCTGTGCATTCCCGAGCAGGGAGATGGTGCCATCCCACCTGGGGTGGGAGCGGGGAGATGGAGGGAAGAGGCCATGAACGTGAACTGGACGCAGAGGGAGTGATGGAGAGAGGCAGAAATGGGAACAAACGTGGTTGGCAAATTAAAGCTTCTCCCTTTGTTTTGCTGCTTTGCAGATAGCTACAGGAACACTTAGCGCAGAGCCCGGGGTCTGGATAAGCAACTCTTTTAGCAGCAGGAAAGGTTGTTAAATATTTATTTGTAAACCTGGAGTCTTTATCTCTAAAATGTAGTCAAGTTCAATAAAACTTGATTTAGCTGGAGCAGCTTCGATGAGAGCACCGACTCCAAGAGCTGCGTGCCAGAGGCTCCATGCAAAGGCAGTGGTACAGGGGTGGGGTTGAGCTGGTGGCTGACCCCCTGCCCACACCTATAGCCACAGCCCCACCCAAAGCTGTGACCCCAGCCCTGCTTTGCCCCCGCGCACTGTGGGGCCCCAGGGATTTGGCTCGCTCCGTCCTCAATTGCCTGCGTTGCTTGATGCTCTCAAAAGCATCTGGTTCAAGGGTGAACGTCTCACGCGCTGTAATTTATGAATGCCAGGTGGGCTTAGCGCTGACGCGGGGCTTTTGCTGCTCACTTGCTGTCAATGCAGCAGATTGCACGGTGCAGTGCAGCTCCAGCCCCAACCCCAGGGGCACCCTGCGGGCAGCAAGCACAGCACAGCACAGCCAGAAGCAGCAGCACCCCAGGGTGAGCCTGGGTGCACGGCGGGGCTCCTCGGTGACAACCCAGGGTTGGTTTCTGCAGGGATGTTCCTCCCATGTCCGTCACAGCAGTGCGCCCCGTGCACGTCAGCAGCCCGGCCCCAGAATAGCATCTTTCCTCCCAGCTCAGCGGATACTGCCACATTTAGCACCACTCCTATGGGCCATCTGTGCCCCTCGGCAGCTCTCCTCCAGGATGGGGCTGTGCCTCCGAGCCCCCGTCCCCAGGCAGCGGGTGGTGAGGCCGGGCACTGGATGCCATGTCTCTGGGCACAGTTTTTCCTTTGGTTTGCCCTGATTTGATATTTGCCTGACGTTAGTGATTCCGGCAGCTGCTCCCTTCTTATCAATTCACTTTCTGTGTTGGTGCCAGAGGGCTGTAGTGCTCCCCAGCTGGTACCAGCTTGTGCATCATAACCATCAGCCCCAATCCCAGCTGGGCAACTGGGGTAGGTGCTCAGGTGCTGTGAGGTCAGACAGGGTTCAGGGTGTGCCTTGTGGCATGCCTGGAAGGGCTTCACCTACTGCATGGCCCAATGGGAGCCACGGAGGATTCCACAGCATGCAGCCCAGCCAGAGCACAGCCTGGCATGCCAAGATCTGCTGGGCTCCAAGATGGTGCTGGTGGATGGTTTTATGCCTGTCCAAGATCGCTCATCCCAGAACCTTAACCTTGCAAAGAAATGCTGAATTTAGTTTTCTGCATCAAAAGTTACACTTATGCCATCTAGCTCTATGAAATGATGCATATAAACAGACACAATTAAAGTAACGCACAGAATGTATACCAGGCCCATAAATAGTGCTGCAGCAGGGAAAGTAATGGACAGTGTATGTAATGAGGGATATAAAGCAATGCAGTGATAGCCATAAATAGCTTTGGTAGAAGCGATGCAGAGCCTACACATAACAATAGATATAAACAAAGTCCAGAGTAGCTGCTCATCTCATTTGTAACATTAATATGATTTGATTCCTTATAGTAGCTTACACAATAAGGGAAGGAATGCCACAGGGGCAGAGTGAGGGACAACTTCTGCTTTTTGTCCTAATCCTGGACAGGAGCTGCCCATACAGTGCCCAGGGAAGACCACCAGTGCTCCCAGGACACAGAGGGACTGGAACCAGGAAACGAGGATCCTGGAGAAGTGGAGCCCTGAAGCTGTCTGACCATGAGCTGTGTTTGGGATGGGATGAGGGATGCTGTACCCAATGAAGCACAGATCTCTTATGCAGCTGCAATCCCCAGACTCCCAGTGCATAGAGGGAGCTGGCCTCTTACAAGGACCCCCAGTGTCTTAGATGCACTTGCACAACAGCCCCCATGTAGGAGTGCTCAAAGTGTACCCTCTGTCTTAGAGATATACATGATGGCCCTTGTGTAGCTGCATGCAAAATGCGCTCAGTGTCTTAGAGACAAGAGCTTGACAGCCCCTATACAGGGGCACACAAAACACACCCAGTGTCTTAGAGGTGTGTGTAGGAGCCCCTCTGTCAGGCTGCACAAAGCGTAACCAGTGTCTCAGAGGGGCCCTTGTCTGGGGGTGTGCAAAGTACACCCAGCGTGTTCGAGGCTTGCACAGTGACCCCTGTATAGGGCCTCTCAAAGCACACCCAGTGTCTTGGAGGTGCACGTGTGATGGCCCCTATATAACTGCACACAAAACACACCCAGTGTCTTAGAAGCAAGAGCTCTATGGTCTCTTACAGTGGCACTGAGTGTGCCCAGTATCTTAGAGACACACACAGAGCAGACCCTATATGGGAGCATACAAAGCACACCCAGTTTCAGAGGCACATGTGTAACAGTCGCTGTAAAAGGGCTTGCAAAGTGTGTCTGATGTCTTAGAGGTGCACATACAATGGCACCTCTGTGTAGGGGCATGCACCTCTATATAGGAGCATGCAGAGCACAGCCTGTGTCAGAGGTGTGCTCACAACAGCTCCCTGATATGGTGTCCCATGTGTGAGAGAAGCCTTCCCACTGTCTCAGTGCGTGGTGATCCCTCTCCCTGCAGTGTTCCAGCCTCACACCGGCCACTGACCAGTGTCTCATCGGGTATTCTTTTGAGGATTCTGAAATCAGAGCAAAGTGCCAGCAGAATTCTCATCTTGTTGGGTGGTAGATAGTGTCACCTCTACCGGGACGGTAAACCTTCTTCCTCATTTCTGTGCAGTGTTTGCTCACCTCCACCTTTTCTTCCTCTGCCCTGTGTTTTGCAGGTGAGAGATAGGATGTTAGCTGGGGAGGCGAGTATGCGCAGCCCAATCCTGGCCTGCTGGCAGCCAATTCTCCTCCTGATGCTGGGATCCATCCTGTCTGGCTCTGCCACGGGCTGCCCTCCGCGCTGCGAGTGCTCTGCCCAGGAGCGCGCCGTGCTGTGCCATCGGAAGCGATTCATGGTCGTCCCGGAGGGGATCCCAACAGAGACCAGGCAGCTGGACTTGGGTAAGAACCGCATCAAGACGCTCAACCAGGATGAATTTGCCAACTACCCTCACCTTGAAGAGCTGGAGCTAAACGAGAACATTATCAGTGCCATTGAACCTGGGGCTTTCAACAACCTCTTCAACCTCAGGACGCTGGGGCTCAGGAGTAACAGACTCAAGCTGATCCCCTTGGGGGTGTTTACTGGACTCAGCAATCTTACCAAGCTAGACATTAGTGAGAACAAAATTGTGATCCTCCTAGACTACATGTTCCAGGACTTGTACAACCTGAAGTCTTTGGAGGTAGGGGACAACGACCTTGTCTACATTTCCCACCGGGCCTTCAGTGGCCTCAACAGCCTGGAGCAGCTGACCCTGGAGAAATGCAACCTGACCTCCATCCCCACGGAGGCCCTGTCTCACCTGCACGGCTTGATTGTGCTGCGGCTGCGCCACCTGAACATCAACGCCATCCGGGATTACTCATTCAAGAGGCTGTACAGGCTCAAGGTCCTCGAGATCTCACACTGGCCCTACTTGGATACCATGACATCCAACTGCCTCTATGGGCTGAACCTGACCTCCTTGTCCATCACCCACTGCAACCTGACGTCCATCCCGTACGTGTCAGTGAGGCACCTGGTTTACCTCCGGTTCCTGAACCTGTCCTACAACCCCATTGTCACCATCGAGGGCTCCATGCTCCATGACCTGCTGAGGCTGCAGGAGATCCAGCTGGTGGGAGGGCAGCTCACCACGGTCGAGCCCTTTGCCTTCCGTGGCCTCAATTACCTGCGCATCCTGAACGTGTCAGGAAATTTGCTGACCACTCTGGAAGAGTCGGCCTTCCACTCAGTGGGCAACCTGGAGACGCTCATCCTTGACAACAACCCCTTAGCCTGCGACTGTCGGTTGCTGTGGGTTTTCCGACGGCGATGGAGGTTGAACTTCAATAAGCAGCAGCCCACCTGCTCTACCCCTGAGTTCGTCCAGGGCAAGGAGTTCAAAGACTTCCCTGACGTCCTCCTGCCCAACTACTTCACCTGCCGCCGAGCTCGGATACGGGACCGCAAACCTCAGCAGATCTTTGTGGACGAAGGCCACACGGTGCATTTTGTCTGTCGGGCAGACGGGGATCCGCCACCCGCCATCATGTGGCTTTCTCCCCGCAAGCACCTCATCTCCACCAAAACCAACGGGCGGCTCACTGTCTTCCCTGACGGCACGCTGGAGGTGCGCTATGCCCAGATCCAGGACAACGGCACCTACCTATGCATTGCCAGCAACGCGGGTGGCAACGACACCATGCTGGCCCACCTGCACGTGCGCAGCTACTCCCCAGACTGGCCCCACCAGCCCAACAAGACCTTCGCGTTCATCTCCAACCAGCCCAACGAGAGCGATGCCAACAGCACACGTGCCACCGTGCCTTTTCCCTTTGACATCAAGACTCTCATCATCGCCACCACCATGGGCTTCATTTCTTTCCTGGGCGTCGTGCTCTTCTGTCTGGTGCTCCTCTTCCTGTGGAGCCGGGGGAAAGGCAACACCAAGCACAACATTGAAATCGAGTACGTGCCACGCAAGTCTGACGCAGGCATCAGCTCTGCCGACGCACCGCGCAAATTCAATATGAAAATGATTTAACCAGGCAACAATTTGCAAATAGTTTTGGGTTATTTTGTTTTTGTTTTTTGTTTTTTGTTTTTTTTGTTTTTTAAAGAGAACATATGAACAAATACAAAAACTAATTTAAAAAACATTGGTACAAACATACCGACCTCTCTCCTTCCACCACACCCTCCGCCCCAGTCCAAGCTCTCTGCACCTGCACCGTCACCACCTCTTTCTCCTCCTCTTCTTCTTTATACCAGGAAAACATTCAGCCAATGTCTTCAGGACTCCTGTGTTTGTAAGGACTTTGTCTGATGGACTCTGGTGTCAGATATAATTCTGAGAGGGAAAAACAACAAAAAGGGGGAGGGTGGGGGGGGAAATAAACTAAAAAAAAAAAAAAGAAAAAAAAGAAAAAAAAAGAAAAAAACCAGAAATAAAATCAATAAAAAGTTACAAACTTTCTTCTGTAACTTTGATTTCAGTAATTATGAATTTTTATGAAAACTTGAAATAATAAAAAACCCTATTTCCTATAGATAGTCGGAATGCAAAATCTTGACTTCTGTATCTCTGGCGACTGCTCGGTCTCTCCCCACTGGAGCTGTGGTCTTGGAGGCACTTTCCAGCCCTCTCACTCAGAACAGCCTCAGGCAGTGACTCCGAGCTGACACTGAGGGCTCTTGCTGCCCAGAAAAGACACTTCCCATGCTGCCCCAGGTCCTGCGCAGCGCACCCAGACAAATTCAGCTTCTTTGCCGAAGTCCGGTTGTATTTTTACAGCCAATTCCCAATTGCCCATCTGAGTGGTGAGCTCAGCCCTCAGAGCCCAGGGGAGCAGGGCCCAGTCTCTGATGTGCGTAAGCAGCACACAGCAGGGCTGTCTGCCTGCCCTCTGTGTGCAAAGACCGCCAGCCCCAGTGCAGATGGTGCTGGGACTGGGGATGCCTGGGGGTCTGTGGGAGAGGACTTGGGAGAGGACAGTTGTCTCTCCTCTCCATTGGACATCGTTCCCCGCAGGCAGGGATGCTGCAGTGCTGTGGCACAGGCGGGCAGTGCCCTGCTGGAACCCAGCCCTGCAGCACCCCGCAGTACAAGCAGTGATGGGGTCCACTGAGGTTTCCCACCTGCAGTGACTCTCACGGAGGATTTGGGCACATGGCAGCTGGCAGTCAGACCTGCAAACACCCTCAGGCACGTCCGAGGGAATCTGGCTTCCAGGCTCGTCTGGAAATCTGAAATTACACACATATATAAATACACACAGACACAGACACGCTGACTGAGCCAGAGCGGAACAGGCCCGGGACTGCAGCACGGCAGTGGGGCAGGCTGCCCTGATGCTGATGTGGGTCACCTATCTCCATGGTGCATGGATGTCAGGAAACATTCCTTCTCAGAAGGAGTGGTG
Source organism: Coturnix japonica (assembly GCF_054131305.1). Taxonomy (NCBI): domain Eukaryota; kingdom Metazoa; phylum Chordata; class Aves; order Galliformes; family Phasianidae; genus Coturnix; species Coturnix japonica. The sequence goes on along the minus strand of NC_140676.1, from coordinate 16,515,140 downwards.
GTGAACTGAAACAGGCTGAGGTGGTGGGGTCACCCTGGAGGTGCTCCAGAGCCATGGAGATGTGGCACTGCGGGATGTGGTCAGAGGGCATGGTGGAGTGGGTTGGGGTTGGACTGGGGGATCTTAGAGGTCTTTTCCAACCATAATGATTCTATGATTCTTCTATAGTGTCGGTGGCACCTCGGGGGATGAGCCCAGATTTGCATGCTTGGCTTGTAAAGCACTTAAGGAGTCTTCGGGGATCAAAGTCACTACAACATGATAAAAAATAAGCAACAGGAACCTGGAGTGCCAGCAGAGAAAAGAATGGATTTTCTTTTCTTCCAGCGATGTGCTAATCTAGGAAAAACAACCTGAAACATCCGTGCTCATGGGAAGAGGGATTTTTTTTTTGCTGGTTTCAGCTTTCCATTCACCTTGAAACAAAACATTTTGCATTTCTTTCTCCACAGCAGGTTTTCAGGAGCTTCATGTTTTAGCTTCTCATCATCTCTAACCCGTCGTTCCCTTTCAGTTTTGAAACTAAACTATTTTTAAAGCCATTTGCTTCGTGTTTTGCTTTCTAAAAGAGCCAAAGCACAATGGCTTTTTGCAGGCTCTCCCTCTCAGCAGTGCTTAGACACTGTTTGCAGCCATCCAGGAGTGAACGCACAGGAACAAACCAGAAGTGCCTGCAGATCCATATGTCATGGTGGCCAATGGATGGACCCAGTGGTGCTCCCTGGAGCTCAGCCCTTGAGAGGAGCTGTGCCCAGCATCACTGTGGGCTGTGCTCTGCCCCACACTGGGTGTGCACAAGCTCTGCTAGGATGATGGTGACAATTCAACTGGCAGTTCAACAGACAGCGGAGGGGGTGGAGGGGTTTCCATGTTCCTGGGCAGCTATTAACACTGCCGGTCTGAAAGAGCTTTTTAATTGACTCCAGTTATCCTTTTTTAATGCCGTAATTAAAAGAGCTAATTCAACACAAAGAGATTTTAAAAAAATAATAATACTAACAAGCAAGTCCAGCGAGGTATTTGCAGTGCACAGCAGTACCCCAGCAATCAAAGGGAGGAATCGGTACTTAAAAGAGAGCTTTAGAAAAGAAGTGAGATTATTACTTCTGCTTTGTGCAAGGTCCTGAAGCCCTCTGCCCCTTCCCAGGCACCTGAGCACACAGCTGAGGCCCCCAGGAGAGCCACCCAACAGTGCTCATTAGCTGCCCACCTGGCAGTGCACCAGCCACTCTTCTTTATCTTTGCTGCTCTGTGAGCTGGATCATTTCTTTCTCTCAGTTAGCGGGTGATTAAAGCAGATGGATGGAGCAGAAGAAAAGCGTTTCAAGAAGGGCCAGCATCTCAGATCAGCAATTTTCTTGGCCATAAAGATGGGGAGGAAGAAAAAAAAAGAATAGAATAAACTTATTTTCTCTCCCTCCTTCACTGAAATTTACAGCGTGGTTCTATTGCAGTTTAACCAGGTGAGAGCAGGGGCTGACTGCCAGCACTGCTCATCAGGTGACCACGGGCTGTGTGTCACAGATAGATGCTTCACACTTTTTAATAAGGATAAATACAAAGCTTTATAAAACAATGTATAAAACCAGGCAGAGATGTGCTTAGGGCACGGAAGGGAGGCTGCTCATCAGGAGCTGCCCAGCTCCTCATGGCCTTCCCATTTCTATCAGGCTTTATCACCACTCCATTTTTCTGCTCTGTTCCCAATAACTGCCCTCCTCTCTTATCTCTCCTTCAGTCAATCGTAGACTTTCTCCCCTTTTCCTCCTTATCACTCCATGCACCTCTCCCTGCTGTCATTCCTCTGCCTGTGCTCTCCTCACTCTCCATGGTCTCCTCTCATCACACACCTCCCCCAGCACTCCCTTCAGTGGGTCCCATCCTGCACCCTGTGCATGGAGGGGATGCTCCACATCCTTCTTGTGCTGGGGGCCCCAGGCCTGGATGCAGTACTCCAGATGGGGCCTCACAATTACAAAACAGAGGGGGACAATCCCCTCCCTGCCCGCTGCTACTGCTCTGTTGATGCAGCCCAGGATGCTGTTGGCCTTCCAGGCTGCAGGAGCACACTGCTGGATCATACTCAGTTTTTGTACATCAGTGCCATCATTCCATCATAGAAGGCCATCAGATGGGTCAGGCACAATCTGCCCTTGATTAAGCCACACTAGATGCCTCGGGTCACCTCCTCATCCCTCATGTGCCTTAACATCTCTTTCAGGAGGATCATCTCCATGATCTTCCCAGTCTGTAGTTATTCAGGTCTCCCTTTCTTAAAAATGGGAGTGATGGGCTCCCCCATCCTGCCCCATCCCCTGCTCCCACCTCACCATTCCTCACTATCTACATGCCTCCCAGCCCTGCCCAGCACAGAAGTGTCCCACACATGTGGGATGAGCAGCCTGGAGGAGGTGGGGGCTGCAGCCCAGTTCCACCCTGAAGGCCAGCTCTTCCAGACCCCAGCACCAGGCCTATGGCTTCCCTCTCTTTTTTCTGGGTCCCTATCTGCTTGCTTATGACAGATTTACTGCAATTCTACTGCTTTATGATTAAAAGCCATAAATTTTACTGGGCCTTTTTCTTATTTTCCATAATCTTCAGGATTCAAGGCAATCAAATTTTAACCGGAAAGCATGGGCTGTGCAGTTAGGTCCCACTGTAATGGGGAACGGTTCATTTCCCAATCCACCTTCATTACCGAGGTACTAAAGAAATATTGCCCTGTGAAGGGGATTTTTCCTCTTCCCCTTTCAAACAATGCACTCAGCTGAGCCAAGGACCAGAGGAGCAATGTGAACCTCAACAATGTACAGCACCTGAGGTTTGCAGACTGTTTCCGGGTGGACTCAGGCAGTGCTGGGGGTCTCTGGGTACTCAGAGCAGGGTACAGGATGGCGGCCATGGGTCCCATCAGCAGGCAGCTCTGGAGACTTCATCATGTGCCTGTTACAATCCAGGTAATGAGACATTTCGGTCAAATGAGCTAATTTATTCCAGTGGCACTTTAATAACAAAATCAATAAAACTACACTTCCCAGCAGGGCTTTTTCATATGCTAAAGCTTCAGCGTAGAGCCTGGATATTCTAAATTCTCTCCCCAAAATAAAGTGCAAAGTTTAGAAGACAGATGACACCATTTGCAGCACTAGCAGGATAATGCCCTAATAAATCCAGTGCCACCTGGGCACTTCGGAGCTGTCACACACTGCATGTGGTGGCCACTCTTCCCAATGACGTTCAAAAGCAGCAGCTCAGAGCAGACAAGACACTGTCCTTCCCCCTGTCTTCCCACCTCACCATCCCCCCATTGACCCCACACTGCTGTACCACCACTCCCCATACCCAGCCATGCTGACGTTCCCCAATGGTTTCCCCTCCCCTCCTCGTCCCTCCAGCTCGTGCTTCCTGAGCCTATCAGTGCTCCCCAGCCCTGAGAGCTGCAAAACCAATTAGCTCACTACAAAGGCTGAGAAATAATTAGGGACTCCACCGAAAGCACAAAACTAGGGCATCTCGCCTTAAATAACTGCCAGGAAGTGTCTCACTGCACTGATGATACCCTGCAATTGCCTCAAGCAGCTGATCAGCCCACTTGCTGTCCCTCAGCTCCCAGTCCAACCATAACCACTGGAGGTGTCTTGGCCTCCAGCTCATCCCTCCCACAGGTGCATGCTTCCCAGGCACTGAAGCAGGCAGGCAGCCCCATTGCACATGTGGGCACTGCTGGTTTGGGCACTGCCATCCAGAGGTCCTCCAGCTCTGGTTCTCCCTGAGGGAGCAGCAGGAGAAAGCAAGCACTGAGCACAATAAATATCTTGCAAGAAAAACAGTTGCCTGCATCTTTTCTTATCCACTTGCCTCCAGGATATTACAGAAGTTGTCTCTCTGTGCAACACTACTGCACCCATCCCATCCCATCTCATCCCATTCCACCCTATCCCAACCCACCCTATAGCATCCCATAGCATCCCACATCAACCCATTCCATTGCATCCTATCACATCACATCGTATTTCATCACATCCCACTACACTCCACCACCTCCCATCCCATCCCATCCCATCCCATCCCATCCCATCCCATCCCATCCCATCCCATCCCATCCCATCCCATCCCATCCCTTTCCATCCCATCCCATCCCATCTAATCCCATCACATCACACTCCATCCCACTCCACTCACAGAATCACAGAATTATCAAGGTTGGAAAAGACCTAGAAGATCATCTAGTCCAACCATTACCAATACTTCCCGGCTAAATCATATTCATCAACACAACATCCAGACGTTTCTTGAACACTCCCATGGTCGGTGACTCCACCACCTGCCTGGGCAGTGCATTCCAATGCCTGACTACCCTTTCTGAGAAGTAATCCTTCCTAATATTCAGCCTGAATCTCCCCTGGCACAGCTTAAAACCATTCCCTCTAGTTCTGTCATCGATTACACGAGGGAAGAGGCCAACCCCCAGAAGAGGCCACTCCATCCCATCCCATCCCATTTCATCTTATCCCATCCCACTGCAAACCATCCAATCCCATCGCATACCACTACACCCCACCACCTTCCATTTCATCTTATCCCACCCCACCCCATCCCATCCCATCCCATCCCATCCCATCCCATCCCATCCCATCCCATCCCACCCCATCCCATCCTATCCCACCCCATCTCCTCTTGCAAGAGAAGGAGCACAGAGCAGATACCTCTGACATTCCCTGTGCTCCATCTCTCTGCTGCTGCAACAATCCTCCTCCAGCCATTGTCTGCGCCTGAAGTTTTGTCACTTATTAATGCTATTTAATGACAACCTGACACTCAGCCCTGCATTTCACTCAGCCCTATGGCAGTGCCTGATGTCCCCAGCCATTTGTGGAGGAGCCCTGCAGAAAAGCCTCTGCAGCTGGGGAAGGTCTGCACCCTGGAAGGACCACACTGAGTCACTCAGTCATGGCCACGGCAGAGGGAAGGCCCAGGCAAGTGCTCTAATAGCATAACTCTAATAGCCCTCCTGCACCATCCGACCAGCCTCAGGCAAGCCGAGGTGAGAGAGTTTCTAAGCCACGCTGTCTCTGCAGCATTTTCTGATTAGTCCTTAACAAACCTTTCTTCCTTGAAGTCATTTGATTGCATTTTTTAATCTACTTATGCCCCTGGCCTGCAGCAGCAGCAGTAGCAGTGCGTGCCACCCTCAATGTCTGCACAGTGTTTGCTTTATATCAGCCACCCTGCCCCACTTCTCAGATCCAACCCTGCATGGCTGCACTGGTACCCCATGGAGGGCTCTGTGAGCAGCTCAGCCCCACACCTTCTCCAGCAGTGGAACCATTCCCCTTCTTGGTCCTACACAGGGAGCTGGGTGCCTCCAGGTCCACGTACCCAGAGCTGCTGGTGAACCCACACTGCTGGAACCACAGCGATGGCCACCACAGCATCTCCCAGGGAGCAGAAGTGTGATGAGGAAGAAGAGACACACGAGATCACCTCAGGTGAACACACTGCCCTGCCCGGTCACCTGCAGCCAGGAGGATCCGGCTCTGGTGCCTTGGAAGGGGACAGATGGTTGCTCTGAAAGAACAGAGGGGGTGTAGATCTGTGCACAACCAGGAGATTCCTCCTGGCACGAGGCCCTCACAGATGGATGCTCCAGGAAGCAAGAAGATACAGCTTTATCCTGCAGCACAAGCACGGCTTTCTTTTCTTCAAACACACACCTAATCATTTGGAAGATCTCTGCCTCAGAACTATCTTTTTGATAAAACTAATCACAGGCTTAAATTACAGATAAATACCCGATATTAGGAGAACAGTCTGAGAAGGAGGAGAGGGGTAGTTTAACCGTGCTCATTTTCCTTGCTTTTCTATAGCACACATCGTGGGCTATTGAACTGTAGAGCTCACAAAGCTTCATTTTGACAACTTTCCTTTCTTCACAATGTGGCTTCCACCAATGTTTCCCCAGTTCCTTTACCCGTTGTGCTTCTGTTGGCTGTATTACTGCAGCAGTGGCTGTATCTCCAGCCTGGAGTGGGAAGCGGGCAGGCAAAGAGCTGTATCAGCACACACAAAGGAATAAACCCATTGCTGAATAGGCTGGACCCAAAGGTTGGCTGCTCATCCAGCAGGAGCGCTTTGGTTTTGCCTTCAGCCCCTGCACGATCCAGGCTCACAAACACACGCTGCCTTCCTCTGCTCTGTGGGGAACAATGGCTTTGATCAACAGAAGATTGCTGAGTTAATTGTAATGATATTCTAATAAAGCTGGGGAGATTAATTACGGCTCTTTATCAGAGCTGGCCCTTCGCCAAGGGTTTGCAAAATTGTTTTCCTCTGTTTCTTGTCATTTGAATTTAGGAGAAGAAAGGAGGAAGGTGGGGGCCTTTTTTTTCCCCAGCAATCAGGATGGTGGCCTTGTGCCCCAGTCACGCTCACTGCTCACTGCATTCGAGCAGGGGAATGGGGAGGGGGGGGAGTACAGCAAGAAAGCAAATGGAGAGCGACAGAGCAAACCAATTAGACATGATGCAGCACAATTACACTCCCAGTCAATAAGTGGCTTGGTGCAGAGAAGTACAAAGGAAGGCGGTGACAGCACATGGAGCAGACATCACTCCACATGGGGCACATTACATCCTTCCAGGACAAGGGGGGGGGCAAAACGCATTTAGGGCTCACAGCAGCAGCACCAACACTGAGCAGGATGAAGGAAGCTCTTTCCAGAAGAGCTTTGCAGCCTTGCTTGTCACTCTGCTGCAGAAAGCAGGTGTCCAGAGACAGCCAGAGCCCTGCTAAGTGGCCTTGGGGCGCGTGAGGCTCAGACCTTCCTGTTTTCCTTGACAAATTGCTGTTCCTTTCAGGGAAGATTTAGCAGTTGCCCAGGCAGGTGAGAGACAGAGCTGCAGAGGGATGATCCAGGCTGAAGGCAGCAGATAACCAGGCAGAGCTGCCAGCTCACTCTCCAGGGAGAGCAGGCGCTGAGGCCCTTCCTGCAGCAGGCGTACATGGGGTGTGCTGAGGAGAGAGACAATCCAGGGATGGAAATGTGCTCCTCACCCAGCAGAAAGCAAGCTTTGGATTAAAATAATGCCTCTCGCTTTCAAGCATCATCGGAATACGGAAACCCTGGAGACACACAGCTGCCCCAGGTGTGTTTGGCTGAATGGTTATGGGATGACGACACATTGCTAACGCTTGGGAAGCACGAAGGCATGGTGGGAGTCTAGATTCAACTGCAGGTTATTACTGCTGTCAAATAGAACACCCCCCTACACACACAGACACAGCCCAGAATAGCTGCTTCCAGCTTGTTCTTTATCTCCTGCGCTCTTCCCAAGTCTAACCAAAAGGCACAAGGCTGCGTGACTTTGGAACTGGGCACAACACTGGGCAGAAAGGGTGCTGTGACACCAACATGGTGCCAGGGGAAAGCAGCTCTGGGGCCACTCCATGCAGAAGTCTGTGCATCAGAGCCATCCTCGTGCAGGAGCAGCCCTGACAGCCCTGCTTTCCTGACAGCAGAGGAGCTGGCACACAGCATAGTGCTTTCTGCTGACCCCCTCCGCTGCCAAGCACAAGGCACAACATTCATCTCCGGTTGTTGAAACACAGCCTGAGTTGGGTGGCACACAGCCACGCTGCTGCCTACCATGAAAGCAATGCGGGCCAAGTCCGACCAGGGTGTGAATGAAAGGAAGTGGAAGCATACAGAGCACCCAGATGCATTTGTATGGGCTCATCACTTCATAAAGGCATGGAAAACCCTGAGTTAGTTTAGAAGGGACTCAGAAGGGCCATAGAAACCAACTGAAAATCAGACCAAAATTTGCCACGAGCATTCAAGGAGCACCAAGCTCTGCACACAGCATGGCCACCTGCTGCCCTCCCAAAGCACCAGAGGTCCATTTCTCCTGCTGAAGGACCAGACCAGGAGCACAACATCCACAGGGCGTGAAAACAGAAAGCAAACCAGGGTAAAAATAGGGTCTGTGTTTGTTCTGTCACTCCGGTAACAGTGTTCATTAGGGTTTTCAATGACCCATGAAACTATCTAGCATCCTAAATGTTTGCTGCAACTAAGAGGAAAAAATGCTGATGGAAATACTTTTCTCCTGGAGTATGACAGGAACTATTTTTCATTGAGGCTTTTGTAAAGACTATTGAGTTTGGCAAAATGTTGTTTCAGGGGTAAAATAACCAGGGTGGGGAGGGTGGGGGAAGTTTCCAAACCATTTGAAAGCCCTGCAGTTCTCAGATAGGGAAATGATGATTTTCCCATGTCAGAATGAATTCTTATGCCGTAAGCACAAACAGAACTAAAGAAGGAAGGGAGCATCTACCAAGAAGGTCCAGGCTGGGAAGCAAAGTGCTGCATCCAGCCCAGGACGATGCGCCCTTCCAGGAGGATCCTGTTGGCCCAAAGTGATCTCCAGTGCTCCTTAGGAAGGAGGGGTGCTTCCAGCTGCCTGTGTTGGGTCGCAGGGCTTCCAGCACCCCCCAGCACCACATCCCATAAATAAAAGCCTCGCAGCCGGCTCTTGTGTTCATTTCACAGGCGGCTGCTCTGCTGACAGGTTTCGCACGCCGCTACCGTGTCTTGTCAGCTTTATACGCTCAGGCCAACGCCGGCTCACCAGCTCCGATGTATATACATAAAAATAAATGGCTCAGAAACCCCAATAAAGTGACAGATAACATAATGGGAGCTGGCTTCAGAAAATAAGCTTGTTTATGGAACCTCTGTGCCTCCAAACCTGATTTATGCTGCGCGGGCTCTCTGTGAGGGTTCGGGAGGAGAACTCGCTCCTGCTCACTCCCACGGGTGCAGGGACAGCTGCCGGCTAGGAGCTGCCTTAGGGCTGTGCCCTCAGCCTTCCTGCATCACTGTGCTGCTCATGCTGCCTTCCTACAGCCACCCCGGCCTCAGGGAAGGCTCTCCCCACACTCGCCATGCCCTCCTCACACCCCTTCTTGCATTTTGTGCCTGCAAGCTGGAGGGAGCCGTGAAGAGCTGAAGGGCTGGAGCAGCCAGCAGAGCACATAAAGCAAACCAGACGGTGCCTACATGTGGGCTTCAAAGAGGAGAGCTCCTGATGGCACGAGCAGGTTCTCCTCACAGCTCCTTTGCTCTGGGCTGCAGATGGTCCTTATTCAATCTCTTGCTAGAAGAGCTTCCTTGCAAACAGGGATAATCCTTCATTTGATGTTGGCTCCCTTGGATATTGCTGTTCACAGCAAGCATTGCAATTTGTGTTTATTTTTGCCAAGCCATGTTTATTCTTGAGCCGCTTTGATTGTTACAGCGAAGGCTGGGATGGCTCTTTCAGTCAAAGCGTCTGTTTCCAGGGGGCTAATAATGAGAGACTGTCAATCTGGAGACACAAGGGAAAAAATCGCAGCACCTCCTCTCGTGGAAAACAATCAGCTGCTGCCAGACCCCACGCCTCGTCCGTCTCAATCTCTGATGTGCGGCTGGGAGGTCCTCAGCTCCATCTCCAGCGGACGTGCCAGCAGGATGTCTGCCCCAGCACCTCTTCTGCAGAGCACAGAGGCTCTCAGGGGAAGGCTGATGCCTGCAGGGTGTGCGTGCTGCGAGCTGCTGGTGCTCAGACCTACCCATGCACAGCAGACCCCATGTGGGCCTGTTAGACGGGCTGTGCAGGAGCTGGGCACACCAGCAGCTTCCCATTCCTATCTTCAGGTCTCAGTCCCATGAAGATGTTACCCAACCTTGCCTTGTGCTGCCATGTGTCTGGGGCTCAGCTCTAAGGAGAGCTGGGGGGGAGGTTTCCTCTCAAATTAAATAATTAAAATGTTTTTTTTCCCCTTCTAAATAATTCCAATCTTTTTTTCCCCCCCAGCAGACCAGTGGCAATGAATATTTAATACATTCCTTGCTTCACTGCATCCAGCACATTGCCATTTTAGAAATCATTTCATTGCGTGTATTTGTCTTCTTTTAATTACACTCACCCAGCACCAGACACTTCCATAACACCCAATGGTGAGGGCACAGGGCTGGCCGTGTTGCTGCAGGTCACACTGGTGGTTCAAAGGCACCAGGCTGACACCCAGCCTACACATCTACTTGTTTCCCTCTGCAATCAGCTCCTTTGGATGCTGTGGGCCGTGAGATGCCCAGTGGCAGAGCCAGCAGCGAGTGCCTGAGCCCTATGGCAGGGCAGGCCAGGCGTGCACTGAGAGCTCTGCAATCTGTGGCTGAAGGACTTCCTGATTCAGACATCCTATTTATCATTTAAAAGCCCTCTATGGATTTTTGTTGTTGTTTTTGTTCTTCCAGGAATTTCTCTAATTACAAGGATAGCCCAATCGCCTCTTAACCGTTCTCTGCCCTGCCTTCCAGCACGGCAGTACCAATGCCCTCAGAGCCTGCAGGCAGAGCTGGGAGCACAGTGAGTGCCCTGTGCTGCTGGCAGCAGTGGGAAAGCCCCAGCTCCATACTGCCCAGCAGATCCTGCAGCTCCCAGCAGGCTCCCAGCCACCATGGGCCAGCAGAGAGAGGGTTACCATCTCCTGGAGCCACCGCCAAAGCCAGCCTAGTGAATGGTATTAGCAAAAATGAATAGAAATACTGCATGAGGCTAATAAGATCTGAGGGGAGCTCCTTAGACAAGCTGATTTCCAAATTGGACTGACTTTAACCTCACATAAATAAAAATGAATGCTGATAAAATATGGTGGAAAAATCCATAAGGGCAGATGAAGGCACTGATGCGTTTTTATCTCCCTCCTGCACTTTCAGTGGGGTCCAGGGTCCACGTGCTTCCCCAGGGCTCCACGGCCCTGGCCATTCTCCAGCTTAGCCCAGGTGGTACAGCAGGTCTGCAATGGGAAGAGATGCCCTGGCATGTCCCTCAGACTCCAGCAAGACTCAGGGCTGCCTGAGCAGAACAGCCCCAGGTGGGAAGGCTGCCTGCACCCTCAGTTCCAAGTATGATGGAGCACATGTGCATGGGCAGAGGTGCTCACTGGCACCATGTTGCACAAAGCCTGTGCACAGCTGTGTGGGAAGGATGCTTTGTGACACCCAGACACATCCACACATGGAGTGCCAAATTCAGCTTCAATTTACACCTGCTCCCATGAAGCTGGACTGTGGGATGGCCATGCATGCCCAGAGCCTGGAGGGTCTCACCAGCATTAGGCAACTACTGCTAGAAAGCCCTGCCCCAAGGAGGCTGTGGATGCCCCATCCCTGCAGGCATTCAAGGCCAGGCTGGACGTGGCTCTGGGCAGCCTGGTCTGGTGGTTGGTGACCCTGCACATAGCAGGGTGTTGGAACGAGATGAGCACTGTGGTCCTTTTCAGCCCAGGCCATTCTATGATTCTATGAAGAGCTCCAGGCTCAGCAGAAGCTGGGAAGGAGCAGCAGGAGGAAGCAGGGATGCCCAGCAGACAGGCGATTCACACAGCTGCATTTGAGCCATCATCACTAACCCAACAGGTGCCAGCAGTGAAGGAGGAGGGCAGGGTGTGAATAGGACAGACACTGCTAGCAAAGTGTGAAGGAGGACAGAACTTCTCACAGGGTGTTTCTAGGAGCTCCTCCCATAGCATAATGCCCTGGGGCAGAAGCAGAGCTGCACGCTCCAGTGGGTGACTGACAGCGAGGAACCACGCATGGAGGGACGGCGAGGTTAACAGGAGGGGAAGCTGTGAAGGGCCTGAGAGCTGAGACAGGTAACTGCTGTTTGCCAGCAGGAACCAGCAGCGGCGAGGAAAGCACGGGTGACACGGGAGAAATGACAGGTAAGGAAAATGAGCCTCGCAGCAGAGCTCTGAACAAGCAGAAGTGGGAGAAGATTGCATTTGTCAAGGCCAAAGAAAAGGATGTTACAGGAACTGAGCCGTGAGACGATGACACTCCGGAGGAGTCTGAGCAGTCCCTTGGCAACGTGGCACACGGGGACGGCAGCAGCCACGAACAGCCCCATGTGATGGAGCCCAAATGTTTATGGGGCAGTGGATTTATAAATGAAGGGAAACAGCTGTTTGGAACGGGGATAAATCGGTGGGCACAGAGGGATGGGTTGTACTGGATGATCTTAAAGGGCTTCAAGATTCTATGGTTCAAAGAGGGATGGGTCCAGAGAGCTGGGTAAGCTGAGATGCTTACAGATGCACTGTGTGCCATGTGCTCCTAGCAAATAACACAGTGCACAGTTCTGAATCCATACAAGACTGCAAGCAGGAACCAACTGCACACAACACATGCAGCCTAAAGATCCCTTCAGCCTCAAAGGGCTCACAGCCTGAAGTCCGGACCTTGTGAAGGTCTCATGAGCTTTACTGCTGGAGTCCTATTGAACTTGACAGCGTGTGAAATTGAGCACACGTGCGAGCTGTGCAGGATGAGGGCTCGGTGCAAAGGGCAGCACGAGAGCACCGCAGGAAACAGCGTGCACCCAATCACCTCCCCAGCACTTTCCCCATTGGAAAAGAACCAGCATGATGCAAAACCCCAAAGGTTCTCCTCATGGCCATGCCTGAATCAAAGGATGAGGACAAGGGAAGAAGCCTCTGTCTCTGAACATCAGGCTGCTGCTGTGTGTTTGGGCTGCATGCTACCCACATGCTGCAGGGCTGGGGTGTGCTGAAGGGCCCCCAGGGCATCCCAGCAGCTCCAGCAGCTCCAGGCAGCCAGATGTCCAGGGCAGAGCAGGACTAAGGTGAGAGAAATTGCTCATACAAGAGACTTCCAACCTAGTGCAGGTTTCATATCAACTCAGAGACACGCAGGTCAAAGTCAAGATGAATTTCAGGGGGAAATAAAAGTGAAAATGAGTATTTTTGACCCGTGTGTTTTTTCTTCCCCCTTCTTTTCACTCAGGAAGCAGGCAGGCATGCACAAACAAGAAGCAAAATGAATTGACCCCAACCAAATGAAATAGATTTTCACGGTTTGTTTCTTCCTCAGGGTGTGTGTGAGGGGAAAGGGATCACTGACAGCCTCCCAGAGATACTTATAAGCTGTTCTACTTCATACACCCCACTGAAAAACTCAATTACAACCAAGCCCTAATTGCAGCTCTGAGGTTCCCCTTCCTTCCCTCATGTGGTGCCATCCTGGGTTAGAATTGCTGTTTTCCTATTGCTTTCTTAAGGGAAGGGGCTGCCCACACCCAGAGACCATGCCATGTTGATTCCCTACAGCACAACTCCTCGGGGAAAGGGTTGTTACAGATGTGTGCAACTCCACACATGTGCACAAGAAACTGTGCAGGGCTGAAAGAAGAACAAGAAATAATGAATCCCCCTGCACTCACTAAGTCCAAACAAATAGACTGGAGTGGGAGCCTGATTTGCATTAGTTTGATTGAAGATGTAATTTGCCGCTGAATAAATGTGGTTGCATCCAAATCAAACCTTTAGTCCCTCAGACATTATAACTCTTTCCTTCCCTCCCTGAGGGTTCGCCAACCTTTAAGGCTGACCGAGGATGATGTATTACAAGAAGGAACTGCCTTAAGAGAAGGGCAAGTTTGGAATAGATATAAGGAAAGACTTCTCATAAGGAAGAAAGGGATCTGAAATGCTCTCCCTGGGAAGGTCCCCCAGAACTGACCACGTCTGTGTCCCTGTGCATGAGCTGTGGCCCAGCACAGCTGCAGCTTCCCACCACAGAGCAGCCCTGGGAGCGACGTGCTCACAGCCTCAATTTATGGGAGGGAAATCCATCACGAGGCATGAAAGCCTTTCATCCAGGGCAATTTGCTGCAGGACTTATAACCCGAGGTGCCTGGGAGCCAAGCAGCAGGAAGAATTGGCCAGGAGGAGAGGGAGGAGAGCTCCCTGAGAGAGGGGTCTGTTGAGCAGAGGAGGCAATGGCCCCTCCTGGTTGTGATGGAGGGAAGGGGCAGAGCCAGCAGGCATCCCTGGTGCCATTTGTAACCCAGAGCCATCACTCAGAAGTAGGGACCACAGTGCGGGGAGAGCCGAGGCCAGAGGAAGGGAGAAAGGGAGAGATTGATTATCCCATAAATCAATGGCCGGGCACTGATTACAAAATAAACCACCAGGGCAAAGGTCAAGTGCTGTGTTATATTACCCAGCCTGTGAGATTTATTCCCTGTTCGGGTGCTCAGTCCCCCCCCACCATCTATCATGGGGAGCTCAGGCACGTTCTGCTGGACACAGCCAGGCCCAGCACGAGGCTGAGATCCAGCAGCCACAGCCAGGCAGGGTTGACATCCATCCTGTAGGGCCCACATGCCCCCCAAGGAGCCTGCTTCAGGTTGGCCATGGGTGCCTGTATCATTTGGTGCTGGGCTCCAGGCAATGCTGATCCCCTGCAAGGACCAGCAGAGCCATCCTTGCCCGCTTCAGTGCTCTGAGCTCTGCAGCCATACAGGGAGAGCTGCGCAGACCATCTCGTGGCACTCCACTGGAATTCAGCCTACAAAACTTCATTTTTTTCCTCTCTTCTCATTCTAACTTTAGATTTTAAACACTGGCAGCAATGAGAGGAATTCCTAGCAGCACTGTTCATCTGTTTCCCAGAAGCTGCTTGTCACTGACTGTGACGAGCTTTCCAGTCTGGGTCCCAAAATACAAAGCCCCTAAAATGGGCATATTTTTGAGTCCCTCTCATCAATTAGCAGAGAACAACACTGGAGCCTCAGGATGTGTTTGCTGGGGACACGGCAGGAGGAGAAGGGCTGCCATGGGCAGTGCACCCACAGCCCGCACCCACTGCCGTGGGGCACAGCACAATGTGGGGGTGCCCCATTGGCACAGACCACTGCTCCTCACCCCTGCAGGATGGCACTCGTGCCAAAATGGCTGCTGTGCTTGGCACCAACCTGGGAGTTTGTTTTCCTTTCCAGGAGCACAGAACGTCTTGACTCCTATTTTAGCCCGTATGGCAGCAGGGAGGGGAGGCTGCAGCACATGGCCCAGCTTATCCCACGTGAGCCCCAGGGTCACCACCACACCAAGGGCACCGGCTCCAACAGTGCACCAAGTATGGGACAACACTGTGGCCCAGCCTGGTCAGAAGAGCACAAGGAACCACAGCTATTCCATGGGTCCCCAGCTTCCAAAGGGATGCAGCAAACCCTCTGGATGCACACACACACAATAATCTCCACCTGCCACTGTACAGGTCTCAGGAGTTCCTTTTCCCATTGTACAGAGTGGCTCCTCAGAGCGCAGTGCTCACCTCCAGGCCGGCACTGCTCTCCCAATCACTGCCCTGACTTTGGTGGGAAGGAGGTGAAGGCAGCCACCCCCCCACATACCTCTCAACAAACAGGGGGTGACAACACGTTATTCCAGGCACCAAGTACCACGCTTCTGCAATTCTCTTGGAGTCAGCAGTAAATTACTTTTAGGGTCTGACATGTCTGCTCACCTCCCTCAGGTCTCTGGCCTGCACGGACATCCATCACTTCTATCAGTTGGCCCCGCTCCACGCTCCCAATGGTGGTAATGAGCTGAGGTCGATGAGATGCAGCTACCTGTCCTGGCCCTCCCCTTGGCTCCTCTTGCAGATTTGGAAGTTGACATTTATTCTGGAAGAGGAAAAATGGAGAGGAGTCTCACCAGCTCCTGCAAAATGTCAGGACAGGAATGAGATCTTAGCAAACCATAATATACTATGCAAATCCTCAGAGTGTGACCGTGTGTTGCCAGGGCTTTTTATTCCCCTCCATGGTAATCAGACAGACAAGGATTAACGAGTAGAGCAGCCACATAACTGCTGGTCTCTCTGCTTTACCACCCACCACGTGGAGATGGTAACCGAACATACGGCCCCAGGGCTCTGTAACAGAGAAACCTTCAGGGTTAGAGGAAGGTTTTGACAGAGCAGAAGAAAAACAATACAAGCAGAGGAGGATGTTCTCCTGAAGATGTTAGAGCTTCGCCTGTACCTCCAAAGGTGCACCTCCATCCTTGCACTGGTGTCTGTGCCATGGGCTGTGTGCAAGGCACGTGTGCATGCTGCCAACAGTGAACAGCCCTGCGTATCTGAAAGCAACAGTGCTCCTTGGAGACAGGATGGGGAGGCACTGCGTGGCATCCAGGCGTGGAGCTCCGTCTCCTTTCTACAACGATGTGCTTACTTGGCTTTTTCCTTCACCTTTTTCCCCCGCATCAAGAAAGCTCCATCACTTTCCTCCCCTGTAATGATGTTGACCTGATTAAAATTTTTATTGGATTCTACAAAATAATTTCATACATACCGTTCCCTGGAGCCCTGCAGGGTGGAAAGAAGGTTGGGGAGAGAGAAAAGGAGAAGAGAGTATATTAAGAATGAGGTGGAGAAGGAAAATATTTTATTTTACTCTGAAATGATTTTTCCTGGATGAATAATAGATTAGAGAGCTCTCTTCTTTAAACAGCACTCTGAAAGTGCCCCTGAAACATGCAGGCATGAAAAAGTCACCACTTGAGCATTCGGGGCCTCCTTCAGTAACAGCTGAAGGCAGGCAGGGCCAGCAGGCTGAGATGGGCAGCCACAAACCACACTGCAGCCCCAGCCTGCATCCCTGTCCTAGGCTGTGAGCAGCAGTGTGAGCCCAGCATATCACAGCATTGCTCACAGACCAGCCTGAGCCTCGGGGATGTTTGAGGCAAATAAAAACATGTGACAAAGGGCTCGGAAGTTGTGATTGCTTTGTGGTTTTGGCATTTTTCAGCTGCTTTCCTCACTCCCCATAGGCAAAGTCCCATTGTCTATGTTGCGAAGCATAAAAAGCCCTCTGCTGTTTTGCTCTGCTCTCTAGAAAGGAGTCAAGTCTGAGGAATGGAGCAGGCATGATTTAGTCCCCCAATTCCATTTTCATGTATTTAAATCAGACAACAACCCCTTGGCCCAGGGCTGCTCCTCTTCCCAGGAGACGCTGCCACTTGCGATGGGCAGCTTTATACCCCAGTCCACAGCACAACAACAACAACAACAAACCTTTGAGGGAGCTCAACATTTGCTTCCTATGTCCTTTTCAGAGCACCCCCACAGGGCTGGCTTGGTTTGAAATGTAGCTTCCCCGATGGATGCTCACAAAATACATTTCAGAGCTGTGCAGATGCCTCATCAGATCACCTCCCCCTTTCACAGGGGCAGCAAGGCTGCAAACCAGACCTGGTGCCAGCTGAATTTTGGGTGAGAGCAGCAGGTGCATTCAGGTGAGATCAAGGTGAGAAATAAGGGACATCTCTCTGTGGGCACCACTCCTGGCTACCAGCTGAGATTACCTGTAAGCTTCATGCTCCAGAGGTCATTCTCGAGGTCACATTGCTAGAAGTATTAATGTTGTCTGGGCAGCCTTTAATATATGCTTTGGAATGAGTCTGTGGAGTGAGGGTTGACTTCTTTCACCATGTTCTCTAACAGTTCCAGAGTCTTGCAGCAGGAAGGGATCTGCAATGTAGCAAGCAGATAATGAATGCTATGGCAAGAAAAGCCCAAGCTCTTGATAGAAAAGACTTACAGCATTAAGTTGTGCCCACAACCCAAGAAATGGAGGGCACCTGCAGCCAGCTACATTGTCCCACACCCAGAGCAAAATGGGCATTTCTTTGGCTTTTATTCCCACACTAAAGACAGCAATAAAGAAGAGTGAATACAAGGCCTCCCCAAGAGGCTAAGCACAGCAATTCACTGTGCAGCCAAACTGGAGCTCAACACAACATGGCAGCTGCTGCCGCAGCCGGCAATGCCAGCTCTGTGCACAAAGAGGCAGCAGCTCCTACAGTTGCACAGCTGCCTCCATCCCCATCTCCATCCCGTTCAGCATCTCAGGAGGTGGACAAGAAATTAGGCACATTTATTTTTCACCATGACAGGCAATAAAACAACCTACAGGCTCTAACAAAGCCTGCATCTTCCTGGAGCTCCCAGCTCCACGAGCCTCTCCATAGGGATGTTAAGAACCGATGACCTGCACCCAGCCAAGATGCCAGTTCCCACCAGCCCTGCTCCCACCAGGCACCTCTCACCAGGAGGGTTTTGGCAGCTGTGGGCAGCAGGAGGCTGCGGTCACACTGCAGTGCCCTCACCATGTGCCAGCATTCACCATGCAGCGTGGCACTAAGTGGGACCTCAGCACAAGGGAGGCTGGTGCTGTCACCACCTTGCCCTGGGTAACAAGGGCTTCAGTCTGTCAACCCAGCATCTTGCCAGAGCAAGGACTCAAGCTTACCAAACCCAGCCTGGCAGCAGGGAGGGGGAACATCTGGCACAGCCTCCCTCTCCCCATCAGACACGCGCTCACCATTTTTTGTGGTTTCAGCAGCTCTGCAGCTCCAGTCCTTATAATTACGATGAAAAACCCCACACTCAAGCACAGCACCTTGCAGCCAAGATACCAGTGTGTTTCCAAATAAAAGCTTTGTGGCAAAAATCCTACATTTTTGTGGAGTCTCTGTTTTATTCCCACCCTCCCCAGCACCATTGTATTCACATGGTCTTCAATTATTTACAAGCACACAAAACACTCCAGCCCACTTTCTCCACTGCTATGAATCAGTGAGGTGCCAAACTAAATCAACAGAGCTACAAAGATCTGCTGCGGAGAAGAATCTGGCCCGCTCTCTCTGAAGACTCTCCTTCCCTCCACAGTACGCATGCAAAAGGAGGATAAAAACAGCTTCCTTCATTCCCTCAGTTTGCCAGCCACACGCCAGCATGCTAATGCCCACAGAGACCTGCTCCCCAACGCTGACCTACTTTCCATCCGTGTGCCTGCAGTGCACTTCTCTTCTTCCCCAGCAGCCCTGCTGCTCAGAGCAGCCATCCCCACCATGCCCAAAGCCCTATAGCAGCACCGGGTGCTCCCCGCATGGTGCAGGCCCCTGGGTCCTACAATTACAACCACTGGCTTCAGCAGCAGAGGAGGCCGGCTGGTTACTCAGCCAACCCTCGGAGCTGGTGCGGCAGCATCTCCAGTCTGTTCCCTCAGGGCTTTCCTCTGTTGTTCTCATTTGACAGCAGCTGCAGGGAGGCCCAAAGATGCAGCCCCATGGCTGGCAGACAGCATGGCCTCCTCTGGACACAGCCCATCCACTGCAGCTTGCCAACACCCGCCATTTTGATTCACCTTGGCCAACAGAACCTCCACTGTGCAGATCACAAACCAAAGCCCAGTGCACTGCGGTGGGTGTGGGGTGTTCCTCTAAAGCCATAGGACAATCCTCAGTCAACCAGTGCCTTTTTAGGACTGATTAATCCCCACAGACACGCTGCCAATCTGAGCTTTCCACAAAAGCAATACAACCAACCTTTCAGAAACTTTCCGGGGCTTCGTGATCACACCAAATGCAGAAGCTGACTTTTGAAAGTCATTTTGTTATTTGCACCTTCACTTAGAATCCAAAAGTAAAGAAGTTCATGAAAACATAATACGAGTGTAAAGAACAGGGTCTGCTCTCTGGAGAGCCTCTTCATACACACGCTGGAGAACCACGTGTGAAACCCAGGGCTGCCGGGCATCTCATTAAAAGACAGAGCTTCCACTTCTGTCTGTTACCATCAGCAGTTCACAAACTGGGGCCACTCTGCTCAGAACCAGAAGGTTGGGGAAGTGCAAGAGAGAGATGACGAGCTGGGCTTCACTGCACCAAGCCAGCTTACTCATCTTCATGTACCACCCCAGCAAGGAGATGTCACAAGGCCTCCATCATGACTGGAATCATAATATCCATGATTCACATGGAAGGCTTTTTTTTTATACAAAGCGCCGAGATAAAAATAAAAGGATGGGGGGAAAAAAATCTTCAGAAACTTGTTTCATTCCCCACAAGATGGATAAACCGAGATGAATGTAAACAGCTCAACTTGACCCAAATATTTTTTGTCGTTGCTGAGTAACCCTGCAAAAATGTTGTTATCCTGGTAGCATCTGTGGAGATTAGGTGGAAGGGAACTTTAAACAAACATTCAACTGTCCGTTGTTTGAGGAATTTCAGCCTGGCCACAGGCTGTCCAGACTGCTGCTTTTCCAACACCCTTGACGCCTTTCAGAAGAGAACAAACAAATGAAAGGAGCAGGAAGCATCCTTAACATTTCCAGTACATTAACATGCTGCTGACACGAAGGTTTACATGAAACATTTGGCTTTACGGCTTTCCAAATTCTCCTGCACCCTCAGAGAAGGATGGGATGGCTCGGGCCGTGGCTGCTGCAGGGGGTGGGAGGAGGGGTAGTCGCAGCAGATGGCTCTGAGCCATTTTGGGTGGCAGTAGGCAACCGCCGAGGGCTCAGACTTACAGCCCACACCGGCTGCCATATGGTGCGACAGTGGCTCAGCATCACGCAGGACCCAATTTATAGCATCCTTGAGGGCTGTGAGTACCACGCTACCCTCTTACTGCTCTCCATTAGTACAATCACTTGTTTTCCAAGCATCTTCTAGCACCGTGCTACCATTTTTATCGATTTTTTACTATTCAGGTTTCTGCAGGTGGAGGGAGATCTGATAGATCAGATGAGAGAGTCAGCTGTGAGCTTTTAGTCTCTTCATGCTCTGGAGGTCAGGCCTGCTCACTCCTTCCTCCCCTCCCTCCCAACAGATAGCACTGTCTCAACTACACAGATGCCTTTAGAGATCTCCTTGTCCCCTGTTAAGCTGTGCAGCACTTCTGCTGTGTGCACGTCCCAGAGCTGGAAGCACATGGCAAGCAAGGCAGTGCCTGTGACACAGGGAGCAGGGAGCCAGCAGCATGGGGTGACTACAGCTCAGAGATCAGCAGCCCTTCCAGCAACCTCAGACCCAGCTGAAATTCTCCTGGAGTAACCCAGAAAAATGAGAGCAGTCCTGGAAGCTGCGGGATGGAGATGTCAGCATCACTGTGCTGCCATATGCACCTGTTACACTGCAGCCACAGCACAGTCCCAGTGCTGTGGTGTGATGGTAGGGGATACTGCAGCCTTAAGATAGAGCAGTGGGTCCAGTCCAGAGCAGGGCAAAGTGCAGGAAGTTCAGGGTAAGGGAAAGGCCTGGAAGAATGATCTTTTGCAGCTCTGGTGCATTCAAAGATGGATGTGTAGCTCTCACCTAGAACAACCCTTTCCTCTGCACACACTTGCTCTGGCTGCTGCACATCTTCCCCTCCATGCCCCCCCACCGTGACCAGTTCAGGCAGATAGAAGATCCCAATTCCCCCTGCTCTAGGAGCTGTAAGAACAACAATATCACACAATGAATCCCACCAAGCTGCGGTGGTTTGTCAGAGTGCTCTGCTTCACTGAGACACAGAAAGAAGGGAGCATGTGGGTGAGAGATGCCGTCCAACAGCAGTCTGACCCAACAGCCACCAGAGATGGGGAAACTGGAAACCTTCTCTTAAGCCAAGCAGGAAGGGCCTTCCATGCTGGGACAGGAGAGGCTCTCAACTCTGACAGCACACTTTGAAGCTTAAAACATTGTCTCAGTCACACACAACTTCACGGGCTGGACCTCTTGCCTTGAAAGAGCAACGCAGCTGCCTGGGGATAGCTTGCACTCAGCTGCTGGAAGGAGGAGGTTGCCCTAAACAAACGATTTAACTCCCAGCTGAGCCCAGCTACCCCAACTAAATACACAGTGATTAAAGCCATTTTCTCTTACAGAGTCCTTACAATATCAGCTCAGTGCCAGCACTGCAGCTCTTAGAGAGGACAGTCATCCACACCAGTGCTAGGCAACTGCAGTTATATTTCTTGACTTTATGGAGAAACTGGGGTATTATTAACATACTGAAAGAAACAGCCACTCAGCCTCAGTTATTCAAACTCAGTACAGAGGCTGTGCATTCTAACCAGTCCCATTGCATGTACAGCATCCATTAATGTCTTAACTCTCCTTCCATAGCAGTTTCTAGTCCTGGCCTGCTTTGCTTCCCATCTCACAGCAGTTGTATTTTAATCCTTCAGTGATGCATCTCCTCAACATGCACAACAGCCATGGCCGGGGAGCTTCCTGGAGGAAGTAATTACAGAAATTGAGCTCAACCAAGCAATTGAAAAAGCTGGTATCTTAGAGCTCCAATTTTTCTCTCTGCTGCACTCAGGACCTGCATCAGCCTGAAATACACCACTGCCAACAGGCTTTGCTCTTCTCCAGTTGCTGTTTGAATCTTCACCAGTGCTGACAGCTCTACAGAGCTGACCCAGAAGCTCCAGTTCACCAAGGATCAACCAGTTCCATGATGAAGCTGTAACGGTTACACCAGCGTAGTGCTCAGCATAGGAGCGTTTGACCCCGCAGCACTATTTCCAGCCCTGGGACATGGAGGCTTCTGTCTGATAGCAGCCTGCTAAAAGGCTTTGCTTCTCTCACCTTACCTGGCAGCCAACACATCACAGCCAACTCCATAATCCCCCCAAGCAAAGCACATCTCAGCAGTAACTTAATCTGAACTTGTACTTCAGCTCTCACAGCTAGCTTGAATGAAAATGAAAAGCAACTGATAAAGGAAAATCTACAAAGTGAAGTATGTGGTGAGGGGGACCAGAGGCAGAGCATGCAACTGGAAAGAGCAACGCCACAGCAGATCCAGCAGGGCAAACATTAATTGCTTTTTAATTATTCCAGTGCTTTTCTCCCACAGTAGTTGGTAATTAAAGGATTCCTGCCTGCCCTCCGGTGGTTAAGGAGGAGAGAAAACCAAGAGCGTGTCAGCAGAGCGAGCCCCGGAACTGAGCCTGGCTTACCCCACAGTGGACAGCAGGAAGCTTCAGTATTTCCAGCTGATACAGTTGCAGGGTTTGTTTCTGATCAGAGATCCGGGTAGGAAAGAGCACACCCTGTTTAGTTTGGTTACATTTCTGAGTCTCTAAGGAACAGAATCACCTTCCTTCTGCTCTACCGCCCTCCACACCCCAGCTTCAACAGCTTCCAGCTCTGGGAAAACAACCAGCTTGCTTCTCAGCACATCATCTGCTATCAAAAAGCCTTACAATAAAGGTGGCTGTGCACACCTCTGGGCTTTTTGGAAACACGGAGAACAGCCCGGGTTGGGCAATCACAGCCTGATGAGCAGGGCAGCTCTGATGCCGGGTGCTTGGCTGCACAGCCACCACCAGCTTCCACTCACCAGTGCTATCTGACTACTCCCATGCCCCCAGCCTATCCATGCAATAGTTCAGATCCAGCACTAGGCAGCAGGTGCAATCACTCAGACCTCCAGCAGATCCCCTACATGGCAATCCCACCTAGTGCTGTATGAGAACTGACATGCATGCTATGGACAGGCAGATAAACTGTTGAGAAAGACCTATGGTTAACTTTCTGGTTCAGATATCTTCTCTTCCATCCACTCCAGATTCTACTCAGACACTTTAGAAACAGGTATTTAAAGATATCATGATCAAAGTGAGAAGCGGAGGAGGGCAAGGGCAAGAGCACAAGTGTCCCATTAATGGAAATCAGAACTCAGCTATAATCCTTACACAAGACAAAGGTGAGATAAAAGCTCTGCAAGGAAAACAACACGGGATCACAACTGCACCGACTTCCTAAATAGAGAAAACATGTTCATGGTTTCCATAAGAGAAAGGGCAACAACTCAGCACTTTTCTTCTGGCTGATGGGAATTTGAAGCAGCCTCCCCACATCACCAGTTATTTCCATGTATTAAAAGTCCCAGAACAGCTTCTGTTCTTTGCCAGCCCAAATACAAGGACTCAGACACCTGCCTGGGGAGCAGCCTGCTCTCAGTATAGCAGAACACCCTGTAGCAGGAAGGCAGTAGGACAAGTAGCCAGCAGACCTGTGCACGGTTTGCTGTGCAAGGAGAAAAGGTTTCCATCTGCACAACAATCCCACTGGGGCAGCTCAATGCTGGCATGGACACGTTAGCAGCCCTAAGACTTCAGACTCAATTACTGAGAATGCAAAAGAGGTCTAACAACTGAGACACAAGAGCCTCCTTAGGTGCTCGTAACCCAAAGACCATAAAGAACATCTTTCATCATCCCCATCTCAGGAAGCTCTAAAAAAGGAACAGCCACTGAGGAGCTTGTGACAGTGATTGTGTCCACCAGCAAGTCAGAGCAGCTCTGCTCTCACACACAGCATGATGTGCCTTTTTCAGGATGGGGTAACTTCCCTCCTCTCATTTTCCCTACGGCAGAAGGCAACTGGCCCAACCATCAACCCCCCCCCCCATCCCCAAGCCCCCAGCCTGAGGTGTAAGAAGAGTTCCCTGACCCAGCTTTGGGATCTGCATGCTGCACTACTAGGCAGGTGCTGACCCTAAGCCTCCTCACTGCTGAGCACTGGTGATCCCAAAGCAGCCACAGGAGCCCACTAAGCAAACAGTCTTAGCCAAGCCTCCTCCAGCGGGGCAGGAACTGGTGCTGATTCCATAAGGCTATTTTTGCTGGCATGGTCATTACAGTGCCAGAAAGCAACTCGTATTCAGTGGGAGCTCAAGAGTGGACAGAGACTATGGAAACTGCATCTCATCCTGTCTTCCCACCCAAGCTCCTTAATGGGAGAAAAAAATAAGCATCAGCCTTTCTAATATGGAAGAAAATAAGTTGTGCTACAGGAGCAGAGAGAAGCTCACCATCCACTTGGTGCAGCTGGTCAGCAGCCAACAGCTGCTGAACAGAGGTGGGAAGATTTGGGAGCATACACTGTTGGTGCCCACAAGGAGATAGACAGGCATGTTGTGAGCAAAGGGGGGAATGAAAGCCAGGCTTCCACATGGCTGGACCAAACCTTCCCGTGGAAGAGCAAAAGGCAAGTCCCCTGAAGCCTGCAGAAGCACTTTATCCACGACCACTGTGCTATCTGGCCACTAGGGTGTGACAAAACCATATTAAGGGTACACCGATAACCACACCATTGCCATTTTGGTGTTAAGAAGCAACAAGCAGTTTGGGAACCAGGAGTGAGAAAGGTTTCAATGGCAATGGTCAACATACACCTCGTATGGCTGCAGACAGGAAGCTCACGTTCCTTTGCACGCTGCTCTGTTCCCCAAGGACCCAATTCCAAGCCCTCCAAAAAAAAAATCGATGAGATAACAAGGAGATGAGTTGCAGCCAATATGGATTTGTCAAGAGCAAATCACATCAAGCCAATCTATCTTCCTCCTATAACAGGGTAACAGGCTTTCGGCACAGACAGCATTGCTTGTCAAACATCTCACTTCAGAAAGGCTTCTGACACTGTCCTGCCTGCTGTTCCCATAAGCTGGGAAATATGGTCTTAAGAGAAACCGTGACAGGACAGGTATAAACCTGCACAGATAACCACGTGCAGAGGGCAGATACCAGCAGCCTCCTGTGCCACAAAGGAAGGACTTGTTGATTTAAGGATTTTGCAGGGGTCTGTCACATCCCTGCACTGCTCAGACCTTTTGCTACTGACCTGGATGAGGGAGCAAAAACCAGACTTATTAAATGTGCAAGGTGGGAAGAAGTGCAGGTACTTTCAGAAGACAGGATTAGACTGATGAGATCTTGGTAGCTTGAGACAGCCTGAATTTCATCCTCTCTTCAGGCAGATACAAGGGTCATGATTTATTTTTTCCCCTCATACAGGAATTACCAGCCTGTCTAAGAACAAGGAAACAAGTTTTCAGGGACTATTGCTTCACCAGCCTTGCATATCACAAGCCGTTGATGCTGCAATGGGTCTGGCACCTTTTGTTCTTGACCCCATGACAGCAGTGCCTAAGGTCCACACAAAACTAGCAGCACATTGCATTAGGCTGGCATGTATCCAGGGCATCCCTTCCTAAGCTGCCTGCAAACAGAATCAATATCAAGCTCAAAGGGCACTGAGAAGGATCAGAAAACATGAATTCCCAACCCAGGCTGCTCTTTATCTACTGCATCACTGTCACCTCCTTGTAACTGGCATATTCACCATCCCCTCCAAGAACAGCAGAGACGGTGTTCCTACACCAGCAGCGCGCCATGCTAATGATGACAGCTAAGCCCCTGCAAGGTGCTGTATTTCTAGCCTTTGGGAAGAGATACTTGCATTCATTGTGACACCTCCCTAACCTCCAAACCTGCATTTGGTTATCTTGGCACAGTCTGCTTAGGACCAAGACCTTGCAGCCCTGTGAACCTTTATGTCCCAGGTAAGAAAGCAGAGTGATGTTTATTTATCCCCAAAGAGTTGCTTTCAGCAGCCAATTGCAGAGAAGACTGTAAAGTAGCAGCGGATTGATTTGGCTCCTATAGAACTTCCAGGATGTGGAAGGAGTCAGTGTTGTACTTCAGGTTTGGAAGCATCCAGTCAGCAGCCAAAACCCCTTTCACTGCTGTGGACGTGAGCAATGGGTATTGACAAGGTAGATTACACAGAACATCACCCAGACCATGGGCTCTTAGTACCCTGTGGAGCATGATTGAACGCTGTCTTGTTCCATGATAAAGTTAGGAATGAAGTGTTGAAGCAGAAATCAGTGTGACTTGGGGTCATTCCAGGGCAGCTCTCCTCATTGCGAAGGGCAAGACTGTGTATAGGGAACCTGACTAAATTTAAAGGAAGGTCATGGAAGGAGACAAAGCAGAAGATGAACTGGCTTATATATATTAGACACCGCAGAGACAGGAGCAAGATCAAGCCATCAAAGGCATTAGCATCTCTGTGGTCAGCATGAAACTATGAGGATCTGCCATCTTACTGGTATATACCATGGGCTATGCGTGCCCATCCAAACATCCCTCCAGGCTAAGGAGAATCACACACCTGACACCCTTGGATCAGCCAAGTGAGGCCCTGCAGCCTGCCATTGCATTTCTTCCTCCAGGAGAGCTTGGTTATTACTGCTGCACACTCAACAGTACCAGAAAGCCTATGAAGTTTGTAATTGGACTGTCATCACTCCTGTCACTCACATGGATGCCACTACCACAAGGGTGGCCTAGATGTATGCCAAGATGAGCCTGCAGCTAGCAGGCCACAATGGAAGCCGTAATATGTAAATCCACCACAAAAATTGTATTTTCAGTGCTGAAAACTAGTGGTTAGTGATGCTATTGGCACAGCCAGTTCAGTTCTTAGCTTACACCTCCTTGCATCCCTCGTTGCCTTTAAGCTACTGTGTCAGAGAACCTGTGATCAACGCTTTCTACTAACACCGGGATCTCAGATCACCCCAGCCTGCAAACAGTGCCAGCACCTCAGTTACTCACACCTTCCATCACCTCTCAGCTAGACTGCAGCAGTGTGACAGGCCTTACCTTGAAGCCTGCAGCGTGCAGGGAGCTCAGCCGCAACGCGCTCTGCATTCCTAACTGCGAGGTAATCCTGTTAGCACCACCACAGCAGGCTGGTGCCCTGCCTACAGAGATCTAGGAGAAATCAGACTCACAGTCTCAGCCCTCATTTCCCCATGGACTCCCTGGCAGATCTAAGGCTGCCTTCCAGGATGCAGCGCTGGCCACGGTGTGCTCAATCATCACAGAGCACCACTGTGCCTCACGCAAGGGCTCTCATCCACATACAGCAGCCAGCCCAGCCCCCCTGGTGAACACAAGTCATCATAAGCATTACCTGCTGCAAACAGCTGGGTGTCTTTGGGCTACCTAATCTAACAGAAATACACCATGGCACGTGGATGTAACGGCAATCCCTTGGAACACGGTGCTGTGCTGCAGGCACTTAACCCTGGAAGGAAACAGAAGCACCCAGACCCTGCCACATTCACTGTAATGCAGAAAAAGGTGTTCAGATGTGCACCCTGAGAGCACAGGAAGCTCTGGCTACAGGCAGCACTGAGAGCAGAGCTGGCATGCTCTTGGTCAGCCTCTTCATCTGTTTTACATTAGCATGGCAGCTGCTCGGTTCAGCTGCAACAGGACAGATGTTACACACATGAAAAGGAGAAGTGGGCTCTCCAATTCTGGCAACGATTGTCACAGCATAAAGTAACAGAAAGAGATTTGTTTGTGCTTCTGCTGAGATCATACAATTCCCCCATGGCTTAGTTTCCTCATCTGTAAAGACAAGGATAACTCTGCTCACCTATCAATCTGATATTTGCATCAGCTGAGAAGAATAAAGGTCTGGTCCCACGAGGTTCTGATTCACTCTGCCGAAGGTGTCGTATTCTTTTAAGACAAGTTAATGGGAGTTCTGGTAAAGAGCAATCTACTTTGTTTGGATGTGCTGGAAGACAAGACTTACAAAGAAAGGCAGCCTCAGTGCCTCATCTTGCAGATTCCCAAACATCACCGGGAGCCTTTTCCTTGCCTGCCTCTGCCAATTTCCACCACGAGCTGGACTGCCTTCCTAGCTTCTCATCAAGGCATCTCCACATGCCCCAAACTCATCCCAGACTACACAAGCACCAGTCGGTGAATGCAGAGAGCCATTAGTGCTGCAGCACTGATACTGCTGCTGTCTGCGCCGGAATTAATGCAGCTCAGACACAGCACAATGAAAATATTGACTTTCAAGCTAATCAAACCAGATTCCATGAAAGCTACAACTTCAAACCTCAAAAAAATATCCATCAAGGATTCATAAATATTTGAAAGTGCCAGACTGATTGCATCTGGATTACTGCAGCGGGGGGGCTGAGGTCTGGCTGAGAAGGAGGTGGAACAGACAGCTTCTTAGACCTTGATGTCATACATCTCCCCCCACCACCAGGACTGCACAGACCTTGGCATCAGATAAAGCAAGACAACTATATCCCAGAACAATGTTACCTATGCTGGTGCATCTCTATTGATCCCAGGGCACACAACCTACAGGTAGGAGGTGGCATCCCAGCTGCTGGGACCATGAAAAAGCCTGGAAGCCTAAGAACTTGATAGGTCCTTCTTTGTTACCCAAGGAAAATCCAGACAAATGTGCATGGTCCGACAAGTCAAGATGCATTCAAGGTACTTCACCCCACAGAGGAAGTCCCACTTTTTAGAAACATGGACTCAGAGTGGTTCGAGTTGGAAGGGACACAAAAAGCCATCCAGTCCAACTCCCCTGCAGTGAACAGGGACACCTACAGCTCCATCAGGCTGCTCAGAAAAGAAATGCACATAAAAGAAAATTCAACTGCTAATTCTAGCTTAGAGGGGAGGGGGATTTTCTCTCTTTTTAAATATATATATTTTTTTTAAAGAAGAAAATGGGATAAATAACTATAGCTGAGCTGAAGAAGGCAGTTTGCAAAGCCATTTCAGGCTGCCCTTGTCCTCCACGTCTCTGGAGCCACATTCGTATGCAAGAGAACATGGAGAGAACGTAACGCAAAGTCCTCTCTTGTGAACTGTTTATTTATCTCTTGCAGCCAAGAGGAGAAACAAATCTTACCTTGAAACACAACACTCTCCTTCATTAGCAACCGATGTGGGAAGAGAGTCCCGGATGAACTGGAGGAGCCACATTCCTGAAAGGACAATGCAGACACAAATCAGATGGGGACTGAGGCAGGTAAGTGGGGAAAAGAGGTCCAGAGGCAGAAGCTAACCCTTAGCTGGGGCAGAAGGGGAAGATACCAGCTCTGGCTGGGCAAAGCAGCAGTGCACCCATGCAGTACGTGGTGCCTGATGGCCTCCAGGAGAAGACAGGAGGAGATACACGGAGAGAAGGATGTTCCCAAATCAGTTCACAGCAATGCCGACCTCAACCTCCAAAAACATTTTAAATTCTTCCCAAATCCCATTTACACACATTAAGGATGATGTGCATGGTTCTGAAGATGGGTGTCCCAGAAAGGA
Source organism: Coturnix japonica (assembly GCF_054131305.1). Taxonomy (NCBI): domain Eukaryota; kingdom Metazoa; phylum Chordata; class Aves; order Galliformes; family Phasianidae; genus Coturnix; species Coturnix japonica. The sequence continues at coordinate 16,485,507 of NC_140676.1, read as the reverse complement.
GCAGTTCCACATTGATGCACAGTGCTGATCTCCTCACACCACCCTTCATAGTTCAGTGACACCAGCTTAACGCCAAGCAATAATGCCAGGAGGGTGAGGCAGGGCTGCAATCCAGATCTGGGCATCTGCAGTGCCAGAGCACGGGGTTCCTATGGCACCAGCAAGCAGCAGGCATGCACAGGCTGCCCTGCCCTCCTCACCAGCTCAGGTTCTTCTCTACACATCAATTTTTGCCATCATCCACATCCTTGCTCCCAAGGGTGCAGTCGTTTTTTTGCTATGAAACAGAGGCCAAGGCTGAAACTTACTCTTCAGTTTAAGTAATAGTCAATTTAAAAAAGAAGGAAAAAAGCTGTACTCTGAGTTTGTTCATGTAAATCAATGGCATGCTAGCAGATGTACCAAATATCCCCCAAAGTGCATGTGTCAGTGTATTTCTTCCTTCAGAGATCATTAATGGCTCATGACCAAGGTCAGGAGTCAAGTCTAAGACCTTGCTGTGGATATCAAGGAGAGCCTTTGCAGTGACACAGAGCACAACCTGCCCAGCTAATAGACTCGCAGGAACTCCATTCCCAGACCTCATCCATCCCCCAGCTTATAAATAATAAATTGCCATTTTAAAGCTGCTCTCTAGGAAGAACTTCCTGAGCCCTTTTCCACCCTTGGAGACTGTAAACATAGAGAAAGCTGAAACACACAGTGGATTAAAATCACTGCGACTAAAATTGCTTCAATGCAAGAATAAAAGCAGAACACAATGCTAAAGTCTCCTGGACAAACAGAGGCTGTGGCTGAGCCACGAGCAGCCCCCAGCAGGAAGGGCCCCCAGTCACCATGGGGACAAGGCTGGCACCACGCTCCATCCTGCTCCACACTCTCCATCTCCTCTGAGGCTCTGGAGCAGATGGTGGGCTGCGAGCACAAGGAAGCAGAGACTGGTGAAATGCTGCATGTAAATAAGGCTGCTAAACACTCTTGTTGTGACTCGGCAGCAGTCGGGGAAGGCTATTAAGGGGCTGCTGCAGGCAAACAGTTAGCCAGCAGTAATGAGCAGGCTACGAGTGACTGATTCCATGTCAAGGTTGGGCGGTATCGATCAGAGATGTACAGCTGCAGCCCTGCCACTTCAGAAAAGATGCGAGCTGATGGATCACCTGCAAGGCCCACATCCACATAGAAAGGCACAGGAGCACGGTGTCCTCAGGGAGCAGGGCAGCACCATGACTTCCCAGCCATCCTAAGGTGCAGACTTGTGTTCCCAGAAGCAAATGAGGATACTCCTTTGGTTGCTGTTTCATGTGCGTGTTTTCATCACTAATGTGTTCAAGTCTAGAATTAGAAAGCTGGGATAACATTTCCTCAAAGGGCTTTTTTTTAGCATGGCTCCAGAAGCACAGCAGTGTTCAAGGAGAGAGGAGCAGGAACATCCCTTTGGATCACATTACCCAGGCGACAAGTGGACAGGTTGGGGCTGCAAAGGGTAGGGCTGCGCAGGGGGAACCATCCCTTGTATAAGGGGGACATCCCCACTCCTGGTGCTACCAGAGCACCACATCCCAGCTCAGTTTGCAGGGCCTGGAGGGGCAGTGGGGGCAGAGGACTGAGATGAAGGATCTGCCCAGGATCAGCAGTGAGAGCAGTCACAGTGGTTATGGGGTTCTCTGGGTGCCCTGTACCTCTCTGCTCTTCCATCCCTGCTTGGCTCAAGCCCTCACAGCTATGGATTCCTCCAGATCTCCTGCACCACTCTGCTCTTCCTTCCCTTCTCAGCTCACACCCTCGTACTGCCTGAAAAGACTAGCAACAGCCACAGCACAAGCACTATTTAAAGGCTGCCTTGAGGACTAGAAGTTAATTTTAAAACTAACTGACCTAAGCTCTCTGCCATACTACCTCAGGAGGAGACTGGAAGGGTGGGAGCGCTGCTAATGCCTGCCTAAAGAGCATGTGTTTTACCTCCCAGCTCTTATTTCTCATTATTAATGTCAAGGTTTTTTAACAAAATTTGTCTTGGTCAATTAACTCAGGCAGGGTTGCTTGTAACATTCCAAATAAAGCCAGCCACATCCTGCGCTCAGAAAGATGAGCGAGCAGCTCAGGAAGCAGGGGAATGACAAGGGCAAGGCATGACTCACGGCAGCACCGGGCAGAGGATGCCCAGGCAGCAGCAGCTCCCACTTCCCCACACATTGAGGGTAGGACCTCCTGCTGTCAGGGAAGATGAAAAGCCTGTTTGGAAGAATATCTGCCCGACAGATTTATCACAATAAAGGCACGCTGCAATTCACAAAGATGCTTGTGGCAAAATAAAAACAGAAGAGGAGTTTCCTTCTCATAGAGAGATGTTACTCGTGCATCAAAATGCCTCCTTTGCATGCGCTGATTTGCACCAAATTCAACTCAATTCACAGCTCAAGTCAGACACGCTGTTGCCATCAGGGCCACCCAGCACCCCTTGCATTTAGATAAGAACTGCATTGTGGAAATCAGGGCTGATGCACACTTCTCACTATTACTCCAGCTCTGCTGTGGGTCCCTTCTTCTCCTTGACTGGATGGCCACTGCTGTTTAATCAGAAGGCAGTGACCACTGGCACATCTGGAACAGCTGCCCAGAGATGCTGTGCACGCCCCATTCCAAAAGCCACCATCTGAGCTCCCCACTTTCCCTGAGGATCATGCTCACAGTGTATTTTTTGCCATAGGAATGGAATGCACACATCATTTCCAACAAGAACACTCACAGGGCTCACCAGCACCTCAACTTGGGAACAGGGACAGCACAGGCACTCCCCAGCAGCGCCTGGAGCTAGCACTGCCTCCAGCCTCCCTGCAGGCCTTCCTTGGCACATCAGCTGCTAATGAAGAGCTGGTAACGAGCACTCCTGGGGGACGGGCCCACGGCTGCGTGGGCAGGCAGAGCTGGCTGCCCTGTCACCTGTGCTGCCAGATGCAGAAGGACAACTCTTGCACGTCCACCCAAGCGCTGGGTCTCGGTGTGGCCGCTCTCTGCAGGCTGCCCATCTCTGTGTTGCTTACCCCATGCCAAGAGCAAACCCACAAACAACCGGATCAGCAAAACACACTGGTAAAAGGGCAGCTCCTATCTGCACCAGAAACACATGAAAGCTGCAGCTGATGATAACGAAATGCCAATCTCTGACCCAGAAGCACGGCAAGATTACTGCTTTGATTTACAATACAAACCAGAAAGCGAAGAAAAGCTAGACTGATTGCTAATCATTCATGGAGTTTTCAATTTGTTTGCCCTTTATTCAAAAACAAGGGAATCACACACAGCTGAACAGCCCCTGAGCTGCTGCTGGGCAGACCCGAAATGTAAGCTGGAATAAAGGCAACCTCACACCTGTTTGTAAGAAGGGTAGAAAGGACAAACTAGGAACTACCAACAGATCGGCCTCACCTCTGTGCTGGTGAATATCATGCAGCAGATCCTCCTGGATGCTGCTATGAGACAACGAGCAAGGGCAGGTCCTCCTTAGCAACACAGCACCCTTCTATGATGACATAACAACAGCCACTGATGTCATCTACCTGGACTTCAGTAAGGCCTTTGACACAGACCCCCACTGCATCCCTCTCTCAGAACTGGAAAGATGGGTTTGATGTTCAATGGATGAGGAACTGGGTGTGAGATTGTACCCAGAGAGCTGTGGTCAATGGCTCAATGTCCAGGTGGAGATCAATGATGAGTGGTGTCCCTCAGGGGTCAGTCCTGGCACCGGTGCTCTTTAATTTCTCCATCAGTGACAGTGGCATAGAGGGCACCCTCAGCAGTTTGCAGGTGACACCACGCTGTGTGGTGCGGTGACACATGCAAGGGACAGCACAAGACAGCAAAGTTTCAGTGACCTTTCCATAGCAAATCCAGCTTTTTTTCCAGCACAGCACCTCATCTCACAGACCCTAGACAGAAAGTGAGCACAGCCCTCCCAACCCAGTGGTACAGACAAGAGCAGCCTCCCAGGCTAGCATGGGTTTCTCTGTGATGTCAAGTGCTGCAGATCAGAAACAGGATCGATACCACACCCTCCCGCAAAACCAGCTCTGCATTGAGGTTACTGAATTGACACTGACTAGAAACAGAAGTAAACCTGACCCCATTGATTTCCATTTTCCAAGCAAAAGCAGAGATTCGGGACACTGGAGGTGCCAAGAGGGAAAGACTAATTTGGCGGCAGGGTTACTAATTGTTTCATATTTAATATCCTTGTTATTTATCCCACTGAGATTTAGGATTTCTCTGGGCCCTCATATCTGTGTAAAGTTTTGCACACATTTACATGACGGTGGGATCTAAGTCCAAGTTGTTACTAAGTACCAGGTAAGCAAATTTGCTTAATAGGATTTTTAATTTGCCATCATCCTTTTAAAACATATTTGTTCCCCACTAAATAGTAATAAATTAGCCTAACAGCAACCATTCATATTTCTTTAGCATCTTGAAGGCACCTCAATATGTTTCACCAACCACAGCAGCCCAGTGAGGCCAAATCAGCTGACACAGGTGGATGTCACAGGACTTGGTTGGAAGATGGGCTCTTTAGTGCAGAAAGCCTGAAGTGCTCACTGACATGCTGAGAAATGTACTTTTAATTCCAGGTGGGAGGGAAGAGGTGCAGGAGCTGCACGAGAAGAGTTTAAGCTGCTGATAGGAAGAAAGCCTTCAGCAGATTTTTCTGCCTTGCCCACCTCCCCTCTCCCCACCCTCACACCCCATGAAACAGAAACACAGAACAAACCCAGCCCTTATGGAGCACCCGATGCAGCCTCACACACCTGAGCTTTGGCACGCAGGGACTCAGCCTGCTGCTTTCACTGCTGCTTATAGCAGTGCCCCCAGTTGCCTGCCCAGCACTTCAGCAGCTCCTCACCGCTCTCAGAGATACAGCAGATCCCCATGCACAGCCCAGGCCTGCCAGCATCTAGCACTGGTTTCAACAGCCAAGGACCAACAGTGACTACAAACCTTGTATCCTGGGGCTTACCTGCTTCTGTCCCACCTCCTGTTCCCTCCCCAAGCCCAGTGTTAGCCCACAAGAGGTGACAGACACCCACCTCTGAACCCTCTCCATTTTGGCACTCCTTTGTTTCCCACAGCACATATCACAACCCCAAGCAATGCCCAGAGAGGCAGAGGGGCTGGGCCAGGCTGACGCAAAGAAGCCATGCTACCTCTCCTTCCAACAGCCACATCCCAGCCACATCGCTCTTCCTTCTCTCTCCACCAAACCAAGCTGTTCATCAGAGTGTAGCTGAATGGTAATGAAGCACTTGGTGGAAATAGATTTTTTGTTCCGCCTGGTTGTGGACTGCTGGAGACAGGGGTCATTAGCTATGCATCACTAGCAAGCAGCCGTTCCCTCATTAGCAGGCCGATCGTCTACTCTATCCACCTACATCATTGGTTCAAGAGAGTGTGCCCAGCCATTACTGCCCTCAGCAGAAACTCAGCATAATTGGCCTAGGAGAAATACAGGTTAAGAGCATGAACAGCTCTGCAGCTAACACGGTTTTGCCAAGTCATGATTTTATGAGTTCAGGGAATTGCCTGCCCTCAGGTCCTGGAGTCTCAGGCACGGCACTTAACCCACCTGTCTGGATCTGCCGGAGAAGATGGGCTGCTTCTAATCCTCACGGCTAAAGGAGGAAAGAGCCGCTCTGCAAAGGGCTGCCAGCCAGATGGATAAGGTTACACTTCCTTTTCCTTAATTCCTCAAGACACATCACCTGAGACACTGGCAAGCACACCTTGCAGCCTGTTTCTAGTGCTGGAGACCCTGAAAACCCCAAAAGGGAAAACAGCTCCAGGAGTTGTTCCCAACATGGGGCGGCCTGGAGCCACTGTGTGATGGGCGCACATCCTCCTGGAGGTGATAGCACAGTGTCACAGAAAGGAGGAAGGAAAAGCCTTAGCAGTAAGTCTGTGTCATCCTGACAAAATACCCTGCAAACTGCTTGAAGAAACTTAATTATTTACATGGACAAATGACAAGGAGTTGTGCTTACAGCCTTTTTGATAGCGTTGTTCCTGCAGGCTTCCCTCTGCCCCCTGCGGTAGCAGATGTCTCACTCTCTGCACAGAGGCCAATACATAATACAGACCTTGCCTATCTTAGTAGTACAGAGAAAAAAATATTCATCAAAGCATTGCTTCCCACCAAGAAAAATCAATTTTCATTTAAATCAAGGCATTTCAGAACATACTCCAATCACGTGGGCTGTTCAACCCTTATTCAATTGGATTTTTTTTTCCTAAATGAAACAAAGGCATTTTAGAAACGCCTGCTTCAAAATGACTTTTTCCAAACAAAATCATTGTTTGGTGTTTTTTGTTGTGTTTCAAGATTACTGGCAAAGCTGCAAAGGCTGAAATAGAAATGAAATGTTTAATTTTGGAAGAGCATATGCTTCATCAGAATTTGTAACATTCAGTTGGGAGCTGAAGGAAGAACTGATGCTGCAGACCTTGTAGTCAAGAGGGAAACTCGCTTCTTCCCCAGCCCTAATGTTTATCACTTCTGTTCAGCCTTCACAAAATGCAGAAATACTTTTCCCACGTGAAGGTGGAGTGTGGATTCCTGTTTAATCGCTGCCGTGCTCCACCCCAGAGGCAGCTGTGTTCCAGCCCTCTGCAAACCTTCTATCTCATGTGTGAAGGGCTCTGGCTCTCGAGCTGACAGCGGCGCGGTGACAGCAGCCTCCTGCCACGGCTGGCCAGAGCAGCGAGCAATAGATCAACATTCCTGTCGCACTCGCTGTCACTACCCGGCCGTTAGTGGGCAAAGTGATGGATCCGCTGGGACCGAATTAATTGAATCCCCATTCTACAGGCACTCTCCAGAGACAGAAGTTGGACAGAGCAATCCTTGTCTTTGGCACAGGAGCGTAGCTTTTGCTTTACAGTACCTCTTTCCCAGAATATATTTAAAAGTGATTAGCAATTGGCACATAGCAAAACTGACAGGAAGCTTCGTTACCTGTACCCCAATCTATGGGCAACACATCTCCTCTGCTCTGCATGCACCAGGACGGGGAAGGAAAGGGGCACAGTGGGTGACCTGCCCTCCCAAACCAGTCCTGGGACAACCTCAGCAGCACATATGAAGGCACTGCAATTCACGTGGCTCAGCAGCAGCAGAGGTCCCTGGAACACACATGGATGTCAGGCATGTTCCTAGGGGACAAAAAGCTTCTGAGTCATTTCACAGCCTTCAAACATTGGTTTTGGGCACTGGGCAATGAAGAGATGCAGAAAAAAAAGCCTTGGAAACATTGAGTTTTTCATCTTTTACCAAGGTGACGTGGGAAGGGGTGGGATCGTGTGTCTCGGTGGTAGAGCAATTCATGAGGCCCACAAGCTTGCCTGAAAGGAGGCAAGGCAGTCCTAGAGAGATCAATCACAATTTTATCTACCCTTTTCAAGTTCTCATTTCTTTTTATCCCATACCGCCAGATAAAATCTCTGCCTCAAACATGGGTAAGGAGATAGAGCTTCATTATATTATTCCAAAAACATTAGATGCTGTAGGCTTTGCCCTTTTATGAGTTCACTTTGCTGGCACTCCCCACTCTGCCCACCCCCCCATCCCCCCCCCAGATCTCTTCCCTTTAATATTTTTTTTCTCTCCAAGCCAGAACAACAGGCACAAAACTAATTATGTGATATTTCAGATCCATGTTGTGTTAATGGCACCAGATCGCGTGTGACATTTCCGACTTGTTAGACTATTATTCTCGCTTATTGTTATCTCTGCCGCTCTGAATACAGGCTCAGGGCTTTATATCCCCCCCATGCACCAGGCTCCCACCCCTTTTTCCCTCTCTTGTTCTCATTTATCAGCCTAGGAGGATCTGCGGAATATTAAACTGGGCCATGCTGGATTGCTCTGCTCATTGTGGGCGCAGGTGGAAGGGAAGGTAGAAATGGAGAAGCAGAAAAAGACAGACAAAAAACAAATGCAGACAGGGATTCATGGGGAATAGTCACTATAGCAGGCGCCTGGCTGGGGGCATCACTGACTTCAAGTGGGGCTGTATCAGGCTGTGAGACAGCGCCCATCCCTCAGGTGCCCTTCCAGTGAGGAATGGCATTCTCACCTGGCTTGCATTCCCCAGGGAAGGATGGGATGCCATGAAGGGCCCTTCTGATGTAGCTTCATCTCCCAAATACTCAGCTTGAAATACAAAACTGTGGCTTCTGCCTACCTGTGGGACTGGCTGTGGAGGCAGTGTACCTCCCCATCTTGAGCTCCTGGGCTAATACAGGAGGTTATAGCAGGGGAAAACACATCACCGTCTTTAACAAAAGACATGCTGGTGGGTTACATCACATCTATGGCTCCTGTTGCTGACCATAAACCTAAAGAAATGCCATTTAACTCTAGGTTTAGTGATGGACGCTGAGGTCAGAAAGCACAACAACCCAGCAAACATCAACTGCTTTGTAGCTGCAACACGGGGCAGAACAAACGGCAGGTTTTAAGGAAAGAGCCTCATGCCACCATATTCAAGCAAATATCTGCAATGCTGCCTCGGGGGACAGAGCTTCCTGCAGGAGTATTGATGCACAGCTGCCATCCCTTCAGGGCTAGTTCACCGTCCCAGGGGGCAGAGGAACACAACATCATGTTGGGTAGCTTTAGATGCTACTTCATCTGCCTGAAGAGCTCTGATATTCCTAGGACTGCTGAACGTATTGGCCCAAACGCTGCCATCGTTTTGTTTCACTTCCTGAACGATTGTGCTCCTGGGTCTCTTTAGTCATACAAATATAGCAGCTGATTTGTCTCCGCACAGCACTCAGCGAGATGGAGGGTGCCAAGTTCCTCCTGCTGATACAGACTGTGCAATCATTCCAGCACAGAAGCTATAGAGAAAAAAAAGACTGAGAGGGTCCTCCTGACTCTGCTCGTGCTTCCTGAGGCTTCCCAGCCTGACACAAACCACTCCTCCTCTCCATCCAAATTCCCTCACTCCCTTCCAATTTCATCCCGTTCCTGCTCCCTGTTGCCACGACCCCACACTGCTAGAGAGCAGCACTCCAGAGGATACCCACCTGCCTGGCTCCATCCGGTGGGTCTCTGAATCTCCTTTTACTCTGTTAAGCATCACAGGAGAGATCTATATTGGTAACTAAAACAGGACCAAGGCGCTGGCTTCAGGCACTGTGTCATGATCATCCAAGACATTTAACTGTCCACATGCTCTGGCCCACACCAGCCAGCACTCTCCCAGACAGCCCTGGATACAGTTCAGGGGATGGCATGAGCCAGGGGCTGTCAGCAGTGAATTGCATGAGAGAGGCCAAAGTTTAGTTGTATCAGCACAAACCACACCATGCCACTTCCCCGCAGCACCAGAGAATGGATGCTGGCTTGTTATATTTACTAGAACAGATACAACCTTGGTACAAACGAGTGTTGGAGAGGACTCCTTGCCAGGAATATAATCTCCAGTTTTGTTCCTCTAGGGCTCAATCCAGTAAGAGTTTGCAATCAGGCACTTTACCCTCCATGCCAAGGAGCTGGGAGAAAGCTGCAATATCAAAACCCAAACGTTCTGGGTAAATTGCCTTGTGCAACTCTGAGCCTCTGTCTCGCTTTATTCCTCATCCAACTCTGATACCATCAGGAGGGCTGAAAGTCTCACCAGCTACCCACAGCAGCAGCCCTTATGATGGAAATCTGGAGGCCATAGATGCAGGCAGGGCTTTGTGAGTTCCCAGACAGGACTGGGTTGTCTGTATGAGTCTGTGGGCTGTCGCTTATTTAACAGACACATAAAGAGACCTGAAATCAACTTCAGCTGGGAATAGGCTGCTTCCAGGAGCATCTGCAGGGATCTGCTGCAGGGAACAGCCTGATGGGATCTGCTCCAGGAAACGGTGCTGTGCCACTGCAGCGCGCCTGTGGACCCCCAGCAAGCAAGGACAGCACATGGGGCTTCTATGCAACAGCCGCTGTCTGGAGACACCTGGGCCAACCTTCAGGTCTGGAACCTCCTCAAGCACTGTCTCTGAGCAGCTCCAGGTTCAGACCCCATTTCTGTGGGCTTTCAGTCACTTTTGTGAAGAGGGGAAATCAAAAGGAGACGTCTTACCAAGGAAAAGGGCAAGCTGCCTTGGCTGCACACGCAGCCCTCTTGCTGTGGGATCTGTCTCTCCTGCTTCAGCCCCACGCACAACGAACCAGAGCTCATAAGCACTCCCTGCCCAAGCATGTGCCTCTGCTCCCTGCCTGCTCCCAGCCCACCCCGTGCCTCCCCCCATCCCACATCACCACTCATCCCCTGGATCAGCAGCAGCAGCAGCAGCTGCAGCACAATATGCTCCACAGCTTGCAAAGGGGGATGGGAGGAGGAACAGCAAGATATAAATAAATAAAATAAAATATGTCTGGCTTAATCCTTTTATCACTGTACTTCTTTCAGTCGTTTACAGAGATAATAATCGCTCAGGCTCTGCAGGAAGCACTGATGGAAGCAAGCACAGAAATCCAGTGGCAGCACCCCGCTCTCTCATCTGCCGTCACCTGGGTGTGAGGCCAGACAACAAAGTGGGAGCAAAGCTGGACCAGCAGCTAGCCCAGCATGGCACTGCGAGGGAGTGGGTCAGCAGCAGCAGGACCAGGGAGAAATGGGGAGGGGGCAGAGCCAGAGGAAAGCACCTCTGCAATAGTGAGAGAGAGGAAGCAACATAAAGTGGCACAACGGTAACGAGGAACAGAGAGAGAGGGGGAAGAAACAAGACGGCAAAAAGCAAAGCCAGCACATGCATCAGGAAATTTAAAGCCTGTCAGCAAAACGCTGCTTTCCTTGCGGACAAGGAGAAGATAAATGAGAGTCAGAGGTGCCACTGCTGGTCTGCGCTGAGTCTGGAAGACCTGCCCGGCTCTCCTGGCTGCTCGGCCCTGACAGCAGGAACAGCTGGAGCAATTCGGATTCCCTGCTGTGTCCCAGTGCTCCCCGAGGTATGGCCAGGCCTCCCCATGGCCACCAGGGTCTCTGCTACGTTTGGCAAGGAAGCAGGAGAGAAAAGCCTACTTTGGGGCAAGGGCAAGAGAGACACAGCAGGCTCCTCGGGGGGAAAAGCAGGCTGTGAGCCGCTGCTGGCCAGGAGCCACCCCAAAACGACAGCAGAAAGCTCAGCATGTGCGCTCCTCTTATCACATGTTGACTCAAATGCTCCCACATAAAATGGCAGCTGTCTCTTCAAGCAAACAGATGCCTTCATAGCTTTAAAGGGCAATGGATCAAGGTCAACTTTTCCCAAGATGGAGCCACCTCCTTTTCCTTTCTGGACCGTTAAACCCAGCCTCACTTTTCCCACACTCTCCCCACCACAGATCCCCTTGCCAGGTCTCCAAGACACCCACAGCAGAGCCCCCAGCCCTGGGCTCCTGCCTGCCTGACACATTGAGCCCCTTCCCCCTGCTCTGCCAGGGTACCCTCCTAAAACCTGCCCTTCATGCTATAAACCTGTGGCTGATTGCTGAGCAAGCCGCTTCCTCCCGGGTGATTTAGCAGGGACTGTTGAGGAAGCTGCAGTTTGTCTGGATTAGAAGAATTCATCAGGCATGGCACGGCCCACCTGCCTGTCTCCTCTCATTGCCATCCCTGCAGCCAAGCCCTTCTCACTGCCCCAGCTGTGCTGGCCCTCTTCTCCCCAGACAGCCTTGGGCTTTCAGAAGGGGGAGAAGTCAGGCAGGGACAGAGGTGTGGGGCTGCCTCTGCCCTTTTCTTTCCCTGTCATAAAGCTCTCAGGGCCAGCTCTGCAGTCAGGGGAATATTATCTCTCCGTGCTGTTGTTAATCTCTTTATGGCATCATTTGACCCTTTCTAACGTCCATTGATTTTTGAACTCTCCTTTGCAGCAACTCTGCAGATCCCTCTGGTCTAAATTACCAAACATCAGCGCTGTGGCAAAACATGGGACCAAAGAAAGCAACAGGGAAAAGCCTGTTCAGTAACTACAGCTTCACCAGTCACATTGGTGGCCCCATGGCACACCCAGCAGCAGGCACAGAGCTGATGCACCATCCCTGCTCTTCCAGCCCTGAGCTGCCCCAGGCACCATCACACCCTTGGCAAAGACATGGCCACCAGCACAGCTGAGATGGCTGCACTTATTGCACCTGAGGCTACAGCCACGAGTTGCTGCTGGCCAGGCCTTTCCTAAGAAACCTAATAGGGCGACTCAACAAGAGGTGATGGCTGCTGCTTTTAATTTAGCTGTGAAATGACTCCTCGCTCCAGATTAATATGTTCTAATTTATTTCTGTTTTCCCGAGCTCACCCCTTGTCCAGCAGCACTGTCTCCTTGCCTCATTCTTGCTACTTGTCCTAATGAAATACTGAGCTTTATTGTCTACTATTATGGTAAAATACACAATATATCACACTGATGCATTCTGTGAGTATGACATAAAAATGACGAATGTGCTCTGGCCAAACATTTAAATGTATTCATCTCGCATTAGTGAAAAATGAATATTAATGTGCTGGAAAATGGCTCAGGTGATGAGGGCTTTGTGTCATACTGGAGAGGACACTTCATCCCTTCCTCATTTTTCAGCCGGAGTCAGCCCCGCTCCTGATGTAAGCCTCAGGATGTCTAGCACAGGCCTGCTCAGCACAGCTCCAGCCAGGGCTATGGAGAGTGAATGTGGCACAGTGCTGAGGCCTGCTGTAGCAAGAGAAAAGGAATCGGCGGGTGGCAGCAAGCTGTGCTGTGCTGTGGAACTGATCAGGAAGCACTTCAGCCTCCTCTGGGCACATGGCTGGAGTGGTAGAGCCAGGAGAGACACTGGGAGAACTAACGCAGCTACCTGCATGGCCCCCTCGCTGCCCTTGCCACCCCAGTCCATTGCACAGGAGTGTAAGTGACCATGAGCTAGAAGGTTCTGTCCCGGTCTTGCTGGCATCCAGGACACCTCAGTTACAGGGGAGCATCCAAGCTGCAGTCCCTGACAGCCTCATTTCATCACAACGCTGCTAGGACTACACCCAGAGAGCTTGTGCTGCCCAGAACTGGCTCGGATACATCGGAAAGTTAGATGCTGCCAGCTACATTTTACTCTCTGGGCTGGCTGTGAAGCCTTAACGTATTCAGGAAAAGAAAGAATTTGAGGTTTTATCTACTCATCAAATCTGTGCTCTGCATTTGTGGATGTTTATGGCCCTGTCCCTTTAAGTTCCACCTTTCCTGCAAAGAGCAAGTAACTCTTCCCAGGATCTCGGCCCCACTTGGCACAACCACAGCTCTGCAAATCTATAGGGCACGTACAACAGTACATGCCCGACTGCTCCAGAAACACACACCTCCACCGGCACAGGCCCCGGGATGTCTTCCTTGTGCCCCGCAGCCCATTCATGCCACAGCCACGAGCTGCAGAACAGAACGAGCTGCACGAGCAGCCCCAAAGGAACAGTGCGTACCCACACTGCTCAGTGCTGCCTTTCATCTCCAGCAAGCCGGCCTTTCTACAGCACCATCAATACAGGATGGAGAAGAGATCGTTAGATGTGGCACTTCCATCAATATCTCTAAAAGGAACAGACGACATGACAAAAGGTGAACCTGAGACCTCTTCAGCCTGGAGACAAAGAAATTACAAGGATCTTTTATTCTAGATGGGTTAGCATTTTGGTTTATATCTATATCTATACCTAATTTATACATCTAGAGATAAAACATCCATTTTTCCTTTGTAAGTGGGAAGGGGAGACTGAAAGCTACAACCTTTGCCTAGAAGACTAAATGGCCTTTGGAATAGGCCGGTAAGTGATAAAAACAACCCGCAAAAGCATGTATCCTTGCATCATTTAAGATGACCTTTTAGAAGGGAGACACGGGAAAAGGGAAGGAGATGGAGAGGAAAAAAGCTGGGGAAACGAAATCTTAAAACTAAGCATCCACTGTCGTCGTTTGAAACAGCTGCTGCAAGATCAAGGAAATAAAAATAAAAGCAAAAATAAAAGGAGATTCGACGTTTTATTTCCCCCTATCAAACAATACATCCCAGCTAATGGCAAGAGAATAAAGAATTACCCGATGCAGCCTGTGAGAGAGGCAAGAGAGGAAGAGGAGAGAGCAGGGAGAGGGAGGAGAGAAAGGTTATTATAAATGTGTCAGGCTTGTTTATGGCCCTTTATCAGCAAGCACAGCGGAAAGAGAGAGGCACCGTTAGCGCATTTAGAAAGTGTTTGGCAGCTTTGTTTGGGAATGTAAATAATCTTTATATTCAAGAGCATTTCCATTCCAAGGAGCACACAAGCATGTGCCCCTCGCACCAGCAGCGACCTGAAGGACCTCCTGACACTGCTGCGGGGACCACGATGGTGTTTGATGGCAAAGGCCCCACTGGGAAGATAAGGGGACTTAGGGGATTGAAACTCATGGAAAAACCTTTAGCTGAGGCTGGGTGCTGGGTCATCCCTCCATGCTGCGCCAGCCCAGCCTTGGGCTCATGTAACTCACCAGGAAATCGCTCCCCTTGCTTATGGGGAATATCAGTACTGGGGTGTGCTGGCTCTGAAGAAGGCTGACATCCCATTTTTCACAGGTAGGACAGGAAGAGAGAGCCCCAAAGAGCAGCGGTGGCAAAGGTGAACCAGCAGAGTTCAGAAGAGAACAAGGACACAAATAAGGGCTGGGGGTGCCCCCCAAGTGCAGTGCGGGAGATTCATGCTCCTCAGATTAATTCCAAGGCAGCGTTTAACGCATCTCCCTCTGGGGATGAAGGATTTGCCCTGTGTTTCAATGAGACGTTCCAAATCGTGCTCATCATTCTTGCAAACAGCGCTTGGCTGAACTGTCACCTCGCAGGCACTCAGGAGGATGTGGGGCCGGGCAGCGCGAGGTGGGATGGCTGGCACAGCTCTGGGCAGCACCATGGGCACAGGGCAGGCCATGCTGCAGCCATGGGGTGCCACCAGGTGCCCTGACACACACAGCAACGGGCCACAGCTGAGCTCTGAGCCATCCGGCCCCAGCACTTCACTCTGAAACACACAGAAGTTTGAGAAGCACCAGCTGCTGCCAACCAGGAGGCACTGAATGAAAGCACAAGGGCCTTCTTTACCCTGTCACTGCTATCTGAGATTTTCACAACTGCTTCAGGTAAAGGTGTAGCTGTAATAATAAAGCACAGATTTCCCATAAAGCAAAAGGCACATTCTTTAAACTCAGCACTCTGCAGGAGGCATCAGCACAGTGTCACACCTGCAACACCTGCTAAGGAGCCCGCAAACCACTTTCCCATTGCAGCCAGCTGCCTGCAAATCCACACCTAAAGGAACTCAAATGCAGGTGTGTAGTATTTACTGCAATGCACGGCCTGCATGCAGCAGGGGAAGGAATGCTTGAGCAGGAGGAGTAAATGACTATCGCAGGCAGAAAACCCACCGCAATTCATGCATCACGCAAATGGTTGTGTATATTAAAGCAATGAGGACAAAGGGTATTGATTTAGCACAAGTATCAAGAGTCCCAGGTGCTAAAACCTGAAGAAATACAAACTGTGCTGGGCAGAATAACAACAAAACGAAATGATAAAAGGATATGAGTGTTTGAAAAGACGCGTAGGACGGGCTATAAATTCTAATAATCCATATTTCTCGAAAGCAGCAGCTATTGACTCAAAAACAAAAGAGCAGGCATTGTAATGTAACAAATGTCAGACGGGATAGCAGCAGGAATTCAATTTGCTCTGGCCATATATCAACTTGAAACTTAATGTAATGGCACGTAGTTAAAGCTGCACCCTCACTTAATGGCTATTACCAGTCCTGGGTGGGTTTTCCAGCAAGCATAAAGCAGTGAGTAATTGGCCCTGCTCTGCCTGCATCACTGCTAATGAAAAAACGCCCTGCTATAGCCTGGCAGCAGCAGGAGAAGGGAAGGCAGGGAACCCAGGCAGAGGCAGGCAGCGATAGAGCTGCCAAGAGCTCGTCCTGCCACGATCCTGTGAGAGCTTCAGGAAACATCTCCGGGTCTCTGCTGACCAGCATCTCTCTTGTATAAAGAGCCAGCCCTTCAACGCAGCAGCCCAACACCCCTGTTAGCCTCCTGTGCAAACAAGATTCAGGTCCACTGGAAGAAGAAGAGGAGAAACCCTGGATGGTTACACCTCATCCAGCTCCTAAGCATGCACTATTTATTACTACTCGGGCAGCGGCTCTGCAGTCAGCCAATTAAGGCTATTGTAATTACTTCTCTTCAGCGACTGCAAACGGCCGAGTTAAACGACAGATTTCCCGTTCAACAGTTACTGAGGCTGCTGAAGTGAAGAAGCAGAAGTGCCGGCATTGCTGAGAATATGCTCTGACCATATGTTGAGGCAAGGGATGCTCACCGAATGGATGGAAGAGGCGGCGGCGGGGGAGGAGGGAGGAGGCCTGGATGTGGGACAGGAACCTCTGCAGCAATGAAGCATCCAAAGCAATCAAAGGAGAGCGAAGATGTAAAGCAGTTCTCATCACTTTATTGCAGATGGGGAGGGACATTCCCAACAGGCACACAGTAGTTTCTACCAAGAGCAAAGCTTGCAAAATGCCACTCCACATTTGAGGATGCAGTTTTGGAACAACCAGAAATAAGATCAGCCCCCGGGACAAACCCTCAGGTCTGTCATTGAGCCCAGTGTGGCGGGACAGGACTCAGGGAGGGCAGCTGAAGGTGGCACAGCCAGCCTGTGTTGTACCACATTGCCCCGAGACATCAGCTGGGTCTCCACACAGAGGCTGAGCTGAGCAGATTGTGACTGTGGCTCCCAGGGTGTCCAGCCATGCACCCCAGGGGCAATTGATGCTCACACTGCTGAGAGCTTTCCTGCATCCAATTAATGGGTGAGGAAACAGCCTGGCCATGACATCACAGAGAAGAAGGTCAGGAGCCCAGCCCTCATGCTTAGTGTGGTGCTTGGTGTCAGGCTCAGATGGGAGGGATGAAGTAGATTCTAGGGCTGATCAGAAAGCCAATGAATGCTTATGGAGCATAGGAAGCTGAGCGTGCCCGCGGGATTCAGACCTTACGTGTGAGAAAGCGGAAGGGGGAGTGAGTTTGCACAAACCCACAGCCCAGATTAAATCTTGTCTTTAAACCCTGAGTTCCAGCAACAGTATCTGTTTTAATGCCTACAGGCCTTGCTTCCCTCAGCAATCTCAGCCATCAGTCTCCTGTGACTGACAACTCTAGGAATGAATCTCTTTTGAAGCTGACAAAACTCACTCTGAACTGATTTCCTCTGGAGCTCTGTTTATCTGAGGCTGACACTGAAGAAAGCTGCTCGGAAGCAATCAGAGCTGATAGCAGCCACGTCTGTTTACCCCCCCAGACCTGCACTGATGCAGCAACAGCCACCAAGCACGGCCAAGGCCAGCGCTGGCAAGAGCAGCGCCTGCCAGGAAGCAGACAGCTCATTTTCTGTTTCCCGGGTCCCTTCCCCTCTGCAGGCCATGGGCACAGCCTCAAGGGCACCCAGGGCAGGCTGCCTGGCAGAGGGGGACCCAGCTTGACTCACAAGGCAGCAGCTGAAAATATTCCCGGCGTCTGTTTTACAGCGCCATAAAGATTTTATGCACTGCGTTTAGCCTTGTGTCTCCGCATTCATCGCCTTAAATGCCGAGCGTTTTACTTTAATGCCGTGGTGGCTACAAGCAGGAATACTTAACTTCAATAAATAAGAAGTAATCACATTTTTCCCAGTGAATGGATTGAAAATG
Source organism: Coturnix japonica (assembly GCF_054131305.1). NCBI lineage: Eukaryota > Metazoa > Chordata > Aves > Galliformes > Phasianidae > Coturnix > Coturnix japonica. The sequence continues at coordinate 16,467,760 of NC_140676.1, read as the reverse complement.
GCCACTGGGAGAGTTTGCCTTCTGAAGTTCAAGGCCTGGGGCTTTGCTGGGGGTTTCCAGCAAACTGCAGACACTGTGGAGCATCCCCAGGAAAAAAGAAGTATGTATAAATAACAAAGCATATGCATCTTTTAATTGAGGAACTGGTCTGTAGCTCGGGCACAGCATGCTTGTGCCCAAAAGCCAGCATTAAACATTCCAGTTTAAGCAATGGAGGGAAAGAGGGCCAGAAGCAGATGGACTCAAACTCTATTGCATTCGTGAGTAAAATCTACTGGAAAAGCACATTAGCGTTCCTTGGGAACTAGAGCATTTCATCGGGGAACGCACGCACAGAAGAGAAGCTTCTCCAAGTGAATCCAGATGACTCCAACACACTGCCAGGCACAGCCCCTGCAGGTCACTAACATGCTTTGTCCAGGCTTCAGATGCACTACTTTCATCCACCTGGAAGCTCCAGGCACCACAATCAGCTGAACACCTCTGGGGGCAATGACTGCTCCCTTGAGGCAGCAGCTGGACCAGCTCACAAAGCCACACTTCAGCTTGCAATCTAGATGTTCACCGTTTGGAAGAGCTCGATGTCTCATGAGATTATAGGTTCATTGAGGCACACAACCAGAGTTTTACCAGGGAAAGAACGCGGAGTAGGTTAGCAGTATATTAACCAAGTATGTCTGAGATGATCCCCTGTAAGAAGACTTGACCAAGAAGGTATAAACCTAACCAAACACCTTGATGCTTTGACAGGTTCACATGCAGTAACTGCATCATACCTCCTCTCTCCAAACATGTTTCCCACCTCTTACCTCCACTCCCTGCCTCTCGTCCAAAAGACAACAAGTACAGGGTACGTGGAGACGATGCCAAGGAGAAGGCGACAACAGGTCCCCGCTGGAAACATCCCTGCAGTTCCCAGATTGCCCAACTCCAAAACCACATTAAGTTTCTCTGAGCTTGAAACTATCAGCTCCACTAAATCATTCCTGAAACTGAGATGCTGGTTGGCTTGCAGCTGTGCTCTGCAGCTCACCCATGGCTCCTATTCACAGTCATAGGAGACACTAGGAATTAGGATGTGGACATACAAGGCACGAAGCTCGTTTGCTTTCTCCATCTCACTCTTTCATTACAGCAAAATGACAACTCAAGACAACAACCAGACACCACTGTTGTCCCATGACTGGTGGTCCACCAGCGACTATGAGAAGACTTTCATTTTCCTGCAGCAACCAGGAGATCTTCCAGCAGCCCCTGCTCAGCTCTCCTCAACTCTACGTGATGATCCACAAGGTCTCTAACAGCAGCTTGCACAACATCACCCAGAATACCTTGCATGCCTCCCTTTGAAGCTGCGACCTGATTACCATAAGCAAGGCACTGCAGATGTACCTCTGCAAGCCCAGAAGCACCAGGGGAAATGAATATATTAGTATTTATCATATTAATGCAGATCAAGCTGGGTATTTGTTCTGACATTTCAATAATAGCTTTTTCTTTTTTTTTTTTTAGGCAGCAGCTTGTATTTTCTTCTGCCTTAAATAATTCATTGTTACATTAAACTTATTTTAAATTGGGGTCTTTTTTTTTTTTCATCAAACCAAATCCTTATTTGGATGGCCAAAGGGGAGAAAAAGTATAAATGAAAACTCTCACTTTTCTCTCCTCCCTTCTTTCATTCCCTCTCTTTTTTTTCCCCCTCTTGTTAAAATCTCTTAATCAAAGTGACAATCTGTCTTTCCCAGGAAGGAAGCTGGTGCCTTTGAACAGTGCTGCTCCAATAGCTCTCTGCTTTGATGTGGGATTTAACTTCTGCCTTTAGCAATCTCAAGTGCCTGTGTATGCATGCGCTGCGTGTGTACGTGTACTCATGTGTGCTTCTCTATGTGTCACTGCTGAGCATACACATCCTAACCCCACCCCCCAAGAAAGGGGGGAATGAGAGGGGGAAGGGATATACAGTAAATGCCACGACAGCACATGTCAGCAGTGTGATCCCTTTGGAGATGCTGTTCAGCACAGTTCAGAGGGAACCTTATTCTAAGTCTTTTCCCACAGAATTTTTCAGTGACATCTTCAAGCCCTTCCATCAACTGCTAACACAGAGCAGCCTGTTACAGGAGACCGACACCCTACAGAGGGGTAGGGATGTGCTCGACCCTGTTCTTGCAGTTTGAGGTCCTCCAGGACAATGGCTACAGAATACGTTCACATCCAGCATCCTCCTGAGTGCCGAGACACAGTGTGCAACAGCAGTGATTAGACTGCAGGCTGTCCCTATTCTCATCATAGTCTCTCCCCTGCTTTGACAACTGTTTCCCTCTCCCTTTCCTTTAGCCCTTCTGACCTCAGTACCTGCCCTGGGGAATAAGGTCTTTACCTTGTCACCTCCACTCTGAGGTACAGCACAGCTCTGTCTGGTACTGCACTGGGATGAGCTTTGATCACAGAGAACACAAACTCAGGCTTGAGCCAATGGACTCCTGTAAGAGGTTGAGCTCACCTTGCTCTCCATGGGAACCAGCCATCCAGACAGCATTTTCTTTCCATCAGCAAAGCTGCCAGTCCAGGTGCCCCCAGTGCAAGGTTTGTTGAAGGAAGGACATCGCAGAAGCTGAAACAGAGCAGAGCTATTGACATCTTCCCATCTCACGGCCAGGAAGTTTCCTCCCTACCATGTAAGAGAAGCACTATGTGCTGCTATGCTACCATCCTACCGTGGTTATTTATCAAATAATTCACCAAGGCCTCCACTCCATTTCTAGTCAGTGCCTTCTGGGATTTCACCTTCCCAATCACTACTGAGACCTTTCTCATCATTCACAAAAGTTTGTGGTCTAAGCAAATCAGATATTTTGGTTTTGTGTACACCGGAGATTTTACAGGTGCTTCTACTTACAGAGAGTCTTCCCCAGCGGTTTCCTCAAGCAGCAGACCAAATGTATAAACACTTTACAAAATAATGAACAGCATGAACCTCAGAACTACAAATCTCTATAGCAACTTCCAGTTAGAGAGAACAAAACCTCAACAAAAATGAATCCAGTCGTGCCTCAAGTTCCCTGTGCAAGAAGTCATCTTTCAGAATAAAGCTGGTGTCCTCTCATGGCCCACTAGAAAGAGGCTGATTTTTTTCTCTCTGAAAGGCATGCAATGAATTTCAGGTTTTCCCTACTGTTCTTTTGTTGTTTTTCTGTGGTATTTTTTTGCCCTCTGGTTTGTTCCGTGTGGTTTATTTCCTGTGCATGTGTCCTCCACTTGTTCCAAGGGTTACTAACAAGTGTTGGCAATCTGACTCACGTTTGTACAAGCTCTGGGGTAACACACTGGGAAACAAAGTTGATTTTCTTCCTACCTTCTCTAGAAACATCCGATGAGCCACTGCATGGGACAAACAGGGATGATCCAAGTCTTTCTCCAGTGCACGGCTGAGGAAACGCTCTGTTTGTGCTGACCAAACAGGGAGATACCACGAGAGATTCGTCCAATTTCCAACATCTGCAATGCAAGCAGTAGATTGTAATCAGACCGAAAATAAGGACAGCCATAAAATAGGACACAGTACTTCAAACAGTGTGGGACCTCAAGCACCAGACTCAGTCTGAGCAACTGCTGTCCCTCATCCCTTTTTGACTGAGACATTCTATGGCCAACCTGATCTACCCTGCACAGACAACTGCTTCATCTCTCCCTGTTTTTAGAACCTTTCTGCCCTCCCAGGGCATTGTCTCAATAAGTAAATATGGACTCCTGGCCCTTCTCCCCACTCCTGCAGATCCCTTCGCTAGGTATGCTTCCATAAATCCTCCAGTAGGCAAAACCAAGGGTTATATGTGCCTTCTGTGGAGCAGTGAGAGAGCACAACAGCTGTCACTTAAAACAAAGAAGCCTTGAGTCCAGTGGCAAACTGCCTATACCCAGGGGTTGGGGGGGAAAGACTTGGGATAAGCTTGAGTTAGAGAGCGGAGCAATCTGGAGGAACTGGAGTCCGGCTTTGTGTTACCTGGTGTACACACACATTTGGAGTCTGCACATTGTGGCTTCAGTGTGTGTCCTCAAATTAAAGCCAGGAACATAATCTGGTTATGGAATCCCTAGGTCATTTCAAACAATCAAGTGAGGTGAATCGACGGGCTAAGCATGTCCCTGCATAGGGCGCTGCACACAGCCATGTGAGCCCAAAGCTCCCTCCCTCCCTCTTTGTGATGGTGGCATTGCATAAAACCGAGCCTCTTGCTGTCTGCAGTCACTGTGCTGCACTCACCCTTGCTTTACATTCTGCATCTCCCTCCTGAGTTTTCCCACCAGCTTAACAGAGTGTGCACTGGAGAAGGTTCCTCCCGGCCCCTACCCTCATGCATACCCAATCAGGCCTTCTGATTATGCAAATTAAATACAGTAGCATCACCCCCTTGTACCTCTACCCCGCCTTATTCCAGCACAAAAAGGAGAAAAAAGTAACAAACCCTCCATTCATAACCAGAAACATTAATTATATGTAATGATGGGCAGTCAACTCCCCGAAGCGTTTGCATAATTACTAATGCTAATGGATTCAGAGTGCCTCTCTCCTCCTCATGGAGGAAATTTAATTGGAAAACGCATAAAAGCAGGAGGAGGGTGCTCCGAGCAGTCTGAAGTGGCACACGCAAAGCAGAGGAGCTCTCTGGAAATGAAGGATGGAACCTGGTCACTCCCTGTCAGCTCACGTGGCCAACCTGCTGCTTCCCCCTCACCTGGTCCTGCATCACCACTGTTTCTGGAGACAGGCACTGGAGGGATCAAGGGACAGGAGTGAAGAGTGTTCCAGTCAGCTGCTCCAACCCCAAGGGGATTATAAAAATCAGACTTAATGAAATTAGGAAACGCTCAACTAGATGCCTCAAAGACATCAACGTACGCTCCCTTCCTTGCAGTCAGACTCCTTGGGGCCTCTCACCCCACACATTTCCAACAGCTGTCTCTCCATTCCCTGCCTGCAGGTAGCTGCTGAGCTGCCCTAAGGCAGACTTCCCTTCTTTCCCTGCACCACTGCCAGTTCCATCGCTACCAGGCTCTGCTCCCCTTCCCCTGTAGAAACGGCCTCAAAGCAAACCAGGCTGGTTGCAGCACTACAACGAGGGGTCTCACCTTCACACATCCTCTGCAGCCTTGGATGAATGTCTTCACTTCTGTCAACCAAATGCTGGCTGGGACAGCCCTGGGGTCTACCCAGGCCCCCTCACACTGCTCCAGGTCAGCATTTCTCTATGGTCAACATTTTCTAAGGGGTCAACAAGAGGCTGCCTTTCACCCATTCCCTCCATTCTCCCCCCGTCCCTCCAGAGCTTTTACCCAGTCTGGGTGTGCATCCTGCAGACAGCACCTGTGAGGCCAGCGATGCTCCTTCCACCCCACTGCCTGAGGCCTGGGTCGCTGAATTGAGATAAGTTTCATCCTGCACCAAGAGCAGCTGGTGAGGCACCAGATGGCTGGGAATCTGTTAAAAAAAAAAAACAACAACAAAAAAACTGGGGCTGTGACAGCGGCACTTTTATTGTTCACTCATTCCCACTGCTGCCAGACTCGGAATGCATATCAAACAGGGCACATGCCCTTGCAAACACTACCAGCCGACAACTGTGCAATGTGGTGACAAAGCCAACCCAAGCTCCCCAGCCAAGCCAAGGCCACCTTGTGCCCTGAGAGCATCCCGGCCCCACTAAGAGACCTCTGCAGTGCAGTGCAGGGAGGAGTGGCCCCTTCAGCCCACCCTTCCCCTCCACAGCCACCACCAGCAGCCCAGCATCCAGCAGGACCAGACACTGCTCGTTTTCAAACTGTGCCTATAAAGTACCTTGCACACCTTCGGCAGAGCATAAATAATAAATAAACAGCCATAATACGGTCCCCTGAGCAAAGCAGCATTCCATCAGCAAGAGAACTGTCCTCTCTTTCCCTCTTAACATTCCAGTAGGTGCCCATTGCAGCCCCCTACTCAAGGAGGGGTTTGCACGTCTGCTTTTCATTGCAACCAGCTGAGAATTCAGGGGAGGTCTGGGCTGTGCAACCTCCTTCTGTTGTGAGAAGAGTTTGGTTCACTTTTCATACTTGTGGGTGCGAGGGAGCAGAGCCAGGCACAATATCACTTTGGCGAAGAATCGTGCCCTCCCTGACTTCCGACTCACAGAAGCAGCAGCTGCTCTGAGCCTGGGCCTCCATCTTAAACGCTGCCAACAACACAGAAATCCAACTGACACCGACATGCTCCAGAAACAGTGCCTTAGGCAAGGCTGGGTGGAAAAGGTTTCAAACATCCTTGTCCTCTTCTGTCTGCTTGCCAGGGACCTCCTGCAAGAGCTGCAGGACTCAGGGGATGCTGCATGTTTGCAGCACCTCCTCAGGACAGACAAGCAAAGCCCACAGGAGCTCACCTTGTGGCAGTAGCTGAAGTACCAATATATGGCTGGGCAATTCGTACTCACTGTGTTGGAGTGACTGGTTCTGCCTCAGGATATTATTTGAGCTGTTTGTGATAAGCAATTCTGAACTTTACCAGTAGTCCCTGTTCGCTGTAGACTCCAAAACCCAGGGTGTAAACCACAGCCCATGGGGGACTCCTAAAGTTCTTTGCCTACCGTTGGTTTTGTTTGGCTTTAATGAAGGCACATACAGGCATACAGAAGTTTTGCCTGCATTACAAGCGCTTTGAAATCAGCCCTGGTGTATGTTTGATCCATTTTCCAATACAGCAGAAGCGCAAGCAATACCATGCATGCTTTCACTCCCTCCAACTAATTCCAAAGCAGCGGGTAGCTCAGCATCCCTGCTTCCTGAAAACAGCCTTTTCTCATTCGTTTATAACTACAGTAAAGAAAAGGTTGAACCAGAGTAAATATGGGGAAAAAAAAACCCACAAATGGGGGGTTAGTCAAGAGTTCAAACCGAACAAATCTAAACTTGTAGCAAAACATTCTCCACACAGGTCTAACGGGAAAGGGAGAAACGTTTTCTTGATGCTGTGCTAATCCCACAGCAGCCCACAGGATGGGAAGGAAAGCAGTGAGGGCAGTTTGGTGTGACTTCACCCCAGAGCTCAGTTCTTGCTTTGTAGCCCCGCTACTCTGCAGCCCCTCAGGGCTCACCTGGGCTGGGTCTGGGGCAGAGAAGAGCTGGAAGGTTTCCTTCAGAGAAAGCAAGGCCTGCAGTGAGGCGAGGAAATCACTGAGAGCTGGAGGACTGGAAGTGACTGAGAAAGGCACTTCAGATACTCACTTTCCCAAGGCAGCCTGTAGCGACTCTGGGCAGCTGCAAAGACTGATTCACCTCCCCAGACTGGCTTCTTATTTGAGGTGGAGAGTTGGTAAGTGATTTCAAGCAGCAGCACTTCACACTTCTGTAGCATCTTCAAGAGCAATGGACCCTAACAGTCTTTAGAAACTTTAGATGGAAAGGGTCTCAACTGCTGCTAGGATCCAAAAGGCAAGCAGGCAGGCTGCAGCCACTTGTACAAGAGAAGCTCACCTAGAATAATGGATTTTCTGAGCCTGCTGATCTCTGAAGATGATGCCCCCATAAATTTACCATGGCCTAGTTTCTGTCTATGTAAGTCCCGGTCTCTGTGGGTTGCAGACCCACTAACCAGGATGGGATCTGAAATCAAAACCAACACCAGCAGCTATTCCTTTGGGTTCTCCTGCTTGGGTAACAACTCCAATGTCAATGGCAGCTTCTTAGCAATAGTTCAAGATACAACTGCAGGAGTTTCATTGCTTTCCAAGATGACTGGATGAGTGATTTTGCATTGAAATTTGCTATATTTGAAGCCAGCTCTCAGCAGGGCTTGCAGAAAATGTCTCCCAGTGGGACCTGAAGGTCCGCCACAAGCAGGGCAGTGAGCAAGCAGGAGCTGGAGGGCTGCTACAGAACAGCTTCGAAGAACAACACTGCTGAAAATGGTTATTGGAGGGAAATGCTGAAAGCAACAAAGTGGCTCCAGCGAAACCAGGGTGGCACAGAACAGCACTATTCAGAGCTGTCTGCACTGATCTCCTGAACCACTGGCAAATTAAATAACGCTGCTTCTACGAGATTAACCCATAGCTAAAACGCTGCATCTTCATAAGGCAAAATCTTTGTTTATTGACAAAAATATATTACCTGCTTTCTCAGTGCAGGAAACAAAGACGTTCTGGAGAAGGACAATTTTATTTGCTGTCTCCGATGCTACAAATGTTGGGAATATCAAAATATTCAATAATCATTTTCAGCTACAAAGTCGAAAAGGAAACAGCCCATCGTCTTCTTCATTACTTGGAAAGCAGCACTGAAAATTTCATTGGGAGTCTTTTCAAAAGTTAAAGATTTACTGTAATGAAATTATTTCAATATTGGCAAAGTGTCTCCACTTGTAATTGCTAATGTTTATAAGCATTTGTATGAAGAGTTATATTTCTCTCAGTTAATGGAATAAAAGAATTACTCATATGGCAAATATGGACATACCATCCCTGGATCAAGAAGGCTGCATTCCTTAGTTTTACATCTTTTGGCCCAATCTTTCCAGCATTCACACAGGGCATTTCTATAGGCTGCATCTGGAGACTTTTTTAAATGTTCACGGAGTTCTGGTGTGAGTTTGGTGCAGGAAAAGAGGACGAGGTCGTTCTACAGCCATTTTTAAGCTCTTCCAGGAAAACCAGCACCAGGAGGTGCTATTAGAACTCAATGCCACTTCTGGGCCTGCCACAGCGTGCTAAAAGCTTTTTAATGGCAGAGCTTTAAAATTAAAACAATGGCAAAAGACGTTAATTGAAAGGTAAGTTACAAAGGGGAGCTGAAGACAAATTATTCGGCCATAAATGCAACTTTAAGCAAAGAAAACATTGTGTCCAGAAAAAAAATAATAATAAAATGAAAAGGAATTGCATTCAGCGCTATGCATTAGCTCTCAAATGTCTCCCTTCACACTGCAATTAACTGAACTGCCTTAATCCAATCCAGCCACTGACAAAAAACAACACTGTTGACTTCTCAGGAAGCCACAACAATTACTCAAAGGCTACAATTTGTCAGAAAGCCTGGTGGAACTGTGCCCTGACTGCAGCATACACTGAGAGACCCAATAACATGGACAGTGAGTGCAGAACTCAGCAGTCCTACAGTCAAAACTGGCCAAAGTCGTTTAAATTCTCAGGCTCAACCCCTCCAACTCACAGCACGCATCACATATGTTCCCTCTCCCTCTCCCTTCCCTTCCCTTCCCTTCCCTTCCCTTCCCTTCCCTTCCCTTCTCTTCCCTTCCCTTCCCTTCCCTTCCCTTCCCTTCCCTTCCCTTCCCTTCCCTTCCCTTCCCTTCCCTTCCCTTCCCTTCCCTTCCCTTCCCTTCCCTTCCCTTCCCTTCCCTTCCCTTCCCTTCCCTTCCCTTCCCTTCCCTTCCCTTCCCTTCCCTTCCCTTCCCTTCCCTTCCCTTCCCTTCCTTTCCCTTCCCTTCCCTTCCCTTCCCTTCCCTTCCCTTTCCCTTCCCTTTCCCTTCCATTCTCTTCCTTCCAGAGACACAGGAATAATATTTTCCTTGAGAAACAAACTTAGAAAGACTGCAGAATTATTGACTCTGAGTTTCAAGTTAAAGTCAGTTTCAATCATACGTGCAAAGAGCTTTATGAAATAATTCTAAAAAATCAAAGATATATTGGAATGCACTGAAATGGTTAATAATTATTGTATTTTAGACAAAAATTGACTCTTAGGGAAATGCAATTTTGTATTCACCAGCAATGGAAAAGCAGACTAGAAATTCTAAAGAAAAGAACAGGCTTTAAAACACCCTCAGAAACTATCAGCTAATAAGATGGTTGTGCTCATTCTTGAAGATTAGCACCTTGATTCCAAATGGTGATGAAAAGTACTGTAAGGCAACCCCACAGCCAAACACAAAGATAGAGGCCCTCCACACAGCACAGGTTCTCCCTGCTCAAGGGAAGCCATTTCCTTGCCCTCAGATATAGCAGAGATGCAGCCCGTGCAACCTCTCTGACCTTGCAAAAAGGTCTTAAAGGAAGGATTTCCACCTTTCTCCAGTCCTCCAAGGGTCATTCTGACAGAAGGGAGCTCTGCAGGATAGTTATTGGTGGATGTTGCATCACAATCTTTTTCTTATCATTTTAAATGTGTATTTTGTAGTAAAATGTTGGCTTTTGTACAGCTTGAGGTTCTTAGCTTACCTGCTAAGGCACCTTGTGCTTGCATAGAAGCTGTCGCCACCCATGCATTAGCTACAGCACCTGAAGCTCCTCACAGACATGCTTCAAACAGGAGAACACATGCAAGTCCAGTATGCGGCCCAGAACTGCCCCCAGACCCATATGTGCACAGACAGCCTCCTCACGAACGCCCTCCTTAGCCAGGAACCTGGGTTAGACGCTTGAATAAAACATAGCAGATCTGTATTCCAGTCATGAGTTCGCCTAAGATTCTCTGTGTGACCTTCGGCAGGTCATTTAAGCTCTCTGTAAAAATAAAACTGATAACACTTCCACTATCTGCCTTGCCTAGTTAGACCTCAAGCTCCTCAGGCAGAGACTGCCTTGTACATGCATCGAGTCTGCAGCAGTTGGGGCCTCTAATAACTACTGTGATGAAGGTAATTATTAACTGGAATAATGCAAGCTGCACTGGCAGGTACAGAGTTGCTCTATCCCCAGAAACATTGCAAAAGGAAAATAATACAAAGCAGAAAGTTGTGGTCAAGCAGAACAAGGATATTATCAAAGGTACAAAAAATATTGTTGAGCTCTGTGATCAAACTGGAAGGCAGGCTTAGGGCCGTAACGAAAGGAATCACATTATGACCTGCTTGCACAGCACGACAGCACAGCCTCGTGCGGAATGCACCAAGGCTTTTCCTTTCCATTATGCTTAGGTGCTGTGGTGGCAGCTCATTTTTCCTCCTTTTCATAAATGAAAATGTAAATGACCAGCAGTGAGGAAAGTCAAACCCTTTCTGAGGGGCTGCTCCCATGTTTTAGCAGGGTGCAAGACCTTGTGATTTGCCTGTTTTGCCTGTTCTGGTTATCTTTATAATGTTAATGTTAAAAACTCGTGGAGAACATATTAAAAGAAAAATGGTATAGAATGTCTATTTGGATAGAGCTGAAATGCACCTTTGAGAACAGCACGTTTTGCTTTGCTTCTGCCCACGAGCCGAGAAAGATGTTGTAATACCAATGCTGAGGTTTGCTGAAAAAAATCTTTCCTGTTCCCAGTTCCCTGTTTCTTCTCCTGTCTTTCAGCCCTTTGAACAACAGCACAAAGAGACCTAGGGGCCATGGTCACAGGGTCCCAAGCAGCAGCACTTACCAGCTATAAATGACCGTGCAATACAGCTGCTCCAGCTCATTTCAGGCTGCTTCTCCAGTGAGCTCTGCCTGTGGGCTCACAAGCTGCTTAAAGGGTACAGTCCCAGTACAGCCACTGGGAGCCTGAAGTAATTAGGTGTGCTCTGCTTAAAAGGGAGGTGCAGGGGAGAAGGGAGAAGCACAGCTGTATTTTTATACCCTTCCTTACTGAGTTCAAAATGGAGCCCGACACCTTTGGGCAGGATTTTGCTTTGCTGATTTCATTTTGGCTCCTGCTTCTTGTTGTTGATTTTTGTTTGTTTTCTTTCTTCTATTAGAAATTAATTTCCTGTCTCACCTGCTTTCTCCCAGAAAATGTTGTGGATGGATGGTGAACTAATAGGTTTAGGATATCAGAGGAGCCAATAGGCTGAAAGAGTTCTGCAAATCACAAATAAACCTTTTTATCTTAAAAGAGGCATTTGCTGAAAGGCTACCACAAAGATGAATCCACTCACCTAACAAATGTTCAGACCAGCCTTTGCATAGCAGGAGGTGCCGACTGCTTAGGAAATATGCTTCACAACCCACCTAAAAACGCTGAGGCAAGTGTAAAATCCATACACACACTTACGTGCACACACAGAGAATGGTTTTTACAAGAAGCAAGCAGCTTTCCTCTGAATTCCTTTGTTCTTTATACTGGTTTTGGACAGACAGCGTCTGATTCCACCACTGCATCACTGGCAAAAAGCAGCTGATAACCAACCTCTTAGGTACTGAAGCCAGAAATGATGACTGGGATCACTTATGCCATGCTCACCTTTTTATACCCAGACACACAGGTACATATGTTGCTTATTCCACAACCCCTTTCTGTTGTCATCACGTTGTTACAGCGATGCTGACAATGGGACTCAATTACCACCTGTGCTCTTCAGCCCCTGAACCTTCTCATGGCTAACCTTTGTTAGTCAGGGTAGTATGGTTAGGAAGTGGTTGGGCTTGATGATCTTTAAGGTCTTTCCCAACCTGAGTGATTCTATTCCATGATTCTATGGCAATGGGAATTAAACATGAAAGAGTCAACCATTTCTACCTGATTCTGAAGGCTTGGACAAACTTGCCACCTTTGAGTTTCCTGAGCAGCCATTTCCATGTGTGGAGCATGCAGATGAGGGATGCTGCTTCCTCTCAAAACCTAAAACCTGATCAGCTCAAAGGGTAAGTAAAAATGCCAGCAGCCCAGGAGTGACCCAGTCGCCAACTGTGAGTAATAAGATGGATCCATCTCTTATTTCTTCCCACCTTCTTCATAAAGATCTATCTGCAGACCAGCTCCCACCCAGAAACAAAGGTGAACACCTGCAGGCTGGAATCCCTTCTGAGCTTCACAGAGGTGACAGCGCTCGCTGCAGAGCCAAAGCCTTTCTGGGCTCTGTGATTAAGGGATGCTGTACCCCAACGGTACTCAGGCACAAGCATCTGTACAGAAAATTCATTAAGCCAATTGTAAAACTGAAACTCAATATCATGGAAATCTGTGCAGGCCTAAAGTTGAGAATGATCCCCAATGCTCTCCTGAATCAGGGCCAGGATAAGCAAAGAGCAGAGGAAAGGGAATTATTTCAGCTTTGTTCCCTTCTGGATGCTCCATATGCTACAGCCAGCTGTTCTGGGTTTGTTCATACTCACTACAGCGGGCACGCGTGACAGAATCCTACCTCCCTTCAGTGTGACTCAATCATATTGGGTCTCAAATGGTTTGCCCAAACCTCTGATGCAGTTTGTGTTCCCCCTCCCTGACTACATTTTCCCGTCTAAGTCTAATGGCTTTAACGATGCACATCCTGAGAAGAAGGTCAGGTGGCTGTTCTCTCAGCCCATTCAGAGCATCCTCCCTCACCCACTGCTCATCTACCACCTTATAATCACCTCACCAACCAGAGGGATTATGTCTCACTAAAAGGACATACAAAACTGTTTTGAGGGTCAATGTCACAGCCAAAAGTCTCTTAAAGAATAAAACATTTTCCTTTTAGGAGACTGCAGCAAAGCCCACCACACTGTGCTGGCTCCAGCAGCTCCACTGCTCACATCACACAAACTGCATGTGCAGCGCTGGAGCTGCTGGAAGGCAGTTGCCAGAAACCGCAGCAGCTCCACCTCTCCCCATGTCCTGAAAGGGCGTAAGGCAGCACATCCTTGGGTTCAGAGACTCAGTGATCACAGAGCCTGATGAGCTGCATTGCCACCCAGCCAGCTCTGGCCCCACCACCCAGGTGAGGTCCCCGTCCCCTTTGAGTCTCCTGGCTGCCAGCTCCCTGCAGGATCTCCTGGGAACAGAGCCCTGAGCACAGTGATAATCCAGCATAAGCTGTACATGGAGAGCACTGCACAGCATAGGGCCAAATCCCAACTCTTGGTTCAGGAGGATCTTCGGCACACAAGAGACGGCAGCCTGCACATCCTAGAATCAGACCTCATTTATTCTCTGTGCCTCCCTCTAAGCTGCTGGGCAAAGTCTTTGGGATTTAGCATTATCATGCTTAACAAAAGTTGCTGCGATGTTTGCCCATAGCAGGTCTGAAATGTTACGACAAGAAGATTTGGCTGTTCTCCTGCTGCTGTCCCTAACCATCACGTCTCCCAAAGACCCGCAGCCTTCTCTGAGCTTTTCTTTTCTTATTACTTTCATCCACTCAAACAGCAGAAATCCTTCCCCATCATTTTTTTTCCAGCAGATTTCTTTTGCACTGGCTCAGAGTGGTTCCTCCCACTGTTCCCCCACATGTTGTCTCTCGGCTTTAATCAAACTCACTTCCATATCTCCTATTTGATTAACAAAGTGCTGTCTGGCCCTCGGCCACCCTCCGAGCTGGCACGAGCAGGTGCAGCTCTGACAAAACGGCATCAATCTGTGTGCACCCTGAATTGGACTCGTCTCCCTGACAGAGGCCGCTTGCTCCCTACTATTTCTGAAAGTACAGTCTCATGGCTTGCACACGTGACCAATACAGGAGAAATGGAGTCAGTTCTTGCCTCTCTAATGCAGTCCTAGAATCACCTGATGCATAAGACGACTCATTCCTATGTTTCTCCTTCCTCTCTGACACTTAAATGTAGTCCTTTCAGTTTGGATGTCAGCACTGTAGGTCAGAGAAAGCGATGAGCCTGCTGAGTGCTGCTGCGCTATCAAAATCCATCTTGACTTTTCACACTGCTACCAAAGTGCTCTGCTGCTCAGGTGCTCTGCTGGCTGTTGTCCCATTGCAAGGCTCTCCCATTCAGAGTTCCCTTCCAGCAAGAAAAGAAAAAGAAAAAAGCATTAAACATGGTGACAGAGCCTGCCAAACATACAGCCAGTGCCTGGCTTTTCTGCACTGATGCTGCTCTAGCACTACACAGGTGCTGAAGGCTACCTACACCTGGCATAAGTAGAAGGCATCTGTGATCACACTATTGCATTACTGTTCTTGGGCCCTTTGCAGAAATGCCCATCTGCAGACCCAACCTCAGCACACTGTCCAAGTCCTGGAGCATGGGCATGTGCAAACTGGAGCCTTTTTAAAAGAAATCTTTGTGCTGGGAGTATTGAAAACATTTCTAAGTTAGAGGCAACATTGTGCTGACTCACACTTCCACTGAAAGCCAGTTTTCCGAATCATCAATGGAATCTGCCCAGTGACCCCCAGCTCTTTGATTTACTGGGTTTGTTTTATGAGTGAAACCTTGTGATTTAGATACCAGAGAGACAAGAGCAGTGGCACTCCTTGCTCCAGGGTGCTGGATGCTGTCAGTTCTCCCTACGCCAAAGAAGAGACTGCACAAACTCAAGGAAGGAAACTCTAATGCTATGGAATATAATGAAATTACTCTTGGCTAAGGAAGTAAAAAACCTCTGGAGGTGGAGAGCACACATGAAGGAGGTGCTACAATGTGCCTGCCCCGTATCTGCCTTCTTCCTCAGGCATCCACCATCACCAGCTTGGACAGGATCAACCCAAACTTCAGCAACATACATATGCAGAGAACAATCTGTACCTCATTGCTCAGTACAAGATGAATGCATTTCCAGAGCCTAAGTCTTGCATGGAAAACATATGGAAGAATCACAGGACGGTGTCTCTGTGAGCACTATGAGAACATGTGTTCTATCACCTTCCTGTGTCCCCTGTCACTGCGGACACATCCTCTCAGAGCAGCTCCTGCATTCAACCACAGATGACCGGAGTCCCACTGCAACAGCACAGAGAAGCGTGCAGGAGGAGGCCTCCTGAGGTCACAGTAGAGAGAACATCCACAGCTGCCCCAGCAGCTGTCAGGCTCTGCCAAGAACCCTTTGCTGAGGAGGTCTCTAGGAAAAGAAAGGGACTGACTGAGAGCAGGGACTGCATATGGGCAGCATACACTGAGCTCCTCTGACCTATGTACTGAGCAGCACATCTGCTCTATCTCTGCATGCAGAACTGTGTAC
The DNA here is from genome assembly GCF_054131305.1 of Coturnix japonica. Classification (NCBI taxonomy): domain Eukaryota; kingdom Metazoa; phylum Chordata; class Aves; order Galliformes; family Phasianidae; genus Coturnix; species Coturnix japonica. Next base: position 16,451,968 of record NC_140676.1, on the reverse strand, counting down.
TGTCCTCTCCAGATGAAGCTCAGCCTCGTGCTCCAAAAACAAAGGGAGGTGCTCAAGGCCAAAGCTTCTCCTTTTTTCCTTGACAGCTCTGAAACACCAAACATACCCCAGCATCTGGCTGGGCAGCCTGGCTTGGGCTGTTGCTTGCTTGCCAAGGAGCCTGATTGACAGATTAGATCAGACACACCAATGATGGGCTGGGACATCTTGAAGCTCCATTTCAGGCCGCCTGCCGTTGCTGTTTGCAGCATTAATCTCCAGTGACAGAGGGCCCCCCAATATGCATAAACCAGCTGTGCTGCACTGCAAGTAGGACGATGTGTCATATGTGCTAAGGGAGCAGGAAGGGCTTCTAAGATGCCTCGGTGTATGCTAGAGCAAAATATCCCAGTCAGAAACTCTGCCACTGACGTGGAAACGACTGAAATTGCTCACAGAAAGTTGGAAGTAGAATAGAGAAGCCTCAGGGTGGGGAAGGGAGAGCTGAAGCCTTCCTCAAGATGGCCTATATGCAACTCACCACAAAGCTTCCTATCAGGTAGGAGATTCAGGAAGCATTTTCCCACCTCTAGGAGATCTCTCAATTCTGCAGGATGAATGCCAAAGAGCAGTGACAACATTAAGCCTTCATCAGGAAGGGTCACCTCCCACACTGGCTGCGTGGTGCCTGCAGCCATCCATCAGCCCTGCTGCTCCCTTGCTGGCTATGGGGACGGCCCCTGCTTCTCCCTCTCCTTCTGCATTCCACCATGACCTCTGCCTGAGCTCCACTTCAAATGTTCCATCTGCAGCCCCTCTCTCTTCCCTGGTGGCACATATACCCACCGCTCCTGCCACAAAGCTATGAATCATGATAGAATAATAAGCCCGTTTATGAGCTGCACACAAACCCAAAGGACCGAAGAGCGGAATAAATCGCTACAAAGCTCTCTAAGCCGATTTATTCATTCAACAGGTTCGTGCTTTCACTCCAGCCTCCAATAACTGGTGTCCAAACAACGCGCAGCGCAACGGGACAAACAGCAACCTCCTTTCAAGAGGTTTGTTACTTTTGTCTTTTCAAGACCAAGAGATGAACTGATTTGTAAAGGCTTTGAGTCCCAGCGTGACAGCTGAACGCATCGCTGCTCTCCCCGAGTCTCAGGCTTGCAGTAAGGCCTGCAGCAGTGTTCAGTATGTCAATGAGCTGCTAACAGAGGTGGACGGCACACAGCTCCACCAGGGAGAGATACTGCCTAACCCCCAGGGTCCTCTTGTCCTCAGAACGGTGGACGAGGATTTAGTAATGGGCCTCTCTTGAGGTAGGAAGACATTCACAGTTGAACACAGCTGTGTACTGACTGCTACAATCAGTATCAATAAATAAAGGGAGCTTTGCCCTTCACAACGCTCCGTGCGGTTATCTGTTCTTCCAGATACTGCTGCAGCCATATGGTAGCTCAGAATCACTCCTCTTATCTCACAAAGAGGGAAATGAGGTTGTAAACACTTCATGAAGTTTGCCCTTATAGGGTAGAAGCACCCCACCATCACAGTGGCCACGACAGAGGCTTCCTGATGTCATAGTCAGGGCAACAGAATTGCAGGAGCACAAAGCCAGCTCCCTGTATGCACCACAGGCTCTGCCCTCACCACTAACATGGACATGAGAAACAACATGGACATCCTGAAGGAGCACATCAGAGCACCCAGCAATGAGCTGTTGGATTGCTAATGGTTGTGAGTGCCCTTCTTTCCCACCCTCAGACCTTGAGAAGAAGTGATGTGCCTTCTTCTTGGAGCCCCAAGGGAGCTATGATTCTATGATGTTTTGCTAGGCCTGTTATTAAGGCCTACCCATTGCCAGGCTTTCTAAGATGCTAGCAGGAAAGTTTCATTTATTTATTTAGTTTTTTTCTTCCCATCTCAGGTGCAGAGAATTAGGAAAACATTCAGTTATACAGGGTTTCTCACGTGAGCAGCCCCCCTGACAAATCATAGCCAAGTACCCAAGTCGAGTTTCTCTGTCAGGGTGGTTGTAAAGCAAAGTGTGACCTAGTCAAATGCACATGACCTGGCAACTAGAGATCCTGGATCTGCCACGGTGTCTCCCCCTGAATTATCTGCCTGGCTTGGGTGACAAGGCTTTCTCATCCATAAAAAGTAGGTAGCAACTACCCCTTAAATGCTCATGTTACTTAGACTACAGCACATCCACAGGGTCATAACTAAGACACGCATACACTGCCTCTCCCAGAGCCCCTCTGCACTGCTAGGTGCTACACAAATGCACAAGTTTCTCTTGTAGATGCTTTGGGTAGGAAACATGGAGGAGGAGGAAACAGCTAAAAGACACAAGAAAAAGCTTCTATGAGCAAGTAACATTTAGCGACTCTGTAAATTAAAGGCAGTATGGATGAGACATCAAGGGATCTCTCACAGGCCCCTGCTCTTATAGTTTCACATAGCATCATAGCAGAAAGAAAGTCTTAAGGATGGTAAGTGTAGTCCTTGATTCAATAGTCCCCATAAGATCCCCAAAGCAGTACAGTGTGACAGCAAGCAGCAAATCAAACTGCAAGCGGCATCTCTGTGACCTGGGGTGGGGTTTACCCTGTGGGAGGCAGCTGACTGCTTCCACTGATGCACTCACCACCAAATCCACCAGATTTGCTGAAATCTCACTGCAGAACAGTTGGTTTTCCAACAGCGTTGCCCTCATGCTGAGAGTATCCCCAATTTATCTCCGTGGGGATGAAAGGAACTGGGAGGAAAGCATTCAGTTTGTGCTGAAATTAATCCCTTCTTTGCTTTCAGAACAGCCCAGGAATCACTCAGCTGCATTTTTGTTCATGGCTAAATGCTGGTGGAAGGTGTAAAACACGGCTTAAAGGAACAGCTTGCTGCAAACACACAAACCGCCGGGCTCACGTTGCCTTCCCTCTGCAACATGACTCAAAGACACTGGGCTTTGAAGGGCTTTTACAAACCCCTTTCCTTTCCATAATTAAAAGCTGATTATTTTCACAACATGAGATGGAATCACGTTTAACTGCCTGATGACAGCATGGAGCTGGAGCAGGGGAGGGGAGGCACTCAGCACAACTAGAGGATGAACAGCCTGCAAAAACTGTGGAGGAGGAACAGCAATTGCAAAGGAAGGAGATGCTGCAAGTGAATGGAGGAGCTATTCTATGCCTGCAGGGGTGTAAATTTCTGCAAAGTGCTTGCTTCAAGCTCAGGGCTGAGGTCCATTTAGCAGAGCAGTGGGGGAGAATCCCAGAACCAAATTAGTAAGGACAATGAATTCCTCTGTGTGTCCTCGGTGCAGGCTTGACTCAGCACCCATTGCAGTCATTGGAAATCTTTCAAATGACTGTAATGACCCTTAAAGATTGCCAGCCAAGCCTGGATTAAGAACCATTAGGAGGAGCCATCCAGGACCGAACAAAAGATGAACTGTAGGAAGGTATCCTGCATGAACTGAAACCTCTTCAGCTCGGTGGGGAACAGGCCAAGGCATTCTGCAGGAGTGCAGGTGAAGCTGCCAGGCGAGATACGATGCAGTTTGAAAAAAGAAAGCTGACTTCATCAATTGCATGACTGGTCATGTGTCTGCGGGAAGGATGACACCATGGCACCTCCCATGTCAGCATGTGGTCCAAGAGCAGTTTGCTCTGCATTTAATTAAGGGCAGTGTAGGCAGAGGCAAGTGCTCTCATGTGTCTTGGGTGGGAAGACTCAGTGCAGACCACCACTGCTCCACGGCCATGCACAGGACTGCTGGCAGCCCAAGAAGGGCTCCTCCTGCCAACCCACGAGGGCTGCAGCCAGAGCTCTGGGACAGCACCCAGTGCTTCACGCCGAGGACGTGAACTCACAGGATGCCTGTGTGATGTATCATGGGCCATGAGCTCATGTCTGCCCGTGCTGCAACCCAGCCAAGAACGTGTCTGCTCAGCACCATGCTATGTGGACTCGCCAATGCCTGCGCGGCTCAGCAAATAGGCAATTTACATTCGTCCCTTGCTTGTCTTCAAGAATGGCAGCCTCAGAGTGATCGCACTGCATTTACAGAAAGGTTTTCTTTCTATAATGAAATAAAACTGAATAGCTGCTCCGACAGTGATTACAACAGCAGGCAGGAAGTTTGAAGCATTCAAGAATCCTTTGAAATTAAGAATCAAGAGCCTACATCATCACGAGCACTTTGGGACACCTTTCCTAGGAGTTCACAAAGTGCTTTTGAACAAGAGACTCAGCCTCCCGAAGGCATTTTGCTGCCAGAGAGGTGCTACTGTGGCTTGCACAGCCCGGTGGCTTCAAACTGGTTCCAAATGACAGTAACGCAGAGACTAATCCAACATTTCACCGCATTCAGTATCAGCTGTTTTTTCCTCCTCATTTTCACAGGCAAAATAACCACTTAAATTCAGTTTCACATCAATAAATTGCCAAGGTAATAGGACAGATGAAAAGAAGAAGGGCTGACTAGCGGGAAAACATAATAAAAAGGTGCTTGACTGCGCAAGTCAGTACTGGCCTCAGTGTCAGCAGCACAATTAGTCCTCCCCTTGCAGGCCGCATGGTTTGGTGTTGCATTTGACAGACAAATCAATCCTCCCCTTCTTCTAAGCGCTGTCTAATGAATAAATCAGCAAGGTCACTGGTGCTGCTGCTTCGCCCTCTCCCTGCCTGCCAGCTGGAGCTGGACTTGCTGCCTGGCTCCATCTGCCGTGCTTCCTACTGGATCCAAGTGTCCTGGGGAGCGAGACTGTGTGGTTAAAACACAAGACTGGGCAACAAAACTCTTGGGCTTATTCCTGTGTCATCTCAGGCAAGTCATATCAATTCTTCAGACCAATCCGTGCACTCATGGGATCGTTAAGGTTAGAAAAGACCTGTAAGATCATCTTGTCCAACACTGCACCTACCACCAGTACTGCTCACTGAACCACATCCCTAACTACCACATCTGTGTGTTTTCTGAGTACCTCCAGGGGCAGTGAGCCCCCCGCCTCCCCAGGCACACAGATATGGGTTGGAAGCTCCCTAACACTGGCCAATCAACCTCAGCCAAGGGGGGAAGGATTGCTAGTTGCAAATCAGCCCTTTCCCTGACAGTCACCTCCAGCAATACCCCTCCTGCCTGCCTGCAGCCTCCGGCACAGCAGGTCCACAGCTTTGCTGGAGAGCCCCAAATTAATGTGCTACTCCACTATCAACCAACTGTTATAATGATCTGGTCTTGCGCAGGCAAGGGGGCCCTGAGCTAATTAACACAACAATAGCAGTAATTTACTCAGCACCAAGTACGTATTAAGTGTTTTCAAAATAGGAAGACAAGGCCGCTGTATTCAAGAACTCAGTCTAAATGGACAGGAGAGGGAGATGGGGCAACAAGCACAGAGGGGTTGGTTGAGAGTGGTGTCATGTCTGAGACTGCCACAAGAACCCTGTTGTAGACCTGCAATGCAATGGGGCGCTACGGGAGCAGTGCTGGTTCATTCAGCCACAAGAGGAACACTTCCTCAGAGTGCAGCTCACCGACCACACTGCTGTCTGAGCCCAGGAGCTGGAAGGATGACTGCTACCCACCGAGTGGCTGTTGGCCAACAGATCTGCAGAACAGAATCCCCATACGATGAGAGATGACTAACTGGTAGGCCATTGGTGCAGATATTAATTACAAATACAGCTTTCTGCCGTGCGGGCTGTGACAGGCATCCTCGTAATCCTATGAACAACAAGTTCAACTGCATCCTTCCATCAAATTGATGAGATGAGAAGCAGGCAGTCCTCTGGGCAGGCATGAATCAGTGAAACAGCCACCTTGAGGGTGGGATGGAACTGTGTGGTGACAGCACCTCATCTGTTCAGGCAGGAATGAGGGTGGCTGTACCCAGCCGAAAACAGAAGAGAAACAAGGCAATGAGCACCAAAATTCATCCCTGCCATGAGTCACCTAAAATCACAGGGGAGGAATGAGATCCAGATCTCTCATTATTAGCCCAGCAATGGGCCCTGATGCACCGTGACCCTCTCAAGTGACCCCAGTACCTAAAGGCACCTTAGGGACTTAGAACCCACAATAAAAATATCCCCACTACTGGCCATTTCCACCCTCCTTGCTGGACTTGATGTGGCAGGGGTTGAGGCTGTTGGACTTCGCATGGCTCCACCTGCTGCAACTTGTATCCTGTCCTCCCTCCCACAGCAGAGGAAACAGAAGGGATGTGAGAGATGTCCTGGCTTGGCTTCCCCTCACTGCTCTCCTCCTCACGCCCAGAACAGAGTTAGCCACATGCTGACCTCAGTGTGCCAAGATGCACAAAAGCTGCTGCCTTTCCCTGCTGGTCTGTTGGAACGTGCAACAGTTCTCCCCTCCCTGCTCTCCCTTGCTGCCTTTTGTAGTCGCCTGTTTACACAGGTACTCAATAGATGGTTGGGTTGTAAATCTAGTTCTAAGACAGTAAAAATTCAGCTTTCTAAAAAAACATCCATTGTCAGCGAGTCTGTGGTTTTGCAAGCAGCAGGGTTATTAAATGTTGCTGTCAGAACAGCTTTATTTGACTGCATCAGCTTTTGTAGATATAAGTGAAATGGAATTTAGTGCAGCTTGGAATTGCCTCCAACACTGAGCAGCTCAGGAATACAGGCAATGGCCACTGCCTTTTGGGACATCTGCATCATCACCAGGCCAGCTGCACACCAAGACAAAGAAAATAGACCCCAGTCTAAAGGCGAAACTAAGCTTTAAGTGCCTTTACGTTTAACTTGTGAGACAGATTTCTCCAATCTGAAGCTCTCTAAGGAGAGCTATGGACCAGCAAGGGGCAGCTTTTCCCTAGGGGTAAACACTACTGGAGCCCCAAGCTCAGTAAAAACCAAATCGCCAGGTCCTGTCCCCACAGCACTGGGGCCAGAGGCAAGAGAAGGTCCTGGGGAAGCCCAAACAAAGCCACCTCACTGCTGAGTTAGGAGACTGACAGCCAGGTCCTCCCAAGCTGCAAAGGCCAAGAGGTGCTATGAGAGACCAAAGTGCAAGAGGACCACTGTGAGCAGCACAAACCATTGGGCTCAGCCAGGTGAGAATCAGGCTCTGCATACAGATGTGCCAAAACTCTTTAGGGTTTCTGTAGAAAGGCAGAGAAGATGAGTCTAAATGCAGAGAGGGCAAGAGAGAAGAAAAAGGACTAAGTAAACAGTAAGCAATGTGGACAGCCCTTCTTTGTGGTTCATACTTGGCACAGGTGACTGGAGGAGCTCCCCAGCAGGGCAGGGCATATGCAGCAGAATTCCTATCTTTCTGTTTTTATGAGGTTAAGGTTTCCAATGCTGCTTGAGGGAATATTCAGTTCCTCTTTAAATTAATATGAATCCAGCACTGAAACCCCTATGGTAACTTGGCAAATCTCTGCTTTAATATAGAGCCTCGATGTAATTAATATCAGATTGTAGAGCTCTGGGATGTACTGCAAAGAGGTCACAGGAGCATCTCTGGCATTTTTCTGAAGGCCTTTAGGCTGAATAATATGGAAATCGCATGGGACAAGCACAGCAGCACCATGGCTTCAGCAGGACACCATCTCCCCCAGGACAGCTCACAGAGGAGGGGCTCAGCCCATAGTCGGTGTGTCCCTGTGGGCCCACGCACTAATCCTGACTACTCTCAGCAGCCCACTGTCACAAACTTGATATACTTCCTGCAGGAATCCACACCTCACCTAGGAAACCTCTCAAGGTAGGGAAAACAAAAAGTTGAAGGAAGAGAGCCTCAGTGCATCCTCCTGCTGCACCAGCCCCTCAGCCCAGGGGGACTGGGGCACCCCCAGGGCACAGCCTGTGCTTCATGAATCAGTCTGAATGCTGAGAAAGGTGCTGCTTTGTGGAACCTTGGGTTACAGTCACCATAGCCAAAGGTTGCCTTAAAAGGACAGAAAATAGGACATAGAGAGAGAGGCAGCAAAACAGCGAGAAGCGGATGAGGAGAGCCCAGGAAGTAGATATTTCTAGCTTCTACATAAACCTGACAGGGAATATTAGTCTTAAATAAATGTTGCCACCAAGCCAGTTGGAAATCTGCCTGGCCAATTTTCCTGTCACCTTGCCAGTAGCTGGGGAGACAGCTGAATATGCCAAGAGTACTTTTTAATGGCCGAGAATAGGACTTGCTACACATGCCCAGACACTTTGTACATACCCAAGTGCACCAACTTATCTCAGGCTCGCTCATCTTACACAGCTCTTACAGCACAACAACACGGGCACCAGAATGATTTCCCAAGATAGCTCCCAAAATACCTCAGTGGAGTCAAAAAAACACAAAGCCTAACGCATGCATACATGCAGGATTCTGCCTGGGAGTTAAAATGCCCCTATCATCTACACAGACAGCTCTCAGCCCAAGTCTGGCCATATTTTCATTGTGGGTGTAACGCTTAGATGCCATACCTTGCTTCCTCTCAGCAGTCCAAATTGCTCCCATCCTGGCTGCTCCCAATCCTGGTAGCCTTCCAAAGCCTTTTTATAGCTCCCCTAAGAGACACAAAAATGGTCTTACAAGTGGCCACAAAAAGCTCTCACAACATCTCAGCATGAAGAACTATGCAAAAAGCCCTGAGTACACCCAGACAAGAGAGACCAGTGAGAACTCAGCAATGCAGGCAGGATTTGGAGGGTGGAAGCTGTCTGCACAGTCACTGTGATCCAGCCTAGCTACTTCCCAAACTAGCTGGAGCAGGCGAGTACTACCTTGTGTCTCTCCTTGCAGAACTTCTTAATTGTATTAAACACTGTGAAAAGCAGGCACTTTTTGTTTTGTGCCAAGTGAATGTGGATACCGGTACTTACAGCTTAACTCTGACAGCTAAACTGGGAGGAAACTGGTTTTAACTGCTCAGAAACAGAGCACAGAGAGATTCTGCAAAGGCAGCTCCACTCTGGCTTCACTCCACTGTTATGGAAGTCAAGCATATGAGCCAACATCAGGAGGAACACATTAAGGCAACCTCAGCATCGCTGAAAGTCCAAGCCAGTTTTCCTACCTTTTGCTTTCTTCAACTTGTTCTGTCCTGAACACATTCCCATCTGTAAAGTGCTGTCACCAGGCTTTACTCCCCAAGCATCCACAGCCCACTGATAACAAGGGTTAAGAAGAAAACAGCAGTCTTCTGGTTGGCATTTGCATTTTTGGATTCTAGCCTGGAAATAAAGGAATATAGAAAAGCACTTGTAAAAATATAAAGACAATGTGCTCACATCATGCTTCCATTGACTTTGAACAGTGTTATGCCTGGAGTGAAATGGCTCTGTCGGGTTTAAGCTTGTCCTCAGAAATGCATTCAAGTTTCTCAGCAATGCCATGGGAACTACATGGGTATCTCCAAGGGAAGAATTTGGCCAACTATATTTAACTATTTAAAATTTCAGGGTTATTAGAAGAATATGGGCCAGAGTCCCATAAAAACAAAACAATCAGAAAAACAATGATATTCCGGAATGACTGCGAAATTGCTAACTGCACCCTCTCCTCTCATCAAGGCACACCAATTTGCAAAGCGATCAGCATGGGTATTGATTGAGACAAGGAAGAGGCAATATTTACCTAAGCACCTGTGCTTTTAGTGCTTAGGCCTAGCAAACAGCCTGCCATCCTAGCAATCATATACAGTGGGAGAAAATTCTCTGTCATTTCAGCCTTTAAAAGAGCCATGAAGCAGTAGATAGAATCAGCAAAAGGATGCATTTTGGCAGCATGGGAATAAGCCATTTTGTGTTAGAGCCAGAGCCTTCTGTTTTGGGTCACATTGACTCAAATGAGCTGTTAAAAACAAACAAACAAACAAAATTCCCTCACATTCTCATGTGTTCTCCTCCCCTCTCCCTTGAAAATCTCCACATCTATGGCCACAGTGGGAATTCCCTCTCCCAGCCTTCTCAAAGAAGAATGCAAAGAGCTCCATGAGAACCTCACACTCCTCTTCCCACACTCTTCCCACTCTCCCCCAATCCCCTCCTTCTGAAGGCAGTTACGGGTGTTGTGAACAGCACAAGAGTGGTTTGTGCTTATTCTGGAAGATGCCCAGCCCTCCACTCACACCATCTCTTCAGCCCTTCCTCACCAAACACCTGAACTCCCACATCCTAACCCTAAATCAAGCTGTTTGGCAGCTAATTCCAGGCATTAAAAGGTAGCAGACCTAAGGAATGCTGCTGTGACTATGAACAGAGATCTGCAGTTTATAGGCCTGAACCATCTCTCAAAGCAAATAGTGACATGTCCAGAGCACGATTTCCTGGGCTGTATTGAATAGCATTTTCCACTTTGCTATTGTGTGAGATGTCAGCTCCAGTGCACTGCACTCACTGCAAATGTAAGGAGGTATATCCAGCTTAAAATGTTTTTAACTCAGAGCAGGGCATGTTTTAGCAACACACATCTGTTTGTATAGAAATGCTCCTGTGCTGAATGGCATCTCCTCACTGATGAGCAAGCAAATCTGAACCCCACTGAGGTTTTATCCCAAGGCAAGCAAGTCCTCCAAAGATGCTCACTGCCCAATAAGGATCATTAGGACATTTTCCATGTCACTAAGTGACATTTGTAGGTCAGTAACAAAAAAATACACACTGCTCACAAACGTGCCCAAGTTGGTGGGGAAGAAAGCCCAGAAGATACCAAAAACAGCTCTAAAAACTTCTGGCTTTTCCTTCTGTCAGTTGGTGGAGCTTGTGACTTCAGCTTGAGTAGCAAGCAGCACCTCTTCCTGCTCTTTTCATGCATGACCTCATTATCACCTTTAAAATTAAGTTCCACCTTCTATGATTTTAGGAATTATATATAGACCTATGAATGTGTTACAGGACACCCCTACACCCACGTGCCTCATTTGCCCTCCACTATCACAGAGCTGGCCCGTGCACATCTCAGTATATCCAAGCAGAGAGTCAGCACACAGAGAACACAGCACCTTGAGGGCCCCAGGAAAGGTGTTAGGCTTCATCCCCTACCTTTCAGCACACGTCAGTCCTTAAGGGAGAAGGCTGCGTTCTTCTTGGACACCAGCCGTAGCTGCAATGACAGCACTGCCACAGCGTGTGGGCCAGCTAATGCTTTCCCATAGGTAAAGACTGTTTGGAATCATCTCGAAAACAGCACTTCAGCTGCTCATGAGTTACAATGATGGAAAACACATTTTGGGGTAGGGGGGTAAATGAACAATGAAAAAATCCTCTGGCCAGAAATCATGGCTGGTGCTTGAAACTTGGCACGTGGGCTCTCAATGAGGAGTCTGTGCTGTCCTAAATTGAATAGAAACTTGGCTTTGATTTAACAAAGTTAAAATCGCATACTTAGCATGCACAGGAGCAGAAGCCTTCGTGCAGCCTTAACTTTGTATTAGCATATTCTTTTCCGTTTAATTAAGTGTTGCAAATTGTTTTTCTGTTAATTATTTCAGTTTTGGACATTATTATTTTCCCTTTCAGAAGGCAGAGTATTTCAGGGGGGTTAATAATCTTGCAAACTCTCCTTTCTTAAACCATTCATTGCTGCTGATCAAGTTCCACCTGCTTTTGTTAGGCTGCAGGCCTCCAGCTCATTTATAATTGGAAACATCCTGTACCACATATCTCCAGAAGCACTGATACGAGATCCCAGATGGTTGCATTCTCTTTCTTCCATGCATATAATTTCACAAAAAGGCCCACCGACAGCTACTGTTTAAAGGAGATTTGTGTATGCAGACATGGCAGGTGATCTGATCTGCTTTGTGTTAGGGATGGATGAATCAGATGAGAAAGAAACAGAGAAGGCCGCGTGAGAACCAGGGACTGGCATCTGGAGGCTTCATTGCCAGCACTGCCACTGAGCTGTTATGGAACCATTAAACCATTCAATCCCAGCCTTCCTCACTCGACATGGGCTGATTATTGACTGTACCTATCTGGCAAGTGCATAGTGGGTATCAGTTAATATTTGGAAACATCAAGATCTCAGAGGGAAGGTACAATATAAATGCAAAGCAGTTGCACTGCTGCTCTATTAACTGTTGACAGCCTGCTCTGATCCCGTGTGAACTGTCTGCCCGTGTACCTGAACCAACCCCAGGCCACTTATCTTTGCAAAGGGTTAGGATGAATAACAGTCCTAACAACAGCCATCCAGAGGGGAGCCCCCATGAATCTTCCAAGAAGCGTATCGCCCTCCTCCTCGCCATTAGCACGCAGAAGCAAACTCCATTATGCAATAAAGGACTGCTCAGCAAAGCAGAGTGAGTTGAAGGCAATATCCAGACTAAATATGCATGAAGTTCTTTCACTATAACTTATTCAGACATTTCACATCTGCAAAACCGAGCTGGGAATCTCAGAGCATCTCTGCCTCTGTCCCACAGTACTCTTGTATATCCTCCTGCAAAACCTCACTTTTAACCTTCTGGCTGGTTTCATTCCTGCAACTTGAGACCATTCAAAACCTCTTCAAGAAATCAAAAACTAATGAGGACAATATTTCTCAACCTGAGGCTCAGCAGCTGGTCACGAAACAGCTCCTTACCTTCCCTCCTTCTGCAACACCATCCACACACCATACAAAAAAGCAAGCAGTGCACAGGACAACCAAGTAGTAGCTTCTCAAAAGGCCTAGATTGTCCCTGCACTGAGAAAGACGCAGGAGTGCACTGCAAGACCTAATCTGTTTTCACCTTGAAGCATCACACAAACATTCACCTCATGAGCCCGATCTCTGGGAGGTGCTATTATTATTTCCATTCTGAAGTGAATCTAAAAGATTGAGCAGTACCTTCACAAATGCATTTTGGCCCCATAAGCACGGAAAGGGAGGAGGCAGCAGTTGGACAACCGTGGTACGCAACTGCACCGAGGGCAGCGTTCCTAACTACTCTGAAATCCATTCCGAGTCTCTTAAGACTGTACTGCCTCTCCAGCTCCCTTCACTCTCTCTTCAGCCAACCGTGTTTATCTTGCTGTTAAGAGTCACGCGCATCCCAAAGTAAATTATAAGGCCAGGGCACTAGGCAGGGTCAAAGGCTAGCGTATGAATTTACTGTACTGCCTCCACTCTCCCAGGAGCCCCTCCTGAGTCCTAATAAAGATCTCTGAAACAAGATGCTAATGCTGGATTATCCAGGTAATCTCCCCGAGTTACTTCCCTGGTTTGCCTGGTTATAAATAATGAATTAGGCCTTTACTTATTATTTCTTCTGCCCTCTGGGGTCGCTGCAAGTCTTGGAAAGGAATACAAATTTAAGAATATTAGATCCACTTATTAATATCAATTTCTGCCAATCCTGCGTGAGAGATGTTCCTCGCTCAGTGCGTGCTATTGATGAAACGAAGCGGCTGGGATGTTAATGGCATGGATCTAATAGCTACGAACCGGTCCAGCCCTTACTCACCATTCCCATAAATTGAATTTTAAAAAGGCAGATGGGTGCTTCATAAGTGGAAACAGAATCAGGTGCCAGCTTTCATTTCTTTTCCATTCCTGAGCACGGGTGAAATTAAAGTCTCCCCACTGACTTTGTCCACATAAGCCTACTGCTACGATTAGTCCCACTTTTAAGGGTCCTCGTTACTCCTACACTGGATTTCTAAAGCAGCCCAGCTGAGGCATCTTAACCATTTCACTGCCACCATCCAACACAGCGTGCATTTGGCTGAACACAGACAGCAGCCACATGGGCTTGCAGAGCTCTTCAAGCTGAGAGAACCAGTACACAAACCTGAACCAAATCTACACATAATCCCTCCTCTTTCTCCCTCATGCCTTCTTCCATCTGTTCTTTGGCATTAGAGCAATTAATTTCAGTAATAAGTATGCGCACACTTGTAGCATTGAGCTGGCTGGGAGTCTCCCCTGGAATCACAATCGAGGGGCTGGAGCTGAGTTTGCCCAGCGCCTGATTGCTGATAGACAACTCAGACCAAACAGCACACTTCTGCCACCAGGCTCCTGGGCCTGCCTGCAGGTCTTCTGCCCTCGTTCTGGCCAGGACCTCTTTGCCATCAACAGAGACAGCCAAGTGTAACAACATACAGACGGGTGCTAGTATCATTACTAGTATCATATTCATCTGAGTTCTTGGCTTCTCTTGGTTTCTCTGCACATACCTTGAACTGAGATGGGCATGAGAGCACACACAGCAGACTTCACGTGGTTCAGCCAACTTAGGTCCACTCACAAAAGGGAAAAGGTACCACCCAGCTGAGAGGCAGAGACAAGAAGTGAAGCCAGCAGGAGTTTTCAGCGACCACTGCTTAATCAGGTAGACATTTCTGAGCCCACAGGCCTGCTGAGAGCCAGCCTGTGTGGGGCAGGATGCTATCACCAGAATGCAGCAGACCTCCTAATAGACAAGACCTCTGTGACGTCAGCAAGTCTTGTATGAGTGAGGCCACAGCAGACAGAACCAACCTCCATTCCTATTCATTTAGCATTAGGCTCAAACACAAGCCTAGGAACCAACACATGCAGCATTCCCTTTGGCCAGGGATCCTAAACTGAGACAGAATTATGGGATTAATAAGGGCTCACTTTCATGGATCAAGGATGCCTCAAGTGTAATACCAAGACTGAGGGGTTATAAAAGAGCAACAAAAATCCAGAGGCATTTCCCATTTGTTGTTTGAAAATAATACACTGCTTCTAGCAAGACAGAGTGGAAGAGCAGGACACTGCTAAGAGCACCTAAGTGTATTTCCTCTTAGAAGAAGGTGGAAGGTACCCTTTATTTCAGGTGGCTAAAAGAAATGTGAGACAACAACCTCAGCCTCTCTACAGCAAGTCTGCTGTGTATAACCAAATAGTTCTGCATTTATTACAGTGTTTTTTAGAGCCAGCTCTTGGATTTTAAGCACATCCCCAGTAAAACCCAGACCAAGACCAGCCATCGTTCCTACACTTACAGACACACTTCTGAAGGCATCCTTGTGAACAGACCTCCTCCATAACCCTTATGCTACAGGCAACACCAAAACTTGCCTAGTGAAATCAGCAACGCTATAGTTGCTGTTGCTCCTGCATAGCAAACCAACATCTCCTCACCTCCAGCTCGTGGTCACGCTGCAACACCCTTAGTAAATCTCAGCCAGAATGCATGAGGAAAACACATTTCCCTTTGCAAATAGTTTCACCAGGTTTCAAAATACTTCAAGGCTACACAGCATCAAAAAATGTGCAGTTTCCTTCCTTCTTCATTTAGGTGTCATTCCATCTATAGCTTTGTGCTGTGGATTCCCTCTCTGTAAGCATAAGCACAGCTCTATAAAGCTCTATACATGTTTAAAATGCATCTTTTCAATATCAACCACATAGCCAAAACAAAATAGAAGGTGCATGAATCACTGACATGAAAGATAGTTGGCATAGCTAAAGGGACTAGGACTTGCTCTGGTTGATATTGATATTGACCATGCAGTGGGAGATCATTAGTGGAGATCTTCCCCTGGTTCACATTTCAAGCCCCTCAGCATATGTAGATGCATTCACATTTACTTAAGGAGCCTCTGGATGTCACACTTGGCTTAGCAGCAGCCCATGTTACCAGCCTCCTCTCTTGAAAGTCTTCATGCTTCCTCACAATGCTGCCTCTGTGCTTAAATTCGGGCCTGACACACCTTTTCTCTTCTTTGAAGCATGGACCATTTGTTTTCCATCTTCAGCCTCAGGTGGCATAATTGAGTCCCTTGGGGAATGCTGATAATGAAACAGGAAGTGAAATTGTCTGAGGCAGCAAAAAAAGAGGATGCTTACAACCGAGAGATGTCAGATGCAGCTTTAAGTTCTGCTGCCAACTAAAAGCCCAACCCATACAGATTAGGGATTTCAGTGGTGGACTCAAGGTCCCAGCGTGAAGGTCACAACATTGGTTATTCTTCTCTGTGTTATTACAAAGACCACAGAGAAAGTGTCTGATTGCCACATCTTGAGTACTGTCTGAACACACGCTCATCACCCTACCTAAAGGTTTCCTCGTGATGTGGATGGAAATGGAGTTTTATCCTCTTGGGTTTGATATGAGACAGCTGTGTTGGAAACAAAAAGTCCTGCAGCAAGTTTGGGAATTAGCAGAGTATGAACTAAGAAGCATGGAGGGGAGAGGGAGCTGTGCTATTCAAACCTCAGAAGAAAGGAAAGTCTTCGGATCAGCTCTATATTTCACTGACAGGCAACGCGAGCATTTTAAAGCTGGTGCTGATCTGCCAAAGCTAGGGAAGAGTAAAAACAACACAGACAATTGGCGCTGCTTCTGCTGCATTTTGTATGAAACGGGGTAATCTCAGAGGCCTATGAACAATGTATTAGAACTGCCTATCCCACAGCTTAGAAATGCACGAGCAAGCAGCTGGCTGCCCATCCACCTGGGAGAACAGGAGCAGGCTGAGCCTTGCCATGTTTGAGGCAATTAAAACAAAAAATAGGCAGACTGAGGAGTGAAGGAATTCCCTTGTATATTGGAAATAGTGCACCAAAGGCTCAATTCCTAGTCCACACACCACAATATTTCATGTTGTTCTCAGTGTATCGCTTGACACGATGCCACCAAGCACAGCATTTGACATTATCCTCCACAGATCAGGCACACAGAAGGCTTCAGCCTGTTGCAACACCAGCCCTGCCTCCTTTCTCACAGCTTAG
This sequence comes from Coturnix japonica, assembly GCF_054131305.1. NCBI lineage: Eukaryota > Metazoa > Chordata > Aves > Galliformes > Phasianidae > Coturnix > Coturnix japonica. The sequence continues at coordinate 16,435,326 of NC_140676.1, read as the reverse complement.
AGATATGTATCTGAAACATCGTGGCCCAGTTCCAGGTAGGATGGCCATAATGGCAGCTGATATGTCCCTAATACAGCCCATCTTTAAGCTGCTCTCAAAGGCAGAGAAAAACCCTGACCTCAGCAATTTTATAAGCACAGAGATAGTAAACTGCATCACACTTCTCCTGGGCAGGCACCTCCTCTGCCCTTCTGATGGGCATGCTGTGTGTGCCGTGCCCTAAGGCGGCTGTGATGCCATTCTCAGGCATGTCCAGTGTTCATAAGTAGTAGCATACTGCTGAAGTGAACCAGGAACCCTTGTAATGCAGGATTTCTTGCTCATCACTGTAATACAGATTCTCACTCTCCTCTCACAGGCAGAAGCGGGACTTTAAACAAGAACAGAGACAAAGCAAGCTCAGATGCAGAGGACAGCAGTGAGCCAGGAGGGATTAAAGCAGCCAGAGGAAAGCTGGAAGTGGTACTTTGTCTTCTACCAAACAGACCTGGCTTTTGAGCTCCTCTCCTGCACTGCTTCATGCAGCAGCTCCTCCAAGAAATTATTTACCAAGGCAATAAAAAAATCCAGGAAGTTACTCAGATTACAAGTCTGAGCAATTAAAACCTTGATATTTATGGTACTGTAAGACAGAGGCACATTAATAAATAATACTTTGCTCTTCCACAGCACTTTTCCCCTAATGATCTCCAAGCAATTTACAAGTCTTTGCTGGCTGAGCTCCCCAAGCCCCTGCAAGGTAAGGAGGAGGTAAGTGGAGCACCTCCCCCTCAGGAGGGCTGTCTCTGGGAGAGAAACAATGTCGGTGCTCAACAGTACCTGAAACTCCAACTCAAGCTGAGGTTTCAGCGCTCTGTGCACTGCCTGACATGCAGTAATGATATTCCTTGAGCCGAGGACACGAGACGTGCGAAGCATAAAAGAAAGGAGGGTTAGGGCAGGTAGGATGCCGCATAAAAAATGCCGCCTTGCATACATTCTCCTCGTTGCAGTGCTCTAATCATCACACAGCACGCCCTGGCTGTTTTAGGCTGGCACATTACTGTGTGAAGAATACAGTCTGAAGAACACCTGACTTCCCAGGGCTTGGGCTTCCCTCAGGAAGGCACTACGGCAGCATCTTGGCACCCATGGTGCAGGCACAGCAGCGGCACGGGGTAGCAGATGGCAGAGGGCTGGTTGGCAGCCAGCTGGCCATGCTACACAGAGCTGTTCAGGAAGCTAATCAAGGCCTTCAGATCATGGGAATGCTGCCCAGGTGAGGACTGCAGGACAGAGCACATTAGCATCTCGCCAGAGCAGCCTGTAGCTGAGGTGGATGTAGGCTCCAGCCCCCTCCCCAGCCCCCCACTGCTCTGTCCTCCCTCCCTGCTCCTTTATCCTTTCAGACCATGAGAGATTATCTTACTTGCTCTGAAAAGGTACAGCAAGCCCTTCCTCCTCCTGGGAGCAGACAAAGCTGCCAGGTTAAGACACAGAGACCCTAAAGGCTACAGTGCCTCCAGTAACTGATCCCTGTGGGCCTGACACTACCACTATCATCTCCTTCAGCCCCTGGGAGCCAAAGAAGCCTTCTCAGGCCGTTTTGCCCTCAGAGCTCAAAAGATTCACCTTTGCTTATTCTTCCACAATCTTCTCAAAGCCAGGTCCTGTGTGCACTGACTCGTGATAGGAAGGTTTAGTGGAGACAAGGCCATCCCACAGGCAGTTCAGAGCCTGGTGCTCACCCTGCATGGGGAGGTTTGCAATAGCAGAGAGACCTCGCTGAACCCCAGCACAAACCTGCAGTGTGAGCACAGCACAGGGTGGTCTCACTGCTCACTCTTTGGACTGCTCCCAAAGCCAGCTGATCTACCACGCTGTCAGGGAGAGAAACGAGATGCCTCGCTTACAGGTTTATATTTATTCTTTTACAAAAAATAGTAATAATAACGACCTATCTGGCGACTGTTAGAAATATGTATAAACCAGTTAAAACACACTTTATAAAACCTTACATCAATATAATATTTTTACCGAAACAATCACAGGAGCAATTTCACCTGTACTTACTGTCCAGTCATCTCAGCACAAACATCCCTGAGATTTACGTGCGAGTGGAAACATAATTTCTATTATCTCCAACACAAAACTTGGCAATGGAAAATCCCGTGCCTGGAGTGCAAAATCAATTTCAATAACCAGAATAGCAAGAAGTCAAAGGCAGGACCTGGAAAGGACATGTGTTTCTCAAATAGCCAGCCAGCGTCTTTTATAATGGGGATGCCGCTGGGATAGGATGGGGTGGGCAGTTGGACATTCTGGCTGGCTTCTCTCTCTCTCAGCATGAACTATTTCTGTAGCTGCACAAAGCTGGTCCTGGATCACACTGGTGTCTCTCAGACTTTGTCTTCCTTGACAACACACACAGAAAGGATAGAAAATTCAGGAGAAAAAGCACCAAACTGCAGGACTTAAGCCTGCTTTTCTCCGCATCCAGACCTTAGAGCCTAGAGTCTCGAATCCTGTCTCTGAGGCAGGAGTGAAAAACAAGATGCCCTAAGTCCTGCAGGGGGGTAATCTGCCCCATCCCAATCACCACTGTGGCAAAGGAGCCTTTGAGTGGCTTCCTGGGTAACAGAGGTGAGATACAGGTAGAGCTGAACCTGCCTTGGAGAGGGCAGGTGGATTAGGTAGTCTTCTAAGATCCATTTCAGCTGTGTTTACAACAAATACAGAACATTGCCTTAAATTCGACATGCGAGACTCTAAATCTCTTCTCAACACCGAGGCTTGAGGGTGACAGAGGCAAATGTTTCCATGACTGTAACAACTTCGGATATTCCCATTTATCAGCAAAATACCAGCTACTCACCTAACTTCAAACTACCATATACTGCTTTGGTGGCACAACTCAAACAGCTTGCCAAGCCATGATGCAATGCATCCTTTGCAGATAGAGCTTCAGCTGCCCTTTCCCTTGCAGCCTTTGCTTTCCAGGGAGTCATGCCAGGCTTTAACTATTTTCCTCTCTGAACGTGAAGATGGGCTGCTTCTAGGACAGCTTGGCCCTGTGAAGGCAAACCCTTCACCTTCCATCGCAAAGGGATTTCTTCCCCTCTTGTGAGTTCCCCTGCAGTGAATTCAAGAGTTAATGGGAAAAAATAGCAATTTCAAAATTTATCAAAAGAGAAAAAGTGAGCATTTATAGACACAGATGCTCCTAAAAGAAGCAGCAAAAAAATAATCAAGTGACACCTTCAGTGCAAGAATACTCGGAGAATTGAGCCTCTGCCATGAGCTACACTCAGCAAGGAATGAACCCAAGACCTGAACCACTTTTCTAGCTCCCCTCACTCATGTCTGTGCAATAACCAGCAGCCACTGTTGTGGAAAAGGAGAGAGACTCCTGAGTGATCCTTCCTAATAGATTCGTCTTTTATCATGTTTTCATGACCTTTGTAAAAGGCAATTTAAATTCTAATTGTCCTGTGAGCACCACAGGAATCAATTAGTGACAAGAGATGTTAATTGTGCAGCCAGGGAGGAGGCATTGCTAGGCTGCTCAGCTCCAACACGGGGTTAAGAGCCCAGGGGAATGCCGGGATGGCTGGGGCTTTAATCAGTCCTCCCTTTTTAATAGTTTGCATGTTGTGCTGCAGTTGTCAAGGTCCATTAGTCGTCCAGAGCACTGAATGAAGCAGTGGCATCCCCTCCATTCCTGCACTCTGCCAGCACATACACAAAGGATCAGAATGAACTGCCATTGCAAAAGCAAATCCTAAAACCTCCTTTTCTTTTTGTTCTCGCTTCCCTCCCTACAGACCCTGCATAGAAACCAGGCCTTGGGCACTGGCTATTGCAGAGTAAATGCTTAATGTTGGTGGGCTGTAGGGGAAGCAAACGTGCTCCTTGTCACCTCAGGATTCAGCCAGAGCCTTTTGTGAAAAGCAAACACTCCTGTTTTCATACCAGGACACACACAGCATCGCTCACAGAGACCCTGGCACTGTTCAAACTGCCACTTGAAACGCCAGACGGACGTCATACTGAATGCCCAGAGCCTATACTGCACACAGGCGTAAGTAGGGAAAATCTATCTGAGCCAGAACCAGAGCACACAGCCTGAGAGACTGTCCAACCCATCCTGGCACAGGTACATCTCGAGGAAAAAAGGACTTGGCACAAAGAATCAGATGCACCTTGGGATGCACCATTTGTTACCTATTTCCCATCAGGTGAAAACAGTCCTACCTTACACCTGTGCCACAGCAAGCAGCTGTGCCCAGGGAAGTTATGCAACAATCCAGAGACCCCAGCATCTCTGTATGCAGCATAACTTCATGCTAGGAAAGCTTGAGCTCTGCAAGGTCATGCATCCAGGGGAGTTAAATCCCCTGGAAACAACCAGCTCACCACTGCTTTCTATTAAACATTATCACAGACCATTATTATGACCTAAGTCTCTCCACATTACCCACTTAGTCAACTACCAACCTCAGATGCTCCCTCGGGGAGGTGCTCTGCCTGTCCCTGAGGAGTCTGTCTTTCACTGTTAGATGAAATTCACACTTCAAAATCCCTCTTTCCAACTCCCCACTGCCAAAACTAAGGCCGTCACAAAGACAGGAGAAAAGCATGCATCCTTCTCTGTGAACTAGTATCTGACCAGAGAAAAACTGCAGCACAAGAGCAAATCGAGGTTAGATTTTTGTTTCATATCCTTATTTGCACTCGCTTGCATTCTCACAGTTGCCCATTAGCTCTTGAATGGAACCAGATCATGCCTAAGCACTTCATTTTATGCCAGATCCTAATGCACAGAATTACAGGCTCAGTCCAATTACATTCCCTCTAATCCTCCAGGTCTCTACCTTCAGCCCTCTGCACCTTCTGTTAAAGCTCTGGGCACTTCTAGGCTCAAACCCCACAGCCAAGCTCTGGATTTCTGCTCCTGTCTTTGGCCATAGGTAAGGTCTCCTTCCCCCCATTCCTCTCCATGGCACTGATCAGCCAGGCAGCTGTTCAAACGGGGGTATAGATCTGGGCTGGGGCAGCTATATCCCATCTTCCCAGATGTCTGGTACTTTATGGACAGTCTCCAGCTTTTGTGAGCCATGACTCCTTTACTCATTCCCTGCTGATTATCTAAATAAATCACTGCCTCAAAGACACCATACTTGAGCTTTCTTCTCTGCAAATCCAGGAGGGCTTAAAATTATCCCATGCTTGTAACAGGTCATTGCTGCAACGTATCACAACAAACTCCAGTTCACCAAGTGGCAATGAAAGCGTTCCAGGTAGCCCAGGCCACTCATGTACATGTCATGTACATGACCATCTGCACCTCCAGCCCAGTCCATTTCTCTCCCCTCAAAGGGGACACACTAAAAATACTTCTCCCCATACACACTCAAGCAGTTTTCAAGCTATGGTGTCTTTCTGTCTGCACCACTGTCAAGGAACAGCTATTGCTCCTTCACACACCATCACGACTGCTCAAGGTGAAGGAGCTCTGAGTCAAAAGGTCAAAGGACTTCCTACTTGGTACTTCAGCCTTCCACAACATGCTGGGCCAAAGGCTCAGACTCAGCCCACTCGCACATAGGGGCCTACCTGGCAGATGAGCTATGAGCTGAGTTACCTCTATTTCAGCAGAAAATGCTTGATACCTTTATAGAAGTGCTTTGGTTAGGCAGGAAGAATCCACTCCACCAGTTCCATTTCTCCACTGCTTCGAGCCACTAAGACGACAGAACTACCTTCAGTGCCTCAGACTTTCACCACTTGCTCTCTTGGAGCTGTTTATTCTCAGGTTTGAGATTCTTCCTGCCTGATAGATTAACCTCTTTTACGAAGTGTGCCCACTTGTACTGCTTCACTAAGATGTTTAATTACTTCTGACTTTGCCCGAAGCAGAGTAAACGCTCTTTCTCAGCAAATGCTTTTCTTGGGAATGCTCTCCCCATGGACGCTGACTTTGTTTCTAATTTATTTTATCTGTGTCACATTCTCTAACAGCCTCTGGAATAGCAAGCAGGGACCACTTTATAAGCAGTGCCAAGCACTACAGGAATGTCCTGTATGACACCACTGTCACCTAGCCTAGCTAGATTACTGTCGCTTTTGCCAACAGAGCTTTAAGTGCCCAACCCAGAAAAAAGGAAGAGAGAGGACCTCAGTCTGTGAAAATTTATGGGCATTTGCTCCCTTGTGGTGGCATCAGGATCTCATCAACAAACACGAAGGCAAGTGGAGCTTTGGCTCCTAGCAATTTGGAATAGAGTTAATACAGGTGAACTCCTCCATACACACTTGGGTTTGATGGTGAAACCACTATGCAGCAGCTTCTCCCTTAAGGCTCTCAGAGCAAAATGTTTCTCATGTTTCAGCTCATGGTTTCCACAGATCCTTCTTGTTTGTTACAAACCTCACATTCGAGAAGTTTACTAAAGGCAGAAAGACTCAAGCATGCTGGAAGAATGCTGAATGGAGAGAGACCTCAGCCAGAAAGGTTGTGTAGGGACTGAGTGAGCCAGAGAAAACTCATTGCTTGGTCAGGTTTGAAACTCAAGCCAGAGGGCCAGCAAGAATGCTAACACTAGCATCTCACTAACATTGCTGAGACATCTTCCTGCCGTTGGAACTCGGAACTTCAGAACTGCACAACAGGCTTCTGTGGCACAAATGGGAACACAGACTGGCAGGTGTGACGTGCAGTCCCCATGTGAGGTTCCTGCCATCCCCTGCCAGCCAGTTCTTTCCAGCTGCCATATCCATTTGCCTGAACAGTGGAACAAAGCCAACTTCATTCCCATCAACTTTGCAAAATAGAATTAACATTTTCTCTACTCATTCTCTGCCCAGACCTTCTACAAAGCCTTTTTTGCATTTCCATTAAAAATAATAATGCATTTTGTTCTGCTTCAGAAGGCCCATTGCTTACCTTCACACATCTCTTTCAGACTCCACTAGTCTTCCTTTCTTTCACCAGCATAATCATTCTATGCCCTCGTCTCTTTCTTCCTTTATTTAGAAGACTGTGGACACGTTTTATTGCTGAGATTTACAAAACAACTCAGTCAGCCTTTACACAGCAGATGTGATAAGGTTCCAGAAGAGAGAAGGAATGACTGTGTTACCTGGCCCCCACATCACACACGTGGCTCAGCAGTCACAGCTCAGCAGTCTCAAACCCAACTGGGAGGTTCATCACTCAAGCCCCAAGCTGCACAGCCAGAACTGAGTGCACTGCACTAGCTCTTCCGCAGTGTCTGACATCCTCACATAAAACTAGCATTAAGTAAGCCTAGTCTTTTAAAACCAATCAGGAAGCAAATGTGATCACATGGGATCATGACAGAATCAAGTAAAATTGATTCACGTGTCAAGAGATTCCCTGGGGTATCATTCACCATGCCTAAGGACCAGCTGAGAAGAGAAACTCCCTCTGGAGGTTGCTAATGTATTCTTCTGCATTCTGAAAAGGATGACAAAGGAAAACTCACTCATTCTTCCTTTTCCACTTTGTTCATTCACCAACAGCTGCGTTGCGTACCAGTACAGTCAGCACTCTCCACGAACATTCAGGGAAAGGCAGGAGGAGCTTCAGTCAAACGCACAGCATTCACACTAAGCACTCCATGTGACCAGAAAGCCTCGTGTGCAAGCCGCAGTCATACAGGAGCTGAACTAAGGAGCTGTGATAAAGTGATGCCAGAAGAAACCTTCTCACAGCACAGCAAATTCTAACACTTCCATAAATCCAAGAAGTCAGCCTGAATATATAGTAACTTCTTATGTACTTCCATAAGGTGTTTGTGTAATAGATATCATACACACTGGTGTTGTTAGCAGAAAGAAATGAGTCACGTCCATATCTACATCATACTATCTAATTACTAGGCACCTGATTACTTCTGGCACACCTGATTTTGCCTATGCCATTAGCATTCACTGAGCATGCCTTAGGGATCCTGATTTTTCTAATCCTAAATGTAATCCTTAACCTCCATTTTAACTCTCCAAAATTGTTGCCCTGAATGCCTCCTGTGATGCTGTTACTTATTCATGGTTATAGACAGCATTATTTCATCAGCCCATCTACCACTTACTCTCCTGATTCTCCCTATTCAGCAGCTGCTTTGCTTCTTTCCTTTTTCAGTTCACTTGGAAAAGCCTGTAATGGCTCCCCCACGGATCCTCACTACTCACCTATCTCAGTCCAAGCGTGATGGGTGGAATCAGGTCTCTTGCTGAGAGCAGTGACTGGTGGTTATCATCAGCTGAACTGTGCTTATGGCAGGTGCTAAAGGTTCACCAGCTTTTGATTTTTATCTCCTCTGCTTCTAACTAGAGAGAACCTGTAAGAAAGAGAAAGAAAAAATGGAAGCCCAAGCTCACACAGACTGTGCAGGTACCTTCAATAATATACCAGAACCTACATCTCAGCAACCAAACATCTTCCCTGACTACACACACTAGAAAGAGATGGTGAAAAAAACAATCACCAGTTATGAGAATTGGGCTAAGGAGAGGGAGGGCAGCAAGACAGGCATTCCATTTGCCAAGTAGGAACTTAAACTGATTAGCTTCAAGTAGCCTGGAGTGAATGTTGACACCAATTTGACTTAAAAGCTGCTATTATTTTTCAAAGTCATTTTCTTCAGCTGCCAGAAAATACAGCTATATTCAGGAGCTACAAGGAAACCTATCAGCTTTCAAGCAGCTGAGCTGCAGCCAGGTTCCCATGATGGCATCTGGCAATGACTGCTTCAGAGCTGGGTTGTTAGAGCACAAAGCACAACCACTTGCCCTCCCAGTATCAAGTCTTGCGCTCCCATCTCAGTACCAGCCACGTCCACTGGCAGCACAGGCTTTGCTTGCCCATCTGACACTCAGGATGTTACTTACTAAGCACAACCAGCTACCAAACCCAGAAGCAGAAATGCTTCCTGCATTTTACCAGACTGATCCTACTGGACCAAGAACTTGCTGCTGTTTTACTTCCCATCTCTCACCAGGAGCAGAGAGAAGGTTACATTAATTTGACCATGACAGATGGTTTAGGATTTGAAGGCTGGTACTGCATTTCTGAAAGGCTGTTTCTGACAGTCACTGTCCAGGCTGCTCAAGCCCATCATCTTGCATAAGAGAGGAGCTGAGACAAAACCCATGACACACAGATGCGATTTACTGGCCAAATTGTCATGTTTTCCTTTAATAAAGAGCAACTTTGGAGTTTCAGCGTACAAGGAAAAAGGAATCAAAGGGAATGCTACAGCCACCATTTCAACTCTCCATGAGAGCTCTCCAAGGCAAACATGAGTCTCTGCAGTTTAATACAAATAGTATAGCTCCAGAGCTGAGGGGCACGTCTGACTTGCATCCACTCTGGACTGAGAAAGGAGGCAGAGCATAAGGCCCAGACCAGTGTGGTACAAGACGTCTTCCTTACAGGGGCAGCTCAGTGGCTGTTCCCAACATTGGCATTCTTCTGTCTGTGGCGAGGAGGCCCACATTTTGCTAGCAACTCATGAAGCTTTGCTGTTTGGGGGTGGAGCAGTGGCTGGGTACACAAGTGTTAGCTAAGCCAAGCAGTCTAGGAGGCATTCAGGTCTCTGCTCCATGGTGGTTAATGCAACCAAACATCTCCATCAGTGAATCTGCAGCCTTCTAACATCACTCTGTCATGGTGGAGAAACGTATTACAGCAACTTGTTTAATTAAAACATAGACTGTATGCATGTGAGGAACAGCGCATTCACAGACTGACAACCTGAGGAATAAGATGGAGCTTGAAGCTGAGGGAACAGTTCAATGAGAAAACAGAAGATTGTTTTAACAATTACAGCCACTGGGTGGTAGAGTCTGCTATCAAGAGATGTGGTCAAGAAGACACAGCTGCAAAGAGCCAGTATGGCTTAAGTAGAGCAGTAAGTATGGCTTAAGTAGAGCTAGGACAAGGAAATCCTACAGATCCTGGAGGTCAGTTATGCCCTAATGATCCCTCCCAGCCCCAGCTTCAAGATACCTACAAAAGCAAAGCCAAAAGTATGGTTAGAAGGAGCAAATAGGGTCACAGTCAAAGCCTTAATTAGACCGATGCAAAACAGGCAGCACCCAAAACCATTCTGGGATCAATATTTCCATTCATTTACAAGCAGAACAAGATAAGAGAGGTGATCAGAGTAAATAATTAACATATTTACAGATTTGGGAAAAAAAACCTACAAACATTAAGAGTTATTTTAGTCTTGTGGGCAATGAGCTGTGCTGCTGACATGCTGACATTAATCACACCTGCAGCAATTATTTGAAGTATTTGATTAATCAGTCCAGAGGAAAAACTGAGCTGGGCCCAGCTACCCTTGCTGCATAGCCCTGTTGGTCTCTTAGTCAATACGTTGGTGTTGGCTTTCAGAAATGCAGCACGTTTCCTGCCGGGTGTCATGTAATGCATTCCCTGGCTGGATACAAGATATTTGTACTTTAGATGGGGTAGATGCAAACTATGATGTTTCCAAAGTGAGCTGAAGAGCATTTATTAATGCCAGGCTTGCTGAACTGTTATTTTCATCTCTTGTGGCCCCCAAGCAACTAAACGACAATATAATCACATGCTTGCACTGATTTGATTGCACCTGAAAAACACCACTGCATTACAGCCCTGGTCAGCCAATGTGGGCAGAGGGCTAGAACTGCTACCTTCATCACCCCCATCTATAACTGGAAAAAATTCTTAAATTAAGGAAGAATAATGAATCTAGAAGATGGTCTGAGCACTGATATCAAAAGTGCAGGTTAAAAAGAAATCAAGTGTATTTATTATTTCTTGGCCGTTTCTCCTTCTAGTAATCACACCAGGGTGGAAATCCAGTTGACAACTCCTACTACTGGTAGCAGTGATCTTCAGTTTTGTTCACAGAAGTCTGTGGATTCCTGGAAAACTGTCCAAATGAATTTCAGTATCTGTCTGGGGATGCTCACACCTACCAGCCCGCAGCTCATAACATGCTGTATTAAAGTCCTCTCATCTGGTCTTACTCTGGATTAGGCTGCTGCTTTCAAAAATGCAAATGTTAACTCCCAGAACAAACTTGGCTTGATGATGTTAAGCTTATGTGTAAACTGAAATGCAGCAGGCTTTCATTACAAGAACTCAAACATTTAAAAGGCACATTTAATGTGGCACATTCTAAAAAACAAATATTGGAACGTCCAACTTGTATTTCATTGATTGTTTCCCCCCCCATCTATCTCTCATTTCCATTGCTGCATATAAATGAGACTAACATTTCTCTAGCACAAAAACCAGAACCAATTAAATATCTCTGGGCTGCCATGGTTTTTGCAGGAAGCCAATCCATCCCATGGTCACAGTAGTGCAAAGCTCTGAAGCAGATCAGTCAGTTTTAGCACTCTCTCCTAAGCACAACCCAGATGAAAAGTAGGCTTTCCAGCATGCACTAAGACACAAGGCTGCCACAAAAGGGAGAATCTCACTCCCAAACCTTTCCTAGAGACAACACTGTTCATGCAAAGGCAGAAATGTCCTACTCAGGTGAAGAACACCCTGCAGGAAGAGAGACAGCATCAAGGATAAACCAGCACATGTAATACCAACCACTCCAAGTTCTGAGTCTGCTCTTCAAGCAGCATATTTCTTACATCTGGCATGCAAAATTCTGTAATAGTGAAGAACGTCCCATTTTAATTTAAATGAATGCATTTATTTCCAAATGGGAAACCGTAAGTTAAACAAACACATTTCTCTTTGCACATGAAAGCATTGTTTTGTCACAGATGTACAGTATAATACATTTATTTTCTCGATTGTTTTGTATTTGTAAGGCACTGCCAGTTATTTGGATGGGTTTGTAAGGATGAAGCAAATTGCTCTGTGGGGCTCTATTCAGGGAACATAATATTCCCACAAAAGCACCATAATTCTGCACGCAGCAACACAGACTACCGCGACATCACAGCAGCTGGCAGGGTGGATCGAGTTAGCATTATCAAAACCAGCATGACAACTGTACTCAAGAAGCCCCTTACATGCATAAATTAATGATGAATGTACATTGATTAACCCCCACCCAGGCTCTAGGTAACCCTGCCCTCCCTGAAATAAAGCTTTGAACCTCAGCAGTTGCTTTGGTCAGTTCACAAGGCCCGGGGAGCACTTCAGCTTCTTCTTGAGTCATTGCATTGGCCTGGGCCAGGACTCTTAGCCCTGCTTTCCCACATGAGTTGGGGAAGACGAAGAAAGGTGCTTGAACCTCTAAGCCACGGGGAACAGTCAAGAGCACAAAATAGAGTCAGCAGTGTGTCAGGCAGAGCACTTTGGGAGGTCCACCACACAGAGCTGGGAGGGGGAAGGGCCAGCCAGGGATCACACCTCCGTTTCAGAAGTTAGCTGTAGATTCACCTCTATCCACTTATGTGATCAAGTAGCTCCTTCTCCAGGCACAGAGCATGGCATCACAGACACTTCACATGGTAGTGTTTCCACGACAACTCCAACAGGCAAGAAGAATGCACTGACTCAGTGGGCAGATGCAGTGAAGGTGTTGAGAGGCAACTGCTCACTTTGTCCTTTTCATAGGCTCTCCAGCCCATAGAGAATCTAAATCACACCCTCTAGTCATCACGACTCTCCTAAAATGTATTCTATTGCATAAGTTCTGGGTTATCTTAACCACGCTCTGCTGCCTCAGTGTTTTCAGGCTTCTCCATCCATTTGCCAGCCTCTCAAACAGCTTCTAATACCCAGTTCCCACATGGCACAGCCTCATGAAAGTTGGCCACCAAGGTCTTCCCATCCATCTTTAAGTCCGTCTGGTTACACAGAAATGTGAAGGAAAAAAACAACTATAAGGATATGTTCTTTCTATAGGCTGGCTAACCCAAGATAGCTAACTCAGGTTGAAGCAGGAATGAAGGCAATGCAACTTACATGTAGCTGCTTGAGTACAAGCCTGTCTTGAAGGCTCAGGTACAGTGTAATACAGTAATTCATGTTTCAAGTCAGCTTGTCTTTTGTAAAATTGAATCTGAGTGCTTTGCCTTTAGCATATATAGGTAGTTAGGTTTACACTGAGTGTATAATGCAGTAATGAAGATGCATAGGTAGGCTGAATATCTAGATCTGAAAGGATGATAGGAAAGCCTCCTGTTTGACTTCAAGCCCTCTAAAACATCCCCACAGCTTCCCGTAACAGTTGATCTGACCTTTTACTCGGGGAATATCCTAACTTAGTGACTAGCTTCTGTGGGTCACCTAAGCCAGGCATCCAAACTGCCTAAGCCAGGCTTCATTCTCTGTATTAATGACTCCTCTGTACATAGGAATATGCTTTAGGGGTGCTGCTTCTGTTATTACATATAAGCTCAGTTTGAGCAAACCCACTGCAGTCTTGTTTATATGAGCAGGTGCACTGAAATTGAACAAGAGAAAAAATCTGTATCAGCAGTAATATCAAGAGAGCAGCAATGGAGAGGGAAGGAGAGTCAACGGGGGCCTTAAAGAAACAATCACCACTCGTGTTACACACATCATCTGCTACAGACACAGACTTTCTATGAACCAGTAAGCAAACCACAGTTGTCAGTGCCCATGCTGGGCTTCAGTATAAGGCAGATCCCTAGCAGAGGCCCCTGTGGCAAAGGAGCAAGCTGCTCAGTGGGAGACTATTTACTCAGGACAACTCTTCTGACAGTTGACCAAGAGTTGAAAGCTGTAGGAAGAAGTCTAACAGCGATCAAGATGCTAACCTCAAGGTCTGATCTCTACTGGAGTCTTTTCTCCAGTTACAGAGAGGTTGTTCAGAATCACACGGTTCTTCTAAACCCACCTATCCACCTTTTGGCATGCTGCCTCCTTTGCAGCTTCTCTTAATGCAGCAACAGCTCATGACTGTGTAAAATGTACTACTTACAGTACCAATAGGTAATAAATGCCAGTACCACAATGCAGAAGGGAACTTGGGATGAGAAAAAATCTCAGCTTTCTGGATTTATTTTGCAGGATCGTTTTAATTTTGAATTGTCACTTCCAGGAAATTTCAGTAGGTTCCCATGGAACCCAGGAAACTGTGTGACAACACACAGCACCCTAGCAATAGCTGTAATGGTTTGGTAATATACATTGTGGCTGAACAGCATTGGAAAAGACAGCAAAATAAGGGAGAGCTCTGCAGTGTATTGCTCTGCTCTACACCAGACCAGCAGAAATCCTGCTGGCAAAGTTGTAACAGAGGTTTGGGGATGGCAGACAATGGCAGCATCGCTGTAACAGCATAGCTCTTTCAAAACACTTCCCAGCTGAGTTCTCTAAGCTCTTGGCAAAGGTGAGTCAGACTATTATCTTTATTTTATAAGCCCCCATGAGATTTACCCAAAGTGACTTACCCAAAATGAGCAACCCCTCAAGATGTGCAGCCCATCATTTCTGATCCCTACCCTGCCATTCTTCAAGCTGCAACAGATCCCCTGGAAGGCAGCAGGTCCTGAGCACTAGGACAGCAAGCAAACCCCACAAAGAGCCCTGGAATTGGGATGATGTGTCAAGTGCTGGTTGTTACCTGAGTGATTCTAGAAAAGATGTTGTCAGAAAAAGCTGTTGGAAGTCCATGGATCCCAGCAGTCCTCCTGGGGCAGGAAGGCAGTGCTGTTGCAGAGCCAGAGTGTGCATGGGTGGACTGGGTTCACTCACAGCAAAGAGTAATCAGATGGAAATAACTCCTACAGGGATAAAGAATATTTATCTAATTATCTGTGCGCTGGTCAGAAGAGTGAGTGAGAGCATCACAGAACCAGGTGAGCTAACACATACACTCAATTCAGGTACACCAGACACTGGGCTGGTTGGAAGTAAGGGAGAAGAGGTGGTGCTATAATTGGATGGAAGCATAAAAACATGAATTTTACGTAACAAGCAGAAGTAATAACTTCTCAGAAGAAGGCAGTAATTGTGATGATCCTTGAAATACAGCACTATCAAATGGTAATCAATAAGGATTGAAAACATACCAATTTTACAAAGCACCTTCCCATTTCAAAATAGGCTGTTAAAAATGAAAAGTAACAACAAATTAAATAATGCACTGCAGTTAAAACAAATTAATCTGAGTCTTTTTTCTTTAATAATTACTATTGCTAGAGTTACTACTTAAATTCAGGTCTGAAATTGGCAAGTGGGGAGAAAGCAAACATTGACACAGCACTGAGCTCAGCACCCGTGTCTTTCTCCAGGTGACCGCTAAGGGTCTCTGTTGCTCAACACGGGACTCGGCGGAGATTTTTCTCCCTCTGTCAGGATGTTTTGACATCCATTCATCCCTTCCCCCACCCACACTTCCTAACCAGCCCACACTCCCTCAGCAGGCTCAAACCGAGCCGTTAGTGACACATCTTGCTGGGTGTTTATGTGCATACAATCCCATGCGCAGGACAGCAGCACAACGACTGCTGACCATGGCCTGCCTGCATTGTCACAACATCTGTACATTCCCAGTACATACCTATGCATTGGGCTGAATGCATCTCAGCAGCAAACACATCTGTGCTTATCAGAGTCTGCATCAATGTGATACCTGAGCTCCTGGTGTGGATTCCAGCCTCACATGGTGGGGTGTGGGCAACACATGATGATGCCTGAGGTTAAAAAGCATGAGCTACAAGCAACTAGTAGATAATTATGGAAGGACATGTCTGTGTGGCTCAACTCCAACATCAACAAAAGGAAGAGCTCTGCCTTTTGAGTCACCAACAGCATTTCCTTCCAGCCCTTGGGTTTTCCCGACAGGCCTCTCCTGTGTATTCTGCCCAGACCCACAATGGCTGAGCTCATAAAAGCTGCTGAGCTCACAACCCAAGGGAATGGGGCTTCAGTCCCCCACGGCCAATAGAAGTTTCCAGGCCATGACTGCGCTCCAAGGACACGGCTCCTCACCAGCTTCTTTGTCAGAGCAATTGAACTGAATAGTATCATCACTTCGCTCCCAGCCATCACATGGAAGTTTTGGAAACACCATGCTGTAACCAAGTTTCCCACAGATGTCAGAGGATGCTGAAGTCACGTAAGAGCTTTTTAATGCTCCATTACTTGGGTTATCCCCCAAAGTTCAGAACTGTCCATTGCCTGAGTGCCTCCACAAAGGAATTAAGTCAGTTCCTCTTGTGCAGGACAAGAATTTGGCTAATTAGAGAGTGGTAAATAACAGGAATTTCTTAACCAGGGACCAAGACACCATCTAAAAACCACAGACATTTGCTGGTCATTTTCAATTGAGTCTCTGCCGGGTGGAGCTACCCGAATTCTTCCACATTTATTTCATTTATGCTGTTTGCTCTGAGACAGGTAACTTTCATTCACTTGCCTGTTTGTCCCACTTCTTCCTCTTTTTCCTCTTTTTTCCTCCCTCTATTCCTTTCCCAGTCCTACAATCTACATCTCTGCTACTGTCCCCATGCCTTCCAGCAGAGCTAAATTGTAAATAACAGTCAACACATGCTGCTCTATCTATTCCAATATATTTGTTAGTCCCATAAAATACTCACAGGTTTCCAATGACAAGCAGGACGTGGCCTTCACTGCACTCTATCAGGTGTGAGATCACATAAACAAGTTAAAACAACTAGAGAACAAAGAGTATTTGCCAGTGCTCTGCAATGGCGTATCTGTTCAACTTGCTGAGGGCCCTTCTGTATTTCAGCAGCACCTTTCCTTCCCTTACAGAGCTGTAGCACCAGCAGAGTGACTCCTCACATCTGCAAGACATCTGAAGACATTTCTGAAGTCCAAACTGGAGGACACCAAAAAGTTCAGCTTCTGAATGGAACGCATCTAGGAAAGAGAATGCTTTGAGCGATCAGCATTTCTTGACAGTGAAACAAATGAGTGTTTCCATCCCAGGGGGAAGTGGGGAGCAAGCAAACTCCACTCCTTTATTTCACAGCATACAGGAAGTTTGAGTGATTGATGGCAAGAGTGGGGAAATGCACATTCAGCTTCTATTTCCAATGCAAATGACTTGCCACCTCACCCCTCAGCTTCCTGTTCCTGGCTCTTATCTACAGTAGGTACGCATCAGAGAGGAAAAAAAGGACAACCCTTGCTAGATTGCTCCCCCTCCCTGACTTGAATAAGCAAATACAGCACGTGCAAAAAATAACAGTCAAATATCTGTTGGGCCTAAAGCTTTTCTGCCCACAGGCCCAGCACAGTGGACATTGGGATGGGCTGATGGAGCCCTGCAGTGCTGCTCCCCAGCCCTGCTGGAAGACAGCCGGGTACCGGGTGCAGGAGGCGAGCCTCTGCTCTTACAGAATTTCTCCTTGTATTACAAAGGTCAGAGCAGTAAGCAAGGAGGCTTTTTAAAATGCTGCACACTGTTTGAGGGATCTGTCTGGTTCACAGGGATGCCGAGATGCAGCAATTGCCAAGGCAAGAGAACAAACCCAGAGGAACACCGCGAACATCCGCTCGCAGGAGACGTGCCCCTCTCCTTTCCCAGGCAGCTCAGTAAGAGGTGCTTATTTTTACAAAGTGGGCTTGGAGATCTTAAAGAACCAATGCTGTTGTCGTGCCCTAAACCACTGAGTATGTGACCCACTCATTCCCACTGTGTCCCTTGACCTTTTCCCATAGCATACTCCAAAAGCATCACATGAAAAATAGCCCTTCTCAGCTCTCCAGAGGCCTTGGAAACAGCATCAAAGCTCTGTGCTTATAAACAATTCCAGCTAGGCCAAAATGCCATTCCAGCATCAGGGTCCCAGGATCCCTAAGCCTGTCACAAGGACCCAGAGGGAGGCTGGGGGGGAAGGCAGGCAGCAGGCGTTGCCGTGGGGAGGGAGAAGTGAGGGGCTGGGGTGTGAGCTGAGCCCCATGGAAACCCAGCAGGCTGAGATAAGGTTTAGCTATGCATCACAGAGGCTACGCGGGATCTGGATTTGCCTCTTCCTTTATTACAGGGAGCTTGTGAGCTCCCTGAGCGTGGAAGTCATTTACTGCATTGATCCTTCAGCATAATCCTCCCTTTCTTTCTCTCCTCTCACTGCACATCCACTGACTAACACATTCGCATGCATCTTGGAGCTCAATTCAGAGCCAGGGGGCTCAGCATAGGTACAGTACTCAAGCTTCAGGGCCAGATATTTGATGATTCTTTGGGAGTTGAAATCCAAAGAGCAGCCGGACAACAAATACCTGCAGGAATCACTGTCAGCTCCCTCTGGTGTCACACACAACCCCCAGCACACTCCTGCCTTTTGCAAAAGGGCAGAGAAATTTGAACTGTTCCTAACTTTCATGTTTTCCCACCTCTCTGTACTGAGTTCCCTTGGAAAAGGCTGCAGATGCTCCTCGAACACCTTTTAAGAAGCAAATGTTGCAGAATGCTCTCCATAACGAAGACTCATTATTCATCTGTCTCAGATTTGCCTCTTTCTACCTCCGGGCTGTGCTCTCCCTCCCCAGGCTACAGGCCAGACCTCCAGTTGTTGCACTAGTTACAACTCAGGAACAATTTTCCCTAGCTCTAGTTACCATTAAAAGAGAAACCGATAGACAAAAGACGCTGAGCTACAAGTAACCAGCTCCCAGGAAGCTCTCAGCATGCCGGCACCTGCCCCTGCTCTGCACAGAGCTTCACTACCTCTCTGATCATGCACTGACCCCAGGGCTGGGCTCCTGCCACGCCACCAGCCCCTGGGTGCTGGGCCTCCCAAGCCCTTCACAGCTCCCAGCCTCCAAAGGCACAACACTGTCCTTGTCAGCCCCAGCCGCTGGCACCACTCTCATCCCTTCACTGTGCTCCTGCTCCCTTTTCCCCTGCTCTGTCAAAGTCACAGATCATTTCTGCTGCAGTCCCACCACTGGGCTCAGGTACGCCACAGCTCAGCCCAGCAGGCAAGGAAAATCGTTTTTGTGTCTCAGTACATGGAGAGGTGCCAGCTGCAGCCAGGCAGGTTGGTGTTTGGCTGGCTCATATGTGCTAATAGGGACGCTGCACTCTTGCAGGGCAATAATTTCAGTCCCAACAAGGAAACTGGGTAATTACAGAGAAAAGCAGCAGGTGCTTCAATCATGCCTACTCTGTGTCAGATCTTTTAAAATGTCATTGAAAAGAAACGGTGGGATAATGAAGGCCTTGACTCGTTTTCAAAGCAGCTAAGTACAAGGCAGGCCAGGCAAAGGAAGGAACAAGGCTGGAAGTGCTACATCATCCTTCCTGTATCCCGGGGGCTGACCCCAGAGGGTGTGAGATCTGGGGCAGGGTGGCATGAGCACAGGATGGAATAAAATAAGAATACTGTCATCTGAATTCCTATGCTGTAGACATCGCCAATTTAAGCACAAACCTCGACTTTCCCCTGGTTGATCTTGTTCATTTCCTATTTTATTTGTGGCTCTTTTTCACCATTTTCCCTTTTATACAGCATCAGAAAAGCATTAACTCACAACTTTGCTCCATTCCACTGCCTTAACTGCCTAAATATCCTTCCTGATATTCTGACATAGATCATTTGGACAGACAAAAATTTAAACCATGGAAGCTAGAGGATGTTTGAGGAAATTAGAAAATATATGGACAACCGTTCTGTTATTTTAACAGTATGAAGACTCAACATTTCCACAACTCCGCCAGCAAGTGCAAGAAAATATGTGCTTACACTACACAAATACAGCCCTCAGCATACTGATTTTCAGAGATAAAATACACTTTTACTATGGCCTCTGAGTGCACGTGGTATATAACCATACCATCACGAACATACATTACAGCACACATTATTTTCAGTGCAACGTACCTCGTTTCTATAGGCAACAAAAGCACGTGTGCTGTTTGAGTTCAACACATGCCAGGGATCCAAAAATGCCCATGCAACAAAGGCTGCTGCTTTCCCCAGTTGTGCCAGTAGATTGATTCAGAATAAATCTGACATTAGCAAATTCATGTTGGCTGTGCTTGGAAACAAAACACCTGACGCAGTCATCAAATGACCCCAGTTGTCCCATCTGGAAAACAGGAAAATAGAACAATCAAATGAAATGACACCCATGCACTGTGCATGTACAATATGGCTGCTGGCAGAAGCACAATGCCATAGACACACACTGGCATTGTACTTAATGCACGTGACCAGATCCTTTAAGCATATGTTCATTCACACAAATAAACTTCAGAAGAACAATGCGCCCACTGCACATAATGAGCCCAAAATGAATGCTTTGGAGAAGGGAAACATGCTACACAAATCATGCAGAAAAGGTTCATACGCACTCCAAAGAAAATTTATTTGCCTCAAATGAAGGTTTCATTTCATAGGCCTAACGCACTGGGTTCTGTTTTCCCTGCCGGGCCCATAGCAGGGGCAAATTACTGCAGCCCTCACATGGGTATTTGCACCAGCACCCTCCTCTCCTGCCTTTGTGACTGCAGTGGAAGATATCAGCCCCAAGTTCATAGTAGCTCAAGTCACAATCTGATCAGTGAAACAACTGGAGGGGATAAAGGGAGTCAAGATCTATGATAATTTACACACAGCTGATGTAACAAACAAATGCACCTAGTCAGATGCACCAGTGGGCAATGCCAGAGGAAGCATTGGAGAAATCACATTTGGCACTGCTCCCTCAGCTCTGCTCTCCCAAAGGTCACAGCCTAATCAGGCTGGCTCTAGCAGCTATATAAATGCAGTCACTTGCGTTGCACCTCATACAGAAAAGGATCCCTCCCTGCCCTCACAGCCCAGCCTTATGGGTCTGCCTCATCCCCTCCAGAATCTCTCTGAGCAAGCCAAGGTTGTGGAAATTCAGAAAAATGGGGAGCACCTTCTTCCCCCAGCTTCCCCAGCCAAGCAAAAAGAAAAACAAAGCAAATCAGGAGAGACTAATGAACAAAAATAACAGACTCTCTGCTTTTCTTCTTGTAATTTCCCCACCCCAGACAGCTGTAATGTGGAAAGTATTGAAATTTAAATCACACCTCAGCCTAACCTCAGCTGACAGGCTGCCGATGCAATAATCTCAGCCTGGCTATCTTCTCTCAGGGAGAACGACAAACCAGCTAAAGTGATAAATTTTCAATTTTATTTTAAAATATACCAGATGGGAGATTTTATTGGAGTCATAAATATGTCAAAAGCAATGTTGGAGTATGATTGGAGATTGCCCCCACCAAGGGAGCAGCTCTCCCTGTTTAGAAATGCCATCAGATTCTTAATAAGAGGCTCCAGTTAGGCTGCAACAAAATGCTCTGTATATTAAACCAATTGAATTCCTATTTGCAGACATATTTTTCTCATCTCTGCACCCCCTTCCCTCGTTCCAAAAAGCAGGAGAAATGAGGGTGCTGAGGTCAGGCCTAAATGGCATCGGTGTGGGTTCTCTTTTTGTTGTTGAAACACAGCTCAAGTGCATTGGATTTCTCACCAGTATCTGAAAACTGAACTTGGGCCAACAAAGCTTCAGTGAGCTTATTGGGGCTGGATTTCCTAGAAACCCCACCAGTAGATGCCAACTAAGTTCAGCCTCAGACTTAAATTAAATCAAGCTCAAGCCCCTAATCCAAGCCATGGGTCAAACCCAAACTCTGTGAATAGCACCTGGCCTCAGTCCCAAAATGTAATGCTTGTTAAACCAGATCCAAATCCCACCAACTGTTTCTAGAAATAATACCTGCTATTTGCAGCCACTGCACCTCTCCTCCTTCTAGCTCTGGTGCCACAGCAGATGACAGCAGCCCGGCAGGAAGCAGCCTGATATTTACGCCTTTTTATCATTTCAAAGCTTTTACAGACTCGTCCTCCCAGCTTTGTCTTGCAGCAAGTTTCCAGCCTCCCAGTTTACTCCGTAAATCCTCATATTCTCATACCATTAGTTTCAAATCAAATCAACCAACTCTAATGCCATTGATTCCCATCAGCACAGAATCTGGCTCAGTGAGCCTCTGACACTGAGAACTGAATGCAGGGCATGTGAAAAATACCACTGATTGGTTACTTTATAGTTTTACATAGAAACGCTCTGCAGATTTAATCATACAGCTACAAAACTTCATAAAAGAGTTACAGAATTAATTAGAGATCCAATACACGTTACAGAATGATATTTCACAGTTACAGCCAATCTAACAGTCGCAGCACAGTGGAGGGAAGGACAGCTAAGAGGCATCAGGAGAAAGCAGCTCTGTGCATATTAGAGGTCTGTGGTCTCTTCAGACACTGCTCGGCCCTCGGCCAGAAGCACTAGATGCTTTTTCTGCAGCCCCTGCAACAAACCAATCATTGGCTGTAGTGTGTTTTTAATTATTTTTCCTGCAAATAAAACACCGTCAGATACATTCATCACAAATATCACCCTCCTACCCGCAGCCTCCAGTCCTAGTCACGCTATTCATTGGTCATGAAGCAGCAGATGCATCAAGACAAATAGAAGTTTTTAATAGCTTTTTAATCTGAAGGAGCAGACTGAAATAGAGAAGTCATACCCATCAGTCTTGGGCTTAAAATATTTTGTCTCAACGTACTACACAGCAAGGCTGGCATTCCTCCGGCTTCTGCAGTGTTTTCAGCAGGGACTCGTACAATTCATCACTGACTGACACAAGGTCAAGGGAATCTGGCAAAGTACAAAAAGCCGGGAAAGAATTCAGCTTGCAATAAAATACATTTGATAAAACAGAAACTGATGCTGTGGATATGAAAGAGGATGGTCTGACTGTAATGTTCCACCCTCAGGAGGGCTTATGGAAAAAGCAGACGTGGCCATTTGAAGTACACTTGAAAGTACACGTTCCTAAATGCTGGCTAACAAACCTCAGTGCTGCTAACACTCAAAGAACGCGGACAAATGGGATCCAGGAACACCGCTGTCTCCACAGGCTAAAGGCTCTACAAGGCCCTTTCCACTGTGGAACCCATAGAACTATTTTGGGCAGAACATTTTCTCTCTTTTTGGGAAGAATCTGTGGGTATAAGTGGGAAAGTTCTTGTCGTTACCAAGAACTCTTTCACAATATAGTTTTCTGCTGTACACACTTCATAAAACCAAAGATCAAGGAGGAGACCCAATCTTCTGCTCTTTCCCTATGCCACACACCTCAAGCTACAAGGCCTTATTTGAACAGTGATCTTACAAGAATCCAAATACAAATATCACTAAAACAGGAAGGTAAAGACATGAGACGAGAGAACCTCTGAAAGGGATCAGACAGAACTTATAGTAGAGGGCAATGCTGAGAGGAGAGTAAACTAAGAGACAGGCAGCAGGGGAGTTACCAGACACCGAGATCAACAAGGTTGGTGCAGCTGGAACTGATGCTTCCCGCTGCTGGCACGAAGACATCTCCTTAGCTGAAAGGATAACTTGTCTCAAAAAACAAGCTGAGAAATAAAACAACCCACAAACCCAAACCAAACAACTATGATATAAAATATAGTTGGGTGAGACCACTGAAGTCTAGAGGGTGCCATGATGGGGTGTTGTATACCAGCAGAGGCGCAATCTTTCCAGAGCAGAGACTGCAGCTTACTGAACATCTGTACAATACCTAGCACAATGGAGCTTCAGCTCTAATAGCAGCCTCTAAGTGTTACTGCGCTACAATAGTAACAATGGGTGGTGATAACTCAGATAATGAAAATAATGTATGCATCAGGAATATCTGTAGCACAATTACACAGCTTATTAAATGACCTAATCAAATTGTTCAGCAATTTAACACAACGCAGACATAAGGACAGGTACTCCTAGATGACGGAGCAAATTATGATTAGCACAGGCATAATTGCCTTGAAAACTCCTCACATTTCAGTCAGGCTGAAGTAGTAACATGCTCAGGCACGCGGATAGTTTTCCTTATAAAAGATAAGCCCCTAACACTCAATTAAGAACAGGCTGAAAATGCAGGAATGGTGAGCACTGCGTCCTTTGATCCCAGGAGAAGCTGACCTCGGGCAGCTTGGTAAGACTCAGACTTATTCTAAGACTACACTATTAACTGGTTGAACAAACCTTACTATCTAATAAATCACTTAAAAAGAGTGAACTCTTTTAAGTACTGACTACTTAAACTACCTGTCAAACACCTATTGTCCACAATATCCTACTTCTCAGTATCCTCCTAGTCCTGATCCCTCCAGCACTGAACAAGCCCCATGTCTCAAAGGAACCCTGTCCTATGCTATCACTGCTGCACACACTGACTGCGAAGGCCACAGAAGGCTACACAGCGTTCTTACTGGGTAGGTGTATGCCATCAGCCCACATAGAAAGCCCTGCTATAACAGCAGGTACATGTCATGCTGCCATCCACATTCCAGCAGCAGCAATCCTACTTAAGACAGGATGATCTCCTGCACAGCACATCACCGCACACCCTCCAGCGCTGTCATGCACGCTCATTTACATTCTTGCTACGCGTTTGTCTGACTCCAGGAAATTCCACGCATCAGTTCAGATGCAGAGCTAGAGGCCTGGGAACACACACCCACTCTTTCATGAATTAGCAGCACCAGCCAGAACCAGGGGGGTTATGGAATCAGTAGAAAGCGGTCTGCAACTAGCTCTGCTCCTACAATCCTGCTGGCACCCCTCCCTTTTGTTCCCTACATCCTCTCTCCCCTCCCTAGGACCAAGCCAGGACAAATGAACAAACACAGGCTTCCCTCTGATGTAGCATCTACCTTATAAATTATAAAGCAAATTAAAACTAATTCATCAGTGATAACACCATCATCTGCAGTGTTTACAGGTTAATAAATTGCGCCCATGAATGAATGTGCTGACTCATTAGCTAAGCTACAAGTTAGAACTGTTCATCTCTTCTGCAATAGCCTGAACACCACCTCTGCCAAAGAATGCATTTCCATTTCCCTGCTTCAGAGAGGGGAGAGTGAGGGAGGGAGGGGAGGAGGGGGGAATTATTTCCTCTTGCTCGCTTCCTGCATTAGTGAAGCCCTGGAGGTTATTTAAATGGTAACTTCAAAGGTAGTGGTATGATCACTCTGTTTACTGCTGTAGGAGTCTTATTTTACACTCAGATTTAAAAGCTTTTCTGACAGAGAGGCAAACAGCATCACTTACAGGTTTTGGAGCCTCACAGATACAGCCGGCTTAGGTGCAAGGGACCGAGAGGACAGGGAAAACAGGGAAAATGTGGGTATTGGCTGGCTTCTTTCATCTAAACCAGGGAATGCTGGAAAGGAAGGATTTTCAGGGATATAACTTCTCATGCTCTGTAGGGAACGATAAGGACTAATGCCCCATATGAGGAGAACCCAAATGCTCCAAGTGAGGAGTAACAGGCTGACTGATATTTAGGACACTAAGGGCAAGGAATTATGGAGGACTGTTCTGGGGCAGTGATAAAGGGAAGAAAATCAGAGATTCTCAGGCACTGAACCCTGCTGGGTAAGTACCCATCTTATCTTCCCATTGAGTCTTGAGGCTAGTAGGTATTAACTGCAAATCATTCATTCCATCTCCCCCTCCTGCCGAGGATGGTTCAGGCACTGAGTTAGCTACGTAAGCTTTTTAGGCAGATTCTCTCTAACGCAGAAGAAAATATTTTAAGGAAATGCTCCTTGCACCTGGAACAGGGAGGTGCATTTGAAACAGCTCTTTGTTTTCCTAAGCACTGCCTTCTCAGTCTGACATGATGAGGCAGATTTGGATGGGAGATGAGGTTTAGAGACAAGGTGATTTCCACCCCCTCCCCCCCACCACATTAGACTCACAGTAAAACGAGCAGTCCATGTTATATCAGGGCAGTACAGCTCCTTAATTCCCACCTAGCCCCCATCCCATCTCCACAGCTGCACCTGACTTTGGTCATTGAGAAACAGACATGTAAAATTCTACCTTTTAGTTTTCATTACAATTCTTATAGTGGATTTTTGTTGGCTTTGCCCTCCCCATCCCTGCAGCACAGCTGTTCTAGGACAAGCTCCTCTTCTCCACCTCTGCTTAAGTAACCAGGCACATGGAAGACACAAGCAAGATCAAAGAAACATTCTCCCTAGAGAACCTGAGGGCAGGATTTGTAAATGCAAGTGCTTCTGCCATGGGGCATGTGGACTTGCCCTGAAAACTTAAGCCGGTCAAAACCCAGAACCGTGAATTTTCAGCTAAATCTCTGCATTTTCCCATGGGCACGATGAAAATGGAACCTTCTGACAGGAAGCCATTTTGACAAATTTTCTCCCTAATACTGCCTAGGGTGGGGAGCAGCGAGATTACATGGTAGAAATATCACCTTGCAGGAAAAATAAGCTCCAGGTAGTGCCAGCACTCACATATGGTTGAATATAACTGCTCCGAGCATATTTCAGCTTCTGTCTCCAACAAGCTGGCAAATTATTGCATATATATTCATCTGATACAAAGAAAGGCTCTTGGAAGGACTTTTTTTTCTCCTCTAGAAAAAAAGGGGAAAAAGCAGCTGCTTTAATTAGAATCTACTGGCTAACAGCCTTTTTAGGAGCAATTGCATCAATTCTGTACCACTAGCCATCACATGAAACCATATTAGGAAATAACTTGATACATAACTGGAAAAGAAAGTAAATGAGAACAGAATAACACACATCTCAACAAATCCTCTGTCTAGAAGCAATCAAGCATTCCAGGGATTTGGGGAAAGGGCGGTTGTGAAGAATGCATACCCTTATTTATATCTTTCATTTTTCAGAAAATGATTTCAGTGTATATGAAAGCAGGGGACCAACTGCAATTGCTAATGCTCTCAACAAGATCATGAAGCATGACATCTGCAGTTGAAATGTCGACACAGAGAAGGGGGTGCCCATGTAAGCTTTAGTGATAACACTCCATTCTGAAGGATGATCCTCCCTGCAGTTCCAGACCATCCACTCCAGGCACCTGACAAGAATACATTAAACACATTTGCTCTCTCCCAGGTCTATCAAGAACTCATTGAATAGAGAACAGCTACTCAAATAACCTGAGGCTCCCAAGGTCAAACTGCATTATCAATTACACTTTAATCTCCATCACTATAAACATGTTCAAGGATGAACAGAAGATCTGAATTCTACTCAAGTCCTGGATTATTAGAGCTTGCATGTGACAAAGGCTGGACCTTCAAAGTGTTCCAAAAGAAACCAACCAAAGACTATGGACACACAAGGTACTGTTTGCACAAAACATTTTCCATCAGTTTACTCAGACAGATGGGAGGGCTGTCCTCTGTGTAAGGCTCTGTTCTAGAAGCTCGGAGATGAAAAACAAAATGTAAATTCAACAAGTGAATATTCATAAGATGAAAACTTCACAAGGCTGTTTTATATTTAGAATCCTTTGCTTGAGAACATACCTCCCCAAACCAGACATTCAAACTAGTGAACCACCCAGACTCGGAACCTTCTCATCACGGAAGCTCAGCATACGATGTCTCCTGAGAGATCTGGAGATGATGGGAATCTTTCCTTCATGGGCAACAACTAAACCAACTCCTTCACTACCCAGGAGCCTGAATCTCATCTGATTTATCCTATTCTCTCCTCTTCTCCCAACTTCATGCCTAGTTAAAACAAGCTTTCTCACCTGTGACTTCCCCCCATGTGCAGAAGTAAAAAGATGGGAATATGCCATTTTCACTGACTAGGCTTTTTTTTGTACACAGCTCCATCCTCCCCAGTGATGAGCAGCTCCTAACTCTAACACAAGTTTCCTAGCAGTAGCACCACTGCTTCAACTGATACAGCACTGAGTAACCATGTCCTCTTCGTTAAACCCCTTTGAAAGTGAATGATGTGATGCTACATCTCTAAAAAAGCAGTGGAAATGCACTTTATGCTCATCCAAACAAGGAGCAGCAAGACTGGAATTCAGAGGAGCCTACAAAGATACAGATTGTCAAAAAATGGTGAATTTAAGAACCCGGTAAACATTTTTTCCTATGTGGCATTTGCTATGGAGCCTCTGTAGACAACAAACTAAGATAGGGCCTATTTGTATGCTAAAAATCATTTTTTAAACTGAAAAACTGTGTGTATGCTGATACTTACAGTCTATCATTTTTCATTAGTGCATCCACACAGAAATCAAGTGTTCTGATATAAATATATATCCAGGCACACTACCGTTATGCTTCAAAATGATTAAAAACTACAGTCTCATTATACTGATAATTTCTGGGTAGGTGAAGAAGTCCAGTCAGGAGGTTATTCCCGGCTCCTGCACTCAGTAAGGTCGTTCATTTTTTATTTACTTTATCTTCCTGATATATTTTGATATATTTTGACTACTCTTCTTCCACGCAACTAAAAAATGACTTTTCAGAAGACCACACGAGAATTCTGCCACCTCCTTGTATGGCTGTAATTTCTGCTTACATTCTTAAAGGTCAGGACTTGAGAAAGAATAATGAAAATAAGATTTGATTGCAATATTTAATAATATTAGGTCGCACCCTTCAAACAGAGAAAAAATAAACACAAGTCTGTCTTAAACAAAAAATAATAAAAAGGCCAACAAGAAATGACTACGCCTAACCCTCTAAAACACACTCAAAACTCTCATTGGAGGCAGGTGATTAAACAGAATAATGCCTACTGATTCTTACTCAAATTACATTGATATTTCCTAGACACTTGGTCTTAGTCTCTTTTTCAGACAGCTCCCAGTCTAAATGGATGATGTTAACTCTCTTCATTTACATGATGAAGAACCACAGAAGCAAAAAGCAAATGCCTTAATCAGGTTAGAACTCTTGCCCATTCTGCATCAATCTGTATCATCTCATCACTGAAATATCTGAGTACCTTTCACAAGTACATTGACCACGCCATGTGACAGCATTAGTATCTGTCACTTACAGAACATCTCAGAGCTTGGCAACTGCACCTTTGTAACCTAGATCCAGGCTCAGTCCTCCCACCTTGCCCTGAGGATGGTTCCTTCCTCCCAGCAGAGCTCCTGTAATGAGTTCAGGGAATTCACTACTGGAGAACTTCAGAGTTGAATCAAAACTCTTCCATCATTAAAGAAAAGTAGCAGCAGTGAAAGGACAATAACAAGAAAGATTTTTGTTTAAGTGATAGGACAGACTTTTCTGTGATTTGAAGCTCCCTCAGGATTGTGAAGTGACAATGCTCATATTTTATCATCAAATTGGAACCCAGCTAGTAAGTACTGGCGATATGAAAAAACCCAGGTACACTGATTCCATTAAATGGGAATGAGCGCTGCTGTTTTAGCTGAACAAACATGATTTGTTCAATCTTGTATGGCAATGCAGGAATTGCTCTTCAATTTTTCATAGGAGAAATTCCTCTGTGACGCAATATTATAGGATTGGGAATGATGGAAGAATCTAGAAAGAGCTGCAGTGCCAACTGCAACTTTGTTACAGGCTGATAACCTACGACCATGCAAAAAGGTTGAAGGCTGCAAATGAAATCCCAGCTCCCTCAGATTTGGAGTCTAAATGACCATTAATTGCAAGAGAGCCAGAACTCTTTTCTGAAGTTAGGAGTGTCTACTAGTGGATCGAGAATGGCAAAACTATATGACAGCATAGAGAACCAAAACAAATAGATCTCACATTTCATATTAGTTCAGGACATAAGTATGTCCCAGAAGAGCTCCTGGTGAAGTTAGTTCTCTCTGTATTCTATAATCAGAATTAAAAAAATTAATTTGGGCAAGTTCAACAGAAATCATGCTGCATGTTGAATTCACATTAACACAAACTGGCTGGTAAGCTTACCTACTATGAATCCCTTGTCTGAGTTTCTAATCCCAAGGCAATTGTAAGACCACCTGTGCAAGAAGACAATGACTCACTCTTATGTTCTATGGAATGGATGCTGGTCTGTACCTTTTCCCTCTCATAGAGCATCTCCATCCAAGTAAAGTCTGTCACACTGCACACATGGTCAATTTTAAGTTTTCTGTGTTGTCTTCTCTTTCCCCTCTGTTCTGCTGTTGTTTTGGCATTTCTTTAACTCTATCACTGTCTTGAGCTGTGATCATCCTTTATGTTTTCATAACATCATTAGAGCTGAGTTCTGCTACAATTAACAAAGAGACCTACTAGTAAAACAGATTTTAGAAACCTCCCTTATTCTTATTCTTATCTGTACTACCAGAAGCATTTTAATGCTTTTTAAAATAGAACTGAATTTTAAATAGACTACTACAGGAACATCATGGCCTTACCTTGATCATGGGCTAACTGAATATTGTGAGGCATGCCTAATGGGACAAACAAAGAGCTGCCTGTGGTAAGCTGGTGAACTGTAGTCTGCACCACAGCTTAACTGAAAACCAAACACACAGGTATCAGCAGATCAAGAACTGCAGCGTGATACTTTCAGTTAGTACTGCTGGTGGGTACTGAAGCAAAGCTGCCTGTGTAACAGTTACTTCCTGAGAAGGACCTCAGAATTCCTTCTGCAGTCATTTATAAGTTAGATGACAACAGGAAGTTTACACAATGTCAAAGTGATTCAGAGAGACAAAGAAAGCACCAAATTAACGATGCCATGTGTATAAAAGAGCAAATTCCAGCAGCAAAGAGTCACAGGGAGTCCAGGACAGAGGGCTGCGAATGGGCAAAGACTAAATCAGAGTTGGAAAACACAGAGACCAAATCCTGCCTGTGGTACCTGCAGAAATGAAAGGGTTTTAGTGCAGGATGGGATATTAGATCTGGAAACAGGCCAGACCAAGTAGACATAGATCCATTTCCTAAAAAAGGGAGATAAATCTTCAAACATAAAGCAAGACTACCTGAAAGAAAGGTGGAAGAGCTGTGATGAAAATATAAGAACACCAGAACAAGGCAAGAATGGCCAGACATCACTGCAAAACTCAGCAGGTGTGTTACAGAGTACACCTACACTTCATCCAGCTTCAGACTGCTCCGGCAATTACTGCACGAATCTCAAAGAACAAACTGGGTTAACACATGATTAAATACAACAGACTTGCAATTCAGGATAGGGATGGACCCACATTAAGCTACCCCTATACAAGCCAGCCAATGAATAACATATAGCAGTTCTACTGAGGCAAGGGAAGTGGTAAAAACTGAATTGCTTGGCACTGAATCTATTAAGAAAAAATTCTACAAGGTAAGAACGTTTGCATTCTTTGAATTATGCTTAATCAGAATAGCATTCTCCTATAAACATTCTTCCTGCATTTGAACACACAGAAAGATCCCCAATGGAGAAAGCCAGGAACTGATTTATCAGTAACGTGATCTTGCTTCCAAACCCATCCACCCGTGCCCCAAAGCAATTCTGATTTTATACCTTCTGTTCATTTTCTCAGTATCTCAGCTTGGCTTCAGAACTGGCACCAGAGAGTGCAGCACTGCTGTTGGGTTGGTTGCCTTCATTTCACAGAAAACAGGATAACTTAAAACATTTATTTCCATAGACTTACCTTTTCTAAACATTTTCTTGACTACAGCAGTTGTGGGTCCCTTCCAAATTCAGTAGTTCTCTAGAGATGTTCATGGAAAAGCTTTTTCTACAGGAAAATGTTGCTGACAGAGGCATTAAGACAGTTTTAACTTGTTGTAAGCAGGAACAGTTTAATATGAAGAAAGGAGAAGAAAACATACAGTTAAGAGCACCAGCACAGAAGTTAGGAGTTGGATTGACTTATGTAGTCATACAATTAATGACAGCTTTGGATTTTAAAAAGGAGATGGTTCTCTACAGTTGGTGCTCCTGCATTATTTCAGTCTATAGTTTCATGAACACTGTACAAAGTGAAAGCAAGATACCACCCAGGACTTCCTGAATCCCTCTCCTCTCTGACCTTGTGTGAACTCCAGTGCTTGTTGGACCTCTAAATGAGCTCATCTAAGTCATGAAAGATCAGAAAACATTCAGCAAGAAAAAGTTGGGGAAGTTTTCTACTACTCTGATGAGCCAGTGAAGCTCACAAGTGTGCAGGTGTTCTTAGCTGCAGTAAGATCTTCACAAAGCAGCTACCACCATGCTGTATATGCTCCAGCTCCTGAGTTCTGGCCGTGCTATGAGGCTATTGCAGGCTCCCCAACAAAAACCAACTCTATAGAGACAAAAATATCAGCAGTCACAAAGTTTCCTGTATGTGGATTTCTGTATTCACAGCTCCTGCTGGTTAGGGGGCAAGAGGACTCAACTGTGCATATTTTACATATCAGCCAACACACAACATCAGCTTTAGCCAACTGGAAGCCTTTATCGCAATCCTTCCCTGCTGTAGGAACTACAATTTCAAAGACCTGTTAACTCAATTAATGTTTTATTTGCCATACCACAATTTCTGGTCTCTCTGCTCTGCTTCTACCCTGACCAGCCCTCAAAGCATAATAGGAAAAGGACTGTGTAACCCCATATAACAAACAAACAAGCAGTAAAGGAAACTACCATTTGTCTGGAACAAAAGCAGGGAATTGACACACAGAAGCTCTCTGGCTTTGGATTCTGTAAGCAGATTTTTTCACTCATTTTAAGATACCAAGAATTATCATTAGAGGGCACTGTTCCCCCCAGTAGAAAATGGGTTCTTTTCCTGACGTGGATAGCTCTTTCAGATGTGGCAAATGTACGTTTCCAGATAACTGAAATCCAAAAACTAGGCTACAGCTAGAATTCTGTTCTCACATTTCCTATCTTTTTCTATCAAAACCACTTCAAGAATGCATGGAATCTGCATGTCCAAATCCAAACACACCAAGGCTAAAGACTGAACCATTTCTGCACTGCAGTAGGTAAACACCACAAGAATGAATGCAAATTAAATTATTTTATCCTCTTATGCCTAATTGTCCTACAAAGTCTCCTTTAACAGCAACAGATTGTTAAGGGGGTGAGATGGAAGAGAATTTGTACTCACTCCTTGTGAAGACACACGACACCTTTTCCTTCTGTTTGTTAAGTTCACAGCACATGTTTGAAACCCACATGCATGCACACAGCTACATTTCATCTATGTGAGCAGATGCTCTTCAGCAGAACATTTCCATAGAAGAGCTGTAAAATAACTAAAATCTTTTGACATTCACACACTTCCCATTATTGATACTTACAGATAAGTAAATCAGCAGCCACGCTGCTGTTTCAGAGCACATACAGCACTGATGAGAGAAAAGCCCCAGTTCTTTCTGGGAAAGGCATCAGATGAATATTCTGGAGGTTTTCACTCTCCAGGACTCAGCCATCCTGCTGGGCTTGCACTTTCCGATACAATTCCTGCATCTCTTGTCCCAGTCCAACCAAGTTTACCTCTCATTCTCCAGCATTGAAGAAACAAAAACAACTGAGGCAGGAATTTGAAGTGCCATACAAGAAAAAAAACCAGAGACTTCCACTGAGAAGACTTACAGCACTAATACAGTTGTTAACATTCATTTTGAAAGGTGAGGGGTTGAAACGGTATGTTTATAGGCCTAGAATTTCAGCTTGGGATTTCTCTGCAAGCGTCCTGGGCTTAAGCAATATTATTTCAAGTAAATTAGATGAGGGAATTCTTTCTAGTGACTAACACTAGAGCAGATTTAATAAAACTAAAACTGCCCGTATGAGATAGAGGAATCCCATGGTACTATTACTCCAGACTGAAAGCTACACCTCTTAGCAATTCCCAGACAGACAGCTATTCAGCTGACGCATGTATAATTCTTCTACTCAGCCCAAGGAAGTCAAACCAATATGTTTCAAACAAGAATTCTGACAGGCAGAACTCCTTGTAAGTATTTAAAATACATTAAAGAATATCAATAACAATTCTTTTACCAGACCCAACCAACTATGCACATTGGGAAGGAATTCTAACCATTAAAATATTTGCTCTTATGACATTCAAATTAAACATATGCATGTTAGTAAGCCCAGAAGAGCACCACGCTTATGTCTTTAATGATTGCTTTTACTTCCTTTTCCTATGGCTTACATTCTATAAGAAGTAGTGCTTGTGATCAGCTGGAATCTTTTCCATGTATCAGCAGGAGAACTGAGGTTTCCTGTTTATTACAACCACAGAGCTTCTCAACTCTTTAATCAAAGCTTTCTACGTGGGTTAAGAAAACCAAATGGCAGATCCTTTTGTTGGGCAGCAACCTGCCATGCAAACTAGTGAGAAAACATACAGCCAGCCACGCTTCTCAGAGAACCTTGCATTTTCATTACCTCTACAACAACTGGTGTTGCAAAAATAACTTGTCCCATGTCATCACTGGAATGGCTGTTGCCTCCAGCAGGCCTGCTCAGAAACCACTGTACTGGTTATGATTAGTTCCCCAAAAATATGCCAGAAGTTTTGCTACGTGAAACAGTTTCTGATAGCAGTGAATTATTTACATACACTTCAATGTCTGATGACAAACCAGGATATAAAAACATAGCATAAAGGAGATGAAGGAAGATTCTAAATACAACAACATACCTGGTTAGCAGTGTACAAAGACTTCAAATTCTGTAAGTGAATTAACACTATGTTCAGTATTAAACTTGTTCTCATTGAATAAGCCTTTACAGAAATTTTGAGAGGCTTTCAATGTTCTCGCTGTTCCAGTCTGTAACTCTGATGTAACAATCAATTTGAAGAGTCATTTTCTTCAGGAGGGCAAGTCCAATCAACTCAGTGGCACCATGCACAAGTACAAAGTTGACCTCATGCCCAAGCACCTCAGGATCAGGACCTAAAACCCTACTCGACTAGAAAAAACAGTCCCTTCTATATTGCTTCTCTACTTGTCCATGCAGATCTTTTCAAGTGTTACTTCACCACTTCGTTAAGTAATTAACAGAAATTACTACATGTCAGCATTAAGTTTAACTTTGTATGATACACATGCAAATGAAGTTTACTTCACACTGATTTTTACAGCTAGAATCGCCTGTTGCTGTCTTGTAGCTACAAAATAGGCTCAAACATGATAAACTTGTGTTGCATTTGTTTTTACACAGGGTGAAACATAAATCCAAGCTGAAATATGACAGACTAGACTATTCAGTCCATATCCCTGCCAGCACAGCTTTGGAACAGACTGCAAACTAGCCATAGTTCAGTGACAGAAGCCATCAGAATCGCACCTTTTTCACTCAGTTGCAGGTTAAACTTCGAAGCTACGTAGTTTTATGTATCTGGTCTGATTTGTACAGTCACCTTTCCTTCTTGGTTCCATCCAAAAACGTGTTTAAAAACATACTAGCAGCATTAATATGTCATTACTTTGGTACAGTTACTCAAAAACCTGGTATACATCCAAAACCTTGCGCTGTACAGGTCTCCACATATATCCACAGCAATGAAGCCAGCTAGCCGTAAGCTTCAAGCAAGGACTTGTCTATATCTCCCAAATGCCAGTTTCTTATCTTTAGCCATCAGCACCTACCCATCAAATGATAAAAATCAAAAACCCACAGCATAAGAATGGCAGGTTTATTATTATAACCCAGACGTCAGATTTAGAAACAGTGGTCCTTGCATTACACAATGGATGTGGATAGATTATCACATACCAAAATGGTACAGTACAGAGTCTACTGATTTTGAAACCGGGATGACAAATCTTGCATATAACCAACACATTCTAAATGCCAGAAAAATGTCAATCAAATAAGCAATGATGAAGTAAAAAGAAGCAAAAAGTATTAAAGTATTTGTTGTGAATGAGCAGAAAACCCTATAGGAGAAGTGAAGGATGGGTCTGAGTACACTCCTGAAGTCTGAAAGATACAACTGAACTGGAGCAACTGAGAAACAAACAAAAAACCCACCCCAAAACACACAACCAACCAAAACAAGCAACTGACTCATTTCAACCTCAGAAACCATTATTAGCAGAAATACACCAGGGAAAAGGGGAGTTAGTTTTTCCCCTTAAAAGAACTCAAAACCCTCAAATCCACATCACTTCCCTTACATGATTATCAACAAGACAGCAGGGTAAAGAGAGATTACAAGCAGAAGAAAAACAGTAGGAAAGTCGTCCTGTCTTAAATTAAGACTATATTATGACCATCTTGACATATATTGAGCATGATTGGCCACCATCTGCTCCTAAAGCCATATACAGCAGCAAAGCTTACAAAGGGACTGGAACTTTTTTCAGTTTTTGCGATGTTTATAGTTTCAGTATTTTGGAGACATTGTAAAACACAAAAAGTAAATCTAAATATGCTGCTTGTCAGTTCTAACAAAGCAAAAGGTTCACTCAAATCGAGCATGTTGGCATAGAGACATACCAGGCATTCATTGGTCAGTTGAAACAACATGATGTGACCACAGAAGCAGCACAGACATGATTGCTTCGCACTACTGCAACCTCAGAAGGTGCAGCAATGCAGGCAGAAATCACCCAAACTCCTCCCACAAGGACGCGCACTCAGGGCTGTTCTCACAATCGTTTGCACAAGGCTGCAGTTTGGCTCAGTGAGCAGAAGATGCACAACAGAATCTAGCAGGGGAAAAGAAAATCAATTGGGAGGAAACATTTATGATGCAGAAGATTCTTAAAAGAAAACAAATCTGGGGGTGAAAAATTAGGGAGGTCAAGGGAGGACGAGGATGTCAAAAAAGGGGCAACGGTCTTAAAGTAGCTCAAGCTGGGGGCCAAAGATGACAGGAAGTGCCCTGATGTTTATTTGTACACAGTCACCAAAGTTCCCATCATACAAACCAGCTCCTGCCGCTGTTCCAGAGGGGGATACATTTGGGAAGAGAAGAGGGAAGGAACATCTCTAACCTTACTTCCCCTCAAATGCAAACACGGAGCTGATGGTTTCTCGCACACAACAAAGCAATCCTAGTAGTTCTTTCACAGAAAAGCAGTTAAAATTGAATCAGGATGGATTTTAATGAAGCAAGTGTCAAACAAGCACATCAACTTCTTAAAAACAACAGGACTCCAAAAGTTTAATTACAAATGCATTTTACAGAGAAAAAAAAATTGGCATCTCAACAACTCCAAACACATTAATCCAAGTAATTTAATTCAGTTTTCATGTATTTTCCTTAATATTTCTTTAAGTGATGAAAACATTTTATCCTGCTCCTCTCCTTGACACCAACATTTTCATTTGTTTTCCACATCAGCAAACACTGAAAAACGTTAAACTGAAGTGACACTCAGAAACACCAGAAAGACAAAATCCATTTTCATAGGGTTGATCAGTGTAAATAAGAAGCATCTTAATGAGACAGAACATTAATTGGTGTATCAGCTGTAAGCAAGAAATTACTTTTTCCACACATAGGTATAACACTGCCCCGCTTTCCTTGTAGGAAAAGTCAACAGATTTGTCAACCTCCAGTTAATAATATGATCTTCAGTCTCCCATCCTGGAATACTTACATGCTACTCAACCGAAGGATGCATTAGCAGTGTGCCACAAGCTGATGGCTGTATTGAATTTATGGAAGCAGGGCAGCCTGCAGCCACAAATACCTTATTTATGGAATGTGTACGTCATAGGCTGGAAGTGCATCCTTCTACCACACTACAGAACAATTTCTGGAACCTTTATGGGATGTATCAGGTCAGATGTCACAGTCAGCTTTAGAATTTCATCAATCGTATTTTGGCCACAATTAAATCCAAGCAAAACACCGCTAACGCTACAAATCCAGACACGAACAGGAGAGGAAGGCATGAGTGTCTTCTGAAGACATGAATCCACACGATTTCTTCCCCACACAACATTTGTCATAGAGTCCACTAAAAAGTTCACGTCAATCATCTGTTGGTCTCATCCACATTACAGAAAATAACAGAGGTCAATTCAACAAATCAAGGTTCTTTTTTATGAAGTCTTGATCGTGAGCCTGAAGACAAGAGAAAGGAGTTTCCTCCAGAAAGGAAGACCTGAATATACATGAAAATCCTCGCTGCTTGGCTACAGCAGGAAGTCCATGAGAAAGTGGAGACCTGACATGCAAGGTGATGACCTGGAGATGGCTTCAGGCAAGCATGAAGTCTGCACACGTCGCATGGGAAAAAAGAAACTGCTGTTTAATCTTCAAATACTTGCCTTACAGATACACAAAAGCAATCCCGACTGCAATGCACTCATGTAATAAAAGCAATCTCCAATTCGTAACACAGAAAACCTGAAAGATTTCTGAAGGAGGAGCAAGATTGTCACATGGAAGAAAGCACGTTTCCATCATTACCATTAAGCTCACGGATGTCCAACAGGTGCTTAACCACAGTCTGAATTCAAAATATGACAGCAATCAAAGGACAGCAAACGATTTGCATACATTAGTGCAAACAGTAGGTGCCATCTTGGACAAGAGGTGCAGCCGTAGCTCAGAAAAATTAGTCTCCAGTGTGCCAAGTTAGACCTTATGCTAATAAAAGGCTTAGGCCTTTAACTTAGGCCACACAGAAACATAATAAGCTGAATGATATAGGCTTGACAGTCTGCACTTCGCCTGTACAGAAGTCAAAAAGCACTTATGCGCTGTAACATAGAATACCATCATGGGTTGCTATGTGGACCTAGCTGCCAATAACCATCTCTGCTATAATAATTCATGCAAAAATACACATGCTGCTTCCAGGCACGCTGCTTTCCAGCACCAATTTCAGAAGGGCAGAAGAAAATACAATTTTCCTGCCTACTTATCTTTATATAGAATATTACTCTCACCGTGAGATCATTCTCTCCAAAAGTAAGCAGACAACTAAATTAGAGCGAGCAACGTATCAGAGCAAAGGCAAACTGTGTTTTGTGGTAGCCTAAAATGGAGATTTCTGTTTTCCCAGCCAACTGCAAAAAGCTAACGTTTCACTTTCTACCCTATCTCTGATCTACGCTGCAGTAAAACATTCCTCCCAAACATTTTCAAGAGATAACAGTGGGTCTGCGCAGAAGGGCAGGTTGCTGTGTGCAAGGGAGGTGCTGTAGGGAAACAAAGAAGTCCCTCTCCTGGTAGAATCGAGTCATAAAGTACCAATTGCAGCCAGTCTCACACAAACTCATATTGTTGAAGTTGGAGGCTAACACAGAAAACAGAGTTCAGCTGAAGATTAGCTTATGTAAACATGACAGGCAGGGGAGAATGAGACAGCGCACCAAGGGAGACTGCCCATTATAGCGAAGAACACAAGCGCTGCTATCCAGTACTGAAAGTATCAGATAAAAAGATGAAAACTAAAATGGAGAAAGCTAATTTCACAAGATAAACATGAGAACAAACTGAAAGACACTAGAAGACATGAAGCAGTGTAACGCAAGTTATTACTACAACACACAGGCTGACTTCATTTCACAGAGGTTTCATCTCCATAGTCAGCAAGTCCGCAGAACATATGCACCCTCACATCTAGCAGAATTAATAAGAAACTGAAGATTGCACAGAAGTTGCATGCACTTAAGGGTTTACATAGAGGACAGTTCCAGAATGTTTAGTGGGTGATATCCGTGGCTTCTTAAGACCTTTTAATGCATCTGTTTGTCCCAATGACAAACCACAAAGGCAGGGACCGGGACAAACCTGCAGTTCTGCCTCCCACCCCTAGTCCTTCCCTCATGGCTTCATATTCCACACTGGCCAAAGAAATTTTGTCAAGTATCACTGGATCATGAGACCTGCGGATGAAACAGAAAAATAAGTGTTAGAAGACGACAAGCTGTCAGGATTGAAAAGGACACTTGATACACTGGTTGATACACCTGAAAACACAGTATTAAGAAGTATTGCACAGAAGCCAACAGAGAGAACAATACCAGAATTTCTCCTGTTTTTGCAACTGTGAATTCCTGCTTCCACTCAAAGAACTGTGCTAAATAAGAAAGGCTTCCTCTCCCCTTCCCATATGCTTGCACAAAAAATGCATCTTCACCATATAGTACAGCAAAGCAACAACAGCCGCCAGCACAGTCAAATACTCTCTAAGAAAAGCACCTGAGCCACCAAAAAAATCCATCTCCATTCTGCAAAGGGCAGTT
Organism: Coturnix japonica; assembly: GCF_054131305.1. Taxonomy (NCBI): domain Eukaryota; kingdom Metazoa; phylum Chordata; class Aves; order Galliformes; family Phasianidae; genus Coturnix; species Coturnix japonica. The sequence continues at coordinate 16,395,408 of NC_140676.1, read as the reverse complement.
TTTCAAAGACCATCATCACGCTGGTATTTTTGCCATGAAATTGATTTGTAATGTGTCCCAACCTCCATCGCACCATTTGGTTGATAGAGACGACATTTAGAAGAATTAACATAATTTATATGCAAAGGGATAATGATGACAGTCTGCTGTTTCAATCCATCAGATGGCAGCTGAATCCTTCACAGCTTCTCCTCGCTCGTGTGGAAGCCCTACTTTTCTTCTGAGTTTGTAACTCTAACAGCCAACCCTCTTCCCTTCTAAGATATTGTCACAAAATAACTGCCATGTGAGCATTGGTGTGACAGCCCCATGAATTAGGAGACCACCGAAACCAGTTACATGCACAGATCTGTATAATGAAACTAGGTGATTATTAATTATAGTTTAATTGCCTCAGTGTTTTGCTGCTGAAAGTAGGGGAAGTATCAGGGGGAGGGGGAAAGAGGAATGCAGTTTTTCTTTTTAATTATAAAGCCAGAAGGATTCTGAAGCAATAATTTTTTTTCCTCAAACCAATTATAGCTAAATCCAGCTTAACCAAGAGGAAAATATTTGCATTTTTAGGAAAGCAGAAAACATCCATTATTTAGGAAATAAGAATCCCCATGACATGAAAACCGAAGTCTAGATCTCAGTAGCCTTCAGATACACTTTTACTGGCAAGGTGCTTAAAGGACAAACATTGATTCAGGGTCTGGCACACCCTTCTAATAACTCACTAATGAGAAACTACTTTCCCTTTTATGCACTCTGTAAAGCCTCCCCCCATCCTCCACATCTCTTTCTGAGCCTATAACGCAGTTAGAAAACAGTATACTAAAATGAGGAGGTTGATGAGCTATTGAAAAATCCCAGGCATGGATCAACAAGCTGTTCCCCTTCACAAACAGCAGCAGTAAAGCCACTTTGTTCTGCTGGGAGCTCAGTCTTCCCTTAGAACTACAGTCCTTTCCATCTGGCTACCCTCTGGAAGGACAAGATCTTTTAGCTTAAGCCATGCTATAATGGGGAATGTGTAATTAGCTGTTCTACACAGTATCATGAAAGGTCAGAATCAGAATGGATGAAAAATCCTGTCTTTGTATTTACAGATGGTGTTACCTCGATTTATTTGCATTTCTGAACACTGTTCAAGACACACAGTTGATCTGACAAAGAATCCAGGTATGTACGTAGGTAAAATAAAAACAGGCAAATTCCTAATGGCTGTCTGGTGCATTACAGGGCGTTGTAGTTCTAGCTGGGATGGAATTGTTCTCTTCAGAGCGACTGGTGTGATGCTGTTTTGGTTCTAGGAGAACACAACAGTGTTGATAGCTGCTACTAAGTGGTGCTGTGCCGAGCCAAGGCAATTCACAGCAAAAGGCCCTCGGAGCTGGGAGGGAGCAGAATTAGGACAGCTGACTCAAACTGGCCACAGGGATGTTTCATACCACATGACATTATGCAGGAGGAGTTTGGAAGGGGTGGGATCTCATCTCACTCCTCTGCTGCTCAGAGGCTATCTGGGCATTGGTCAGGGGTGGCGAGCAACTGCTTGTGCAGCACTTGTTATATACATTCATATTTAGTCATAGCTATTATCCTTTTCCTTTTCTTTATCTTGGTGATAGTTTGACCTCAACTCATGAATTTTACTTTGGTTTTTTTTCCTGACTCTCTTCCCCATCCCACTGGGAAAGTGGGGGGGAGAGTCAGCAAATGACTGCGTGGTTTAACCCGGCAGGCAGCTAATGATCACAACATGGGGGTGGAGGGAAGTACGAGTGCAAAATGCAAGGAAGCGTGGCAATTCAGAAAGGCTGATTTTTCTTTGTTGATTTGTTTTTCTCCTCTGTTCCTTATTACAATTTCCTGAGCTGCTGAACAGAAGCAAAAATGAAAAATCATGAGCTCAGAAATAATCTATGCATAAACCATATGGTCATTAATCTCAGCAAATGCTACATGAAGCCTGAGCTGCACATCAGCACTTCATTTAGATACAAACCCTCCTAATCAGAAGAGTTTGACTACAGGTGCTGCCAACTTGTTAGTTGTAGTGCATTTTTAGTTTAGAATGGAGATCACTTCACCTGCACCCTCAGGCAGACAAGATTCCCATGTGATCAGCAGATCAGATGATAAAAGAATGCAGAATTCTTCAAGTTTACTTTATTTGGGAAGCTCATCATCTTCTAACCTATCTAACCCTATCAATAAAATTTAAATATCATTTCCCACTTCTTTTTTTACAGCATTCTGTCAAAGTCCTTATTCGCCTTACAGAGGTACACTGAATAACTGGACAAAAGAGCTAATTATGCCATTATAGAAAGCTCTTGGAGAATTGAATTTAAGAGCCCTTCAGTGCTGTTGAATAGTTTCAGCTCCATTTGACTTTCATTAAGTTAACCCACTCCTACAGCATTGAGGAAAAAAATATGATTGTAAAATACAGTAATCAGCACAAGAATCAGTGTCAGAACAAATGCTAGCGGTACAGAGCAGAAGGCAAGCCAAAGCAGCCTAAGCAGTAAGCGAGCACTGACCTGGTCACTAGCGTTCAAGTCTGTTTACCACATCCCGGACTGTGGCTATGAGGTTCTCGTTCTCCTGTGGGTTAGCCATAATAATGCCGTGCAGCCTATTCATGTAGGAATCAATAGTTTCCATCGTGGGTGTTTCCCCGCTACCTATTGTTAACACAGCATAATGAGCCAGTGAGCACTTGGATGACTGCAGCACTTCCAAAAATTAGAACTGTTAAGGGCAACATGTCAACTGCTACAGGGCTGCTTTTGCCACGCACCACCTCTTATGACAGATTCAATAGAGCAGTATGTCCTAACTCCAAGGTGAGTAGTTCCAAGCATACTGGGACTAACAAAGCTGGGCTTTCTTTGGTTTAGGTCTCAAAGCTAATTAAAACACTCTTTCAGCTGGGCATTCAGAGCATCTAAGCAGATTCCCTGGTATCTGACAGGACAGGTACAGCTCCTCTTTTAAATCAAGCAATTTGTACTTCCTGTCTTTTCCATTTAGTAACTTCTTCCACAAACAAGTGAAAGGGAGCAAAGACTGAATGTCTTACTTTATTAGGAATAAAAGAATAAGAGTAGTAAGAAAAAAAAACACACTGGAATTAAGCACTGGTAATAAGCCTTCCCCTGTATGCATCTGATGATTCCAGAATCCAATACAATAAAAACTCTGGAACAGCCCATAGCACAGAATTCCACCACCTGGCCACTTGCTGTGAATTCACACAGATATATAAACATTAGCAATTAAATTTTAACTTGGGCAGAGAGACCTAAGAATAACCTCAGTGTTACCTGGTAGCGGGACTCCAGCAAAGCTGGTTGTCAGTGCTTGCCGTAAGGTCTCCAGATGCTGCTGCAGCACTGTGTTGCGGCTCCGCTCTTGTATTACATCCACCTCCAATTTCTCCACTGCTGTACGCATACTCTCGACATGCTTCTGCAGGGCAGCATTCCTCTCCTCGAACTCCATGTTGGATTTACGCAGCTGTCGCAGCTCGGCTTCGCGTGCTGTAGATATCAAACCATTGTCAAGAAAACAACTGTGATTGGTAGGCAATGAAGTAGGCTATTCTGGGGCATTCAACTGATGATTAAAGACTGTACAGTTTTACGTTACAGACAAAAAAGCAACATACCAAGGAGTGAAAAGAAGTACCAAAATGACACCCAAGCATTAAAATAGCACCCATTTTATCTGTCACTAAAAATTAAGACATGCAAAGGATAAGAGTACAAGTGAATAGCGCAACTGATTAGAAAGGAAGGCTGTAAGAATGATTTCAGATGCATTCAGTGTGGCATATCTTAGCAGCAGCATGAAGAGGCCTAGAGACAAGTTAACAGATACAAGAATACAATTCTATTGATCATCAGCAAGAGTATCTCAATTTGAAGTCTGTTCAGTTAAGAAAAAGCCTCCAGGAATTCTGGCAAAAACATCCTCAACTCTCACTACGTGCAGCTGCCAAAACCAAGTAAAGTAACAGAAAATGAGCCAGTGGAGTCTTCCATGTGTCAAGGAAAACAAAATACTGCTAAGCAGCCTGAATTATCAGCATGCAATGTCTTGGCTATTTCTTTATCCTACAGAACAGCAGCTCCAGCTTGGAATAGTTGGAATAATGACAAACAGAATCCAAACATTAGCACCATTCTCCAGAAGGGGAGGTTTCGAAAGACAAAGCCAAGAACAACTTCTGCTGCAGCCACTGTGTTTGTACAGGGGTAAAGTATTATCAGAATCATTAACCAACTATACCCAAGTCATTATTTAGCTGAGGCAGGACAGCACAAGAGCTGTTCAAGCTGACAGCACACAGCAAGAGCTCTGGAAAACACGAAGATCCTGCAAAAGCTCAACTTACCTTTACTATGATTCAGAAATTCTTCTGTGAATATTGGGATATCAAAAACAGATCTCTCTTTTGTGTCTGCTTCTTTCTACAGAGAAGAGAGTAATACTGCTCATGTTCAGGAATGAATAAAACAGTTTTAAGCAAGAAAACAGAAAGAGAAGGGAGGCAAAAAGCAGAGGCAGATAAACAATTAGGGAAATTATGTCCACTAAGTAACATTGACAGCTTTGGAACTTTGTGAAAACACCTGAGACATCCATTTGAGATTATTTATCCCTATCATTGCTACCCATATGCAAAGATGTACTGCCTTGGCTCAGCACTGGTTCCTGGAGGATAGACAGAAGAAGAGAGGGTGCTTTGAAAAAGACAGGGTATTCTGCCTGCAGCTCTGCAGGATAAGATAAAGGTTCCTCAGGTAAAATAAATAAGTAAATAAATAAACAGATAAAACTCCTCAGCTTCTGAAAGGCAACAAAAATTTCTACTGAACAAAAGAGCAAGAATGAAAGTCATCAGCGCTTTCCCATTACAGGATATATTACACAACTTGAAGATCCTCTTGAGAGCTGAGGAACACTTAAGCCTCTCTGAGGTTCACTCAAGATTAAAATCAAAGTTCTGATTACCTCATACTAAAATACACAGCCTGTTCAGGCTCCATGTCATTTTGCCTCCCCCCAGATTAAAAAGACAATCAAAACTGTTTCAATCTTTTGTTTTAAATAAGAGTATCAACCAGTGACACCATTCTCACCTAGTGATTAAAACAGAGGTTGATCTTCAACAAAGCAGACAAAGATTTTAGAGAATTGCGATGTATGGTAAAGAGAAAGCTGAGATTTGAGGGGCTTTAAACCCATCCTCCCTTATACAGTTAGGTGTAAAGTAAGGTACAGATACCATATATATATACTGTTACATAATAAATGTTCTGTCATCAGAGTACTGTTTTCTGCAATAGCATAACAATGGAGAACAATAACAACGGTTCTGTCACTGCAGATCTTTATTAATAGTTGTTTTACATATTGCTGTATGTCATGTTTATGAATCTAGGATTTAAAGGAAGACAAATGTCCTATCCCAAACAAAGAGATGAGCATTCTGAGGTTTCTCCATGCTTTTCATGGTTACACCTGCATTTTAGAAGTTGATTCTTACCTTCCTAAGCCTCATCCTCTTGTTGCTCTTATTGTCATTAATACTGCTTATATGAATTGTTCTTATATGAACTGCAATTCTTTTTGGAGGTCACCTCCATACATAATATTTATAATGAGTTCAACAGATTTCCAGAAATTAAATCATGATCATCTGAGTGAAGCAAGGGGAAAATGAAAGGTTTCCATGACTTTAAGGTTGCTATATAGTCTCAAGATGTAATTTCATCAGATCCTACCTATTAATCACAAAGATAATAGCCAATGGTGATAAAGTAGCAAGACAAGAAGCTTCAGTCTTGCTCCAGTAACAACTTCAGTGAACATATACTTCTAAAAGCAATCTAAATCTTTTTTGACTCATTCCTTGCACATTGAAGATTGTACTATTTAACTACCTGCATAAAAATGCAAAAAAAAACCCACCAAAAAACAAAGGCATATCAGAAAAGCTGGGGACTGTGCACTTCTAGATATTAATGCAAGTACTGCCTATGAGTTAATAAACACCACCAAAAACATGCTACCAAAGCATTTTCCACAACATGAAACTTATTTCCTTTAAAGTAGATGAGACCAGTAGTTGCCTCTCAGCAGTGCACATCCTTGTCACTATTGTAATGAATGCATTAAAAAGCAACTTGATCGCTTTCCCAAGGCAAAAGAAAAAAAAACCTCAAAGGAAAAGCAGATCTTTCAAAACAGCCTCTGCTTAGAAAGGAAATGGAGAGGCTGTGCATAAATAGGATTTTTCATTGTTTTTGTTTGCATTTACTGAAAACCAAGCAAGAAGTTCTGTTGCCCTAGAAATTCCAGTTGTATTTCTCTGCAGCTGTGAGAGAAAGCTTAAGTATTGCAAGAGGAGAGAGACAACAGTCAGCCAAGACCCAGGTTTGTGATAGTTCTCACCATGTATAGACACTTCATCTTCAGACATTCATTACTCTTTTCCAGTATTTACATATGCAAAGTGTGTGTGGGAGGTGGTGGGAGGCAGGAGTTTTGCGAGACATCTCCCAGTGATTTGGTTATGTTATTTTCCTCTCAAGGAAGCCACAGCACCCATGTTGCTGCAGAAAAATCAGTACCTCAAAACAACAACCTACAGGGGGTAAAGCTGGAAGGCTTATCTAGGTTGCAAGCTTTGTGTCAATTTTACTTTAGTTTCCAGTTTCAGAGAATATGGGGGAAGTTACAGCTCTTTCTGCTTTGAAAAATTCCATAGTAACAATTTTGCACGTTCAGCCTGTAACACAGCAGATACTCATGTACAGAAGGAAGAGGTTTACCTCATGATCGTGGACTGGCTGCCTTGCTCCATCTGAAAAAGACAAAAGTAATCCTTTAGAATACCTAAGATTTGAGCAAATCACCAAAAGTTAAAGCAGTTGCATGAGAGGTAAATAGGAAACTTGTGCAACTTTCCTAACAAGTCAGACAGAACCTGTGTCTAAATGTGGATGCTTTTAATGCACATCCTCCCACAGAATCTAGACACAGTTAATTCTACATGAATAATCACTTCAGACACAGTAGAGGCCAAAGCCATAGACAGAACACTTCTGCAGTGACAAGCTTTAAGCGAATGTCTGGCTACATGTCCAGCTGGGAATCTTCTCTTCTAGCTAGGCGTACATTTTTGTCTTGATCAATACCTTGTCGGTGTGATTTGCCTTTTTGTCTGTCCTGTGCTTTCCTGCTAAAGACTTTGTAGGCTTCGGTCTTCTGATACTGCTCCAGTTCTCGCATGTAACGCTCCTTATCTCTATCTGCTTCGTCAAGGTATCGCTGAAACAGAAAAGTCCAAGAGGTTCAGGGAGTTTCGTCCCCTTCTGGAGGAAGGGAAGAAAAACAACTTGTCAGAGGAAGTGCTGATCCATCTCACTGACTCTAACAGGAAAGGAGCAAAGAAACGAGAGTGTGTGAGATACAAAGGGTTAAAGTTCCTGGATAAAATTACTGTACTCTGCCATCCCTTTTTAGTGTTGTTTTGTTGAGATGACCTGCTGCTAAGGCCACTCAGTTCAACAGAATTACACACCTACACATTATAAAATAAAAGCTTAAGGACTGCCTGTCTGTGGTCAGGATTAAATGCAATCAAATAAGAACGCATTATTAACAGATCATGGTTTAAGGTTCAGAAGGGTAACACTGAGGTTCCAGTACACCTGTTTTCACACTCTCAGCAGACAAAAACAGTACCATTCTACAACCTCACACCTCAACCTTCATCTGAGAAGCGAATAAAGCAACGTGGTTATCAGCAAAGCACAAGCCTGCAAGGATTTATCAATGTAAGCCACCTGTATTTAGGCTAAGAAAATTAATTCTTTTCTGGCCTGCAGATGTTTTACAGATCAGCATAACGGAAGGAGCTTAACTACAGAACTGTTTAGGGGAACAAATGAACAGAATAGCATTTAAGGAGTAGTCACAATTCTTATTTAGTGGGATCCTTTCAAGGAATAACTTCCCAATCCCTCCCCTCTTCAGGAGTTTAAAATTCAATGGAAGCACTGAATCAGAGGCAAACTGAGTCACATGCTATGACTTGCATTATCATCAAATCATCATGGCAATTTACTTAACGATCACATATTCCATGCATTTGGAATATTGACCCTGCTGAGGCGATAGTTAATGTCCTGGATTAGGGTGCAGATGCTGGGCTTGCATTGCTTTTGGGCACTGAGCTCTTCCACATAACATTAATTCCTTTCTTCCACCTCCAGCAGGGTGACTGCTGAAAGAGCACAGTAACTGAGTTAAATTTCTCCTCTTGCATTTTGGAACAGTGTGTTCTGCTACACTACCTGTAAGCAGATGTCATGATTTTCTAGTGCAGGTTTGTACACCTCATAGCATATTTCCCTATATGAGACAATAAAAATAAGGTTGCTCAGTTTTAACAGGAGTGCAGGGTTTCCGAAGCAGCAATGGCCCTTGGTTGTTTTGTTTTTTGTTTGTTTGTTTTGTTTTGTTTTTTTCCAGAGCAAACAGCACTAAAATACTGTGCAAAAGTTTACTCGCTTTAACTATCTCCTTTAGTAACTTGTCCTTTCAGGTTTGTTGGTCTTAATCCAAGACACTATTTGTTTATATATAAGGGCTGCTCCAAAAGTAACACCTGTTTTATTATGTTGGCCCACAACATCAGAAGCAGATGTGGTGGAATCAAAGCAGAGGTTGAACATTCCTACCAATATTCTGTTCCATTTTGTTACAATGCAACAGATGGCAGCAAAGGAGCAGTCTGACAAAATGGCCTCTGACATGAAAGTGCATGTGAAGAAAAGGTATGGAATTGAATTCCTCCTCCATCTGGAAAAAGTGGCATCAACTGACATTCATCATGCTTGTGGAGCACTGATGAAGACTGAACAGTGGATGGAAGGAGAGTGATGCAGTGGGTGGTGAGTTTTGTTTCAGCAGCAACACTGTCACAGCAGCTTTGAAACAGTGGGTCACCTCCACTGGTGCAGATTTGTACAAGCACAGCATGCAGGTTCTTGTTCATCACTGATGAAAATGCACAGCCAGTGGCTGTGACAATGTTGAAAAAGACTTTAGTATCTGGGAATTTGCTCTATCAAATAGTGTCATTGTGCTCTTTGTATCTGTTACAGTTACCAAAGAAATACACAGGAGGCATTACTTTCAGAGCGATCCATGTACATTGGTACACGTACATTTATGATGGCTTTGGAAGCTGGCAGGCCTCAGGTGTATCTGAGTCAGGTACAACACAAGTTTATTTAGATGAACTACATCAGCAGTGGAATGTCTCAGTAGAGCACTTGCCACTGTTCTGAATATATTCTTGTATTATCCAGAGGACTGAGAGTTCTCTTCAAGCCACACTTGAATGAGACATTACGGCCTTACCAGGGTTTGTTATGTAAACTCTGGAGGATCTGTGCCCCTTATTTTGAAGAACATTCCTAAACTCAAGCTTAATCAAAAGCCAACGGTTAACCTCCTCATTAAACAACAATATTTTCATTTAACAGCAATCCCATTCCAACAAGGAAAAGGGAGTTTAACGATACCCGTTTCTCCTCAGGAGGAAGTTTGCTCCACTCGTTGCCCAGCATCCTGGTGATCTCCGGGAAAGGGACTTCAGGCCTCTTTGCTCGAAGCTGCTCCCTACGCTCATTCATGAATCGCACGTACCCTGTGAGGGGGGACTTGGGGGCATTGCTGTCCCTAAGAGGTTTCTTCCTCTTTCTCCCTTTAGCCCAGCCTCCTCGTTTAGTTCTTTGCTGCTGCAAAATGGAAATGAATGAAAATTCAGATTGCAAGAAAAAAGAATTACCAGCTCAGGAAGGAATAAATATTCATTTCTCAAACATTTTCATCAGGAGTATATTGCTGCAATACATCCTTGGCCACGGATATTCTTCAGTAAGTTTCAAGTCTTATCTTAGAGCAATTCTGACTTTCCTCTGAGCAAAGCCAGACAAGAAGTCTGACTATGAGAAGTTGTGCATCACCCCCAATCCAGTGGGACAACACAGTAATAACTGTATCAATTTTTACTACAAAACTAAAAGGAGCAATAACTGCTGAAACTATCACTCTCTCTGATGCAACTGCAAGTATTTTATCTTTAATTTTTGATCTAGCTCACAATTCCCTCCCCTGGCTGTCCCCAGACACTTCCCTCTGTATGATGTTAGAAGAGTCTCTGCATTAGCTGATAGCTGTAAACTATGTCGCTGTTTTGCACCTCCCCAAGTTTTTGCCTTTGTGCATTGAGTGCCCAAAATGTGGGTAACAGAACAGTATGTAGGTTTTTGTATTCCAGTCTACTCTCTAGGCTTTCTTTTCCATTAACCAGCACCAATAAAGAGATGGACAAACTCAAAGGAAGGAACACTACGATCTTCCTGTGGTGCACAGTTCAAAAGAATCACATAATTATCACTCATTCTCCTGGCTTCATATCACCAGTACAGTAATCTCTGGACAGCACTATTTTTCTTATACTATGAACAAAAAACTATTTCAGTCCTTCTAATCTCTCCCCAAATCAACACGTTCCTGCTGTCATGTCAGTTTTAGTTCCCTTTCTGGAATTTTAGTGCTTCCTTAAACAAGAGGACCTCACAGCTGATGACAGACTACAAGGAGAAATATCACATGCATCTATCAAAATACCAAAACCACTTTCATGTCAAGTTTCAGTTCCTTCATGATTTACTCATCAAGTCTCAGCGTGGGGCAGTACACACACTGCAGACTCAAGAAGTAAGCATAATGCTTTCCAAGACATCAGTTACTGTGGATGAGTGTAGCAGTCTCAGTTTTCTCCCCACAACAGAGGAAATACATTGTGGCAGCAGAGCATACAGCCTTCACCAACAGCAGGGGCAGAACCACTTCTGGGGCCCGTACTGGCTAAAACAGACACCTGAAATGCCCTGCGTGCCATTATGCAACAGCAGAGAAATAACTAGGGAGAACCACAAGATGAAAATGGCATACAGATATACAGGTGACCATTTGCAATCCTACCACAGAAATAATCTGATCAGGTGAGACAAGCTAATGACAGAACTGCATGTCACTATTATTTCACCTCACCTCCTCCTCAGGCTTCTGCTCAGTGTTTTCAGCAGTGTTAGTGGACTCATTTTGCAGCTGCTGAACCTGTGACAAATCCTCCACCAAATCTGGGTTATTCACAGGCTGTGAAGTTCCACCAGTGAACGAACTCTCAGAATGAGCTAATCTGAAAAAGCACATAATAGTAAAAGAAAAATAATCATCATATTGCTAAATCACTTCCTCCCTAATCTTCTAAAACATGCAAAAACATTGCAAATATATTCAGTTCTGATGCTATGGTGAAAAAGATTTCAAAAAAGTCACTTTTGAAGAACTGGATGTTCCATCCAAACAACTGCTACAGTTACTATGAAAGCCAGCTTGATTTTTGAAGTGTTATTTTGTCTCATTTCTTTGTGAGGCTTTTGATTGCACAAGCTGTCAAGCAAATCAATGTTTGAATCAAAAAGCATGAATCTATGCAAAAAACAGTAAGAAATTTGAAATAAAAAGTCTAATCTTCTCTAATATACACCTTCCTAGTTACATTTAATGTATTTCTCTACAACTACACTTAAAGGATTGTGGTTGTGCATGATTTCTGATTTAATTTCATTCAGCATAATCTCCTGTTGATGCACATGAGTACTTCAAGCATAAACAAACCCAGGTCCCAAGAGGCTCCTGAATGGGCACTATTTCATTTTACTGCAAGAGTTGTGTCTATTAACCATTCCTAAGAAAGGGCGAGCTGTACAGAAGGCAACACAAAAAAGTAGGTTCTGAAGGTATGTAAGGATAAGTACATATATTGGGGGCAACTCTGAGATGTTCTCCCTGTGCTCAGTGGGTAATGAATGTACAATTTTGGGACTACTCTCAGATTCTAATTCCTTATTAAGCCAGGCTACATGTTATTTGCCTTGTGCTGTTCCACTCACAAAAATTACTCTAACAATAGCATATGCTGTAAGTCTACTTCGGCCATTTACCCAGCTCTACAGCTAATTACATACACATCAAACATGTTAAAAAGTGAGTTCCAGCTAATGCAGAATACAGCTTTTGAAAACCAAGATATTTGAACAGAGCTGTTAACTGAATGCCTACAGGAAAATTTGCCTTTAATAGCATATTTTCATTACTCACTCTTATCAGCAATCAAAGCATAATTACCAGTGAAGAAACAAGGGCTAGAGATCCATGCCTGACTTTCAGATATCAGATAGAGCTCATATTACTAACAATTAGAGAGGCAAGAAGGGAAAAATCATCCATGCTCCTATAATGATGTCCCATACGTATCAAAAAGGAAATGGAACAATAAAGCTCCTTACCAGGGAAGCTTTCTAAACCATATTCATAAGACAGACTTCAATGGGATGTAGCCACTGCAGTGAAAGTTGATAAAAGCTCATTCACAACACTAACACCTACTAAGTACAAACCTAATTGGAACATGTGCCTCCCTTTGGGACCAGCAAGTCTGAAGTCCCACACAAGTAAATCCAGATTTGAGGCAGATGTCTCCACATCTACTTTTACAGGGCTTTATCTGTCTACAAAGTCTTAATATTATTGCTTGGTGTTTTACAGTCACTGCACCTGGTAAACGTGGCACTGAGGGACACGGTTTAGTGGGCACGGTGCAAATGTGTTGACAGTTAGAATAGATGATCTTAGAGCTCTTTTTCAACCTCAATGATTCTGTGATTCTGCAATCCTAAAAGACCATTACTTTTGTCACTGTGATTTTAAAAGAAGCTGTTGTCTCCATCTGTAAAAGCAGCGTCAGTTTGACAAAAATCAAAAGCATCAGTTTCTCAGTGACTGACTCAAAGACCACGGATGAGTTGTTTATCATTACCAGAAATCATTTCTTCAGTGGGCACCACTACAGTCATTAGATACAGCCCATCTCGAGCATCCTGAATAACTCTCTCTAAAACCAAAATCTCAGCAAATAAAAAGCCTTTTAAGAAAGAAGGGATGGTTAAGACAGCGGTCACTTACCCAGTCACAGTAACATCACTGCCTTCCTTAGATCCATCTTCATCTGCAAAAAGCGGAGGAAGGGTGGAGCCAGCCACCAAGTTCTCCATACCTCTGGTAAAAAAAATCAAAGAAATGAAGTTAGTTATCTTATTGTTTCCCTTCAGCAACACTTGTGCTTAAATGTGGCAGTGTACCACAGATTGGTTTGTATGCCATAAACCAAATGGCCACTCACAACCAGTTGGCTTCAGGACAGACCCTACAAGCAGCCATGTTCAAAGACAGAACAAAGATCCTAAGTGGTGCTTCAGTGCTTACCATTAACTGAGCCCTGTCTCAATGTCACACTGTCACTGGAAATCATGCTCAGCATACAGATCCCACTCTTCCAATCCACCTTCCTGTTCAATCTAACCATGTGTCGGAAACTGATCCTCCTATGCTGATCCCAAAAGAAAGCTGTATTACTGTGCCTCCCCTGAAGGCTCAGATCAAGGTTATATTTGCTAATTTGTCCACAAACTCACAATATACCTATGCCTGCAGTTGAATGCTCCTGCTGAGTACATAGAAAAAAGGGCAGCCACATTACCTGAAGTTGTGACTCCCATGAAAGCTGTAGAAACAAGCAGTTTTAAGCACAACATAAATCCAAATAAATACAAATTGTTTCAAAGTTAAAAAAAATTGAGTCATCCTCTTTTTTGCTACACCACAGCACAGTCTTGCAGAAACAAATCCCATACCTAAAAGCCTTAAACACAAACTCACATTATGAGTGATTACCAGTAGCAGCTCTGCCCCAAATGAAAACAGGGCTATTCTAGTAAACTTTCTGCTCCTTCAGTTTAAAAGTCACCTTTGCTGAGGTAGCAGATGCTCAGCCTGAGTACTGCTGTCACTTCCAGCTGGTACAACCGCGTTTTAAAGCTTGAAGAGACAAACATGAATTACACTGTGCTGTTTTTTCATGGATTGCTATGATTTCAATGCTGAGTGGAAAGCAAAGTGATCCAAAAGCAAAAGTCCTACTCCCCATAACAGAAATACTACAGCTAAGAGCAAAATCTTAGTACTAATCAAGTATTAAGAGCAAAATCTGTGCTGACAAACAGTGAATGCAGCGAGTCACCCAAACAGATGGGCACTGCACTCCTACCCAAAGGACTTTAGATATGAAACATTTATTCTTCTGCTCTGTTTGGTTAAAATTGGTCAAGAACTCCAAAGGCTGCTCTCAGGAGCTAGTCATTACTCCTGTCTCTGAAGGGCAAAGAATAGCTCAGCTTTGCAGAACACTAAGAAACTCCAGGGATTAGTTCTGTGATTACAGCAACATCAATATAACATCACTGTGTGGATACTGGGGACCCAGCCAAGCCAACCTGGTAACTAACCAAGATGAAGCTGGTATCAGAGCCAAACATCTCCTTGCATGGCTGACAGTGCAAGCCGACCTCCTGCCCAACTACAGTATCTTTAACTCCTACTGAGCCTCGGCTGGAGCCCTTCCATCCTCCTTCCTGAAGGAGATACGGTGCTTGCCTCAATTAGTTCTAGGATCAAGACATACTTTTTAAGCTCATTTCATCCCAAGTGACAGCTGGAAAATAATAAAGATCCCTCAAAATGTGATATGATACACTATCAGAGAAGTGGGGTGTAATATTGGCCTTGAATACCAACAAAACAGCCAATTGCAAGAAAAAACAGACTGTTTGAATTGCTGAGAAGACAATTTCCTCCACCAATAATAAATCTGACATTCCGTTTTACGAGTGTGAGCTCTGCTCTATTCATTTCATGCCTCGATGAAAACATTGGAATATCTACCTCCTTTAGCAACAGCTCTACACCATAATAGCTACTACAGATGTTAGCTGACAAATGAACCTCTGGTATGCCTCCAATTTGTTCACTTAAGCAAATGCTCAGTTAATGTTTACAGCAGGGGATCACTGACAGCCTCTGTAAAACACGCATTATGCCAATCCAGCTTTTTTACCAAAAGGAGGCAAGATTGAGGTTGGATATCAGGGGGAAGTTCTTTACTCTGAGAGTGGTGAGGTGCTGGAACAGCTGCTCAGAGAGGCTGTGGATGCCCCATCCGTCCCTGGAGGTGCACAAGGCCAGGTTGGACAGGGCTGTGGGCAGCCTGGGCTGGTGTTAAACATGGAGGCCCTGCCTCTGATGGGGGGTTGGAGATTCATGACCCCTGAGGTCCCTTCCAACCTGGGCCATTCTGTGATTATGCAATTTTCCAAACAAAACTATCCCTACCACATAGAAAGGAAAGTACAGGAAAGAAGAGGGACCTGATGTCACAAGAGATGTGCTGAAGCAGGACATCCAACAAAGGGCCAGCAAGATGAACACAAAGGGTCTACAGCAGGTCTACCTGACCTGACAGGGCATGCTCCAGAAAATGGGGGTTGCACAGTGTAGGCAGAGGAGACCAGGGACAGATCTAATAGCTGCAGGAAGCACCTGAGGTGACAAAAGGAAACAGCACAGGCAGGAGCTCTGCAAGTTCAGATTGGACATGAGGGAAAAAAGCCTCTGTACTAGCAGAGAGGTGGTGGTAGAGTGTATCACTGCGGAGCTGAAATGCTCAGTTACGCAAATTTGACCTGAACTGCTGTTGGCAATAGTCCTGCTTAGAGTGGGAGGCTGAACTAAAATAACCCCCAGATGTCCTCACTAAGATACATCTGCAGTTCTCTACATTGGAACTCCACATCACACTCGCTTTCAACTACTAGCAGCTCAGCCATATAAACTCAACAAAAACCGACTGAAAGCTCTCAGATACAGTGCTTCCAGGAAAGGGGGGAGAGATTAGCTCTTTGAAGATGCTGGAATGAGAGGAAACAAGCTTTGCTGTAGGTTACACAATCTCCTCTAGTTTTCACAGTCCCAAATTAATCTCTTCCAAAAAAAAAAGGAAGCTCAAGTAATTAGAATCAAACCTCATTATTTCTGAGCAGTATTAGGCATGTCTGCAGAAAATAAAATAGCTTTCTTAGTCGTCCAGCAGCCTTCTCAGCAGGCAAAGGCCTCTTCTCATCCTCACAGCAATCTGGTGGCAATCCGTGCTCTCACACTTTCCCAAGCAGCATCCAGTAGCTCTGCACCTGAACCACTTGTTACCACGAGCTCAGCTCCTGATGCCCACTGCGACCTTCTCACCAGGTCCCTGTGTGTGCACTCACACCTGGAGCTTGGCAGCAGCAGTAGCACCAAAGTTAGGCTTGCTTACCAACCAGACATCAACCCTGACTACGTGTAAAAACAG
Source organism: Coturnix japonica (assembly GCF_054131305.1). NCBI lineage: Eukaryota > Metazoa > Chordata > Aves > Galliformes > Phasianidae > Coturnix > Coturnix japonica. The sequence goes on along the minus strand of NC_140676.1, from coordinate 16,379,021 downwards.
AACATAAACACAGGAAACTGGGAGAACACATGCTTCATTCTTGATTTTTTTTAACCCATATGCTTTAGATATGAATGCTTCCAGTTGACACTGAGCCAAATACTAAGGAAAAATTAACAGCAGTGACTTTACAATGAATTCTAATCTATTGCAGTAAACAAGAAAACAGGACAGCTCCTCAGAAGCTGACTGTGAACTGATGGGAACCAACACCAGTCTCTCAGCTGTTTCTCAAACCAAATATTCCATGCCTTTGTCCCAAAGCCACCATCAGATCGTTACAGCCCCAGTGTAAAGCTGCGCATTCATTTCAGGGATGTAACAGAATGAGAAAAGCAGAAACAGGAGGAAAAGAGCAGCAGTGGGGGAAGAAAGGCACGACTTCTCAAAGCTGGGCCTCTACAGAATGCACAGGACTTGAGAAGGATGGATGGAAGGTCCCAGCTACATTTGTTCAAAACATTTGTGCCACTTTGTCATTAAAGCTCCATAGCACTTAACAAGATGCATTTGACTAAATTCAAGACACAAGAAACAACCTATGGCTGGAGCTAGAGAGGAACTCGTGAGGAGCACTGTCACTATGGCTGCCCAGTTAACAATGCTATTAGAGACTATCAGACCTAAACACGTGGGTGACTCCAAACCTAAAGCCAACCTTCTCTTTAAATGCCTTCTACACACACTGTAAGTAGTGGCATCTGTCACAATCAACTTCCCCTCCTGACAATCAGGTCATTTCATGGCATGAGCTCTGATGATCTCACTGGCAGCTACGGTTTTGGGAGCATTACATAGGAGTGGATACTTCTCATACTTCCTTTTTCTCAACTGTCTCTTAGACAGAAGAAGGAGTTCTGCAGTTTTCCTTTCATAGGAGAGTAGGCAAAACAAAAACAAACAAAAAACACCTCAGCACTCCTTATCTAAGCATTTTGTAACACAGTTCACTTAAACTCAGATGCTTTATTGACAGATCTTGCTTGACAAACTTGATTTCATTCTACGATAAGGTGACCTGTTTAGTGGATGAAGGTGAGGCTGTCAATGTGGTCTACCTGGACTTCAGCAAAGCCTCTGACACTGTCCCCCACAGCGTCCTTGTGGAGAAGCCGGCTGCCCATGGTTTGGATGGGTGTATACTCTGCTGGGTGAAACACTGGCTGAATGGCCAGGCCCAAAAAGTTGTAGTCAATGGAGATAAATCCAGTTGGTGGCCAGTCACAAGCAATGCTCCCCAGGGCTCGCTACTGGGGCTGCTTCTATTTAACATCTTTATTAACCATCTTGATGAGGGGACTGAGCGCATCCTCAGTAAGTCTGCAGACACCAGGATGGAGGGAGCATCAATCTGACAGAAGGTGGAATGGCACTACAGAGCGACTTGCCTCAACTGCCTGAAGTAAACTGTGTACAAGCATTAAACAGGGCCAAGTGTTAGGTCTTGCATTTTGGTCACAACAACCCCAGGCAACCCTACAGGCTTGGGGAAGAGTGGCTGGAAAGCTGCCTGACAGAAAGGGACCTTGGTGGCCTGAATATGAGCCAGCAGTGTGCCCACATGGCCAAGAAGATCAATGGCATCCTGGCTTGTATCAGGAATGGTGTGGTGAGCAGGACTAAGGGAAGTCATCCTGCCCCATACTCAGCACTGGTGAGGCCTCACCTTGAGTTCTGTGTTCACTTTTGGGCACCTCAGTACAGAAAGGACATTGAGGTGCTGGAGCAGGTCCAAAGAAGGGCAATGAAGCTGGGGAAGGGGTCAGAGAATATGGCCTAAGAGAAGTAACTGAAGGAACTGGGGCTGTTTAGTGTGGGGAAGAGGAGGCTGAGGGGAAACCTTACTGTATAAGTTGAGATTTTTCTTTGTTACAGTTAATCACTACCCCAGGCAAGACCAGTCCTTCTGCCCTAAGGATGCCCCAGATTTTGCAGTTCCATCTGTAAGAGCATCCATTGAGCCTCCACTGCTTCTTAGTCCAGCTCTCCCCTTCTCTGATGTTTCTCTAGGGTCTGATGACGTTATATTCCACTTGACGTGATGGCTGCAAATATCTCTTTTTATATTAACAAGGCAAAACTGATACCCCAATAAAAAGAGCAGCGACATAACAGACATATAAAACATGTCTTAAGCACTGATACTTCCCTGAAACCACATTGACCATCCAGCACCCAAGGCTCAGTTGTTTTCCCATGTTCTCCCATTCAGTGAGGAAAGAGTTACTTCTCTTGAAAATTGACATTCAGTTCCTCTGATCATTTATGTCAGCAAGACTTAATCACTTCGCTATGTGGAACGTGAGAAGTGCCACGAGCAAAGCAGTTTATTAAAAAAATCTAAATGAATGGACTATGAGGTTTTTCCATGATGTTTGCTCAGCTCTCAGCATTTACCAGCATCGCACAAGCAAAGCAAGAGACAATATAACAAAACACATGACAACTTAAAATATCAAATGAGTGTTATGAAATGAGAAATAACACTGAACACCAGAGAGTAGTGGTTATGACTGACCGGCAAAGTTGTAAGTTGCACAATTGAAAACAGAAGAATTGAAGAGTGGATCTACCTGCTGAGATTGAGAAGTTGTTTAAAGGCAATTTTCCCACTTTGGCCCTCTCAAAGCCTTTCTCACTGCGAAGCTGTCAGGAAATTACAGCAAATACTCCTGGCTCACTTACACTCCGAGTGGAAACTCGCTGCCGCCACAGAGGAACGCAGATTGGAATGTCTCACAACAAGTCATTACTGACCGCTTTACAGAACAGGGGGCTGAATACTTCAGATGTGAGAATACACCGAATCAGAGATGGAGCATATACTTAAGAGAGTGACTCACCTCAGGCTCCGTGACCCAACACAAAAGCATCTGCTCTGACCCCAAGAGCAACAAGGACGGCATGGAACTGGATGCTTTACATGAGCTGATATGGCATGGGGACAAAGGTTAGAGGAAATGAAGTGTGGGAAGAATAAATGATTCTCACACAGAACAGACAACTATTCTGCTCCTTTTCAGACAGGACTCATCTTTAGAGAAAAATGACTCCATTTCCATATACTTCTGTTCTCATTTTTCTTATGTGCACTGTTGCCTTGAACTATTTTAAGAGAAAACAAAAAAGTTTTAAAATATGATTTAAAGTAAATCATTTTTTCTTAGCTGTGCAGAACAGAAAGATACTCACACTGATCTGCTACTTCTTTCCTTTTAAAAACCCAACAGAACTAATAATAGCCTTTTTCTTTCTAATAGCAAGGGCAGGCTGGGAATAGACTGCTTGGGGAGCTTAGGTTTTCTCATCTGTTCTTGAAGTTCTCTAGAAACAGAAAAACATGCGTCAAAAATGAAACTTTGGGTGTATAATGGCTGAAAAGAGGTTTTGGTGCATTTTGTATAAGGCTGTTCTAAAGAGTCCTTAATTTGGGATGGTTCCTACACAGCACAGCATTGGTATCACAGGATACAAATGGTACAAACCTCAGATTAGGATAGAAAAAGGAAAACATGCACAAAAGAACAGATACGAGGTTCAAGTAACTACGAAGGAATCAATAGACAGTACTTAGAGAGCCTTGCCTGGATTCATGAAACGGAACAGAAATAGAAAGGCCAGTTCCATCCTTAGAAAGCATCTCCACAAAGCATCCTCTCCCCTGGAAGTGCGGTTTGCTCTGTGACCACTTTTAACAAGATTTCCTAATAAGATGAAATGTGTAAAGAACTTATACAGAGAAAGACTAAAGCCAGAACACCAACAAAAGGCTTTAGGAAAACTCAAAGATTACTAATTACACACACATACTGAGCACACACCGGGATTCCCCTCTCACCAAGGGAGAAAGCACACACAGATTTACACATCCTTGTGAGAACCCACATACTTCTGTGGCCCTATAAAGCAATGAACAAGAGAATGCAAATAAGTTCAGAAAGCTTTAATTATCCTCTCCTTTGTTCTCTAAAGGCAAGAGGAAATGATGCCGTGTTGTATGATGAATGGAAAACAAGGGAGACCCCACCCATGGCACAGACCTACTGGAGCAGGCTGACCACTTCCAGTTCTAAGCAGTAAGTCAGGCATGAGGGATGTCTAGGAGATCTATACTGCTTTTACATTTCCTTTTGATGAGTTTGTCTCAATATATATTTAAGTAAATATGATTTCTAAGCTAAAACAAATATTATCCCAACATCTCTATATATGGCTAAAGAATCACAGCTGGTTTAAAGAAGGTCATATACAAAATCTGTAAGAGCTAAGAATACAAGCAAACTTCATAAACAGTCTTAAAATGTTACTGACCTTAACCCTTTTATTGTGGACACCACAAAAACCACTTGGTGCACTATTTCTTCTTGTGGTTACCTCCTCACTGCCCAGCATTACCCCATTTTAGACCCACGGAGATAGCTGGGACAACCTGACTGTGGATCTTACTGCAAGAAGTGAGAGCTGGAGCCACAAGATCCATGACACAAGGTCAATAGCACACATGGCATTAAAGTGAGAAAGAAGAGAAGCACATGTATTTCAGAAGGGCTACAAGATAGAATCTCAGCTCCATACAGCCTAGTAATCAGATGTTCATTGCCTTGAACAGAAACACAAGGAAAACCAGCAGAACACACAAGATTGGGCAACACTCTTGTATTTTTGGATGTGTGGAACTGAAACTTTTCCAGCGTAAATGCAGACACGGTACTGCTAACTTGGGAAACTTCTTCCCCTTGGTTGTCTTTTGCAGCCTGGTAGGAGCGAGCACAGCAATTACCTGAAGATCTGTCACCACATTTAATCCCAAGCATTAGTTCAGGAGCTTTGCAGTTGGGTCAGACAATTGTCCTTTAGCCACCAGCACTCCCATCTCATTTAGAAAGGGCGACTCCCAAAAGCATTCTCAGCTGTACTTCTACTCCTCCCTCCATATCCCAGAAAAAGCATGACACTGCATTTTCAACATTACAATAGTAAAAGTAGAAAGCATTACACTTTCATCAGTGCTTTAACAACCACATTTGAACTTCCAGACTTCCTGAAATTAAACTTGTGTTGCTGTAATGGAAATTTGGCTTCCCTGCTCTTTAGCAGTTGTCCAGAAAGGCTAATTCCCACCCTGGAACTGCTTCCTGACCTCCAGAAAGGGTCAGCTATGTATAACCATAGAAAAAACACGCACATGGCATTGTGACATTCTATGGTAATCCTGCCAAGAAGACTCCTGCATGTTCAGTCTGCATCTAAAATGAGCTTGGTTTTTTTGTAACAAAACACCCTATATACCCCCTGGTCCTTTCCCAACAAGCACCCAGCTCTCCCAGCAGGCTGCCCACCTCTGCCATAGCTCCAATAAATGCAGCAAGGGGCAAAGCTTCGGAACCAAGCTGCAATGTGCAGAGTCCTGGGAGACAACAGAGCAATGCTGCTCATCTCCCATCCATAGCATAACATAGCAGGGCTTGTGCTTCAGAATGTAAATGATACCTGAAAGGGGAAGCTTATTACTTCAAACTATACCAATAAACCAAGCTTTTCTAAACTTTAGCCTGTGAAAATGGGATTTTTGGACAGTAGGAGTGTTGCAGTTACTAAGCAAGAAGCAGACACTTCCTTCTGCTTCCCACTGAAACTGTACTCTGCTCAAGTACCATGTCTCACTCACCACCACCTTGCTCACATGCCTGTTCAAAATGCTTCTCAGCAGCACTTTCCAGTTCTACCTCATAATCCCATTTTGTATATATAAATGCATACCTCTCAGCCACAGGAGAAAATTCGGCAGATTCCAAGTCATTTTGTAAGCCCCACCCAGCAAACCATTAATGAGCAAAGCCATGTGTCAGTCACCACACTTCTTCACTGGGCAGCCCCACCCAGTTCCATAGGAACAAAAAGGGAACAGCATGAGAAAAGCCCAAACTCAAAGCTCCTCCAGAAATATTTTATGGATGACAACATGTTCTAACCCAATTCTTGTTCACCACTGTGAGTTTGCCACTCACACAGTAACTAATATGTCTTTAAGATCTCAAGTATCACTTCTTTTCAAGCTTATTATCGTTCAGAGTTAAGACTTGATGTGGAAAATATTCTGATCCTTAGAACAACGAATACGCTCTAGAAAGCAAGCACTGAATCTGCTGACCACCAGGGCAGGCAGCCCAGCTCCAAGTTTCTGGTCAACACAAGAGCAAACCAGCAAGTTTAGCATCCCCATTGCTGGCTTTCATGCCACTGCAGCAATAAACACTGCTTGTTCTAATGAGAGACACTGTGATGAGTAGAAAACAACATTTGGAAGCAGCTGAAAACATTCTTTCCAATGGCCACAAGGACTGAGAGGAGTATCAGGCAATACATGGAGCCACCTTAATGAGGAAAGCAGGACCTTGTCTCCAGTAATGGGAGCTGCAGTAGGACTTTGACTATCACATCACCCCACACAAAGGCTGCCTCCCCCCCCCAACATTCAGCTCAGACTTGGTCTCCATTCTGAGTAAAAGTACTTACCACTATTTAAACCATCTCAATGCACTGTAGAAAATAATGGCAAGCTGCCACTTCAGACAGGACTTACATGTCAGGCTCACTACACTACAGAATCCAAATTTCAGAGATTTCAAGTAGGCTTAGTTCAGCAGCAGTTTTAATTAACTTTCTTCCAACAAATGAAAAGATTAACTCAGTGTTGCTGTGATTGCTGCTCTGCTAATTAGCCCACTTGTTCAGCACTCACTGTCCTCCAAGTGGAAGACAAGGCATAGCAAACTGCATATCATTCTACAAGATTATAGAGATGATAGCTGAGGGACCAAGAACGAGGTACCGTAACATCAAGTTCTTCACTGCTTGTAAGAGGCTACATGTGTACGACAGCAGGAACTTAAATCTGAAATAGCAGTAAACGGATGAGGCCAGGCTCTTCACAGTGGTGTGCAGTGACAGAACAAGGAGCAAAGGCCTCAAACTTGAATGCAGGAAGTTTTGTACTAATATGAAGAACTTCTTCATGGTGAGGGTGACAGAGCACTGGAACAGGCAGCCCAGAGGGCTGATGGAGTCTCATTCAATGGGGATATTCAAGACCCATCTGGATGCCGACCTGTCCCTTCCAACCGCCTGCAATTCTGACAGTATCTGCTATATCAAGAATTAAAGAGACATTCTGGGCCAAAGCTGAATCAAGGCTCACAAATTAAAGCTCACGCCACAGGTAGCATTCAATCACCTTCACGGCAAGGTGCAGGTCCTATGTGAATAACAGCTATTTCCTCTGTACAATACAGCAGTGCAGACCAAGAGCAAATGCTGGCATGAGAGAGATGGGCTCGTGCTCAAGGTATGGCTATCCACATCAAGGAAACACAACAGAGACCAGAGACAGAGGGTAGTGAGAAAGAACCCATGGAATCTTCATCTTTCTCGGCTCTTTCAGCAATGAGCTGCCTGGCCACGCTGTAACCTCAAAGAGGTAATTTAATAACAAAATGCTTCAGCTAGTGACTGAGAGACAGGAACAATTAGGTAAATCCATGTTTGCAGCAAGAACCACCATCTGATGCCTTCATTTCTCACTATGGCTTGAAAAAAATCCTGTCAGCCTTTCTGCTTCCTCTCTTCCATACAGGTTCTTTCAGCTCTATCACCTCTGTTCCATGTGGCATCACCTCCTTGTGGGCTCCCACAAACCTCCCATAATCTCTGAATTCCTGGTCAAAACTAGTTATAAATCACGGTTTGCCCCTGCATTGAGCACAAAAGTGGCTACACCTCCTATATGCTCACCATGCAAAAAGCAACTGATTTGTCAACTGTTTCACTGATTTGTCATTCTCTCTCTGTTCCCTCAAAGATCAATTGCCTAATTCCTTGTCAGCTTTTGCTGATGTACTGTCTGGCTTATTTGGGATGATTACTTGGTGCTTCATTTATCTTTTAAACACTAAGCTATTTAGCAGTAGAAATACAAGGAAATGCCAGAAAACTCTTTACTCAGATTTGCAAAGCCTTTAATTCCTCCAATTCATATATTTTCAATTATGATGTTATACAGATGCAGCTGAACTAAAGAGATGACACTGAGCAAGTTCAGAAGCAGACACTTACATCCCAAGTCTCAGAACCATAGATATGATTGATACAGTTCCTACTGTAAACTCTCAGCTCACCACCGTACCTTTCTCAGCAGCCTCCTGATAACACACTGCTGCAAGGCTGTGGTACCAGCGTCCTGCTGCTCAACACTGCACTGTCCTCTCTCAGCAGTCACCCGAGCTGGGAGGAAAGAATGTGACACAGCTATAGAGTAACACACACTACGCTTTAAAAGGCATTAATTAAACGTCTCACTAAGAAGTCAACTATAGACACTTGTCTGATTAATGTTACTGACCTCAGAGAAGAGATTAAACACTTTCACATCAATGAAGAGAAAAGGGTTCTGCATACGTAACTCTCAGAAGTCTATAATAAGATATTGTGATAAAAGCTGAAATTCTGTCTTTCTGAATGCATGGAAAATGCAAAAAATTCCCAATCTCTTCTGTCTTCCCACTCATCAATAAGATGTAACCCCTTTGTGTGCACTGTTTGCATATGAATATACACAATAATCTTCCCAATAACAGCAGTATAGGAACAACCCTCAGGAAAATGCTGCAGAGTTTCATGTAAGCAGCTGTTTCCTACATGCTTTGGATACATGTCTTCTCAGTAACCCTCCTGAGGAATGGCTTTAGGACTGAAAGCAAGTTGTTCTTAATTGGCAATGAAATCACACAAGTAACTTACCTTAAAAGAAATGTTACCTTATGGTTACTGAGACCTGTTGTAAGGACTGACTGTAACACAGTGACCTTGTACAGCTACCCATTGTAGCAGTCAGCTGCATTTTGTTCTGCTTTTGTATGCCGGATCCCATAAGCTAAGAATACTTATCAATAAACTCTGATCAGGCTGTGACTTGATAAACTTATAGTTTTTCTAACCCTGCAACTCTTTCCTTTGGGAGAGCAGGAAAGAACTGAAGCTGGGTATCTTCTACCATCTCAGCTACATAGCTGTAAAGACTCAGAGAGCTCAAACACCAGAGCTTATAAAAATAAGGAGTGCATATGAAACCTCCCATTTCTACCAATGGTAAACACTCATATGAATTTACATGAGCCACCCCCCAGATACCATCAGTTCTTGCTAGCTGGACTCTCCTTGCTAGCAGCCTGTTATTGAGTGCTTTGAGATCACCTGCCCAAGTGAAGAGAAACCAGGCCTAGAAGGACCAAACAGCAGTTTTCCACTGAGATTAGCCCAAACCTATTGAACTACCAGCTACTTCAACCACAGCATCTTCAAATGGGCAGAGCTCTGGTCATTAGACAATGTCTGTGTATCAGAATGCTAAAGAAAAAGTAGCTTTGTGTTGATGTTTTTAGTTGACACCAGGTGAAATGGTTCAGCAAAGCATGAAGTAAACACAGCAGCTGGCAGGGAAGGAAGGATACAAGTAGCACAGCCAATACTGACCTACATTTCTAACTCCGTGGCCTGAGATTCAGCTTCTATCCCCCTACAACTCAAGCGATGTCAAAAATGAAGAACACTGGAAACGATTCCAGTAACTGAGGGCCCTAAAATAGACATAAGTGGGAGGAAATCTGAATACCAGAAAAAGAATTAGGATTATCTCATAAGCTGACTTGACGTTTTCAGTTTTTTTTCTTTCTGATGTCAAGCTAAACATTTATTCTGCTAATGAAAGATGAGATTCTTTCCCACGAGTCTGGAAATAGAGAGCTCGAAATCCCCTGGATTCTGATTATTTTTCTAACAAGAGCTTGTTAGAAAACAATCTATGACATTGCTTCTTCATATCTCATATGAATTGCATAATACTTACTTTTCTACCTTAATTAAACTGAGCAGAGGAATAGAGACAAATTCATTCCCGTGTAGTGAAACAGAGGATAAAGGCAAATACTGGTTGTCTCAACTCTATTTCACCCAGACAATACCCACCCTACAGAAGAACTTAAGAGCACTTAAAAATAGTCTCTAAACATAGAGACTCCAAGACGCTCATGCATCCAATGCAGTGGTAGCTTCACATGGAATATCTTCCTAGATTAATTCCTGAATTTCCACCCTTTTGGCAGCAGCAGATGTCCTTGCCAACACCCTGGATATGTGAAAACAAATACAAGGAGATGTGTGTTCTTAAACAATAGGCTGTGGGGAAATAGAAAAGAACCACTGCACCAAGGAAAAAGGTTTGTAGTAGTATTTAAAAGCACCACTAGAACATATTTAATACACAAACTTCCTCCTACCTTGGTGCACCGTTCACCCCATGCTGGGAACGCTTCCCCACCCACCTCCATAGCAGAAATGCAATGTTAGCAAACTCCAGAGTTAGAAGCGTGAAAGAAGATTCACAGTTTACTGTTTCCAATACTTGGCTTGATGCTGTTTTTCTGTTGTATATTCCCATGCTATTACCAGAACCTGTTGTGTCACGGCTCTTTCTCTCCTCTGCTCCCCCAGCTATGGAGACTGACACTTGACTTTCCCAATCGTGACTCCAGACACCACGTCTTCTGAGCACTACTGTGGGATGCTCTTCATTTCACACAATCAAATCCAGCTTTGGATCAACAAATAACAATGGCCCCCCATGGCTTTCAAACAGCAACCAAGGAAACTCCAAACTAAATAATCCACAAAAACACCAGCTAATTCCATGCAAGTTATCCATAGAGGAACCACAAAACAGAGCTAACTCTATTGACCACCATTCATTTAACACCGAGAACCCATCTCATTAAAGCAGCTAAGACTCATTGGCTCTGGCTCCTTCAGAACAACACAGAGCCCAAAGCAGGCACATCAACACCCATAAGTCCTAACAAATACTGCAGATATCTCTCGGATACCACGGAATAACTAAAGATATGGACTTGAAGCCACCAATGGAACGAGAGCAGGCTTCACCCATGACAGCACTGAACTGCCTACAATTCATCTGCATTCAACACCAGAGGAATAAAAACCAGAACGAGTCAGAATTATCAGACAGCTTCAGCTGCTTTAAGAATTAAAGGAAGAAAAAGATATGCCTCGTATGCCTCAGTGCTACAAAAACCAGCACAGTTCCACACATGCTTCAGGTGGGAGGGAGTAAAGATTCTCCAGCCACAGCCTGGGGAGGGCAGGATGAGGAGCAACAGTGCAGCAACCTGTATCAGCTTACAGTGGGATGTGAGGAATGACTCTGCCAGGTGAGTATAGAGCAGTAACTCAGCTCACCCTCACTGCTTCCACTCAGCAGACCGGGAGCTCTGGGCAGCTCAGCACACGTCAGCTCTCTGTGCAGCCCTCGCCATCAGACACAGCCGTGGCCACCGAGGGAACGTGTCCTGCAAGAACAGAAGATGGAAAGCATTTAGAAACCCTGCAAAGCACAGGAGTTTGTGTAAGTCACAGTCTGACACACGTAGAGCTGAAGGCCGTGCTGTAGCTACAGCATTCCTTTGGAAACGGGGCTCACTCTCACCCACAGAACAGGCACCTGTCAGCTACGGACCTCACCACATGCAGGTAGAATAGAAAGACTAGATTTATACTGGGAACAGTGGAGTTAAGTCACACACTGTAGTTTCTCTATTTTAACAGAACTGGAGGGCAGGGAGGGCAGCAGGCCGAGCACCCCGCTCCATAAGGGACTACTGAGGGGATGCAATAACGTAACGGGTAATGAGAACGATGGAGCCACGGGGAACCGCCGTGTGATCACCAACAACAGACGCGATGAGCACGAAGACACGCGCCGAGCGCTCAGCCCCACGCGAGCCGCAGCCGTCCGCAGGCCCGAAGGCGCGTGCAGGCCGTGCAGGCCGGTCCCGTCACGCCGCCCCCGGCTCCACACAGCGCCCCGGGCCGCCCCGTGCGGTGAGCGGGCAGAGCGGGCCCGTCCCGCTGCACTGACCTGCGGGGCTCGGCCCGGCACTGAGCGTCCCCTCGGCCCCGCCGCCGCCGCCGCGTCCCTCACAGAACCGCATCACCGCGCCTCCACCGGCGCGGATCCCTCCGCCCCTCACCGCAGCAATACCCGGAGAAGCCCCAAAGGGAACCCGGGCTGGAAGCGCAACAGCCGACCCCAGCAGCGCTTCCTGCCCCGTCCCCTTCCCTTTCCACCGCCTCAGAGCAGCAGGCCAAACTACACACCGGGACTACTTTTTCCGCGCGGGCGGAAGGACACCATTACCTTTGGTATTCTGCTTTAAAGCCGGGAGCTGCGCCGCGCGGTGCACGCCGGGATGCGTAGTCTTCCCTCGCGACGATCCCGGCGCGCGCCCTCGGCCTGGCCCCGCCCCCTCTCCCCTCCCCAACCAATGGGCTGCCGGGGTGGGCGGGGCCGCCCCGCCCCTCAGCGCGCGCGGGGCGTGTCCGCGCGGCGCCGGGACTCGGTGCTTGTTGCGGGCGCGGCGCGCGCTGCCCGGAGCGGGACCCGGCGCGGCACCGCCCGCACGAACACGGAGCTGCGCGCGGCCGGGAGGCGCCGCGGGGACGGAGTCACCGTCAGGTGCGCGGGGCCGGGCCGCCCCTCGGCCGGGGGAAGCCAACGGGTCGGGTTTGCTCGGCGGGGCCCCGAGCGGGGAACGCGTGGGGGGGGGTGAGGAGGGAGGTGCGGGAGAGCGGCGCCGGCTGGGGCGGGGGGCGGCGGGGCGGGGCGGGGCGGGGCGGTGAGGTGCGGGGTGGTGAGGTGCGGGGCGGTGAGGTGAGGTGCGGGGCGCTCAGCTCAGCTCCGCGATCGGGGCGAAGTTGTGTCCGGGCGGCGGCGGTCGGTGCCTTTTGTTCCGGGCTGCGCTGCCTCCATCCCGCCTCCATCCCTGGCTCCTCTGCCCCGCACCGGGACGCCCCGCCGGCTCGGCCCATGCGGCCCCGGTGTGAGATGTGCGGAACAACAAGTCGGATCGTGCCTCCCCTGCCTCGTTCCCGGGTTAGCGCTCCCGGCTCTCTCCTTTCCTTTTCCTTTTTCCTGTTGTGTCCCTTTATCCTGCGCTCAGAACAGAAGGGCAGTTTCCCCACTCGCTGCTTTCTTCCTCCTACTGACGTCTGGCACTAACCCGCTTTGGGGCTGGGTTCACCCCAGCGGCCGTTTCCCTTTTACATCGTGTTCCTGTCGGACCTGCCTCTCCCCAGGCCTGGGATCAGCTGCTGGGATCACAGCGTCCCCCCCTGCACTGCAGCCGGGGTCGTGGCCCAACGTGTGGTGTGGAGGTGTGAGCTGCCGTGCTGCCATAGATGTCATAAGCATGTGCGGTGTGGAAAGAGAATGCTTGGCCAGGGAAACAAGACTGTTCTCATGCTGCTATTGCTGTGATAGATCCAGGTGTTTGTAACCTGCTCGCGGTAGAACAGCGGCAATCAGTAAGTCACAGGCTGGTTTATTAGTTAAAGTGAAGTTCAAAGAGGTAATGTCAAGTTAACTACAAGCCACGTATGGCATCTCATGGCTGATGGCAGCAGCCAGGAGCCATCAGTGAGGCCACATTCACTCCACAGCCCCATCAGGTAACATGGGGGGCAGAGGTGTGTGTCCCCACAGGGCTGGCACAGCACTGGGATTTACGTTCTGCTGTTTCATATGGTAGCAGCACAACAATGTGGGATTGCTGTTGCTGTCATTTGAAGTTTAGAGTGGAAAAATACAGGCTGCGAAGCGGAACGAGGCTGTGGAAGTTGAGAAGGAGGCGAGAGCTTTGATGTTTGTGGGGTGTCAGTGACAAGGATGGAGCTCTTGCTTTTACATGCTAGCAGTGCCAATCAGTTGTCCAGTACCTTGAGCTGCTGTTCCAATAAGTTGTGGTTTAGCATGGTAGCCTGCTATGAGCAACCTGGGCTGAGAGTTGCCCCTGCCTACAGCAGGGGATGGAACTGGGTGATCTTAAAGGTGCCTTCCAAGCCAGACCATTCTGTGAGCAACAGGTATTGGGGTGGCAGATGATGATGCCAGGCACACAGACACTTAGAGATGCACCCAGCAAACCTAGTGCTGTAACAGGGGTGCTTTTGCATCAGTTGCAGCAGCAATAAGAAGGTAAGCAAAGCCATCCTGCTGCCCTCACTGCTGGTTTCAGAGGTGCACATTGTAAGGCTCTTGGAATCACACAGTAAATAAACAGATAAAAGCGATATCAGGCCTCACGCTGTGGGCTTCTGCAGTGCTTGTTTTGATAACACCTTGTCTGAGGTCAGTGTGCTGCTAAGAGGTGACATCCTTCCTTTATAAGGATGCTGCTGGTTTAGAATATGCTGCAACAAACACAACATTTAGCAGATAAAGGCCATCTCCTTGGTGCTCCGGCATCTGGGCTGCTGTGGTTCTTGATGGAGGCTCTGTAGGAGTGCAGATGAGGGGAGATTCATGGTTACGCTTATAATGTTTCCATCAATCCTTTTAACAGGGGTGGTTCTGAGCCTCAAAGTGTCCTTTCCTGAATGGATGCCTGTAGTTATCAGGCCGCCGTACTGAGCTCATCCAGGTGGGAACTGGCCTGGAATGCTGTGCGTGCATATTGAGGTGCACTCATCCAGCTTTTTGACTCTTCCTGTCAAAAAGCCTTTGTGTTCATTTAGAATATTGGTTTGCTATTAGTGTCATCAAGTTCAGGCATCCTTCTGTGTTGACTTTGGAGCTGCTGAGGGCTCCTTACAGCCCTTGTGCTGGATGCGTCCTGCTGTGCCTATTGGTTTCCTGGCTGCTTTTTATACCCTGGGCAGACCTGTCCTTTCTCTCTGCCTCCTCTTGGTTCCTTATCAGCTGCACAGAAACCTTTGGGCCTGTGGAGAAGCCCAACAAATCACCGCTCCTCTCTGCGAAGGCTTCTCCTTTAAGAAACTTTGAAGTTTAATACAAATCTCAGAGAGAATAAACGTTAGCGCAGAAGTTTTCTGCGGAGGAATAATTCATGTGTAATTGCTTTTCCGTTTGCTCTGTGCCTCCCTGCACCGAACTGGGTATTTTTTACTTCCAAACAGATTGCACAATGCTCTCCGGTGTCAGAGTTGCTCTGTAAGTGGATGGTTAAGGAGCGTGACTCGTGCTGTTAGGAATGGTGCTTGGAGGAGGTAGTTTATTTCCATGACTTTTGTGTTGTAAACTGTAGATGTTCCATCTTCGGAGGCAGGGAGAGAGCTGATGGGTAGTGAAGATGCACAGCATGTGTGGGACACAGGCACTGTCCATGCAGCTGGCCAGGCTGGGCAGTAAGTGCACATCCAAGGCATGAAGGTTGACCGTCTCAGAGCTTATCTGTAACACTGTGCTGTTATATTGTGGCTGCTGGGGGCTGTTGTTGTGATTTGTTGCAATGTCAGATTATTTGCAAGAAAGCCTCAGACTTGCTGGGCTGCTCTCGGTGCTCTCAGTGCCATGTCTTTTGATTGCAATAATTGTACAGGTGGTAGGGCAGGCCTTCTTGGAATGAGCAAATGGGTGTTTCAAGGTCACCACCTCTGGCTTGGGAAGATTGCATGGGCAGCTTGGAAAGCAGAGGCGTGTTAGGACTAGGCTTGCCATGACCTGAATTGCTCGTATGCCCGTGGGTTCACCCAGAGTCTTTCATACCACCAAGGCAGGCGGACCTGCAGTACGCAGCTGTATCCACCATGGGGCTGCTCATCCTGCCCTCTGAGCTGCCCCACAGTGCTGCACTTCCATGGGTGGGAGCAGAGCCTTTCCCAAGCGGCCTCCTGCAGCGCTGTGCATCAGCAGTGCTATGCGCTGGGATGGGAAGCACCCACTCACTGCAGGAGCTGCAGGAGCTGCAGGAGCTGCGTGCTGTTGGTAACAGTTGCCATGAGAAGCCTTCAGCCGCAGCTCAGCAGGTACAAGGTGAGGCGGTGGGGAGGTAAGAGATCACACAGCAGTGCTGGAGCCTCAGTCACTGCGTGTTCTCCTGCAGTCTGGGCCTTTAGCACCGTGATTCTGCCTGCTGGAATGGGTGAGGTGTTGGGTTGCTTTGCCTGTCTGTGCAGTTGTTTGCAGAGAGCAGCTGCAGGTTCCTCTCTGATTGGTACTGGCGTTCAGTAAATCCGCTCTTACACTCAGTATTGCAAGTCTTTGTAAATTGCATCGTATCAATAGCAAGAAGTGCTGCATTTAAAAAGCAAACAAACAAACAAAGCCTGCTGCTCGCCCTTTGTGCTTTACATTGCTTTTCCTCTCCGCAGCACAGAACAGCGTTAACATTGCAGGCTTTTCTTGTCCTTTGCAGATGGACTTCATTGCTGGTGGCTGTGCGTTATCTTTGTTTATCAATGTAAATCAGCAGCGCCATTCCTGAGCAGTGGAGATAGCAGCGACGTTCCTTCTGAAGCTACACTCAGCCTGAGAAACTGCCTTGTACTGGAACATGTTGGGAGAGATAACCTGCGTGGGTTATCAGAGAGGGCTCAGCTCAGCCCCTGTGGATGAGGTGATGGAAAGGGGCTGTGTTACTGCTTTATAAAAGGTCCCAGAGCAAACACCAGGGCTCTCCATGGAAGGGACTGAGATTCCATAAGCATTCAGGTATTACTTATATTGCTGTTGTTTTCTAGAGATGACTGCCATTCCTCTGTGTGTTACATCTGTCTGACACCCAAAACCCAGCCTACATCACCTCTGTGCAGAGCTGGTTTTAGTGAATATATTAGAGAGGAATGTGCATCAGCACAGCCTTGTAGCAAAGTAGTTGTCTCTGCGTAATAGTGCAGCTTCTTGGGTTTATCCCCATTGGGTTTCATGAGTGAGATGCTTATCTATTCCAACCCACATTGCAGTGGGATGGGAGCAGTTCTGCTATCACCTAACAGCTCGTTCTATTTCCTTGCAGTGCACGTGAGCTAATAGCTGTAATTTATTATAACGCTTATTAAGTTCTCTCCCACAAATGTATCTGTACCCGACACCTGCAGGTCCCCATTGCTTTTAGCTTGGATGATTTTGCTCAGTGCTTCAAGCTTTCTTTTCTGTCCCTGTTTTCCTGTGAGCTCTCCCAGCAACGTCATTGTTCTGCCGGGAAGATGGAAGGTGTTCATATGACATTTCTGTTGGGTGGATGATGCACAGTGAGCTGCCCTTTGTGCGTGCATTCAAAAGCCCCAGCTGCTTCTATATTCAGCTGGGGCTGACCAGTGCAGGACTGGTGTGAGAGGTATGTGTGCCATCATCAGCCTGCCAAGTGCTGTGTCTGACCGGGGCTGCTGGGACCCACAGGACATGGCTCCTCCTGGGAGAGCTGTACTCAGCAGCAGCAGCAGAGGCAGCTTTTTGCTCTTCTGCCTCTTTAAAATGTTGGAATTAATCACTTTTCTGCAGTTGTTTTGCATATTTTTCAGATGAGCAGCTTTCTTGAGCTTTGTGCTCTTTATTACCTAATCTTTGTTTTTAAAGTTCGGAGTGTGAGCTCAGTTTTTATTTGGGTTTTAGTGAAATATTTGCTGCCTCTAGCCCTGTCAGACTGGTTTTAAGAGCATCCCAGCCATCCATACACTGCAAGCAGATGGACAACTGGTGGAAAGGGCTTCAGAAATCAGCTGAAGACATCACTAATCAAACAACTACTTCCTCAGTCGCTGCTTTAACAAAGAAGAGAAGGAAAAGCTTGCCTGGAGGCAGGTATTCAGGGCTTAAAATTAGACCCAGAACACTGCCATGGTCTTGTTCACTTTGCTGCCCGACAGCAGTGTTGTTCTAGTTGCCATAATACAGAGTGGGAATGTATTTTGATCCCAGCAACTGGGCTGCTACTGCTTCTGTTGTGAGAGGTCTTTAGTTCCAATGGTGAAGCTTTATGGTCTTATAAAGTATAAGTAGAGGTGTATCCCGGCCTGCTAGGTTTGGCCATTTGCAGCCTTGGTATCATGTCTTTTGTTTTACTTGCTGTCAAAACACGTGCTGGTCACATGGTGGGTTCTGCTCTGAGCAACAATGGGTTTTGCTGGTGAAATACTTCTGCCTTGGCTGCAAGAGCTGCACTGCAGCCAGACCTGCTGATTAGTATTTACTTTGCTCATGTCTGAATGCTTCCAGTTAGCACGTGAGTTGGGGAGTCATGGTTGGAATTAAATGCTGCAGTGTTCAGCGACAGGGAAGTGTTGGAAGCAGGGAAGATGCTCAGTTTGGTGCTTATTCTTCAGGTTTGATCAGCAGTTGCCATTTTAAGATAGGAAGGGAATGCCTGGAGTAAATGTGCTGGGGGGGGGGTTGGTGTTCACAGCTACACAGATGAGAATGAAACAACCATCCCAAAAACATAACGCTGGTTGAAAAAATGTACTGAACGTATAAAGTAGGGCATGATGTTCTCATAGCAAACAGAATGCTGACTGTGACAAATGCTTGGACAATGCACGCGTTCTCGTTCGTGGTGCTGAATGAGATGAGAATAACAGCAATAAAAAGGCAAAGTGGTGTCAGCAGCAGTGAGCTCCGTTAGAAGAGCTCCGTGCAACCAGCCGATGCTTTGTGTAACTTCAGTGCAGCAGTTCCCATCCAGGCCCCGCAAGCTGTCAGCTTATCCTGCACTGGGGAAGCAGGGCTCTCTGCACTGCATCTGCAGCGCTCTAATCTGGCTAATACTTCATCACAGGGATCTATTTCTGAATCTGCATCAGGTTTTGCAGTCCTGGCTGTCTTACAGCGGCCTGATTTAGGTCTCGTTGGGTTGAAAAGCTTTCAGAGATGTAGTGCTGCGATTCAGGCTCGCTCACAGACTTGGCATGTCCATGGCTGTTCGTACAGTGGTGTTGCACTGAGGAGGGCAGATGGGAGCAATGTGAGTGTTTCAGATGGTTTAATTTGTGCACAGTGCTTCCTAGTGAGAAGTTGGGGCTGTCAGCGATGCAGGTCCCTTGAAGCAGCGATCCCACGTGTCTGCCCCTCTCACCCCATGTGAGAGGATGCTCTGCGTGTTCTCTGTGAATATCTGTACAATATGGAATGGACTGGGTTGGAGTGAGGTCTCCTTGGGGCTGGGAGGCACTCGGGGTGAGGAGAGCAGCTGCCCTCAGTGCCAGGTCTGTGCCCTCATCTGCCACGGTGTGTGCAAGCTGGCACCCTTAGGGCTCTTTGTCTGCTGCTGGCTGTGCCTGCGGTTGCCCTGCAAGAGATCCGAGAGCTTTTCTGCCCGAGATTAGAACGGACGAAGGGAAGTGGAAAGGAGGGGAAGCAGACTGAGTGAGCGCCTCAGCAGCTGCTGCCAAATCACATTTTGGGATTCGGTTCTATTTTCAATACAGCGCTGGCTGCCAAGGCTGCCAAACTGCGATCCCGCTGGAGGGAGGAGGGCAGGGAGACGTCAGCACCGCCCTGCAGAGGAGGGACAGTGCCGGTCCATGTCTCCATGTCTGCCTGGTTCCTCCTGCGGGAACAAAGAGATTCGGGGGGGGGAGGGGGGGGGGGGGGAGGCGTTTTCCAATGCTTTTTTTTGGTCAGGAATGAAGGAAAACAATGGGTTTGATTTGCACTTCAGATGTGGTTTCCTGTCTCCCCTCACGTCATTTGCATACATTTAGGAATAGTTTGGTTTAACTTTCTTTTATAGGTGCTTATCCTTTGCTCATCTAGAGCCGGTCCGGGCCTAGTTTCCCTCCTGGTTTCCCTCATGATTGCCGAGGGGATGCAGCAAGGAATGAACAAACCCAGGTTAGCAAAATGAACTGGAATTGGCAGAATAACGACAGGCCCAAGTGTCTGAATGGCTGCGAGAGCGAAGCCTGCAGTGTAGGAAGGGAAGATGGCTGAACGGCAAAAGGAGCAAAGTTGGGAGCCAAAAAATGCCTGGGTTTTCTTCCTGCCTTTGTCGTGCCTCACTTGTAACCTTGGAAACAGAAAGACAGCGGGGTTGGGAAAGTTGCTAATTGTAAAAACGGAGATAAGACGCAATAGAGGCTCCCTTTTCAGTTTCACTTACACTGCAGTGCTGTCTGTGCAGCCTGTGGTGGTGGTGAGGTTGGAGAGGCAGTGAATGGCTGAGGGCAGTGCACAGCTGTGGGCACTATTTATACCTCCATGGACAGATGAGTGCACGATGAAATGGACACAGCTCAGCTCAGTGGGATTCCTCGGGGGTTTTAGTCCTGGGGAGGACTTAACTGGTGTTAAGCCCATGGCTTCTCCTACAGGAGCCGTCCAAGGCTCCAACTTTCCAAAGCATGCAAGGAAAAATGACTATTGTAATAGTTTTGTCTCAGCTGAAGGACCTGGAAAGGGAGCAATTTGGTTTGCTCTTTGTAGATGTGTTAATGATGGGAATCTTTCAGAAGTCAGCTCGCAAGGACAGAAGGACAAATGCAATTATAGGATGTGTAAAATGGAAATTAGGCACCGGGACAGAATTGCTTCAAAGGAGAGAAGCTGGGATAAATTAAGAACTATCAGATACCATCTCGGAAATACTGGAATCTTATATCTGGCAATTACTTTGAGAAACGTTTGCTGAGGGAAACCACGGGGCACTGCCGATATCATAGATAATTTCACATTGACCCCTATTTCATAACTGAAAAAGCTCTATGAAGTCACCGAGCTCTTTCAAATACCTCTGAATGTTTCTGTGCCCCCAAGGGATGTGGTTGCAGTGCTGTCTTTACTTCCCATTCCTCCCTTAGTGCTCTGAAATCCACAAGCTGCTGCCATCCCAGACTGCTGTCTCTTTGGGGAAGCTGAGGATGGGTGAATTACAAAGTAATGGGAGCGAGGGCTCAGAAGATAGGATCTCTCCTCAGTTTTCTTCCCTTGTAATGTCAACACTGTGGTTTGTAGAGAATAATACTTTGCACGTACGCTCTGAAGTTCCAGCTTTGGCTCCGACTTGTCCTAAAAACCACTTTGTTGGGTTTGATCTGATATGAGTTACCATCTGACAGCTCCTGTCCCTCTAAGAACCTCATTTCCAAATTCTGTATTACAAAGGCTCGATCAAAAGATAAAACTTGAACTAATAAGATGAATAATATACCGAGATGAAAGAAAAATGGAACGGGGCAAAGCTGAGAGCCCGGGGCACCGATGTGTTCCCAAAAGTCTGTGGTGACTCTTGCTGACCGTAGTGTATCTCTTGTTACTGCTACCACTGCTGAAAGTGAGGCCATTTACTGCCTGAAAATAAGACCTGTCAAGGCTTATAGAGCCATTAAGGTTGGAAAAGACCTTCAAGATCATCCAGTCCAACCCACCCCCACTGTGTGCACTGACCCTGTCCCTCAGGGCCACGTCTCTGTGGTTCCTGAGCACCTCCTGACCCCACCACTGCTCAGGGCAGCCCATGCCAGTGTATCACTGCTCTAAGTCTTTCTTGATATCAGCCTGAACGCAGCAGCTTTTTACTTCTTTCCCAGTACCTTCTTCCAGCTCCTGAATGCTGTGTGCTTTCCATTCATCAGGTGACTGTGATGTGAGACAACACGTATCGTGGGTGCACTGGGAAAATCTATGAACCTGCTTCTTGAAGGCAGGAGCTGCTGCACTGAGCGAAGGGCAGCCTGCTGTGCCACCGCCGCTCGGCGCTGTGCCCGTCCTGCACAAACACAGCTACCAGGTACGTTGCTGCCTCTTGCTTTGGGCTGTCCCAGGCACTGAAGGCCTTGCTTCTGTGCTGCCAGTGTTGACAGCAGTGTCAGCGCTGACAAGAGCAGTGCCACGCAAATCCCAGCATGATTGGGATATGATTGTTTGGATTTGTTTATATGGAGACTGCAACAGTTGGATGAACAGTTGGGTTGAGCTAAATCGTAGACACATACAATGGCCTGGGCTGAAAAGGCCCACAGTGCTCATGCAGTTCCAACCCCCTGCTATGTGCAGGGTCGCTAGCCACCAAACCAGGCTGCCCAGAGCCACATCCAGCCTGGCCTTGAATGCCTGCAGGGATGGGGCATCCACAGCCTCCTTGGGCAACCTGTTCAGTGCGTCACCACCCTCTGAGTGAAAAATGTTGGATAGACTCTTGTGGTAGAACCCACAGTGTATACCCAGCCACCTTTAGGGTGCAAAGCTAAGTTGGAAAGGCATGGCTAACCAGCCCTACAGCTTGTGTTCCTAGCACTTCATCCATAGGGTTATAAACTGCTCTGAATAACTCTTCAGTACAGCTGTGCTCAAGGAGATTGCATTTATGGCTGTTCTCTGGTAGCAGAAGGGAGCCAGCAGTTTAGCAGCATGTTTGGCCTCCTGTTTGGCACTTGACTGAGATCGTGGGCACACCTGCAATCCAGGCTGTGCTTAGCAGGGTGGGAGCTGCCAGAACTCAGCATAGGCTGCCTAGCAAAGTGTCTGAGGGCTGGGATGTGGTGTCCATGATATGCTCTGGGGGGCTTGGGAAGGGGAGAGGGGGATATACCAGCTGTGAGGGGCTGTGGAGATGGTGAAGTCCGATGTCTTGGGTGCGAGACAATGAGAAGTAAAGAACACAGACTGCAAACAAAAAGTTTTTATGAGCCACAAGGGGGAAATTCTTGGCTGTGAAGATGATTGGATGTTGGAACGGGAGCCGTGGATGTGGTGGCACCTCTATCTCAAATATAAGGAAGCCAGTTAAAGCACTGTTGGTAGCAAAATCAAGTCCATAAACATGGAATTAAGGTTAAGGTGGGCCATTTCTTAATTGTAAGAAAATGTGAAGCTGGCTCTCGATAGAATACAAGAGGTGGCAGGGAAACTTGTCACATTTGCCAAATGCGGTCACTTGGGTCGGATGTGTGTCCAATTGGTGTTTATGAGTTGGAAAACAGGTTCTCTTCTGTCCGTGGAAGTTGGCAGATGCTGTTGAATTCAGCCCCATGGAGGGAGGCAGGTGAGATGCCCTCTGATATGTTTCTGCAGCTCTTTTTTATGAGCATTACTTGAGTTAAGGGGACATCATTTGAATGAGGCTTCTTCCAGGGCGTTTCTCATAGACGTTAGGATGAGTTTCTTTGTGTGTGTGTTCTGTTGCCTATTTAACTTCTGCAGTTCATGTGTTTTAGCTCAGGATGTGCGCTCAGGGAGATGACAGGGGATGGCTCACTGGCCCAGCAGTCTGATGGGGCCCTGCTGTGGAAGTCCCACGTCCTCTCACTTCTTTCTAAATTGCATGGTGTTAAGTGATTTGTGATTCCAGGGTGGGAAGCTCTACCGTTACCCTGGATTGCTTGCAAGTGAAGCAAACTTAACACTCTTCTTATTGGCACTGAATTAAAGAGCTGCTGTATGAAATGTGCCACAGTTTCAGCGTGTGACTTCACAGCAGCTGTTTAAGCCTTGCTGTCCTTCAGACACTTCACAAAGGCAATTGCATCAGGTCTCAGCACAGCAGTTTGCTTCTGCTTCCAGGGGTGGTGAGCAGGATCAGATGTATAAATGGCAGAGAGCACGGCAGTTAAATGCTCTCTGAGCATCTTTCACTTGAACAAACTGTTAGCTTTAGCCTGGCGACTGTGTACAAATATCAATGGATAACCCAGCTGTAGTTGCAGTGTGTTCTGTTATCACATGGCAGTCTGAGCAGCTCTGGCATGCAGAAACTTTCAGTGATGAGCTTTGCAGTGTTGCTTGATTTATTTGCTCTGAAGCAATAAGTCTGAATATTTTTGCTACAGGTTGCTGGGCTTCTGAAGCAGCTTTGGTTTTGTATCAGGCATGTAGAAAGAAAGCTGCTCAGTTTCTGAGAACACTGTAGGACAGTGTGCAGGAGCACAATAACCATAATGCGCTGATACTGTGTGGTATGGCTGTGACTTTACACCAGGAATGGAAACCCCTGATGTTAAAGTCAGACCAGTGTTTGACCAGCATTTAAAAGTAATAAAATCTATTAGGAGTTGTAAACAGCTTAAGAAAAGCTTGAGTATATTATAGCCCAAATAATCCTATAGTTGTCATAAAAATGGATGTTGTGAGATCGCAGTGAAGCTTCCTTAATGCCTCGGTGCTGAGCTCCATCAGGCAGGCATGAAGTCAATGCGGAGGAGGAATTACGTGAGACATTGCTGCACGTGGGATTCATGGTTGCCATCAGAAAGGTAATTTTCCTTGATGGCTCTAGTAAGCTACAGGTAGAGAGATACAAAAGTGTTGCATTAAATTAGCATACGTGCCCTTGTGTCTCACAGCTTCTATCCCCTGAATAGCTGTTGAGCTCTCCTAAGTGTCAGAAGCAAGAAAACTGGACCCTTCAAGGTTATGGTCCTTCATGCTCGGGTAGTGCAATTCAGAAGAACCTAAACACAACAAATCAGAATCTGCGAAACGATGCATGGCTTCATGCTTCTGCAGGTTTGAAAAAGTACGTATAGATTTCCATTGTTCCATTCCAGAGAGCCCTTGAAGTATGTCAGGTATTTATAGCTTTGGATGTCTCACTTGTACATGCTGGAGTTAATGACTCACACCTTTTCCAAACAATTGAAGTGCTTCCTGAATAGCAGAGAAAACATTCCTTCCTCTGCTCAAGCACTGATTCACGTTCTGATTCACATTTGTTTGTTGTCGTGTGGCAAACACCATTTGGCATGTTTACTCCTAGGTCTTAATTACCCTGCAGCAGTACTTTTCTCTTTATAGATCTTATTTCCTTTCCTCTTCTCAGCTGTGTCATGAAACAGCACCTAAATTAATCCCAAAATAGAAGCCTCCTTCTTCCTTCCATCTTCCCTCCTCTCCCCAGCTGTGTGCTGCTTCTGCTTCCCTTCTCACCAGCACCTGTGGGCCCTCCTCCAAACTCAACGTGCTTGAGCAGCAAGAAGTAAACCCAGGGAAGGATGAAGGTTTTAGCAGTAAATGTGCAGTCCTGACTGGCTTGGTGAGGAGTCCTACTCACAAACATTGATACCAGCACAAAGGAGGGAGCACACGTAATGGCATAGCTGTCAAGAAATGGGCCTCAGGAAAGCTGGGGGTGCGTTGGGTGGTGCTTCGTTAGCTGAGGGACTGCTTACCCCGGTGAACTTAACCACACAGAAGGCTGTCAGCAGCACCGACGTGGCCAAGCAGCGGTGAGAAAGGTAAGCAATGCATTGTCTTTGTCTCCTGAGCCACCAGCTCGATGTTCCCATCAGCATAACAATTTCTTGCCCCTTCATTGGTGCAAAAATGAATTCATGGGGCTACAGTGGAGAGCAGGCATTGGATGTTGTGTGCTTGGTGCCTGGGCTGTGGGACTGTATGGGCTGTAACAGCCTATATCACTGCTCCTCATGTCATCGAACCCCAGGGAGCAAACCTGCAGAGCATTTGGAGAGTTGGATGGGGAGACAGCAGTGGTCTGCTTGAGTTTGTCACGAGAGAAAGCATGATATGCCTGTACTGCTGGGTTTTGCTGGTACGCCTCTGCTTTTATGTGGATAAACAAAAACTTGGAGATATTAAGTCAGCAATTGGTTGTGTAAAAGTACTGCTAAACGTTTGTAGGCTTAATGTGGCTTTTGTGACAAAATGTAGGATGTGGTTGAAGCGCGGTTATTTTCAGCATTGACGCTCAGAGTAACAGCGTGCATTGAATGTGAAGCTGTGTGCTGCTGTTGTCTGCCCTGCGCCGAAGAATTCATAGCATGCAAGATCAGATCTCCCCGAGATGGCCCGCTTTGCCTCGGCGCTGTTACCCAATCACTCTTCATTCTATTCATTCCTCAGCCCCTTATTTATACCTCTTCCTGTTTTTCCCCCTCCTTCCCTGTGTATTTGAACACAGCCCGTTTCCTTCTCTTCCACTGCAATATACTGGTGGCACTCATTTGTTTTTCCTCCCACCTCCAAATGACTCGGATTTTGTTTCCCCTTTAGGTAATTTTTACTGTTGACTAATTGCAGTCACGACTTAGCTCTGCTCCACGAGCTCCACAAGCTTAATCTTCTCCAACTGTAGCAGGCAATCAATCCTATAGGCAGTTTTGCAAAATAATGTAGCAAAAAAACACCGGGAGGAAACTAACAATCTTCCCCTGCCCAAAATAAACCAATATACAACCCCGAATTTCCCCACCACATCCCGCACGAACGTCCATCTTCACACACAAATACAAATATTTGCAATGCTCTGAGATTCCTGTGGGCTCTTTAAAAGAAATGACCTTTTTTTGCTATCCTGGCTTGCAAAGGAAAAAACAATTTGAAACCCAACGAGCTTCCCCTGCACTCGCCCAAGCAGACCACACAGACTGCAGTGTGCGTGTCGGAGGGACAGCAAAGGGCTGTGCTGTAAGAGGAGTCTGGAGGGAAGCCATGTATAGACAAGGCAGATGAGGAGCATGACAACTGGAAGCTGGTTCATTCTCAGCTTTCTCTGCAGCATTTTGGGAAAGAAATTGAGCTAACACTCCTCCTACCTTGAGGCTGTGCCTTTAGGGAGCCATTGTGTTCGCTCCTTTCTTTGCACAGAGGCTAAATTGATCATTTCATAACCACGCGGTGTTAATGCGAGGAAAAACATCTGCTTTTTAACACTGGAAAACACAGGCAGAGTTTGTTAGCTGTGTGTATTGCAGGTGGTGCCCCAGCTTTGGGAAACTCATTTTTGTGTGGGTTTGGGAGGTTTGAAACAATGATCTCTGCTGTTCAGAATGTTGGGAGCTTTGTGCAGCAGGAACAGGGCAAAGCGTAGGGAAAACACTTGTCCATGTACCTTTTTGCTCTTTCCTATTTATCCAGTGTACAAAGGAAACAGAAGGAAATCTTGTCAAATCAACTGGTTGTCTCTGTCTGCAAAAGCTGCCCCTCTCCTGCCTGCCCCGTCTTTCAGATTTTAATCACCTTTGTGGTATTTGGAGTGGTTTGCTTTCCACCAGAGAAGTTGTGACTTGTAGCAGTGGATGGATCGTCAATCAGGTTTCACATTAGCAAGGAAAATCAGAATAAAAGCCTGTCTGCGTACCCTCAGGTTCTCACAGGTTTTGTCTGTGAAACAGCTAAATAACCTCGCCAAGGTGCTTTATTTTGATATGCCCAATATCACGTTAACCAAGCAAATTAGGCTCGGATTACAAATACCTCTTGATGCAATGCGCTGCAACAACAGCATTTTGGTAACTGTGCATTTTTCTTGTTTTCTTCCTGAGTTGTTACATATATGTGCAATAAACATGGGCTGTCCCTTATACATCCAGTTGTTTTCCAGTTGCATACAGGTCCAGCTTAGCAGAGATGTCCTCACGTGGCTTTGCTTTCTGTCTCTCATTCCTTGTGGAAGTGCTGGGTTGGCACAGCGTGCTTTTGGCTCTTCTGTCTCCCTTAATTGGCATTTCATCTTGCCATGGGCTACTGAGGTCCCAGCATTTTTCTGCTGCAATAAATAATTCAGACTATTAGTGCACTAAGCACTTGCTCCAATGACTAAGCAGGATGTTTTGGGGGCAGTCTAATATGCCTTTTGCTACATGCTCGTAAAAAGTTGTTACTGAGACAGATAGGAACATTAAAAGAGTTTTTCATTTCTTCCTTGGGAATGGAATGGGGATTTGGGATCAGAAGGAAAGCGTTGGTGTGTATAGACTGAAGATGCTTTTATTCTTTGTGCAGAAGGTGTTTTTTCCCCCCACTCATTCAGGGGATCTGGGCATACTTGTCTCCTGATGCTTCTTTCCAGGGACTCATTACAATGAATGCGCAAGTACTATCAGATCATTCTTATTCAGCTACATGATTAACAAAATGGAAAGATGGAGTGATTAAGCAATGAAACTGTAGCTGTCCCTCGGGAGAACCTCAGCAGTTCCTACCTGATTCCAGCACTGCCTTCAGAGGAGCAGCACCAAGTGTGTCTGTACAGATGGAAAGGCTCTGCTGTTCACATTATGTGTTGTGTTTAGAACACAGAACTTAAAGGCGATACATATTGAATGACTGCTGTGTACAGTAACTGCACATCAGAAAACATAGAAGACATCAAGGTGCCACAAATTGCATCACAAAATGCCATATAAAATCTCAGTGTGAAAGCTCCAGGTGAAGGCTGTCAGTCACTGAATAAAGGAGACAGCTAATGAAATGTAGCATTTAAACTACCTGACAGCCAGTTGTATGGCAGAATGCTCCAAGCTGCTTTGCAGACATCCCTCTGATTGATGCCAGCCAGGAAGGTGGCAGACTGAGTGCTCTGGTGTGTACCTGGTGTGTGTGCTCACTGCTTACATACAGCACAAGAGGGTTAGCATATGCAGCTCAATGCTTTGTGCTGGGAAGTGCCCAATAGGTCCATGTTTCTAAGACTTCACACGGGAAGTTCTGTCAAGGCATGTGCAAAAACCAACCAGTGTGCGCTGTAGGAGATCCTGGTAAATTCAGAATAACATACTTGTGATGTAATTTTCACGCACTCCAGTATGAGACTTTGAAGTGTTACTGCGGATCATCTGTGACTTCTGGAATCTGCATAACAGATATTTGAAGATAAAAATCTGTGGGAAAACCAAGCGGGTGAATGCTGCTTATGTAAGGAAGCAGCTAACTAATAAGGGCCTTTGAGAACTGGCACTCCAAGAAGAGCAAGAATATTTTTCACCCACTTGAGCTTCATTGGTACTAAATAATACTGCTCCATTTTCTACTGTTCCCATTTAGAGCTGTGTGTGTGTTTCCTTTGGCAGGTGGGGCCAGTAGAAAGCTTGGAATGGTTTGGTTGCTTTGCTGGAGCTGGAGCTGCTAGTGAGGGAAGATGGGGATTTCTTTTAGAACACAGAACTGATGGTGGTGCTCTCGTTGGACATGGAACAGCTTTAAAAAATCATATTACTTCAGAAAGCCAGAAAAAGTGTTTGTGTGTGGAAAAAGCACTGGTATGTTGAGATGAAAGTGTGCTGTGAGCTGAGTGCTTGTCCAGATAAATGATGTGATACAGGGCTGGCTTTGACCCTAGCAAATCTTGACTCGTTTGCTGTCTGTTAGTTGGCCTGAATTTAGGTAGGATAAAGTGGATACCCTCTGGTTAGAAAAAGATGTGAAGAGATGCAGCCTGTTGCTGATTCCTCTTGTCCTGCTGTGTTCAAGTAAGGGCTTTACGAAGCTGTGTAGCCATTCCAAGTGGGATCCTTTTCTTCTAGGAGTTGAAAACAAAAAGGACTGCTGGTAAGGGATTTCTACTTATCCCTTCCTTCTTTTACTTTATGCCTATTCTGTTTTATGATCTTTATGTGCCACTCCCCTGCACACCCTTGCAGCCTCCAAATGGTTTCAGGTAACCATAGCAGTCAGATACTGCTTGTGCTGTCTGTAAGGCTTCTGTAGAAGGCAAATATTAGAGAGGTAAGAGGACAGAACAAATGTCAGCTCCATTTGTCTCCAGAAAGGCAGCATTGTTCTACATTTCATTGCGTGCAATATGAAGGGATTTGTCTAAAGAGGGTCCTTTATAAAAAGGGAATTGTAGTTGAGGAAATTGTATGCTCTTCAGTTGCTGCTGTTTCAGAGCAATCTACACCAAAATGGTGTTTTTTGTAGCAATCGAGTTGGCCTGAGTTCTGAGGCACATCTTTATTTGAAGTATCTTTATCCTACGTGTTAAAGTAATGAGAGATGGGTAGCTAATGAAGGAAAGTACTGTTAGCATCCAAAGGAGAGCTATGTGGATGGCCAGTGGTTTAGAGGGGAGGGTGTATGAGCAGTGGCTGAGGACCCTTGGTTTTTTGGGCCCCAGTTCTGGCCATAACTGGGGTGGGTGGAGGATGTTACCCAGCTGTTGCATGATAACTTGCCCAAATGCTCTCTACAATTACTGGTTGTGGTTGGCTCAGGGATCACCCCCATGGCCAGGCACAGAATTGGAGGCAATCTGTTTTGTTGGGTGTGTGTATAGTCCCAGTGCAAGTCTGCGTGCTGTTATTTCCTATCACCTGCTTCTTTTTATTGTACTGATAGAGCATCTCATGCTGAGTGTGAATGTTGTCCTAACATGTGTAGGATGTTTGTATTTCATACTGTGTGCAACCAGAGCAGACCTACACAGTGTCCGTGTAGTGTGTCGAGTTGAAAAGATCTTCAGCATCTGCAGTATTGAACAATTCTCAGTCTTCAAGAGTACAAGTTTCCTAAAGTCCCTGATGTTTAGTCTCTGATAAAATGGTCTTTTAAAGGTGGATAACCCATTCCACAGAAGAACATGTTGAGCATATTTTACTGACTGATAACTCTTAATGTCTTCTGTAGTGCCATACGTCCATTTGGTCTGGAAATCTGGGTAGATATCAAATTGTTTGCTTATCTTTTGGGATAAAATTGAGTCTTCTAAATTATTGAGTATGCTCTCATGTTCCAGACCAGACCCGAGTGGGCTCTGTGTGCTAAAAGCTACTCATTAGTAGGCAAACTGATAGCTGAGTGCATTTATTATTGATGCTTTAATGGGAATTTCCCTGTCTGAGGAAGGATGATAGGCTGATGGAAGGAGTTTGCATGGAGACGCGATGTTAGAACATTGTGCATTTATTTCTGGGGATGTTTGTTACCATGTGTGTCATTGATGGAAGCAGCTTGACTCTTGCCTTGCTGCCTTCATATGGTTCTTATAGGCAGGTCCTATTCCTCCAGCTCCCTGGATCAGCCCCATCAGCTCCCCAGCTGCTGCCCTGGGCTCATACCAGCTGCTGGGCACACACTCAGGCAGGGCCAGGAGCTCAGGAGAAGCAATGAAGGTAGGGCTGTGTCAGCCCAAATGGAAGAAGACCAGTTGAAGATGTTGCAGAGGCACACCCGTGAAGCATTACTCATCTGCAGTATGTGATTGTTGAGTTTCCGCTGTGATTGGAAGCTTCTGGTTGAAATGGATTTTAAATTAAGCCAAGTATTTAAGGAACAATAGGAGAGAGGAAAGAACTGTAGCATGAGTCATAAGTGTGGAACCTTCCACCGTTGTATCCATCTGACTGCTGGAATCCTGGGGATTAGGTAAAAGAACAACTGTAGCTCCCAGTGTGTCAGTGCCTCCTGTGTCCATTGTAGTTTGTTTATTGGGTAAAAGAAACAGTGTGGTCATCGAATCTCACTGCTAGGATACAAACCAGTTAGTTTATAACCAGTGTTTCTAAGTGTGCAGCTTAGATGTTTTGCTCCATAAATGAATGTGCAAGGCATATTAAAAAATGCAAAGAACACCCTCAATGTATTACTCTAAGTTAGCAGTGCGATGGACAGTGAAGGAAAGGGAGGAGGAGGGTGCCACATATACAGGCATTTTTAATAAACACCAGGTGAAACAGTGGGATGGTTGTACAAGGACGTGGGCTGGGATGCAAGACCTGCAGCCTGCCTGCAGTGGCTGAAGGAGCTGCTGGGTCAAACAACGAGGTAAATGGTTCTGCTGGAGGCCACCAAGTTATGGAAGCCTCCCCAGCCTCAAACTGTGATCAGTCAGCCTGTCAGTTTGCCATGTGGACCATCTGTGGAGAAGGGGTCTATGGAAATTTCAGCCTTCCATGCCAACTGAATGCTCAGAACTTGGTTTCAGGGATCAAAAATGGTTTTCTTAGCTTGGCTTCCACCACCTGCTGTCCCTGCTGGGCCTGGTGGACTGCTGGGAACTTGGAAAACCCTTCCATTGATGGAACTTGATGCCCACTGGTGTGTAATGGCATCAAGTGACCAATTCAGCAGTTCCTGCAACAGCTGCCAGAATGACGCTTAGCTCTTCTGTAACTCGTCAAGCAGACACTTGGGCATCTTATAAACATAATTAGATACCAAAGCAGGAGTGAAATGCTGAACTGCATTAATCTCCTTCTTCCAAAAACACTTGTAGTTCTACACTGAGGCATTTTCTTAAACTCTTGCATTTAACTTCATTGCTGTTTCTTTAGAGGTTCAGCAGTGACATACTCACAAAGAGGACTTTGCTCTTAGCAGGTTTGAGAGGGTAATGCTGTGGACTTGAAATCTACCAGCTATCTAGGAAAGCTGCTCTGTGAGCAGTGGTGAGTAGTTTGGGTCACTTTACATTGCCCTGTTCTATGGGCTTTGATTTCATTTAGGCAATGCAAATACCTTTGAAATGTGTTTAAATTTCCTCCAGAACTTAGGACTAGTGTGATTTAAGCAGTGCATAAAAGCAATCACTTTGATATTTAGTTGGATAAATACTTCCATGCTCAGTCTGCCCTCTACCTCCCTCATTTTTAATTAGTCCTAGCTTTCCCATCTCTTAATGCTTCCTTAGATTATCTTATGTAAGAGCAAAGCAGATCACAACTGGGATTGTATGGACGGTGACACTGCAGCTGGGTACGACTCACCTTCCTGTCCTTGCTGGTCACTCATTTCCACTTCAGTGTCAACCCCATGTGTTTGTGCAGCCTCGTGGTGAACCGAGTCGGGAAGTGATTCAGCAGGAGGAGGACAGCCCTGCCAAAACTGACCAGCTGCCTGCTGTTGGCTTGGCTAGGCTGGCATAGGAGCAAAGAGCTGGCAGAGAAAGGGGAGGAGTGCTTAAGTTTATTCTTCTGCTGAGCAAGTAATAATGGAGCCAAAGACTAGAAACTAAGGCTTTGCCTGGAAGTAAGAGAGAGGGGATATGTAAGACATACACAAGCAAGTTGAATTAGAAGTATTTGTTACTTCCTAGTTCATTTTCTTGAGTTTATTTGAAATCCATGTGTTGATTTAGCCCAGGTCAGCTCCTTACTTAGTTAAGTTAAAGCAATAAAGTACTGAGTAAACAAAGCATACCCGTGGCAGGGATGCTGATGAGGTGTAGGCAGCCTTCTTGGTTGCTCAGGCTTCCCGCAATGAAACAAGGTTTTCTGATGCAGTTCCTGGAAGGCAGTAGATGTGCAGGTTACAGCCTTTTTCAGGAGCACTGTGGAAGTCAACACGAAATATGGGTGCATCGTTTGATGCTGGATTTTATGCACGCTGTCATTGAACAGCTGAAGTGTTCCATCAGGTTTTCAGTGCTCATATTTTTGAGCATGCTGCTCCACTGACACAGCCTTGGGCCCACTGGGGCCAAACGTGAGGAAGAAGACGAGGATTGCTTACACTTGAAATATTTGCCATCAGCTTTTCCAGTTCTATTGGATTTTTCTCTAATGCCAGAGACAAACTGCAACCCCACAGCGAGGTAGTGTATGGCTTGCAGATAATAGCGATAGGGTTGAGATTGATGTGACAACTTGAGAATTACTCTCAATGTAAAGTTATCTATGAGGGCATAATCCAACCGAGCAACTTGCTGTTGCTGAGGAACTTCCTGCACGCTCTGCTCTGCTCTGCCTTTCCCCTCCTTCCCCAGCTGGGTTGGTGCTGGCACCTCTGAGCTTTGTCAGCTGGTTTAACTCACTAACTAGGCAGAAAATGAACCTGGCAGAAGTGGAGAGCTGCCTGCTGTGCTGGTGAGATGCTGAGCACAGAGGAGGAAGTAGAACCACAAGGCTGACAGCAAAGGCAGGGAAGTGAGTGAATCTTCTTTGATCCGGCTTTCATCTGTAACTGTGTTGAGCAACTTCACTTTCAATAAAGGCAACATGGGTAAGGAGCATTGCTTATACCATTAACACTGTGTGTGTATGCGTAAGGTATCTAGCTATAGACCTTCTGTTGCAAAGGCTGTCTTCTCATTATGTCACCTGTAATACCCAATCAAAGCTAAGTCTCCATTAATGGCTTTAAAATTATGGCAAATAGGTGATTTTGGGGTTATAACTAGTGGTAAGAATCAGGGAAAATGTATATTATACTGAAGACGAAACTCCATCAGTGTTGTAGTCAGTGAAGCAAGAAGGCAGGCTGAGATATGTACTTCTGTGTCAGAGAACTCCCCAAGCTTCACGTACCCAACAGGCCCAAAAATGAGGATGCTCCATTTGAATTCTTGTTCAATAACAGGATGCAAGGAGCAGGAGTGATTTTTACAGAATATTTCTT
Source organism: Coturnix japonica (assembly GCF_054131305.1). Lineage (NCBI taxonomy): Eukaryota > Metazoa > Chordata > Aves > Galliformes > Phasianidae > Coturnix > Coturnix japonica. The sequence continues at coordinate 16,345,153 of NC_140676.1, read as the reverse complement.
TTGCCATCATTCTGTGTGCCAGGTAAATGCAACCTACTGTTCAACAAGCTGCTTTAGATTGAGAGAGGAAGAAATCTTCTCCTGGGAGCCGTCCTGTGCTATGAGAGGATGCTGCAGAGCTGGAGGGGTGCCCCTGGCAGGCAGCAGCTGGATGCTGTGCCCTTTTCTTTGGGTTTTGGGGCTGTTTGGGGCTCAGGGCTATGTTGGCTGTGAGCTTCCAGATGCTGGAACTGCTCTGGGCTTTAAATCCCCATTCAAACAAAGCAAAACACTGAATATTCATGATACATCTTTCTCTATTGTATTTGCATCTTGGACTGTTATGTGCTGCAGTGGTCTCCAGGCATTAGCAGCGTACAAAGCAATAGCTTAGGGACTTTTTGCTGAAAGGGGGAAGGACTAATGCACATCCTTGATGCTTTTGGCAGTTTTGACCATGCGGCAGAAGCCATTGGTTGAGGCTTGCCTTCTCAAAGTCAGGATTTGCAGTGGGAAATGAGGACGAGGAGAATGCATTTGGCAGGAGGATTTGTCACCGCTCCTGGGAGCTGCATTCTTATGGGGGGACTGCTGTGGTAGCATCAACTATCGTGATTCCTGCTCTTCTTGGCCAGAGATCCAAGCCATATTGAACTTCATGACTTGCAAGCCCTATTACAGCCAACAAATTTCCTGTTGGGTTTTGTCTGTTGGTTTGCTACCAGGGAGTTCTCCAGCAGTAATCAGTGAAAATGGCATTAAGCTGCTTTTTTAATGCCAAGTTTGAGTAAGCGAGGCTGCCTGCATCAAACAAAGCGCTCTGTCATCGTTTCCAAAACAAAAAGTTGAGGAAACTCTCCTATTCAGGTCAAGTTCCCCCTCAGCCCTCTGGCACAAGAGAAGATGCTGACAAGTGTGATGCTTTGATTCACAGTGCTATCTGGTACATAGAGAGATAAAAGAGCTTCGGTCTGATCTGCATAGACAGATTTTTAACTGCCTTCCTCAAAGGTGGGTGAATAATCACTTTGCTTCCTTGGCATAAGGGAAATCACATCCAAATTTGTTCAATTACACGGGGAGAGAGGATTTATGGTTACCTTAGTAAACAAGCAAAAACGTTTACAAACCTAAAGTAGTTATTTTCACAATGGTATGCGCTTTCCTGCCTGTATAAATTCTGTGTAATGCTCCAAATTCTATGTGGAAACAAGGCTGAGCATAAAAGAAAATAATGGGCATTATTCTTTCAGCCACACTTCTCAGCACCGAGCAAACTAATGCATTTATCTCAAGGAGAGGGAGCGGAGGAAGTCTGCATGAAACCAATCCGAGCTGTTAAGCTGTAGCAACAAGGAGACATTAGTATTTAAATGAATGGTTCGAGTAAATTCCAGTCAGTTGGTGCTGGGCTGTTTGAATTTCCCCTAGATTTAAAAGGAGAAAAGCAGGAAGGATTTCAAGCAGCTCAGTTCATACAGAAATGACCTGCAAATGGGATTTGAGAGAATAATAGCCATCAGATTACAGGAAAATCGTGCCAGAGCAGCAGCTCTGCTTTGGATGCATTTATGCAGAGTGGGCAGCAGAGAGAGATGAAGAATTCCCCACTGCAAACTTAGCAGAACCCCTGCGTAATGCACTCATTTTATTCCCACTGACTGCTAATGCACTTCAGCTGCTTCTAGCACTGCTACGTTAGGAAGCCTCGCCTTGAAAACTTTTATATCTGCCTATGAGGAGTGTGTAAATATTAGTGTTTTCTCCCACCTGTGCCTGTTCTCAAGTGCAGCCGTATGTGGTACGTGCAGGTATTTCCTCTTGGTCTTGTTCTGTGTTGGAGGTCTGGGGGTTGGACCTAAGGCTGAATAGCTGCATCTGGGCAGCAGCGCAGGCGAGTGAAGGTAAGAGCTTGTAACAGGTGTTGGGCAGGCTACAGGAATCTAAATATTCTAATGAATGGCACTTGCAGTAGTTAATACTAAATAATGCAAGCTATCATTTTTAATTCAACATAGAGAATTTGTGATCACGTTTTTGATCTGAAGAAATATAAGCTACGCTATCACGTAGAATACCTTGTGTGCGTGTGTGTCCCGTGTCTTGTTCCCTCGTTCTCTAATAGATTCTTTGGTGTTTGAGATACTGGAGGCTAAAAAGAAAGTCATTTCTCTAAAAGCTTAACAGGATCCGTTTTGTAGCAGCAAATGAGCATTAGCAGCCTGTAGGAACACTGCCGCTCTTGCACTCAGGCTTGACCTTGCACAGCAGCTTACAAAAGAGGAAGATTCCCAATGTGTGCGTGCAGAGCCCATCGCGGGGCTGTTTTGAAGCATCTTTTGACATCAGATGTTTACTCGAAGGGGGTTGCACTTGTCCTGACCTCCCCTCACCTCCTCTGCAGCTCACAGTCAGTTCTTCTGCTCTTTATCTTTAAGACACCCAGTCGTTCTTTGTCCCCCTGTGCCACCTCCCACTGCCCATTTGTTTGCTATTTGATTTCAGTGACAGATCTGAAGGGAATTTGACATTTTAAATCTTTTTTTGAGAGTCCAGCCATCATGAAGGACTGTTTAATTGAAACTAAAATCAGAATGGCTTAGGGAGCATTGAATGGTGGTGATACATAAGAGTTAGCTCCTCATCTGTTTTCTTTCCTCCTGCACCAGAGCCTGGCAGCTCGCACACACACTGCAAGGTACTTCAGCTACGGAATGTCCTTCCCCAGGATGTTGTGGATACTAAATTTTACATGAGTTCAAAAGGTAACTGGGTAAATGGATGAAGGAAAATTCCATACAAGGCTGTCGAGTACAAAGACGCCGTTGCCTTTTCAGGAAGTCTCCGAGCTGCTCAGTGCTGGGCTTTGAGGGTCTGGAGAAAGTGCTGGATGTGCCCTCGGTGTCTGGGATGCTGCCAGGAGCACGTGAAGGACGTGTGGGATTTCTGGTCCGCTCTGCTGGGCTGCTGTTGTGTTTTACAGCCATGTTTGTCCTCTCTGAGGCTTTCCTTGTATTTATAATCCTCCTTCTGATCTTCTTTGCCCTGTCTTTGATATCTGGCAGTTCTGTTTGATTGGCAGCTGTTGGCTCTGTGCTTTTGAATCTCATCAGCCGAACCACATCATCCCTTCTTAGATATAGTCTGTTATATTTAGTTAATACTTGAAGTTAATACTTTATTCAGCACAGATGAATCACTTTTCCATGGCAGTCACCTACTCTGTCCCTGACTCTGTGGTTTGGAGTTGCATTCTGACCCAGTGTCTCATAAAACCATTTTCTGGAGGAGTATTTAAAAGATGTAAAAAAGCTTTTTCCCCAGAATTACCTGACACTGACCTGCCCTGTCTTTCCATGTCATTGCAATGTAGTGCTGCAATGGCTAAAAGCAACCACTTGGCTACTACCCCCACAGCATGTGAACTGAATGAATGTGAAAGTCTGTAACCTGCCTCACCTCCATCTCTCAAAAATAAAAACACAGGAAGAGAAAATGATCTCTTAAAGCTCTCTCACTAAACGCAGGTTGGGGTTTAAGTGTTCTTGGCAACCACACAACTGGAGCTGTGCAAACCAGATGCAAGCTGGAAACAAAGTGTACTGTGCAGCACAGAAGCAGCCAAGGGCAGCAGACAATGTGCAGCCAGCAGGGCTCTCCTCCAGCTTGCCATTAGCCAGCAGTGATACTGAAGCTCAGCATCACACTTAATTCTAAGAGTTGCACATCTGTGTTCATACAGCAACTTGTGTGCAGGGAGAAGGAGCACAGCCACTCAGTGATGCCTGCAGACCGCTGCTGGGGGGCCACGCTCCCACTCCAGAGCTCTCTTCTCTAAAGGCATCTCTCCATCAATAGCACTTGTGCTGCAGCACTCAGCATGGCTTCCCAATCACAGAGCGCTGCAAGCCCTGACCCATCTTTCTGCCCTGCTGTTAAGGGGACTGAGCCTGGTTAGCTGTGTTCCTGGTGCTGCTTCTGGTCTGGCAGAGCTGCCTGATGCAGTGCTAGCAGCCTTGTGTTGCATTTCTTTGTGCTCTGGCTCATCTGACCACTGTAAGTTGGTTTCTATTGCACTTTTCTTGCTTGAGATGTGCATAGCATTACGTTCTTGCTTTTCTCAGTACAAAGTTGAGTGGTACTACATGGGGATGTCCAAAGGTGAGGGTTGGCCATTGGCAGAGCTGAAGCATCAGTTATTTTCTTGGAAGCAGTCCATTTTTCTATCACTTCCACTCTCTGCTTTTATGTAAAATGATGACATATAACAGCAATATATAGAAGATGCTCTAAGATTTATTTTGGAAATAATTTTTTCTAAAGATCAGCGTGAATTCTGAAACAGACCAGAGTTAAAATAATATCACGAAATGTCAAAGCTGGTAAGGCTGTTTCAAAGAAAGGCAATTTTGACTAATGGCCCACGTATGTGGCTTAGCATTTGAGTGAAGATTGCGTTTCTGGTTATGGTGGGGAGGTGGAACAAAGCTGTTCCCCCGCTGCTTCCTGCTGGGACGTGGTGCCTTTGCAGTAGCTGTGGGCAGAGCGGGGTGCAGAGTTGCCCAGTGTAGTTCCCATTGCCAGCAGAGCTCTCCACCAACCCTGTGCCTGGTATATGCCCTCCATCCTGCTGTAGGATGCTGTACTGGGGCAGTCACTGGGACCATCTATTTGAACACCAAGAATCCCTTCTTCCAGAGCCATCAAGGCCATTCCTTAAAATATATTACTCCTGGGGTTGTTCCTTTTCCTTTTCCACCTTCTACCACCAGTCGCACATTACACGCAATCCAATATTTAAGAGCTTTTTCTTTGCTTCTCTTTGTTGTTGTTTTTTACTACCATACAGATTGTTGCTCGTTCTTGTGTTGCCATCTGCCAGAGTGTTTGTAAGGCAATTATAATTAATAAGTGAATGTTCTGCTTACCCTCGTGCTAAGGGTCAGTCAAAATATATCACAGCTGATGCTCCTGCTTGCCTGTAGTTGAGTATGAGGCCCATTCGGGATCACCAGAGGTGGGATGTCATCCCATTTCTGCATGGGTAATCTGCATGGGATCTCAGCAGTTAGCACAGGCCAGTGTTGCTGGCAATGCTACAGGCTTGGGGCAGAGTGGCTGGAAGCTGTGCAGAGGAAAGGGACTTCAGGCTGTTGGTCAGTGCTTGGCTGAACACGAGCCAGCAGTGTGCCCAGGTGGCCAAGAAGGCCAATGGCATCCTGGCTTGTGTCAGCAAAAGTGCAGCCAGCAGGAGCAGCGAAGGGATCATTGCTCTGTGCTCAGCTCTGGGGAGGCTGCACCTCGAGTGCTGTGTTCAGTGTTGGGTTCCTCACTGCCAGAAAGACACTGGGGCCCTGCAGTGTGTCCAGAGAGGGGAACAGAGCTGTGAGGGGTCTGCAGCACTGCTGTTATGGGGAGCTGCTGAGGGAGCTGGGATGGGTCAGTGTGGAGAAGTGGAGGCTCAGGGCAGACCTTACTGCCCTCTCCAACTCCCACAGCTGCACAAACTGATCAAGTCATCTGGGACTTGTGGCTAGAAAAGGACAGGATATTGTGGTGACAACTTCTTTCAGACATTCTTTAAATAAAAGATGCAGAAAGTCCATCGCTTTTGAGCGCAAATATCTGCAATAATTTTATCTTGTATAATGACAATCACTTGAATTCTGCTACTGGGCTTGATAAACATTGGTGCCTCTTTCCCACAGGACCCCCCTTGCCTTTGCATTGCCAACCAGCGATGCTGTCAGGAAACGCTCCTCTGCATTTCTTTTGCTTCTGCCAACCTGTGATCTTGAAGCTCTCCTGCAGCAGCAACACGCAGCACTTCAGTAAGTCCTATTTATTGTCAGATGCATGGCTCTTGTTTAAAAAAAAAACACACAGAACCTCTTGATCCCTAAAACCTTCAATTATTTTCCCATTAGAAACAAATATCCTCCAACTTCAGGCCTTCCTCTTTAATCTGTAAAGCACAGCACACAGTGTGGTTTCCTTGTTGATTTTAGAGATAACTCTTAGCCTGTAAAAGGCCTTCTGCCTCAAGACCTTTGAAAAGAGGTTTTTAAAGGGATGATGGAGTGCAGCTGCCAGAAGAACAGACATGGGGATGGGGAGGATCCCACAAATGGTTCCAATGCAGCTCGGCGAGGAGTTTGGTGGTGGGTGGGGAGTGGATTGGAACTCAGACCGTAATCCCAGTGCAAGGTCTGGGTTTAGGCTGTGGTACAGTTGCACAAGCCGCCATCTGAAGGTTTGGGGTTGGGTGGGTTTTTGCACTGTTGCTTTTGATTTTCTCTGCTGCTGCAATACTGCTGATTCTCCTTTCCCCCTCTGTCCCCACATCCATATTTATTGCCACCTGGGGCTTCCCTTGCTTTGCCAAGAGGCTTCCTCTATCAGACTATGTACGGATACTCAGGAAACTTTTGTCAGTGTGGGATAGCACCAGAAACATACATTTTCAGCAGGTGTTGACGTAAGAGAGATTGTGTGTTATAGAAAACAACAATAAAAAAGATGTAGTGACTTCTCTGGGTGTGCTGACAGGTGCTGCTCCTTTCTCTGCCCTCCTCCCAGCGCTGCACGCTGCTGTGGGCATGGTAAGCCCTGTGTGGCCAAGTCTGAAGCCAGCAATGTTGTCAGTTCCGCATGCAATTGACAGACCAGTGTTTTGTAACCTTTCAGGGGCACGCTGTGTTGCTGGGGAGGTCAGCACAGCATGCAGGAATGTGTTTGGGGCTTGGTTTGTATGATCTGGCCACACGACCAGCTCACTTCTGCACTGGGCAGACTTATTCTGACCTCGTTATTAGAACCAGAGCAATTAATGCAGAAACATACTGCCCTTGCTGATCTTTCTGTTCTTCAAGTGAAGGAGTAGTGTTCCAAGCATGCCCAGGATTTCAGCCTACGCAGCAGCCCTTGGGATGTCTTCATCTTGTGGTGGCAGAACCTTTTTGAATCAGTGGCTCAGGAGGAGCAAGTCCTTAAATGCACAAATAACAGATACTTGCTTTTTGAGAGCCCTTAAGCGTGAGCCAGCCGCTAACTGCTGGCTTTCTCAGCATGTGTCTGTTCTATTTTAAACAGCGTATTCATTCTGAACTTTGTATTTTTTAAAGCAAACAGAAAAAAAAACGTTTTGACTTATAAACTCTCCTTCTCCAAATCTCTTCTCCAGCACATCTGTGAATGTATATTAACAACATAAATATATCCAGACAAGAAGGCACACTCCCAGCACAGGTTCATTCCTTTCCTTTCAACCAGTGTGTGCTCTGTCTACAGCTCAAGGAGCCCATTCTGAAAGCAAAATAATTACAGCCTTCTGAAAGCAGAGTGCATCTCTTTCCTTTACCACCTATCAGCAGAGGGGTAATGCTGCTTCAAAATGCCTGAGTGTAGGAGGCAGGTAATTTTCAGGAGAGCCTGCGGGTGCCAACCATGTCCGAGCCCTGGGGTCTGCACAGCTCCTGCAGCGCCTTGGTCAGGGCTGGCACAGCCACAAGTCTGGGGCTGTGAAGTGCTGATGGGGGCTCTGAAACACTTGGGCTGGTGGTATTGAGCTGTGCTGCTGTGCTATGCTCCCGTGATGGGCAGTTTGGAAATGATGCTTCCTCTCTTTACACTGTGATGTAGAAATGATAACGTGCGTGCTTAGGGTGATGTGTTTTCACAGGTTTTTGTATCCAAGATACCCACCTGCTGATATGTGGATTAGCATTGATGTTGTTGGATTCTCAGTGTCTGACAGTTTGGTCTGAAAGCAAGGAGCAGCTCTCAGAGCACAAAAGGCAGCGATGTGCACAAGGATATGGACTCAGCAGCCATGCATGGCCCTTGGAGGGTGTACCTATAGCCAGCAGTAGAAGGAAAAACATCCCCTACATCATGGCTTTGGTTTTTGTGTGGGTTGCTTCAGTTTTGCCTCCTTGTCATTGGTGGCATTTAGAAAGATGGCCTCACTGTTACTGTGCCCTTCCACCCCAGGCTGTGGCTTGGGCAGATGGCACAGGTGGCCGTGAGCTGCTTGCACCTTCTGGCCTGTGGTGAGCACCCTGCCCCAGATAAATGGGTTTAAGTAGAGGCATATGTCTGGTTCCTGAGGTCTTTGATGATCCGGACGCTAGGAAACCTATCAACAAATAGATGCAACTTTCGGAACGTGGTGCTGCTCTGACCTGCAGCCATGGAGAGAAGGGCTGAAGCAGCAGGCACTGAGATCTGCAGCAGGCACTGAGATCTGCATTGGGCTCATTGCCTGCAGGAATGCCTTACAACACGGACTGTGGGTACTAGGATGTGTGAAACGCCTCCAACTTGAGTGGTAATAAGATTTCTTATTTCCTTAATACAGCTTTGTAAGATCATTTGTTTGGATTATAGAGGATACTGTTTCTTACTGCTAGACATCAAACTGAGTAACCTTGCAAGTCTAATGTTTGGGTGAGCCCTGAATGTTGTGAGTTTCATTTATCAGTAAGAAATTGGAATATTTTGTGTGATGGATTGCTTGGTAATTTAGAGGAACCTGTTCCCAGGGGTTCATCTCATCTCCATTACTGAAAAGCAACAGCAGCTTTGGCTTTTGCTGCATCCCTTTCCCAGCTCTGGTGAAACTGTGCTTCAGGACCCGTTGTGGAACCATCTCTGTAATGATTACTATTCATCTGGCAGCTGATTCCGAAGTATACACATTGACATAGTGCACTGTGTAGGTTGGTTTCTGCTGCTGCTGAACAATATTTCCATAACACTTTCCCCTTTTTCTTTTCTGCTGTTTTTACTTGATTTTCCTGTTCTCTCCGTCTACTCATAATTGGGTACAAACCACCCAAACTACATTGACTTGTACTGCAGGGCTATATTGTGCCTTCCCCACATCTGTGTCCCAGCCAGGATGTGGAATACAGAAATGGCATCTTTTTTAAAGTGGGAGCAGGAATACTCCATCTTCTCTAATTTACTAGTTAGAATACAAAACACTTAGGACTTTTAATATTCAAAACCTCCTTTTACTGTGATTTAAGGCATGCAGTGTTGGGCTTTTCTTGCTGTTGTATGTCTTAGCTTTTTATGGATGTTTGGCTGTTCATCTCAGTAATATAAGATATAGAAACAGAGCTGGTGTTCCTCTGTTTCAGACAGGATTACTCAACCCTGCAAGGTTATCTGTTCCCCTCTCCCGGCCCACCCATGTACACTGTGCTGAGTGAGCACTCGGGTGGGAGACCTGTTAGTGCCCTGGGATGGCAGAACTTCTCGCAGGGTTAAAGGCGGATCTGAAAGCCACATTCAGGTATCTGAAGTCTGCTGTGCAAGCACAGGCTGGCACTCAGCGGCTTCCCAGCCCTAAGCAGATGGTTTCAGCCCCTCTGTGGGTCAATAGGTTGGCAGTTCTCCCCGACTGGCCTCCAGTCTTGCAGTTCTGTGCCAGCTTGATGTGGAATATAGAAACACCATGCTTGAGTGTTGTATTTATTTCTCCTAGCTAGTCTATGGGAGAAAAGTAGGGCTTGCAGATTCCATCCGTCTGCAGCGGTGACAAATGAAACTCAAGGGAATGGTAAGAGATGTTTTTGTTTTTTCAGGTTTTCAGATTTACTGTTCTCTTCCAGCATTCCTTCTCTATTCCTCTCCCTCGCTCTATGGCCCTCCCTGTGTGTACGTGTGCTCACAGGTCTCTGCTCTGTCTGCATTCCTGATGAGAACAAGAGGAGGGAGGCAGCATCCAAAGCTGTGGATCCGGGGCCCTAAGACCTTGGAGTTCTAGAAGACACTTAAGAGCCCAGCAATATTGATGGGGAAGTGGTGCAAACTCTCATTTGTTCTTTCTAGGCAGGGAGCTTGTTCCACCTTGGTTTGTCTTATTCGGTAGGTAGGAGGTACAGGTGGCTTGCAACCACCTTCTCTTCAGGGGGAAGTTAGAGAACTGGAAGGACATGTTTTGTCTGTTCCTTTATACGCCGCTGCCTTGCAGAGCACCGAAATAGCACCAGCTGTAAATCTGTCAGGCTCAGGGCTCCAGCCCATGGCGTGGTTTCCCATCCTCAGCGCAGAATTCAGCCCTGAGGGTGCCGCACCGATGGATTCCTCTTGTCTCCCAGAGCAGCTGGAGGGCGTTGCATGGGAGGAGCTCTTGGATCAGGGAATTCAGCTGGGAGGGTTCTCTCTCGGCTCCGGGATGCATTTTTTCCACTTGACTCACTGAGTGAAATCTCAATAAGCGATAAAATTTCTAAAAATTATTGTTGAATCGGTTACAATAATAAAAAGCACATTTATCATCAGGAAGGGAAGAGCAAACTGAGGGGGGAAGATGCAGCGCAGAGGAGATCACCACCCTGCCCATGGCAGGGAGAGGCTGCAAGCAGCCGAGTGCACCGCTGTCCCACAGTCACCATGGTGCCTTCTGCCTTCCAAAGGAGTGCCCGGAGAGGCCTGGTATTGCCTCTGTGTCTGCACACAGGTGCCCCTGGGCTGCTCCACATACCTTGTGTGCATGAGAGGGAACGGCCCGCTCCTATGGAACCCACTTCTTCCCAGAAACAACACCAGCTTTTGTTCCTTCTCTTTGATTTGGCACATAGAGCAAGGAAGGAGCATAAGGTACTGGCACTGAGGCAGCCTGGTATGTGCTATAGATACAGCTAAGTACCCACATTAGAGGAGGTGGGGTTGTTGGCTTAAATATGCTTTTAAGATGATAACCATGAAAAGGCTCCCTTAATGCTTTTACATTTGCATAGTGTGTTTCCTTTGTGCATTCCTGATCCATTTGCCTAACTTCACCTGCTGTATCAATTGCCCTTCACTTATGGTTGGAAAACATTCTGGGCAGAGCTGTTCTGGCTGGCTGCCTTCCTGCTGGCATGAGGAGCCATGGGGTTACGCAGCTACACCATAGGCATTAAGCTTTGCCCAGGTGTAAATCATAGAATCACAGAATGGCTTGAGTTGGAAGGGACCTCAGCATTCACCTGTTTCCAGCCCCCCTGCCAAAAAAATCAAGCCAAGGTTCACAGTGAAGACTTGGGGCTCTGTGTGAAAAGCAGGTAGAGACAGGAAACTCAAGATGTGCTTGGCTTGGGGGTTAAGATAAGACTGTCCTTCCCTGAGGCCTGGTGTGCTACTTTTTAGGCCCGACTGTGCTTTTTCAGTTGAAGTTTAAATGACTGAATCCGATGATTCAGGATGGAAACATCAACACAGGAAGCAACAGCAACACAGAAGTATTTGTTTAATGTCCCTGTACGCAATTCTTTCCAAAGGCCAATTGTGATTTTTCACCAGCTTGCTTTGGTCTTCATCTTCACTGACGCTCACCTGTGAGATCGGTCCCAGCGCAGCTCTGTTCCAATGGTCCTCCTTGATGGTTCGTCTGGCCACAGAAGACTGATGAAGGCTGTGTGCTCAGATTGCTGGTGCTGCAGCGGCTGTCCCTGGAAACTTAACCAAGCAGGTCAGGCAAGATGGAAAAATCATCTCATAGGCTTCGTGAAGCTCCAGACTAATGCAGTTTGTCATTTTCAACCAGCTCCTGTGTTTCACATGAATCGGCTTGTAGTGCTTTTGGTGACGGGATCACCGTCCGTGGGAGCTGTGCATTTCCGCAGGCTGGCAGATAAGGAGCCTTTTCTTTACAGTGAGGCCTCCCATCTTCATTTCCTCAGTGTTTGTAACCAATTGAGCCTCCGTTCATTTCCATCATGTGAAACTAGTGTTCTCTGTTTCGTGATTTTGATTCATGAGCTGCTGAGTTGGTGATTATTAGATTGTGCTTTTCATACTGGGTTCTTTTTATTATCTAGTTTCATATTGTATGACACGGCATTGGCAAGAAATGCATTGCCATTCTTCTTACAGGACTCTGAACACATTTCAGATTCTGCTAATTAACAGAACAATCAGCTTCAGATAATCTCTGCACATAAATCTCCTCCTGTGAACAATCATGTCGTGTCATTAATAGATTTCTTAGGTAGTTGCCGATAGAAAAATCTTCTTTTAGTTGTGCTGTTCAGATGTTGAAGAGTTGCAGCCTACAGTATTGGTGCTATTTTTCGCCACTGTAAATCAAAGCAGTTCCATTAGCTCCATATTCTCCCAATTAGGAAATGGCATATAGGCAGTTATGTAAATACTTCTGATCTGCCCACTAATACTGAGAGCGGGGTGAGGGGATGAGAACAGAAAGCAGCATGGCTGAAATGCACCTGAGAGGCAGCAAGAGGCGCCTGGTGACACACAACCCTTCCTCCTTTCTTCTTCTGCAGTTGCTTCTTTTCAGCCTGATTGCTGTCTTAAACAGGGACACAGGCACACCTATAGTTTAAGCAGAAACGCTCTTTTTAGTAGTGCCTCTTGAGTCATTCTTTATATGACAGTTAACCATAGTTTGCAAAGCCTTTATTTTTATTCCATTAACTGCCATCCCTGGTTATGAAATGTGTGTTTTCTTCAGGGGAAAATAGCACATAACACCTTAACCTGAAGCTGCGTGCTACCACTCTGGTTTGTGTTGCTGTGCCATTCTGAAGGCATCAGCAGAACTCACTGTCCTACAGAGGGGCTGTGCTGGCCATGCTCACACACAGCTGGAGTGGTGTTCTTGTTCAGGACTTGATAAGAAGATGTGGGGGAAAAACAAGACACAGAATGAATGAGTCCCTCTCTGGAATTCTTCACATTCTTACCTCCCCACCCGGATTTTGTAAAACACTCCAAATATGCTACTGGGATGCGCAAGGTTGTTCTTCTTTGTAAACCCACATGGGATCTAACGATGGCTGGCTGCTTGTGTTTCTCATTGCACTGTGTCTTTATGAATGGTTTCTGTGGTGTCTTTCTGGTTTGGGTCTTGCATCATTCTTGTTTCATTGAGTTAAACTATTGCAGATTTTTTTCTTTCTCGCATTAGTGACTAGAAATCAAAGCTTTGGCAGGTACTGCTCCGTAACAAAAAGCAACAGGAGTGTTTTCTCCTGCTCACTGTAAGACTAATTGGCTGTAGAACAAAAACTTGAAGCCAGAGGGACTGAACTTGTCTAAAAATTGGTGTTACTAGGGAGACGTTAAATTAATCAACATGTATGAATTTGTCTTTTGAGTGGAAAAGGCATTTTTTCTGCATCTGAAGAAAGAGAGCACCTAACCAAGAAGATGCACTCAACTGTGTGTCCCTGAGTGATTCTGAAGACTTTGGTACCCAGTAGGTTGGTTTCAGTGATGGATACCAGCGCTCACCTTGGCAGTAGCGTCCTCAAGTCTGGCATCAGTCAGTGCTGGGTTAATTACCTTAGTATTGCTGCACAGAGATCAGTCTCCAGCTGGCTGTAATTAGGGCTGGATTGTTCCAAGACTTGAAGATGATTTTTATATTCACAGGATCCACAGTTTTCTGCTGCCCTTGTTTCCTGCAATGTAGGAGTACTTGTATCTCAAAGAACTGGAGTTGGGCACGGAGTTGGTGACACTGTACACACCTAATTCTTACCAGCATCCTTAGATCTATCCGCCTGGGCAATAAGCAATTCAAGTCTTGGGAAAAAAGGAGGACTTGTAGCCAAAAAACATTATTTCAGCTGATTGGAAGACATTGTGCATCTTTAGAAAGCATGGTGGGTTCTCTGATATCTGAGGTCAGTGCTCTGTAAAGCTTGGTGTTAGGGAGTACCTGTGTATGACCAAACTTGGATAGCAAGCCAGGAATGCATGTCAGCTGGAGCAGTCAGTGGAAGCAAGTAACTTAGTTACAGTGGGCCAGGCATGATCTGTTACACCTGCTTTGGTGAAATAAATCTCCCCGTGTTTTTGCTGTATAGGCACTTGCTTTTATAGATGCCCTGCTTTCAGGAGGCACTGTTTAATTTGCTTTCTCTTCAGGGCTCAGGTCATCATGATCTGTGCTCTGTGCAGCCCCTGGTGTCTTCAGCCCTTATTGCAACTCATGATCAGAAATAGAAGGTCTGAGAATTACTACTCTCTTTGGGGAATAAATAGTCTTCTGTTTAGTTTTGTTTTTTTTTTAAATAGTGCATTGATAATTCCGTGGTATCCAATGTACAAGATATATGCTAGTAACCGGGAAAAAAAAAAAAAAGCTAATTAATATGATAAAGGTAATTACCACCTGTAAATGGGTAATGCCAGCCCATAGCCACACTAGCCTGTTCCTTGAGAATAGGTAGCACAGGGCTGTGTTATTGGAGATGTAGCTGAGCCACTCATGGTGTGAGCAGTGTTTGGTCCTGGGGAGTCTGGTCCCTGGCTGCAGAGCTTGGGACAGTCTGTCCCAGTCACTGTGAATGACTGAGGGATTCTCTATAAGAGATGCTTGAGCAGGACTGAAAGTATTTAAGCAACTTGAGTAAGTCCCTGTGAGGCCTAGAGCTTCAGAATGCTCTCTCCTGCCACAATGCCTGCATAAAACTTGCTGCTGGGAGTTCTCTCCTGGCCACTACCTCTCAGGTGCAGAGAACAGCAGAGCTGTGCCAGCCTCTGTGATGTGCTGAGCCATGCAGCGTCATCTCTGTGGTTCTGAATGGTTATTTCTTGTCTTCACGAGCCAGTTCAACTTGATGGTCCAGGAGAAAACTGCTGTTCCTCCCCATCCACAGGCTACTGTGCTGCTGTTCCAAAGATGAGTTGGTTTGGAGATGTCAGGAGAAGAGCAGAGCCAATATGAGTGGTGAGGGTAGAAGGAGGTGAGCATCTCCATCTAATTGTAGCTCACCAATATCTGATAAGCATAAGGGCCTCAAGGAACTTACTACCAAACTCAAGAGTTGATACAGGGGCATGAGTTAGATTCCTCCTTTGCTTACTACGTGCAAAACTATTTCACAGTTGCACATCTTGTGATTACCTTCATGCATTTTCTTTTCAGATTCAATTCAGCTCCAGCAGTGGCTGTGCAGATACCTCTGAGCTCCATTTAGAAAATGTTCTTGCAGTGCGGTCTCTTAACTGTTATTGCTCAACGTTCTGCACGGAGCCATTCCTTGGTGCTGTGGCACTATTCACCGGGCAAACAGAGCTAATTAGTGCATAAGTGCACTTGCAGTGTTGCAAGTCAGAGGTGCAGAATGTACACACGAGAAGGTAAATTTTATTCTGTGCTTGGCAATTAACTTTTTCAATTTCCTTTTGTGTACTTGATTACCTTTCTAATAGAGCGTCAATGTATGTTTTGCTATTTAGACAAGAGCGTTTTATTTACTGAACTGCTGTGAAAGTTTATATTCTCTAAGCGCAGAATTTATAATCACAGATTCTGTTTATTGACTGAAAATAAGTCTGTTAGTCCTCGGGGTATCTAAATAGTTTCCTTGAAATTGCACTGTTATGCCTTTGGAAAAACAGCTGACAGGTTTCTGTAGCTGATATGCAGCTCTGTACATGCAAAGCTGGTTCAGCTCCAGCCATACACTGATAAATCACACTGTAGAATCTCCTGCCTGTGGTTTGGTGCTGGTTGAGTCAGCCTGGTAACCGGCTGTAATCAAAGGGAGGTGATAACTGCCCTCCTCCCCTCTTTCCATGGGCCAGCCCTTCTGCTTCCCTGCAGCTGTGCCTCTGCCCAGCCCAGGGAAAAGGTGGGGTGCAGGGAGGTGATGCAGTTCCTTCCCTCCCTCAGCAATCTCCTTTCCTCCCTTTTGGTTCCCTGCAGGGGAGGTGGTGGGTGTGGGCTCCCATTTGCACCAGCTGTGCTGGAGGTGCAGCTGGGCAGTGGTTTGTAACATCAAACACAAAAGCTGTGGACTTTCAACAGCTTTTACTGTGTTTATAGACCACGTGTTTGCAGGCTCCGTTCTGCACATTCATATCGGTGCTCTCAGCAGTACCTGCTGCCCTTCCTGCTGTGCCATCCCAAAGGAGGAATGTTTCTCCTGCTGGAATGTGATGGGAGCACGCTAATCTGTACTATATCGTTCTGTACTATCTCGGTGTGCTGTTATCTCAGGCTCTGCTGCAGTTGTTGTTTCTTATTTAAATGTCCTATCTCACTTGAGATTTAATGCAATTAGAACCAGCCTGTGGAAAAGGCTTTGCTTTCATGTCTGAGCTCTTGTTCCAGTCAAGTTGGTAAAACAAATCAAGCACAATACGATGTAAATGACAAAAACCATTCACAAGAGGCAGTTTTCCTGAGGAATGTAGAAGACATCAATGTACTTTCTTTATTTTGTTTTCTGTTTCTAAACTGGTGTAGGTCCAGAACATCTCCGCTGAGGTTTGCTGAGTACATCTGAGAGCAAGAACTGACTCACGAGGGAACCCAGATTTCACAGCAATAGACCTCACTCTCTACTCATGCAGCATTATTGCTTACATTCAGTTCAGCCAGCACTAGGCATACTCACCCTGTGTGCAAGGGAGTTTGCTATATGGCATCTTTTCCTGCAGTTATCTTGAATGGGGAGCTATGTGTAGAGTGCATTGTCTGAAAGGATGCATGCCCAAAACTACAGTGTAACTATATATGTTTCTGGTACACAGCAGTGGATAAAAGAATGCAAAAGGCAGAGTTATCTTGGTGTGGCTTAATGGCAAAATGACAGCAAGGCTGGTAGCCCAAGCTCTTCTCTAGCTGCTGTCTCCATTGCTTATGTGATTTCTGACAAATTCACATTGCTTCTTTAAACCTTCAACCTTTATTCTAGGTGTATAATCTTATTTTTAAGCTCCTCCTCATGCCTTTATTGTCCCTATTCTGTAAGTTTCTGCTTTGGGTACTGTTTAATTTCCAGAACATTTGTGCACAAATCCATATATTTTGTTGCCTGGGACTCTTTGGGTCGGAACAGAGGGAAGCAGTAATTTCTCCCTCTCTCCTTCCCCCATGCCTTTCTTTTTTAAAGCGGTGATTAAATGCTTAGAGTACAAATGCTGCACATGAATATTTATGAGAACTTTTATAACATTCAGCGGGGCAATGCTTCGTGGCAGGTTCTTTCTGAATGCACATAATGAAGTACCCATCATTTCTCCCAAGCTATGCCTGTTCCTTTCACATCTGAAGGCGGATTGATAGGAACTACAGGCGCTTCGGGGCGGATGGGCCACAGTAGTTGGTGATGACAAAATGCAAAGATCATTCATTGCCACATTGCCTACTTCTCTGTTAAGGTTCATGCTCAACATTTAGTAGGAATAAGTTTTTCCTGTGACATTTACGTTTAAGAAGTAGAAAATTACTAGGTGGGGATCTATTATCTGCGCTGGATAAATAGTTGATCTGTTCTGTGTTTATTAAGAAACAGGTAAATGTCTTCTGCCTGAAACATTAAGGCTGTAGGACACTGCCAAGCAGCTGGGGTATCTTCCTGTTAATACAAAGGAAGTTTTAGCCTCAATTATTTCCCTGCATCCTGAGAATACCTTATAGTGCCTACAGGGCCTCAAAATGCAATGGGCCCCACGGACTGGTAACTGTTTGCAATGTTTATGATTCATGGGGACTGGAGGCAGAATCAATCCTAATACTTAGATTTGATGCAGTTCTTCCATCAGACTCTTCACTCCAGCTGTCTTGTTGCTAGGGCTTCAGGTATTAAAACAAGTTACAGAACTCCATTTCTCTAAGGTAATGCATTGGGCAGGACAAGTAGTCTGCTTTCTTCCTCCTTTAGCTCAGCATTGCAGACCTTACCAGCCATGTTCCCTGATTTCAGCAAGCAGCCCTCTCATTATCTTGGTGAAGTCTCTCTCCTGCTCTTTTCCTTTCCAATTCTTAGGTCTTCCAAGTTTTAGCATGCAATTAGAACCGCGCATCAGCCAAAACTGGATTTCCAACTGCTGTTGCTTGTAAAGTGTAATACATTGCCATCTCTTCCCAAGGCAGTGAGTGAAGATCTCGTTTAATTTGTCGCACTTGAGATTCAAGCAAAATTCATCTGCTGAGCATTTCAGTCTATCTGCATGCATTGCAATTCATCTGAAAAGCAGAATGTGAGAAGAAGATATGCTTAATGTACCAGTCTTTTTATGTCGAGAGAACAAATTAAACATGGGACGTTGGAGATACAGGCCCACAGTCTATCTTCTGACTACACAATGCTAATTAGCGTTATGAAACTGTCCTTTTGTTAATCATGTTGAATTATATCAGGCTTGGAGGAATTCTATGCTGGAACAAAAGCACGTATTACAGTTTCTATCAAAACGCAGGCATTGGAAGCACTGTGAGCATGGAGGCTTCTTAGAGCTTTCCTGAGTGGTGATGATGTGAGCGATGATTTGAGGACAGGGTAATTAACACAGCCAAAGAAAGTGATGGTTGTAAGGGTTAACTTTCTGGGTATGTAAAGAATGAGTAAAACCAAAAAATGATAAAATCCTCCCACAGATCTACATAGAAACCTCAGAAATCCAACCCTGAATCTTTATGCAAATGGCTGTTTTTTTCTGCTGAGTAACTGCCTGATATTGTTGTAAAAGAGCTGCCAAGTTACCCACGAAAAGTTGGTTTCTTTTAAAACAGTTTTAAAAGTCAAAGCCTGGTTCCTTGGCTTAGCAAAATCAAGCATCTTTCTTCCTCTGTACGTCTTCTTCCCTGATACTGAGTTTGATTAGCGAGCTATGAATGGATGCATTCTGTTAGCAAGTGTGCAGAAGGTGAAACTTACATTCCAGATGTGTTGTTCATAAGGAAGTTAATGATGGAAGTGTGGTGTATCTTATGTGAGCGAGGCCTGGCCAGCTGGTAGGGCTGGAGCATGAGACTGTGTTCAGCTTGGCGTGCAATGGTGCGTACTGATCCTCGTCCTAAAATTGGGCAGTGTTTTTTTATCTCTTTCAGGAGCCTGGACTTAATAGGGCAGCTCCTTGACTGAGCATGCAGAGGAATCTATTAGCAAGGCAGAAGGGTTCCACTCTGCTCACCATTAATGTGAAGCTCCAGGAACACCTCGTCCTCTTCAGCGAGCAGCAGTCTGGGAGTGTTAATGACAAAGCACAAAGTCATTAGGGATTAAAGGCTGGAACAGCACTTTTTACTGAGAGAACTCAAGTGCTCAGTTTGCTTTTTGTTTGCTTTTGATGTAAAAAAGCAGAAACCAATAGCACTTTTTAAGCGTAGGAGCAAAAGAAATGAGCAAAAGAAACAAGTAACACCGTCTGCATAGTTGTAGCAATTACCATCACAGTTCACCTAACAGTTGGGATCCAGTGTACTGTTTATGTCATTAATTTCCCACTGCCAACATGTGTTATTAAGGCAAACTGGAGCTCACAACCTTAAAGACTGCAGTAGAGATTTCTCTGAATGAATGGCAGGGCTGAGGGCTCTACAGAGAGTGTGTCAGCTCTTTTGTGCACTGCATTTTGGAGCTGGCAAATCACATCACCCTCTTGTGTGTAATGGCTCTGAAGTGGTAACAGGGCGGTGTGACTTAGATCTCTCTGATCTGATGGAGTCCTGATGTTGTCTCCTGTGCTGCTGCACAGCCTGAGCCCAGGATCTCCGTAGGTAGCAGTGGAAAAGCATTGTGACTTTGTACCACTTTCCTGCACAGAGGCATAGGTCTCAGTCTCTGTTTCTCCCAGTCCACATTAGATATGTCCTTACTGTTAACAGGTGAGTTCAAGTAGCTTAGTGCTGCAGGAATAGGAGCTCACTCTGAGAGTCTCCAGGAGGGCTGGGAGGAGCAGCCTTGCACTGAGGCAGGTTGGTAGTGATGGAAGGTAATGATTGGTAGTGACGGAAGGTAATGATAGTGATGGAAGGTAATGCTCTGGGCTCGGCGTGTTTCTTGGGACAGCCATCCCTGTACTGCAGTGGACTGCAGCAGTCTTGTGTGGGAATGAGGAAAGTTGTCAGGAAGCCTTGTTTGAAAGGTAAAGAACATGGGTGAATGTCATTCAGCTTTCATCTTCAGGCCATGGTAGGTTAGCAAAATGTATGTTTGGCTAACAGCTCTTATAGGAAACGTTGATATGTTTAAAAAAGAACTAAAAAGGGAATTCTAAAGTCATTGTGGTTGACTTTCTTTCTTTTTCCCTTGATAAAGCTTGTTTGCAGTGCTTTGGTTCTGTTGTTTCAGATGTGGCTCGACCCAAGGAGTGAACACTCGCTTGACTTCAAGCCTGTGGCTTTCAAGCATGGTCAGCAGCCCCTTAATTAGGGTCGGAGAGCTCTGCCAACACTCCTGCCCATCTGTGGAAAGGACAATGCAGGGAGTAGCAGAGCCTGGGAGGAGCTGTGGCAGGGACAGGGGAGCACAGCGTGCTGATCTCAGTGTGCACTTATCTCAGTGGCTGCCACCTCTGGTCTGTAAGTGTTCGAATTCCCTCACTGCAATGGGATACAGCTGCATGGCAGAGCCCCTCCTGCAACAACTGGAATGCTTATGCAGTGTGGATTTTCCAGGGGCTGGTGATACCTTTGCAAGTGCAGGTAGGGAGTAGCATTGCTTCTCACCTTTGACACTGCTTGGGCCGCGTGGGGGAAGCTGGCAGAGAGAAACCGCAGCAAACTGAAACCTGGTATTGCTGCCCTGGGAGGAGTGCTGGGAAGGAGAAGTCCAGTAATACAGTCGTACACTACATTTAATCACATATCAGAAATTGGTTCTTATTATGAATGCAGAAGGGCTCACCATTTCAGTATCTGCCAATTCCTTTTCACTTGTGATGGTGCTTTTATCCCTAATAACATTCTTGTCAACAGTCGCTTCCCATTTTAGAGGGAGGGATTCTAGGTAAAAGATAAGAATATCTAAGGATACACAGGAAAATCTATTGTAAAGTGCCGTTATTGTTCTTCTTAACACCAGCATTAGAAAACAATGATGTTTAATCTTCTCACTTAGAGCTCCTCACTCATCTCACTTCTGTGGCTTATGGCTGCAGATGACAATTTATTGCGTTCTTCATGTCTGGTAAAATAGTTTATTGAGTTGAATAAATGACACGGTGATTAGAGCAGTAGTCTAAGCGAGAATGAGCTGCTTGAACTATCTTTGATGACCAGAAAATTACCTGTAGCTAGGTTCTCAAGATTATCAAAGAAATACTCAAATTAGAGTGTTTCTCTTTGATCACGGATGCAAAGAACAAAACAAAATGACTGCAGCAAGTAGAAGGCAATGGGAGGAGGCGGCTACTTGGAATGGGAAACTGAAGGAATTTTTATGAAGATTGAAGGCCTTTGTAGTCACTTTTCAAGTCATGCATTTATTTTTTTTCAAGAATTAAATTGCTTGGGTTAGTTGTGGAGAGAATTTCATATTATTTCCATCATCTCATCCTGATTCTTCTGTCCTGCTGTATGGCAGCATTCAAAGAGCACTCATCTTTTTTAAGACTTCCATCTGTCTTCCCTACCCTTGTAATTGCTACTACTGTGGATCTGCAGAAGGTACGGTAGAGCAGTGTAAATTTACCTGACCCGAGCAGTGTAGACTGAGGCCTCTGTTTTCCATTGTCAAACATGAGAATGTTGTCATAAAAAATGAAAACAAACAAAAAAATGTTTCTAGGTTGTGATATAAGCCTGAATGATGAGTTACAAAACAAATGGGGAAATCATAGAAGTTCTAAACAAAAGGGACATGCCATGCAAAGATGGAAACATATGTAGAACAGACTGGATGAGCAGTGCAGGATTCTTTCAGATGACACCTGGCATCCTGTGGTTCTGTGTATCAGATCTGCTGCAAAGAAGTGGGAGAACTGGATGTGTGAGTGTGAAAAGACTGACAGCTGCTGTGAGATTCCATGGGGCAGACAACTTGTACGTGGCACAGAAACCAAATCTCCCCACCCAGCGCACTGTCGGTGTCTCCATGTCTGTATGAACATCTCATATATATAAGCATCAAATGGTTGGACTGGATGACCTTGGGGGTCTTTTCCAACCTTCTGTGATCTAACCCTTTTCTGAGTCCAGCCGACCTCGTGATTTCAGTGCCATCTTGTTTCAGGAAGCATTTTATGTAGAGTAGTTATCTTTCTGCAGGTGTAAATGCGCAGCCTCCTGGGCTTGTTGCTCTTGTTCCATGAGAGACTAAATGAGTGCACCCTTACGTGATGGAACACCCTTACACTGCTTTCCTTACGTGATGGATCATTGCTTTACTGTTATTTTATTAGTCTCAATTTGAAACTATCCCAGTCTTTTTTGTTTCACTTAATAGGAAAGGCCTCTCTTCTCTGACAATATCTTTGTGTGTTTATTTCAGTGCCGTGTTTCTTCCTGAGATGTGATAAAAAGAATTGAACGAAGTACTCAGAGAATCATGTCATTGATTTTCTTGCACTGAAAGCGTGTAATCTGCTGCTTGTTGTGTGCATTCTGTGGCACCATTGGCACATATTGCAGTCTAGTGATTTTTAAGAACTTATTAAAAAGTAATAATAGCAATTGTTCCTTTTTTGCCCGTTATCTCATGGTCAGGTAGAAAGAAGAGTAAGTTTTCATCACAGAAGTCTTGAACTAAGAAGTTCCTCTCATACTGGCTTTGCCCATTGCTGTACTGATGCACATCTCTGGTATGGGGCCATGTAGCCCTTTTGTAGCTCAGCCCCTGGGTTTTCTGCAGTGCATTTTACCTTCTGTATTCCAGCCAACCTCTTACGGTATGGCTGCAGTCCACCAATAACAGTAAGTTATTTATTTGCTTCTGATACTACAGTGTTTTGTCTTTGGCTACTTTTTTATGAGATCCTGAATATTGTTTTCAGTCCTGTTTTGTATTTTGCTGCCCTGCAGTTACTCTGCTGCGTGCTTGGCAATAGAATGTTTTGCTGCATCAGGGGTTTTGCAAGGAAGTTTGGAGCCATAAGTTGCGGTAGTACATGAAAGGGAATTTCAGGTAAATTGTAGTTGCAGAATGGATGGGTTCAATAACACAGGAATAACGCAGACGGGTTTGTTTTCAAGCAGCGCTCAGCAGAAGGTTAACCACAACCATTACCTGCTTTTGTAGCTGCAGAAGCAGTGCGATGTTTTTCAGGTTGTTCATTGCTCTTTATTGGGAATACGAGAAGTTTAACACTTTTGTGACGTTTCCTATTGCAGATGTTTCCATGTACAGCTGGAGAAATAGGTAATGGGCAGGATCTCAAGTAAGCCTGGGAAGAGGACATGGATCAGTGAGTAGAAATAGTAGCTTGGCAGTAGAGTAGTAGGTAGGCTGGTGGAGGTATAATCATACAGTGCACTCTCTGAATGCTACACTTAATCCTTAGAGCTTTTCTTGAACAGATTAGAGACAAACTTAAATGCCTCAAACTTGAGGATGTGTTTTTCAAGTGCTGTTCATCCCAGCAGATGTGCTTCTGTGCCTGTCCATAATTTACTGCAAGATCTTGGACTGTTGTATGCAGCCACCTGTAGGCATCCCAGTAAACAGTATTTATGGGGTTGGCTTACTGGGGTGTGGGGAGGAAGGAAAAGGAAAGCTAATTTCCTGTGCAGGTGGAAGGTGTCCCAAAAGAATACGCTCAGTAGTGCTGTCTGGATGATAGCCGGTCATTAGAAACTCTCAGTATATTAATGAAAAAAAAGATGATTTTTCCAAAAGGAAAAATACTCTGTTAACAGTTTTCACAAGGTAAGAATCTGTTCCTGTCAGAACTTAGAAGTTTGCATTCAGATACATGCCTTGGCTGGGCTCCTGGGCCTGGAAACCAACTGTGAGAGCTTGTCCTTACCGTATTTTTGTGTTGTAAATGTGATGGTGCAGAATCTAATCACATTACCTGCGTAGATCCTCGGGATATTTCTTGCCTCTTTGCTGCTCTGTGGCATTATCTCTTCGGGTTAGGTAAATTGGGAAGAAATGCCTGTTCTCTTCTGAAGCATCGCGGATTGTGTAGCCAAGGGCAGGTTTCTGCTGCGCTTCGTTGGTTATTTCCATCATGTTTCTTTTCTTACAGGTTTTACGTGGAAAAAAACATTCAAGGGTTTCCTTCACTCACTTGCCTTTGTGAAATATTAATGTCATTTAAGCACTTCTTAACTGAGAGATGGTAAAGAATGGGAGGTTAGGGAAGAAAAGCTCCCAGTGGTTTTCCTGATTGTTTCGGACTATTACAGCAAATTTGCTACTATACTTTTACAGAGCTTCGTTCAGCATTGACTCTGTTGTGCTGTGCCCCATGGTATTCACTGCATGATGCTGCAGGTCGGTTCTGAACTAAGTTGGCAGTTTTATGCATAGGCTGCTCCAAAAGTAATGCCTCCTGTTTTGTTTCCACAGAATACAAATAGCACTAATTGATAGAACTACTGCCACACCAACAGCATCCACTACAGCGTAAGATAATACAACAGGAGGCATTACTTTTGGAGCAGCATAACCCTCGTGGTTTATGTTGACCTAAAGTTAAGGTCATCACCTCTATAATATCCAGCAGAGATTGACTGTTTTCTGCACATCTGTCATTGTATGGCCTTGAACAGATACCAGCGCACTCAGTTCAGACCAGAAGAAAACGTTATCCAAGACAAATTTTCTTAGCAGAAATGATGGCTATGAGTAGTGATCAGGTATTCACTGAATATTAGCCCACTGTGTGGATAAAGCTGTGGCAGTCCATCACACCATTGCTTCGTTCACATGCTTTCCTGGTGTTTCTGCAGCAAACTATGTGTTGTGGCTGACCGTGGTGTCACACATCAGAGTCTCTAAGTGTTGATATGTTAGCCTTTATACCCAAACTCTGCTGCGATGCTGTACAGCACCTTGTTATGTAGTTTTTGCTTAATCTGAATTGTATTAATAAGTGCTGTGAGGTCATTCAGAGCGCAGTGCTTTTGGGCACTGCCTGTAAGCTGGGGACCATGACTTCTGTCTGCCAGGCTCTCCGTGCTGCGCTCCCTGTACAGAACAGATGTTGCCATTAGCTTCACACGGAGTCTGGTTTCCTTTGAAGTTGAACAAAGGATGTAAAATTAGAGAAGGTTCTTTGTTTTGGAGTTGGGTTTTTTTGGTGTGCTTTGTTTTGCCAGCATGAAGGAGAAAACAGCCTTGTTGGCAGATGTCACATCTGCAGTGCCAGTTACCTGTGCTGGCTGCCTGAGCCCACAGCCACCAGGCAGGAGATGGGGCACAAAGCTGGAACATTTGGGGCTTTTTCATCAAGTTCCTCAAAATGTTATTGATTATATTTAGATATACAGATGTGTATGCCTGACACTGAGAACAGCTACGATTTCAGTCTGATGTTGAACATACAGCGCTGCGTGTGATGATCAGTGGCTGCCCAGATCCTTGCAAGCACTTCAGGCTCAACCACAAAGCCGTGGTGGTTTCGTGGTGTACTCATGCAGAGGAAGCCCAGGCTGGATTCCCCTCGCTGATTTGTCAGATTGAGGACATGCCTGTCAGTGGTGAGAGCCTGCTGGGTCATTTGCCAGCAGTACAGTGGGCTGCTGCTGCCTCTTATAGAGGCTCATCACTGTGATTCATTGTGTGGCAAAAAAAAACACCCATGGGCCTGTTCTCATGAGTGTCCTGAAGTTAAAGAAGCAGCAGAAAAGGAAACCTATACCAAATACCCACTGATTTGAGACCAAGTGATGAAATGCACGCGTGTACGTATCGCTCAGTAATGTAGCAGCCATTCATTTAAGGGGAGGTTTTGCAGCATGCAGCATTGAAAACACATGTCTAATAGGTGCCTTCGTTTTAATACTCTCATTCATGGAGCAGGCCTGATTAATTAGTGCATGTCACCATCTGGTACTTACTGAGACTATTCATTTTTAAAATGTTGAAATTGTAGGGAATGTTGCGCACCAATTAAGTTCCTTTTAATTGGATTACGTTAGTGTAAAGTATTACCGGAGAAGGCCTTCATCGTGATTCAGCCAACATGCATCTAAGGGAGAGCCGCCAGCCTGAAATTACTTAGAACAAAGGGAAAATGCTCAAAATGCATGTTTATTGCTGGCTGCGTGCACTCAGCAAAGATGATGTCAACAGATGAGAGCTACAGAAATACCAGTGCATTTGTGTGCGAGGTTCCATTCCTGATGGGAGGACGTCTGAGCTGGGGCTGCTCCATTTCTGCACCTCAGCTCCAAACCTGGCGTCCTCTTGACTCTGACCTGGAAAGTGAAATACTCTTTGGCATTGCTCTTTGTTTTATATCAACTTAACAGGGCCAGGCTGAGCTCTCCTGTGTGCAGCTGCCGAAACAAGTGGTGTTGTTTCTCATTCATACGCAGAGTGATTTAGTCCTTAAGCCTCTCAGTGCTGACCCAGGCACCTGGTGAAGGAAGTACCATGATCTGTGCTGGCTGTGTTACCGCAGCTGAATTGTCTGTCTTTGCTCATTCCTGGCACTGAGTGGTTTGGTGAATATTTGCTGCTGAACGTCATGGTGCTGCTGTTTCTGGGTAAAAGTTGCAAGTACCTGCATTTATCAGCTTAAACAAAAAGCTTTGCCATGCAGGATGCCACGTGCAGCAGTACTGCATGTGTAGTCACGTCCCTCAGCCATGGGAAGAGCTGTCAGCACAGCAGCAGAGATACCAGTGGAGCTCAGGAGGTCTCACGTGGGACTGCCTGGAACTCCTCGTGGCCTTTTTAGTTCTGAGCAGTGGGGCAGAGACGAACCATGTCGGGATGGCACGTTGGAGGAATGTTTTTCATGCCTCTGTGTGTGTTCTCATCAGCAGGCTCTGCTGCCCCCTGTCCAGCTGCAGCTGTTAGCAGCCCAGGGAGCTGGATCCTGAACGTGTGAAGGATGTTACGGGTTTTATTTGTATTGAATGAAGATCTCATTCATTTCACTCATAATCACTCGCATCGTCATTATCACTCATAGTAGCGATTCCGTAGTTGGAACAGAAATGCATTGGTTGTCTTTAAAGGGAAAGGAAAGCACCAGAAGAAGATGTCTGCAGTTGTACATCAGTGAAGCTGCCAGAATTCTTTTTAGAGTGCAGTACCTCTTTACACCTATAAAGGTCAACGTGAACTTCATCTATAATAGCATAGGAGCACATCTGGTTTCAAAGTACGGAAAGAGCTCAGCGTTGGAATTCTTTTTTTGGTGGTTTTGTTTTGTTTGTTTTGCTTAGCAGACGTTTCCTCTGGTCTGAAAGCGCGCATTTCCTCTTTGCAACAGCTGCAGGCAGTGGCATTGCAGCTCACAGGATCCCCTTGTGAAGCAGGCAGCAGCTCCTGCCTGTGTCAGCAGTCCCATCAGAGCGTGTAGCTGTGTTTAGTCCCTTCCCATTTGGTGCTAAAGGGTGAGAGATTTGAAAGTTCTAACGTGCCTTATGTAAATCCTGTGTACTCCTGTAGTTCTCATGCACGCCTTCTACATAGCACTCATGTGAATGACAGGAGAGCTGATCTATATCAGTGTGTCTGAGCAAATGGGAGCGAGTACGGCCAGTGGGAAAACAGGAGCAAAACGTCCATGAGGGTGTGCAATACTACAGTGCTTTCTCATTTTACCCAGTGTTATTAGCAGGAAAAGCATTGCCTAGCAGGCCATAAAAGTGCCTGTGTTGTGATAGGATTGCAGAGCGAGTGCAATTCGTGCCATTTCTGGGAAATAATATTACCCAGTTAAATGGTAAAAACTCTACTCAGCTGCACTAATCCTTCTGTTTCAATGGTCTGCTTGGAGATTTTCTGTAATGGAGAAATATATTTGCCAAGAAAATATTGCAATTAGTGCATCTTTCCTCCTTGTATTTGTTAAATACATGAAAAGAAGGAGTTGAGTAGGGTATAGCATTTCTCTATTCTCTCTAATATTTTAGCAGAATTACATAGTGCAGTTTTTCTGGTTGCCGGACACAGGCTTGCAAGGTATAGAACCGACAAGCAGAGCAGTACAGAGGCACTTCCACTTCCCTCAGCACGTGGATAAAAGAGGGGCTGAAGGCTGGGCACAGCTCAGTCTGGCGGTCTTGCTGTGTTAGGTCATGCAGAGGAGGAAGCTTTTGGCACCGACTTTCTGGCCAAAAGCTGTGTCTGGAAACATATTTAGTCGATGTATGGAATAGGATGGCTGTGGTAGCAAGTGTGTGAGGGCACTGTGCTGTAATACAGTTAGACTGCAGCCCCATCTGCTGTTGGAACTGTGCTGCTCTTTCAGCTCCACAGGACAGCCTTGTGCCAAATCACAGCACAACGTGAGGAGACTGACAAAGTCATGCCAGTGTCAGTGTGACACACGGCTCCTATTGTTTGCTGCATTGATGGAAACCAGTTGTGGCCACGGAGAGTGCAGCACAGCTGTCCTGCTGAAAAGCCACCGCCTATGGACAGAGCTGCATCTCCAGCTACATGTGTTTGTTGTTACGCTTTCAATGTACCTGCATGATCAGCAAGTTTGTTTTCACCAGAACATGTAAAAATATATAATCCTTGTTTCTTTGGTGCCTGTGTTTAGAGAAGCAGCTACAGATGTGGATTCTTTCATCTCAGTAAAACGTCTCCGATCGTATTTGAGTTATGCTACAATGATGGGGGGACCAGGCTCAGTAGTTCATTCATAAACTCTCACAGCCAGGATGCTCCAGTGTCTGTAAAATACAACAGTTGTGTTCAGTTTTCCCTCAAGGCCGATGGTGTCAGGAAATCAGAGAGAGAGGAGAACTCACTTGGAAATGAATTTCTGATTGCATTTCAGTTGTTACTTCGGGGAGGGCTGGTGTGGGTGTTAGGTGGAAAGACTGCATGCAAAACAAATCAGAGACTAAAAATCCATAGCTCTGTTTGGAGGATGCAGGAATGTCTAATTACCAGTTGCAAGCTGAAGGAGAACAAGCAGTGACTTTCCAGAAAGATTGCCCCAGCATTTTTCTGTCTGGTTTTCCAGCACGGCATTCCAGGCTGTCTTGTCAAACAAAGCATCTGTCCAGTTATAATTCAACTCTGCTGGAAAAAAAAGTGCTAAAATGGCAGAGTTTAGAATTGCTCAGACATATTTTGCCACTTAAGTTGAGCTCGTTCACATTTGAAGCTAAAACAATCTAAAACTGCATTTGAGAGTAAAGCATACTATTACTTTTTTGTGCCATATTTAAGCGGTTATGTTGGAGGCAATTTGCACTAATCCTTGGTTTTATATCCTCTTCCCAGCATTTGATTTATTGTGTAAAAAATAAAGGTCAATGGTCCTGAACTTGTCAAGAGAATTACTCTGTGTTCTCAGTCATTGCCGTTTCTCTCTTTCTCTGCGCTGTGTAATGCAGGACTTAGCTGCCAACGTTTTAATTCTTCATGTCTGAGAAGGATGATAATTGCAACTTCTTTTTTTTTTCTGCATTTCATTTGAGCGGGTTTGCAAATTCGAGTAAAAAGAGCTAGGATCAGCAAAAGGCCAGTGGGTTATTCTGAGTCGTCGTTCACCGTGTTTAGAAATAGCAAATACATCATCTGGCCTGTTTTACCTATTCTTGTCCCCATTCTCTTTGCTGTTTCAGAATGATTGCTGCTCAGAACAGTAGCCATACCAGGTGAGCAGAAAGGAAGCACGCGGACAAAGGTCCTACCATGCACTGAACAGCACGGCGTCACGCGCTGAGGTCTGGGAAAATGTCTGCTTGCAACACCTTCACTGAGCACGTCTGGAAACCCGGTGAATGTAAGAACTGCTTTAAGCCAAAAAGCTTGCATCAGTTACCCCCAGTGTCTGAAAAAAAAACCCTCTCGCATGACAATCTGAAAACCAATGCAAACCAAAGCAACAGCCAGCGTGGCAGAAACACGGGAAGTTTCCGACCGCCTGTGGCAAAGAAACCCACGATAGCTGTGAAGCCCACCATGATGGTAGCAGACGGGCAGGGGGTGTGTGGCGAAATCGGCACTCCAGATCATTGTGAGAATAAATCGGTGCCTGCGGGTTGGAACCGAAACAAAGCTGTCTTGCACAAAAAACCACTGAACAATAATAACGAAGATGAAATTGAGGGCTACAGCCATGTTCCTAGGCCTTACGGCAACAGTGATGGTGTAGGGAAGATACCAAATAATAATAATAATGGACTGACAGAAGTTTTGAAGGAGATCGCAGGTTTGGATACCGCGCCTCAGCTGACTGGAAGTGAAATGAACTCGAGAGAAACCTTCTTGGGGAGAATAAATAACTGCTATAAAAGGTCGTTGGAAAGAAAGATCCCTCCAAGCTGCATGATGGGTGGAATGAAGGATTCTCACAGTAAGCATGTTATTCTGAGTGGAAGCACTGAGGTCATAAGTAATGAAGGAGGACGTTTCTGTTACCCAGAGTTCTCTAGCGGAGATGAGAGTGAGGATGATGCGTTTTTTGGCAGCGTGCAGGAAGAGCACGAGAGCTGGGACGAAAGTGATGAAGAATTGCTAGCAATGGAAATTCGGATGAGGGGCCAACCTCGCTTTGCTAATTTTAGAGCTAACACTCTGTCTCCTGTTCAGTTCTGTGTTGACAAAAAATGGAATACCGTGCCTCTTAGAAACAAATCTCTGCAGAGGATCTGTGCTGTGGATTACGACGACAGTTACGATGAAATTCTGAATGGTTATGGGGAAGAGACTGTGATTCTGTATGGGCAAGAGAGCATTCAGAGCATGGTATCTTCTGATTCTACGTCTCCCGATTCTTCTTTGACAGAAGAGTCTCGTTCTGGAACAGCCAGCAGCTCTTCACAGAAGCTCTGTAATGGAGGATTATCTCCTAGTACCCCCCAGGACCTCAAATTGATTGAACCAGAATATGAAAGTCTCTGTGATAGTCAACAAGTGAAGGATGTGTCAAAAGCTTCCAGGAATGTTCCAAAGAGTCTAGAAACCCACAAGGCCGTCCTTGCTCTTCGACTGGAAGAGAAGGATGGCAAAATTGCTGTGCAGACTGATAAGCAAGAGAATAAAAGTTCCTCGGATGTCAGCGGTCAAGCAGTAACTATAAATTTGGTGCCTGTGGAAGAGCAAGCTAAACCTTACAGAGTGGTGAATATGGAACAGCCAGTTTGCAAGCCGTATACCGTAGTGGATGTATCAGCAGCCATGACTAATGAATGTAAGGAGAGTCAGACCGACACCTCAGAAGCCAAAAATACATCATCTAACCCAAGTTCTCCAGTAACCCCAGGAACACCTATTAAATCCTCTGCAGCATCACCTGCACGAGTCAACGCCAATCTGAAAAAATCCAGTGCAATTAGATACCAAGAAGTGTGGACTTCTAGTACTAGTCCTAGGCAGAAGATACCAAAGGTGGAGTTAGTTGCTAACAGCTCTGGACCTTCTGTTCCTCCCAGGAAGACGAGCCACAAGTCAGCTCCTACTTCACCTACAGCTACAAACCTTTCTTCTAAAACAATCCCAGTCAAGTCCCCCAATTTATCTGAGATAAAATTCAACAGCTATAATAATGCTGGCATGCCACCTTTTCCCATTATCATCCACGATGAGCCCACTTATGCTAAGAGTTCCAAAAATGCCATTAAAGTTCCAATCGTAATCAATCCAAATGCATATGATAACCTGGCTATCTACAAAAGCTTTCTAGGGACCAGCGGAGAGCTGTCTATCAAAGATAAAACTACCAGTGTAATAAGTCACACGTACGAAGAAATTGAGACAGAAAGCAAAATGACTGAAGGCGGAGGAGCCAAACCCACTGAAGCAAAGGGGGTGACGAGTAGCACTGAATGTAGACTGGGCTCTGTGGCTCAGAAGGTGCAAGAGTTTAACAGCTGTCTCGGTAAAAGTCAGATATCACCACAGAGAAGTCATAGTTCTGACCGCAGCTCCCCACCAAGATTTCAGAAGGCAGCACAAGAGCCTACAGATGTGAGCCCAGAGGCGTCTGCTCCCACTGGAAGCAGCAGTAGAGAGAATGCAAACACGGTGCTTTCACAGATTGTGGCTTCCATCCAGCCTCCGCAATCTCCTCCAGAAACGCCGCAGGCTGGGCCCAAGTCTTGCAGTGCAGAAGAGCTGTATTCCTTACCTCCTGACGCGGATGCTGCTAAAAACACCCTAGTACGACCTAAATCTCTGTTTACATCCCAGTCTGAAGTAGAGTCATCCAAGGCCACGGAAAGCACTGCCATTAAAATGCAGAAGGACACGGCTTCACAGCCAGTTGCCACCAATTCCCCAAAGCCCGTGAGAGGCACCCCCATTGCCACCAGTCCCAAAACAGAACAAGCACCACCATTCCCTCCTCCGCGGTCCACATCTTCGCCCTACCACGCTAGTAATCTGCTGCAAAGGCATTTCAGCAATTGGGCCAAACCCAACAGTCCCACCAGGTCGACAGAAGCGGAGTCAATCCTGCACTCCGAAGTTCGGCGAGCTGCTGATGCCAAACCCAAACGCTGGATATCGTTTAAGAGCTTCTTCCGCCGCAGAAAAACCGACGATGAGGAAGACAGAGAGAAAGAAAGAGAGAAAGGGAAACTGGTGGGTCTGGATGGGACTGTGATACACATGCTCCCCCCTCCTCCGGTTCAGCGGCATCACTGGTTCAGCGAGGCAAAATCAGACTCCAGTGAGAAGCCATCGATTGTTTTCATGTATAGATGTGAGCCAACACAAACTGAACCGAAGGCTGACCATCAGCACAAGAGTGGAGTGGAGTCTGCTATCGCAGACGTGCTTGCAAAAGACAAAGAGGAAACACAGGAGAAGTCTCCGGAGAGCTCTGAGCAGAAAATAACGAGCCATCCATCACCAACTCAGATCCTGAAGAAAATCCCCAGGTAACCATCCTTTCTTTTTTACTCATTCTGTTGTACACTGCACTGTGTATGCTAGCAAACAGGGAAGAAACAAGGGGTTTGATTACATTGCGTACATTTCTCAAAACGTATTAATTTTAGGTATCTTAAAGCATATTCTGCAAATCTTTGTGTGATATCAGTTATCAGTAAGAAATAATGACCAGGGACAGCACCTACTGTTTGGTGTTTGTGCTCGCAGATCTGTTAATATGGTCTGATTGCCATGTTACTTCAAATCTGATACATCTTCCTGAATTTCCAGTTGAAGAAATAATTCTTGTGTTAGAGAAAAGCTAAAGAATTCCTCTGCAGAAATAGAAGGGCAGCTATTGAAAACTAGAGATAAAAGCTCTGTGAGACATAAAAGGTGGCGTGCTCACTTTATCTCACATAGGTGCGATAACAAGAGATGCTAATTAACTTGATAGGACATTGCAGCATCTCTGCCATGTTCCAGAAATTAACCGTGTGAAAAGTAATCGTAGATAAAATAAGCAGTCAGCCTTCTGCAAGGCCTTTAGCAGGTAACATACTTTGCCCCCCAGTTGTGTTGCATTCAGCAGAGCCCACTGCTTCTTTTTTGCCCGGTGATTTTGTTCAGTGATCTCTTTTCGCATTTTTCTTAATCATTATTTACTAAAATCATGTTTCATTTTGTCTGAGAGTATTTGACCAGGTTGTTTATTTTACTCCTGTAAATTCCTGGTATTTGAATGGCTCAGGTTGTGGTTTATTCCCCTATCAAGGACTCACGTGCTGCTTTGGCCGTGTCAGAACATGACACAGATCAGAACATTTCCAGATACCCGTTGTTTTCAACACATCACGGAGCTCTTTGCCATGCCATGATGTAGGGCTGGAGATGCTTGTTGCAGTCCATGGTGTGGGTATAGTTTGCATTTCACTGAGTGCAGAGCACGGCCATGGATGTATTGGCCCAGGTCTTCCAAAGTTAGTGATTTATACAGACCAGTTCCAAAATAACTCCGCGTTTGCATTATTCACTGAAGCAATAATGGTAGGGAATGGATCATTCTGTAAACTTCAAAACTTACACGTGTGAGCCTCACAAAATAACTGCGTAATGGCAGTGCCTTTTTGTGGCTTTTCCTCCTATACTGCCTTATCTGTTAAAGAAAATGACAGTGATTTTAGATTTAAAATGGTTTGTAAATTGACTTAAGCTAACAGAAGTCCCTGTGTGAGCATAGTTTACGCCAGCTTACTGTAAGCTGATCGTTGTTTGCCTTTGAAGTGAAATAAATAAGTCTTAACTGACCAGGAGTGACCATTGCATTGAGCAGAGTTAACTTTTTAGATCTCAATTGGGAAGAGCTGCTTGGTGTTCTCATGGAGGGAGGCCAGCACTGCTTTTCAGATTGCCTGCCTTCTGTCAGACCTGGAAAGCCTTGGGGTTTGTAACGTAAGGTGGTGATGATAAGGTTTAGCATAGTGTGATAGTGGGCTGGATTTGGTAGATTTAAATTCGAAGCAGTTCCCCCAGATACATCGCATGCTGTTGTTTAAGGCTGAAGACAATGGGGAATGTACCCAGGCTGGAATAACTCTTCACAAGAGTCTAATCTACTTTAAATTAAATGGGGAGAAATAAGCAGCTTTGGAGAACCGGTTGCATCGGAGAGGTTTGCGCCCTCAGTGTTCCCTTTAGAGGACCCCATATTTTCCATTATCTTCTGGAGGAAGTGGCTTTGTGTCAGTATCAGCAGTGTTACCAGATGCATTGCCATCAGGAGGTTCACTCCCTTCCATGTGCCACTAAAATAGTTTGTGTGGTCGCCTCTGGTGAACAGGGAGATGATCCAAGGAGAAGAGCTGCTTACAGGGGTAACCTGCAGTAAAAGACCAAAGGCTGCACGCACTGCTGGCACTTGTTCTTAAACCACCCTAGAGATGGTGCTGTTCTCCTGTTCTGTGCTTTTGCACTTGCTGGAGTCCCTTGGACCCATATTATTGAAGGCAGGTGGTCATTCCATCCTATCTCATTCCAGAAGTATTACTGCTGTTCATTTTTCTGTAAGCCACGGTGATAGAGTCAAAAAGCAGTTTTCCAAACATTAGAATTGAAATTTCTTCTTTCTAATGATGCTGTTCTGTGGTTTCAAAAAGGAAACACGCTGGAACACTGCAGCGGCTAGAAGAACACTGGGCAGTGGGTGTCTTTATTTTCACTTATTGTTTTGTTAGCGTGATGAAGTTTTAATACTTACAGACAGAGAAACCTAATGCTGCCAAAAAATAAGGAATGCCGTTTAAGAGTTTTGTCTTTTCTTTTTAATATTCCAGTAGGTGAGGATCAGGGTTGTCAACTTCCATTTTCACACAGACAGGAGTCTTTACAGATGATGCTGAACTTGTTTTCATCAGGTATTTATGAAAGGTTAGTGCTAATTCAGGCCAAGAAATGCTTGGAAAGGCTATTTAAGTTTTTTGGTTAAGCTTGCAGAGGCTTAGAGGGAAATGGAAGATAGGAAGATAGCAGTCGACAAACGTGACATGTTTCTGAGAGTGCCAACAACAGTGAAGGCACTGAAAAAAACAAACCAATGACCTGGAAAATAAGATAAGCTTTTAAAATGTCAAATTACTGGGGGGTCTTGAAAGCAAATCAAATAAATGCCCAATATTTCCTTACTTTTCAATGGATTACAACACTGGTAGAGATTGATAAGATAACCACAAAGCAGGGCTGTCTGGAGGTATTTAAAGTTATCACCAAGAAAAGGCGTTTTATCCTTCAAACAGCACTGGCAAAATACATGGTTGTTTGGGAAAACCATATGAAAGAGCTTGGTGTGATTTTATCCTTGTGGTGGTTCAAGCTTGGCTGCATATGAGTTCATTCCAAAGGACAAGCCAGGCTTGTGTGTAGGGTGGTCCCAAAGGTGAAGGCAAGTGCTGACGTGATACCTATGCCAAAAAAACTATAGATGGATTAGATGTTGCTGAAAATCAGCAGTCACATCAGCCACACTGTAATGGAATGGAAACCGGGTGTTCTCAGACCTCTTGTGGGGCTTTTGTGTATGTGTGCAGCAGGCATTCTCAGGCAAAAGCTAACGCTGACCTCGGAAAGGATAACAGGACAACATCTGTGGCCTAAGCCATTGTAAGCAATGGTGGTGGAACCCACACAGAAGTTTAAAAGACAAAACAAAGCCATCTTTCTGCTTCTTCAAAGGCTTGGGTATCTAATGGATCAGAACCTTGCTGTGGGAGTTTCCCAAGATAAAGTCTCTCCTCTCATTGAGAGATCATTGCTTACACCCAGTAGCAGCTTTTTAGATTGAGCCATTTCCTGAAAGAAAACTGCAGCTCTGCTTTCTGATTCTTCCTTTCCCATCTTCATAAACAACATCAGAACTGAACTAAAATCGTTCAGCCCTGTTTGTAGATTGCAGCATCTTGTAAATTGAGGTGCGGGTGAATTGTGTGCAGCCATTTCCATTCCAGCTCTGTATTAAGCTGAGTAGTTTCCTTTCACAGCCACAAGTCACTCCTGACTTTCCTTTATAGTCTCTATGAGCCAGACTTGGATAAACTACAGATAAAAACAGTATTTTTACTGAAATATTTCAGGTAGTGAGGTCTGTGTATTCCTTCCATTCTGGTTTAGATAAGAAAGCATTTCTTCATAGCTGAAGCTGGGATTACTAACTTCACTCCTAAGACGGTGGTCAAAAGGGTTTGGAACAGGGTTAACGATCAACAGACATGAGTTTTCTTGGCCCATAGCTACAAAAGGCCCCTATCGTTGTTATATCTGGGGTGAAATGCTTATTATATCCATTTAAAATGGATATTTTTTATCCATTTTATATGTTGTGTGTGTTTTGAATGTAAATGGAAAGGCTGAAAAAGGTAAAAATGACCAAAGAAAAGTGATTTTGGAAGTGCAAGGTTAATATGTAGAACTCGTTGCCATTCAGTTTCACTGACACTGAAGAGCTTAGCAGGACGTCTCTGCTGGATTAGGAAATGCACTCCCATTATCCATGCAAACACTGCATTGCAAAGTAATAATAAATGGGTACCAATTCTCATGCCTCAGGAATAAATTAACTCCTAAATAATAAGAACTGGGAATAAACTATATGGCTTAGCTATCAGTGATTGCCAGTTGTAAAGCCTTCCTCTGAAGCAACTGTGGCTGCCACATGGCAGTGTTGAAAACTGCAGGGCAGGAGGCACTGGCAGGGATTTTCTGTACCCACCAAGCACTGTTTGCAGAGATGAAGCAGTTTGTGCTTGGAATGGAGGTTTAAGTGTAAGTTGGCCTTTGACCACCCCCAAACCTTTAACCTCTCTGCATTTTTTCCTAAATCAGTAAGTTTCGGATTTGGTTTAGCTTTGTTAGCTTAAAACTGCTAAGTTCTCTGGGGGGGTCTCCAAAGGATCACCTTGGAATTAAACGTATCTTCAAGTTCCTGGGGCTTTTTGTGTAAAACTAAGCCATCTTTCTTGTCAGGCCCCCTCATCTCAAACTGTGTGAGTACAATGGATTACTGCTTTGCTGATGTCCACTGGGGAGGAGTGGACATCAAAGTAATTGGAGTCTCAGCTGAGTGTAGGGCCACATCAACTCTTTGCTGTGCTTCTGTCACTAATTTCTGCTGCTTGGACACAAGGGCTGCCTTATGCAGGGCTGCTGTCCCTCAGCTTGACCTCCAGATCTGACCCAGGCCCATGAGTGCTCTCCCAGAATCACTCACTCCTCTATCTGCCTCGTATTCATTGCCGTTTATTAATCGCTGTTGGAGAAGCACTGAGCAGAGCAAGGTGTGGGTCGCACAATAGCTGCGGTGCCACCGTCCTTATGAAAAATGACACGTTTCCTGTTCCCAGGAGACTGAGGCAGGTCAGACCACATCATCATGCAGACACTGTAGAGCAGGATAGGCTGAGGGAAGAAGCGGAGGCGTTTGACCCTGCAGGAAGCTGCTTTGAAAACAGTTTTGAGCTTGTCCACATGCAAATCTCAGGTATATGATTT
Source organism: Coturnix japonica (assembly GCF_054131305.1). Taxonomy (NCBI): domain Eukaryota; kingdom Metazoa; phylum Chordata; class Aves; order Galliformes; family Phasianidae; genus Coturnix; species Coturnix japonica. The sequence continues at coordinate 16,307,477 of NC_140676.1, read as the reverse complement.
CAGTAATGCGTTATCTGAAGGACGGTCATTGCTACGTCATGCTTCTTTGCCAGGCATAATTTCAGCTTGTTGGAAAAGACGTGCTGGCTGTGTGTATGGAGGGCTCCTCCCTCCGCCAGCAGTGTCTGTGTGGTTTCTGCCCTGTGTGCCTGAGGAGCAGAGCACTCTAAGGGAAGTAATTCATTTCCTCTGAAGTTTGTTTCTGAAGTAAAGCAGGGAACAGCAAAAGGCTTGGACAGAGGAGGCTGCACCCTCTATGGCAGAAGCTAAATACATGCTCTTACGCAAGGCATCAAAGAATCCACCCTGGCAAAATATCTATAAATATCCCAAATAAGGGGATAGCTTTCAGTATCGCTTGCAGTCAACAAGAATATGTGAATTTATAAAAGATTAGGTTCTGATCTCAAAGAGCACTTTGTTTATCAGACACTCTGCTCTACTTTTCTTGGACACTGATATATTTTTAACCGTTTAGACAACTGCACAAAGAAAAGCAATCGTGCCTTTGGTTCTTGTGGCTTAAGGAGCGAGGAGGTTTTCCCCTTTTGTTCCCCCTGTGTGATGGCAGGGTTGATTACAGGCTGGCTTTTTGCTCACTGAGTCAGTCTATGTATGCTTCATCTCTCAGGATCTCTCATCACTGTTAAGTTAAAGGGAAACTTTTCCCACAGACTTTGTGGCTTGATGACATCTCCTTGCTGCAGTTTAGTACGTATCTGGTTCAGACACTAAAATGGGTTGGAATACCAGCCCAAGATGTTTGCTTACTTTTAACAGTGGGCTGGCCTAAGTTCTTCAGACCCCAGCTGAAATCTGAACCTGCTTTTCCTTAGCTAATTAACATGACTAAGACCATAGCTGTCATACCAAAACCCTGATGCAGTGGCTTGTGACCTGCTTTCCATGCACGGAAGCAGCGGAAGAGTTAAGAAGGCAGGGCTGTAACTCAGTGCTCTCCTGGGGCGCTCTGGCAAGTCCCTGGGCCAACCCCCGAAGGTAAACATGAAGGTGCAGTAGGTGTATCACTCTGTGCAGAGTTCAGCCTGTTGCTCACAGCTTGCACAACTTGTAGCGCATCAGAACACTGTGGAATCAATGGCTCGCCAGAGTTTCAAGACATGATTAAAAGACTCAAGAAGGCCCTGAAAGAATTTCCTTTAATGGGGAATTGTGTGAGTGAGTACAGTGGGTGAGTTGTGTTTTTTTTTTCTTTCTTCCTTGGCGCTGTTGGTTTACGTTGTTTGGCAGAATGCTTTTGAGCTTAGGTTTAGCGTATGTGCTTGCATGCATCTGGTATGGAGAATGAGTCTGCTCTGTACCGCACCAGCCCATCCTAAGCAATGACTTGAAGCCACGGTAGCCCTGCTGGGCAGCCATGGCAGAGCTGTTAGAAACTCTTCCTTCTGAAAGAAAACTTCCTTGCTGAGGAGCGCCGGTATGTCTGCAACTCACTGCAACTACCTGAGTAGATCTTCAGTTTAATTCTCGGTTTCTTAAGAGCCTTTTCACCACTTCAATTTCATGCGCGCTCTGCTCTGAATTACCACAGGTTAACTCTTTCATGTGGGTCTGTTCAGGGCACGTGGAATGTTCTTCACACCATTGCTATGCACGGCACTAAAAATGAACAAAACTCTTCATGCTGATTAAAGGCTCCAGCTATTTGAAGTGGTGCCATTTCCTTCTCCTTTACTAACAAGTTCTAATGAGTTTTGTTTGCAACCGCCTGCAGTTACAGTTTGTGGGTCTGAGGGCAGAACAGCATGTGCGTGCTGCGCCATACGTGGGGCCTTGCAAACTGTTGGCATGTTTTAATCTTTGAAGTTGGGTTGGGATTGCTGGAAGATCCATGTATCATGATTTTCAGTACTGGGGCTTGGGATTCGAACGCAAAGACCTGTGCTTATCACCTCTGTTAACTCTCTGAGGGTACAGGCTGCCTTCCCACTGCGAGGATTCCTACCATGGAAACGCAGCTGCTCTGCCTGTTTCAAAAAGCAGATTTTTGTTGTTGCTGCTCACCAGAAGTCATGTTGTTTTAAGTCTTGGGCATAGAAATGAAGCACCTTTTTACATGATGAGGTGATCATCTTTTGAAGGAGATGCTTGCCCTTATGGAAGGCACAAGTATCTAAAATCCCTCCTGTTCGATTTCATGGGGCTGAAATTACAGGAACTGGTGGGTAGGACAGACACTCTGAAGGTTTATTGTCAGTATTTGTTTCTGTGAGTGAGAGAGCATAAAAATACAGAGAGATTTTGGTCCATCTCTGACGTGTTTTATCTGGCACGTTACTGATACCTGCTGCTACATTTTCAACTGCACTGTTTGGTTTTATAATGAACCTGAATACGGTGCTTTACTGATATATTATGTATAATTTTACAATGAGGAAGCTGATTGAACTCATCACATTTGTAGTTCTGTGCTATAAGTAATGACGGTTCAATTAGAGGTTCATAGCTAAGAGCAGGCACAGCGTGTTTCCCTGGCCTTTGTGACTGACCTAATACATGAGAAGATGGATGTTAAACCTGGAGAATGTTAGATGGGAAATGGACAGCTAGGTTTCCCAACGTGTCTGTTCCCAAAATCCTATCAGTACATGGAAATGCATGATTAAAGCTGCATGCGTTTATTAAGACTTACAGTCTCCTCACTCTACCCTGCTATCTTTGATGTAGGCAAAATTATTCTAATTGGTAAAAGGCACCTTGACCTCAGCTCATCTTGTATGAGCCCCACACCTTTTGTGCAGAGTCATTCCTGCATACACGTGCTGATTGTAGTCAGCTGTAAAACACTTCACTATCGCTCTTGTAGGAAAGGTAGGATCTATTTTTACTATTTGAATCAAAAGTTGGCTCCCCTTACTAAGAACAAAAGAAGTGTTTCAGAATGATATTCTTAAAAGAAGAGATGGGCAAAAGGAGCTTATTTTTTAATTTCCTTCCCTTTATATGTAATGCACGTTCTGGTGTTCTGCCATCAGGGACCAGCCCTGGTCTCCAAATGATTTTGTTCTGTTTCTTTCAGTCAAGTGCCCGATGATACCACGTTGGAGGACTTGTCCCCCCGTGTCCCAAGAGCCGTGTTTGTGAAGCAGGACAATGGTGGCAGTGCCTCGGTCATACCAGTGTCAGCTGTCCGTACCCCACAGGGGGAGGAAGACAAGGAAGAAGCTCCACATCCTTCTGACTTCAATCCTTGCAGTGCTACGTACAGCAATTTAGGTAAATGTGCACCTATGGAGGAAAATACGAGTTAGATCTGAGTGTGTGTGTGTGTGAAGAATCTTGTCTTTCAAGCTACTCAATATGTTTTCATTACACTGGTTCCTAAGGATACACTTGTAATTTCTATTTATAGAAGGTTAAATTATCTTGCCTTGTTCTGAGGGATACAACTGGGAAAGTAAAGACTGAACAAACATAAAGGTTTTCTTTCCTATGATTCTGCTAAGTCTCGGAGAGCCTCTCAGAATGTGGGAGAGATGCTTTTCAAAGACACGTTGTTTAGCTTGGAGAAGAGAAGGGAGACCTCATTGTGGCCTTCCAGTACTTCAAGAGAGCATATAAACAGGAGAGGGAACGGCTGTTTGTGAGGGTGGATAGAGATAGAACAAGGGGGGATGGTTTTAAACTGAGACAGAGAGGTTTAGGTTGGATGTTTGGAGGATGTTTTTCACCCAGAGGGTGGTGATGCACTGGAACAGGCTGCCCAAGGAGGCTGTGGATGCCCCATCACTGCAGGCATTCAAGGCCAGGCTGGATGTGGCTCTGGGCAGCCTGGGCTGGTGGTTGGCGACCCTGCACACAGCAGGGGGTTGGAACTGGATCTCACATACAAGACTTCAGCATGTCCATGAGGATTTGAGGGGCTGGGGACCAAAGTTTCAAAGCACCAGGTGCATACATTCCCTAAATATTTAGCAATTATGTTGCATATTTTTGCTGAAATGTGAATTTGGGGCTGAGACTGCATGTTCATATGATAGACCGTAGTTAAATTTAAATCTACTGTATATAAAGCATAAGGAGAAAAATACCCTGCCTACGAATGGTACCAACATCTACCAAGAAGCTGTAATGCAAGAACAACTAAAATTTAGATTTTTATGGTGGAATTATCCAAAGACCTAATGAATTATTTTCCATTCACTGAGATATTCATATAGGTCTGCATCTGTATGTTTTCCATATTTAGGACATAAGTACATTACAGACGGTAGATCTTGCTACATGAAACTGCTGATGACTGGTTAGCCCATATTCCTAACCAGACTAACATATGAAAGGATGAAGCCTACTTTATTGCATGAAATATCACTTCTCATGATGAGATCAATGTTTCGTAGCCATAGTACTCCTACAGTGAAGAGGTTGCTTGTATCCAAAGCAATATCACTGTGATTCTTTTATTTAAATCTTTACTCAATTGAGTTCACTTCTGCAAGATGCTGGGCCTGGACCTATGTAATCATAAAACATCATGAGACTCTGGAACAGAGAAATTGTGGAACATTTATCTGTGGACACACATAAAGCCCACCAGGTTCAGGAGGGCTCTGAGAAGGAAGGAGATGAGCATTTCATTCCAAATCTTATCCTCATCCTCAGGTCACATTCAGATTCAGGGTCGCCAGAGTAAATTTCGGATATGAAAGAGTTAAGGTAACTCGTAGGCTTGACTTAGGCTGGCTTGGCAAGCTTGCTGCTAGTTGTTAAAAGCAATGCTACCCTAAATGGCACTGTGTTCTCTGGCTGCAGTTCAAACTTTTCTCTGGTTTATTCGAGCAGCCTCACTTCAGAATTCAGATAGCTATCACAGAATGAGTAGGTAAGGACACACAGCAACTCCTACTTGTTTGCACTCTTCCACCACCCCAGCAGCAAAATCATATATTTTGTGGGGTTAACAAATACCAACGCATGTCAATGAAAGATAGGATAATCAGGAAATATGTAAGATAATTGGGTTAAATTACGCTTGCTTTTGTTTCAGCTGCAATTGTATCTACAGTTACCTTTTTATGGTTACGTACTACAGCTTGTGTCCTAGTTTGGCAAACATGCAGCAATTTGCTATAGCAATGAACAGAGCAATTTGCAGCACAAGATTGCCTTCTTAAATACTATTCTAATACATACTCCATTTTTTTTTTTTTTTTTGTGGAAAAGCAAATATCAGGCTGTCCTCAAATGGGGGATTCTCTTTTGGGAACTGGATACAACATAACTGACTTGGAGCTCTTTAGGAAATAGGAGATCCCACCACAATGGAGGCATAAAAGAGCTCAGGGTGTTCCTGGGTGTATCAATAGGAGGAAATCAATCAGAGTAGGGAGGTGATGTGTATCTCATTTATAACCCTCAGTTGCCATGACTGTAGCCAAGCCCTTCTCAGTGCAGAATTGTTCCGTGCAGTCTCAGACTATTGATGTTATGGTACAGCCATGCAGTCTGCCCAGCCCAATCTCAGATTCCCTGCAGCCACATAAGGAGCCACTCAAAAATTCCTCTCCCTCTCTGGTCTCTTGGAGTACAGAATCCATGGGTTTCAGTTCAGTTCTGCTGGGATTTTGGTAGCTGTTGTGTTGGAGGTTGGTTACCCGTGTTACATGCATGTGATTATTCATGTTTGCTTTTCTTAGCCATGCAAAATGTGACAATTCTGTAATTCTCTGGTTACCCAGAGAAATAAGGTGAGATCTGTTTTAGGGCTGATTTGGAATTTCATACCTCTGCTTGGAGTCTGGAGTCTTAAAGCATTAATATTGAAACCGTGTAGTAAGATTCTACTGTACTGTACAATTACTTAAAGCTCTCCATAAAGCTGCTGTCTATAAAGAGTTAATTTTTTTCCAGTCTCTGAACAGTCTAGAAGCCACTTGAAAGATCTTTAAGTGGTAGCTTGATATTGTGCCTGTTCCTCGTTTCATCTTGCAGTGTTGTAACACTGGGGAGTCTGTGCAGTAGGTGAGGAAGCTGAGTGAACTGCTCAAGGGAGGAACAAAGTGGTAGGCAAGAAAAGAAAGCAAATACTTTGCCAGTGCTTCTGTGCAAAAAAAATGTTCTTGTGCCTTCAAGCAGGAACAAAACCGAAGGCAAACTTTTGCTTCCCAGGCAGTGATGTAAAGAATGTGCATACTGTATCCATGCTGTGCTTGGGAAAGGCTGAGCTGGAAGGCCTGGTCATCTGGGCATGAAATAATGCCCGGTGTTAAGAAGTCAGCATAAAAGCAGGCCAGATGGTGTTTGTCGGGCACTTAACCAGCATGGATAGCGTTTGGTATGGAAAAGTGGTTCTGGTGGTGAGAAGCTACACTGAAATGTGGTGTGCTTTACAAACTCATTTTCCCGAGTTGGGAATACTTGAAAAAGAAGCTACATAATGACTTGTTCCTGCAGTCCTCTGAATCCTGCTACCCTACCAGCCATCTGAAGGGCTGATTTGTGGTTATGAAAGCTCCTCTAGTTGGGTTTTTATGTCAGCTCCAAAAGCTGTACAACAGCTACAAGCAGTGAAAGTCAATGGTTGCAGTAGCAGCACTCCTCTGTATGAATGGCTTTTGGAGGACAGGGCCATTAAAGCAGGCAGGAAATACAGAGTCAGGGAGAAACACTTATAAATCTTACCTTGCTTGGAGAGGGTTTCGGCTGCTGCCACTCTAATTTGTTTTCTCAGCAGTGCAAGCTTAGCAGTCACTAAGCTTAGCCTCCTGAAATAGTAGCCTTTGTCCAAAGCCACTGACCAGTCTGTGTTAGCATCGTGGGGCAGAGCTGTAAAACAGAGGAGTGATCTGTGATACAGAATGTCTCTGGGAGGGGGAGAACAGAGGTCATGGATTTTGTGAGAGCAAAGAACTGCTGTGTAAGATGACACGTTTGGGTCGGCAAGAGAAATGGATCCGAAGCAGAAGTGAACTTCTCAGTGTTGTGCGTTGGGATGCGTGATTCTGGCATGCAGATACCAGCTCTACTTCCAATTGTGAAAAGTACCTTTCTAATGCAGCTTCTTTCCTGCTCAGCTGGCAGCAGCGTTGGGTGCTGAGGATGGCGAGGGGGAGCAGGCTGAGTGCAGCACACACTGCGGTACAAAGGTCATAACGGAGCAGCAGAGGGTCCCGAGTGTTAATTTATTTTTAAGTGACCTTCACAATGGTTCGAGAGAGATACTGCGGGATTCTCCAGACTTTCCAGCCTTTGAATGTTTTTATTATGTGTGAGCTAAAAAGCAGTGACCCACGGGAGCAGCCCTATGCAATTTTCCCTGACAGTCAGTCTGAAAAGATCCACAGCCAAAGCAAATACCAAGTTAACAGAATTTCCTGCTCAAAATGCAGTTGGTAAACACTGGAATATCCAGGCTTATCTTAAAATCCATTCGGCTTTTCTGGGGGTTTCTTGAGCTTAAACAAAAGATAGAGATATGACTGGCATGTCTGATGTCTCCTTGGAATGACTGAGAAGAGAATGATTGTTAGAAATTGAAGGCTCGAGGCTGTTCTCTTTTTGGATATAGTTCTCTCTTTAAGGATCCAGCACATACAATATCTTGCCAGGATGGTCACACAGCTGTGGCATCCTTCTATGGGTTGTTCCCTTCTTGGTAAAGATGCTCAGCTGAAACACTGCAGTGCATAATTGTGTTTCATGGCTGCTGTGCTACAGCTGTAGATATCAGCTCTCACCTTACTGTGATGGTCGATGATCCTCACAGCAGCAGGAGAAAATGCATTAATTGTCCCAAACAGCAGCAAGTCGGTCATTTAGTGCTCTCTCCATTGGGTTGTTGGTTTTGTTTTTACTTCTCTGATATTGCTGTCAGTTATTCTCTATTTCCAAGAACTCTGGCAGTTATACCACATAATTATCCACTCCAAAACACATCAGCAGCAGTTTATCTTCTCTAGAAGCACACACCTTCAGAGCTAAGTGGTGTATTTGTACATGAAACCTGCTGTGTGGGATCTCTGGATGAATCTGTCAGGGTGTCTGTGAACTCATTACTGCCAGTGAAGGTGCCTGTGGCCAGTCAGGAAGGGAACTGTATTTCAGAACGTTATGGGTGGGGACGGGTGGCTGTTCTAAATTGGTGGGTAGAAGATGATGTGTGTTTTTGTAATGCCAAACTATGATGCTACTCTCACTGAAAGCAGTAGCAACGTGCTTGTCAACCTGTGTGAAAGCAGGTGCAACTGCCTTGTTTTCGACTGATGCATCTGCTGGAGCAATCTTACCTTTCTGACGCGTCTGCTTGAAGCTGTTAAATCACAGTGTTTGTCTGGGAATTGTTCTGCTCTACCTTGTGAAACAATGCTTTCAGCCCCTTTAGCACATTTCAAATCAAAGCCATCGAGTTCCTTGGAAGCTGTTATGAGGATGTATAAAAAAGATCACCTCGCTTCTTAGAGGAAGGTACCTGCACAGAAATAGTACACAGAGCCACTTAACAGCATCCACCCATCATTTCAGTCCATTGGAAGTAAAGGATCCCATTACAGATATTGGGCTGCAGACGGAACTAAAGGGAGGCTGAGCATAATGACTGAAACTGAAATTGGCCAGAGTGCCAAAACTGATCTGTGGGTTTTGTTTGCACATTTAGTAATTAGTGCTATGTGATATAAAATACAAGCACTGTCAGCACTGGAACTGATTATAATACACATGCCAAGGTCAAAAAAAAAGACCAGCTGTACGTGATAATAGATGCACAATGCTGACTTAGTCATTTTGCTTTCTCATTAGTTCATCATTTCAGGTATATATATATATTCTGTTTTTCTCCAAATGGGGGGAGGGGGTTCTCATCAGCTTCTTTCTTTTCCCTTCTTAAACTTGTTTGCGAAGTGCAAATGTGAGCAGCAGATGCAAAACACTTTAATCTTGAGTTACTGTTATTTCCTTACCTCACAGGACAGTCCAGAGCAGCCATGATACCTCCAAAGCAGCCGAGGCAGCCAAAGGGAGCTTTGGATGATGCCATTGCCTTTGGAGGGATAGTAGACCAGGAGACAGCAAACAACTTACAGCCAACACCCCCTCCACTGCCAAAAAAGACCATTTTGAGAGCTAACACAGAGCCGAGTCCCAGAGACCTCCAGAAGCAAGTTCTTGAGAACAATCTGTGCATTGTGGCCAATCCCACCTACGACATTGACACCAACTGGGAAGCGAGCAGCGCCTGCTCCTCGGTCAGCTTGGAGCTCAAGATACTGGACAACGAGTCGGGAGATTCCTTGGACAGGCCTAGGGAAAAGTTAAGGACAACCACCTCAGCAACTAACAGTGTTTCCAGCCTAACCACTATCAGTATTAAGGACCGCTGTTCCAATAGCATGGAGTCTCTGACAGGGAGGCGTATCTCGCAGTCTAAGCAGAGCAGAGGTGTCCAGAAGCCACAGAGGCAAGCACTTTATCGAGGAATAGAAAATCGAGAAGAAGTGGTGGGTAAAATCCGGAGCCTTCACACTGATTCACTGAAGAAGCTGGCACTTAAATGTGAAGACTTGTTCATGGCCGGACAAAAAGACCAGCTGCGATTTGGAGTAGACAGCTGGTCAGATTTCAGGCTCACCAGTGACAAGCCATGTTGCGAGGCAGGTGATGCAGTTTACTATCCAGCTTCTTATGCAAAAGATCCTCTCAACAATTATGCAGTCAAGGTAAGAGGGGTTTGGGAAGCGGTGACCCTAAGTATCAGTGACAAAATGTAAGAATAACCATAGTTGCAGTGCCCCCAGGTGTGCTTGGTCCTACAGCATTACTTGTACTGTTGTATTAAAACTTAAGAACCCCGAGACAAAGGCTTTTCCTTCTGTCGGGAGCCATGTTTGGCATTGGTACCTGCTGTTGGAAGTTTCATCTCTTTTTATTGCAACTCCAGATTTATTAGAAGCTGTATGTTAATGAACGGTTGGCAGCTGTCTCAGTAGGTGTTGATACTTCATAGGTTTTATATAGGTTATTTTTTTCTGAGCTCTGCCTCTCTCCAGTTCTCAGTGCTTATCAGGTGGGAGGACAGTGAGAAAGACGGCTGAGAGTCACAGCTCTGTCAGACTTCCTGTATGTCCTTGAGCACATGGCTGAACTCCTGCCTCCTCCTCACTGAAACTGAGATAAAGCAGTTATTACCCAGCACAGGTGTGAGACATAAGTCACTATTCCTTACAGAGCATGTTGACATTCTCGGAAAGGTGCTGTTTTAAAGGAACAAAACATTGCTTTCACTCCTGAGTGACTGCTTACAGGAAAGATACAAAAACAAGTGAATAACAGAAAGGTAAGGTTGTTGCAATTGACACCTTCGTCAGAAAGGGCATTTTTAAGGCAGATTTGTGGGCATGGTCATTTGCATTCCTTTAGTATCCAAGGCCCTCTTCTGGGAAAGATGTGTAAGATATGGATGCTTTGTGGTACAAAGCAGCTGGGGAAAGATCATGAATAAGGTGGTGAATTTATCTGCCAATCTGTTCTGCTTGCAGAATCGAGTTTGGTGTTACTCAGGTTCTCTTCAGCTTGCTTTTAACACAGTGATGCAGAAAGTCTTGCTTCTGACCCAGAGTTGTAATTCTCTACTTGGGCAGATATGGGTTGTCACCACTATGATTCCTCTTCACACAATGTGTTTGTGCCTTGAAAGTGCTGCCTGTCAGGCAGGACCTGTGCTGTTGTTTTACTTAAGACATTTAGGCAGAGAATAGATACAAAGCCAGTAAGTCCAGAGCACAGCAGTGTCATACGCTCAAATACACCCTATATTTTTTCACAAGTTGTTATGAAAAATAGTTCTCAGGCTACAAAAGTGTATTATAGCATAATAGATGTGGCAGCCTCAAGCTGAGTGACGTATCCATCGTGGTATCATTGAGCTGGAGGTCACAATGAGCTGCTGTGCTGTCATGCGAAGACAAGAAGTTATTCTCAGAAATGCCCTCCCTTGCAGCTGATGGAAGATATTCTCACTACAGATGCCCTCTGATTTCTTTATAAGCCAAGCAAGGCCAACATACAGGATTACTGCTGTATTTCCATTTTCTCTCTCAGATTGGGCTCTCTTGAGTTCTACGCTTCTTTGGTAGTTGTTTTTATTATTGCATTCTCTGTGTTAATACACTGGATTGCATCGCCAAATTTAAACTACAGTTAGTGGATCTCTCCCCTTAAGATGAGTTTCAGTACATTTCAACATTGCTTTAATGTTTGTCGCTGAGTTCAGCTTTGATTTACAAAGGATTTTTTTACGGGATCTTCTAACAGGTTGCTCTTATGTCATAGGGATTGTTCAAATTTAGTTTCAGACAATGGACCAGATTTACTACTATGAGTATTTTTTGTATGAACCGAATAATGTCATCGTCTGCCTCAAATAAATGCATGTTTCTGTCATTTTAACCCTCTTGCCCCAAAGCAGAAATAAAGGCAGGATTGAGAACCAGTTTCCTCTGCAGAGTGCACCGGACAAGTCCAGTTCTTACTATCCCTAAGCAGACTTAATGAGGCAGCAATGTCCCAGGGATCTTAAAAAGACAGTAATAATGCAATTACGCAGAATGAATCATGGTTAGACAATGTTAATTACTGTGCTGGTGGAATGGAAGGAAACAACAGCTACTTTCTGTATCAAACTCTCAAGGAAATGATAGTAATCATGGTTCGGAGTCCGTGCAGATGGAAGGAGCTCAAAGAGCTGGGGTTGTGGCCTTCACCACACGTGGTCTGGCCATAGGCATGTGCTGCAGTGCAGGTCAGGTAGGATAACAGGATGTACAAAGGTACAAACAGCTCTAAACAAGCAATTAGAAATGTATTGTTTTGATTGCTTCAGGGTGGCAGAATTTCTTGGTTCACTGAAACATTCCTGTCAAGATTCCCGTTCTGTGTGTAAAGTGGAGCAATGCAGAAATAAATAGTATTGGCTGACAGTTTCCTAGTTGCAGCTGGCAATTATATTCCAGTTATATTTAGTTTGTCTCTTGGTGTGCTGAGATTTGTTGGTTTTTTTTTTCCTATCAAGGTGGTTTCGTAGTGGAGCCTGCAGAGCTTTTCTCATATGTCACCCCAGAACATCATGCAGCAGATCAAAATAAAGCCACCCACATTAAACTTCAGCCCCTTCCGAGATCAGTTCTAATAGTGCAGAGTTCTGAATTCTGGCACATCGTTAAAAAGTCAAAGCTCTGTTTCAAGGCCAGATCAAGAAAATGAGGTCAATCAGAGATCAAACTGGCCTCCTCAGAAAGAAAACTGTGTGCCAAGAACAAGCTATCAATTTGGGATTAGCAAGCTTTCATTCTATACAGAATTTCATTTGCAGTTGTCCCTGTGTGTAATACAGCGGAGCAGCACAGATGGTGCAGCCTTTGTGATCTTCTGTGTTTCTCATTTGCAGCACTTGTAAATTCATTTCCCACAATATTCATCTTACTTTAAATTCACTGATGCCCTGTAAAAATGCATAGGACAGAGTGGAAATGAGATTCCCTGCTGGTGAAATGGAAGTCAGCCTATGGTGCAGTGGGCTACTGGATCCAGAATGGAAAAATAAAAGTTAATGCAGAACAGGTTTTAACATTAAAATCTTGCTTCTTTGTGAAGCAAGGATAAAAAAAAACCAAAAAAATAAAATTTAAAAAAAAAAAAAAAAACAAAAAAAAAAACCAAGAAGAATATTGAAGAACTGGCAGGATACAGAGTACTTTGTCCTGTCCAAATAAGCATGACCAAAGCTTGGTTCCTGTGGATATACTGAAGAGAAGAACAGTACATACCAAGTCAGAGATTGCCTCAGGAAACTGAATGTATACAAGTCTATGGGGCCAGACCACAGCCATCCCAGGGTCCTAAGGGAGCTGGCTGATGTGGTTACTGAGCTGCTTTCCAAGCTGTGGCTGTCAGGTGAAATCCCCCGTGACTGAACAAGGGGAAACATCACTCCCATTTATAAGAAAGGGAAGGATGGGGAGATGGGGAGCTACAGGCTGGTGAGCCTCACATCTGTACTTCGGAAGATGATGGAACAGATTCTCCTGGAAGACACATGCAGGGCGGGGGGGCAGAACTCAGAGATCATTGAGGTCCCTTCCAGCTGAAGCCTACCTGAGGTTCTGTGATACCAGCAAAAAGGGAGGTGGAACATTCCCATTCCTTCATACTCGTATCTCTCTTCTTTCATCTCACTGCTTTCTTGCATCATAAGGAAGGGCTTTTTACTAACATTGCTTCGCCTTTTGAACAACCAGCCCATTATCAGCATTAGAAATAAGGCTTGTCAAACTCAAGCCAACCTCTTTCTTCAGAGCTTAGTAAAAGCAGCAGGATTTCTGCATACATGTTTTTAACAATAGGTGACTGGGACAGACAGATCTTTAAGAATCCCTCAAAGAAAACCGGGTTGGATTTTAACTCACAGTTTTGAGATAGCAGTGACCACCCCCAGCAGAAAAGCCCTGTATCAGCTTCTTTTGCAATTCATCACAAATAGCCTCAAATACTCGTTAATGAGTCCATCGGGTTTCACAACCTGTCCCCTAAATGTTTTCAAAGGTAAACGTAGGCTTTGCTTGACTAACCTCCTTTGCTTCGCTTACTTTGTTAACTTTAAATCTCAGTCATTCACTTTGTATTTGCAGGTGATGGTGGGGTTGTTCCAATACAAAACACAAAGGCTCATGTTATTATACATCAGTGGTATTAAGGGCCAGCATTCGCTGCTCCATTGCACATTTGGAATATAAAGTTCAGAGTGTAAAGTGCAACACAGAAAATAACAAAGCAGCACAAAGTTTCTTAGCCCTTATTATTTTCTGATTCCATTTGTTCTGCTGAAAGCCAGTAAGTGAAATTTCATTCTATCAGCTGACTTGGGACCGCTCAATAGGAGAATGTTGTTTGTCTGCACTGCTTGCAGCACATTTGGGCAAATTCTGTAAGGTATTAATACAGTGAGAATCTGCAGTCTGAAACCCAATACTTACCTGGAGTCGTGCATCTGTATTTCAGCGGGAGGATGGAGAGTAATCAGGCACTTAAAAGCACATCACATTGCTGCTGGTCTTTCTTTTACGCACTGTCTTATGAATTCAAGCAGGTGTCTGATTCATTCTGCAGGCTGTAGGTGCTGTTTCTGGACAGCTTAACTTTCCGTTCCCATTTGTCAATTACAAAACGCCTGGAGTACAAATATCGGTGTTTGTGGAGTCACCAATTTAATCAGCCTTAAGTAAAGCAGCTGCCTTTTCCACGTCTCACACCGCGTTGTTTGTAAACAAAAAGCAAGAGGCAGGAAATGCATCTCTCTAATCAGGTCTCAGCTTTTTGTTTCAGTAGATACAGGATGCTTGTTCATGTGCCTGTATATTTGCATGTATTGAACAAGGGCAATAAGAGAAGTGTCCAAAAGCTGTCATTGTTGGGTATCTGTGGGATAACAATTATCGTGGATAACAGCTCCAACCTTGTAAAGGTTAAAACATGCACTTACAGGCTCTGAACAGCCTCAGTGTAGTTAGCAGAACTGTGATTAACGTGCAGCAGTCAGCACAGATGAGTCTCTGTTGGACTGCAGCTTTGATGAGTAAATGCCTTAGAACAGAGACCATAGCAGAGGTGGTCCAGCGGCTGTCATAAGGAGATTGGAGCTTCCAGTTGTTATGACAGTGCACACAATTAATGAGGATAATTATGGTGATCATGTACATATCAAGATCTTTCTGGGCAGCAATGAGATATAGTTTAATAGAGCAAAATGGAAGTGTGTGCTCAGGATGCTGACAAATGATTGAAAGCAGTTAAGGTGCCATTTTCTAATGAGTCTGCTGAGCCACAGCAAATCTGTCCATCCCCCCCCACACACCTGACTGAAGAGGTGATGTGTGGTAGCGTGTAGGATCTCAGTTTCCAATTACAGTGGGCAAAGAGCATGAATGCAGTTATTTAGCTCAGCTGATAGCTGGTAACTTGTTATGCCACGCTGAGTCATGCAGCCGTCTGATGTTCAGATATTCTATGCATATTTATTCATAAATCTTATTGCTATTATTTTGTTGTTGTTGCTCAAGCTTCGTACAGAGCTGAGGGAAGAAAAGGAAATGAAATTATATGGATAAACAACTGACTGTCTTGTAGGTTTCACTGCAGAGTTACCATGTATCAGCTGCTGTTGTGACTGGAACATGCCTGAACTGTATTTTCCAGGCAATATTATGTGCACAGGGTGAGCTGCTTGCACATATTGATCTGCAGTTACAGATCCAATCCAGTGCAATACATTCACGTGCCAAGGTCAGTTCGGTACAAAGTGTTTCAGTCGTTGTATATAGCACCAGGCTGTAGATGTGTTACCTAAAGAATGTACAAATGGATAGTTTTATCTGTTGTGTTTATTTTCTTCCCCCAGATTTGTAAGAGCAAAGCTAAGGAGTCCCAGCAGTATTATCACAGCCTGTCGATCCGGCAGAGTCTGGCAATCAACTTCAACATCCAACAGGACTGTGGCCATTTCCTTGCTGAAGTGCCGGTTCGTCTCCTTCCATGGGAGGATAGTGATGCACCAGAAGTGGAAGAAGAGCAAGAAGAAGAAGAACCTGAGCAAAAGGACAGAGGGACTCCTTCCAATACAGAGGCTTCGCAAAAGGACAGCTCAAGTAACCAGGGGACCATCAGCAAGCCACGCAGCCGTGTTGTAGTCATCACACGAGAGGTGCCATACCTAACAGTGGCTGATTTTGTGCGAGAGTCTGCTCCTCGCCATGCCAAAAGCCCAGATTTATATGAGAGGCAGGTCTGTCTTCTCCTTTTACAGCTGTGTTTGGGCCTGGAGCACCTGAAACCCTACCACATCACCCACTGTGATCTGCGGCTAGAGAACCTGCTGCTGGTTCATTCTAGACCAGGAGGCAGCCCTCTGAGCTCTGAGTCCGTGGAGCCCAGTCCCAGCTCTGCTTGCCCAGCCAGGTTAATAGTGAGCAATTTCTCGCAGGCCAAGCAGAAGAGTCATATGGTAGATCCCGAGGTCCTGCGGGATCAGTCCCGCCTGGCTCCAGAAATCATCACTGCAACCCAGTACAAAAAGTGCGATGAATTTCAGACTGGCATCCTTATCTACGAAATGCTGCACTTACCCAACCCCTTTGATGAGAATCCAGAGCTGAAGGAGAAGGAGTACACTCATGCTGATCTCCCCAAGATCCCTTGCCGCTCCCTCTACTCTCAAGGGCTTCAACAACTTGCCAGCTGCTTGCTGAATCCCAACCCCTCTGAGAGGATCCTGATATCGGAAGCCAAGGGAATCCTTCAGTGTTTGCTCTGGGGTCCACGTGAGGACTTGTTCCATGCTCTAAGAACATCTTCCAACCCGGCCCGGAAAGATGCTGTACTTCAGAACTGGCTGGACATCAAAAGGACGCTGCTGATGATAAAGTTTGCAGAGAAGTCCTTCGACAGGGACTGTGGAGTGATTCTGGAAGACTGGCTTTGTTGTCAGTATCTGGCTTTCGCGACTGTAGACTCGCTTCATCGCATTGTGAGAATCATGCAGCGGCACTAGTTTATAAGACCTGCTGCTTTTTACAAAGCACCTCCAGCCCAGCCCTCACTCCAGCCTGCCGTAGGGCTCACACTTTGAACAAGTGTTTAAGAAAAGGCCTAGATGTCAAAGCCAGCAACTCTGAGCAAATAGGTTCTAACTGGAGAGATTCCCTCCCGTACCCAGTATGACAGAACTTTGCTTTCTTGCCAGGCCTCTTAGGGATTCATTTTATACATACGACTGCATTTGGACCAGACACTTTGTAACTAGATAAATATCTGGATGAAAAGGAGAGAAAACTTCAATACCACTATTTCTATAACTGCAGTAAACCAATTGCCCTCCTCTTCTGGGTAGTTTCTGCCATTTCTGTATGTAGCATTGGTTGTGAATAGCAGTGACTGTTAGCAGAGATGGATTAGTTGTAAATGGGAGATGAATGACCCACCTTGCCCCCCCGCTTTCATTCCACATCCCATGCAGAATTTCTTCTCGTCCAGTCCCCCACAGCTGGGCTGGACTCTCCTTTGGTCTGAACCAAATGGATTCTCCTCCTTCTCTTACATTTTATGCCTTCTTTCTTCCTTGCAGATGAGGTTGTCCTGCTGACTGCACCCATGTCAGCAGGCAGTAAGCGTCTGTGCTTTGTTCTCTTCCCTCCTCTCCGTCTGACACGCTGCCTACCTGCATCCTTTCTAATCTCATCCTTGATTTCAGCAGCGTTGCCTTAATTGGACTGCTATCCTTGGCTTAAGACCTGCATTAAAAAGCAGAATATGCACACTTAGTCTATCCTATTTCCCCTACTTGATTCTCACCAGTCTGGACGGCTGATGTATTGTAGCTATAACCACATTTATGCCATGAAAACACAACACATGGTGGGCAATTGAAATTCCCCTTCCATCGCAGAAGGCACTAAAGCCTGACTTGAAACGGACAGGCCATGTATAATCTTCTCTGACAATCACTGCTATGAATTGGGGTTGAAAATAACAGCCACCTCTTCTGTTTTATTTTGGTTTGCTCTTGTCTCTTGTGCCATATTGCAAAGTGGGACCGAAATTGGCTCTGCTGGCATGTTGGCAGGAGACAGAAGTGTTTAGAGCTCGTCTGTGTGTAGCTAACAGGCCACATGGAGACACTTTTACTGCAGACACAATTCTCCGAAGGGTAAAAACAAGGGGCAAAAACAGCGCTGGTTAATTATCGAGGGAGCTGTTACGTTTGGCAGCCACAACTAACAGCACCGTGATCCGTTTTTCCCGCAGCGGTGTTTGGCTGTGCTTCTCTTGTCTGCTGTAAGCAGCGTGTGCTCGTGTTGTTATAGACAGCACCCTGAAAATGGCACGTTGGCAGAAGAGCTCAGAGATCATTGAAGGCCGGGGCTGGGACTGGAGCAGGAATTACTGAGAACAAGAAGCAGAATCTGAATAAAAATCAACCTGAAGGAGCTTTGCATTTGTAGAGACAGCTGCTGACTTCCTCCCCCGACCTGGTGGCTGTTTCCTGCAGAACCGTGGAACAGACGATGTATTTGCTCAGTATTGCTGGGCTCTGCATTGCTCTCTGAATCGCTCTGAAGAACTCATTTGGATGTAGAGGAACAGGTGATGCTGAATATTCTAACCCAGGTGACGGAAAGCAGACAGCCCTAGTTATGAGCCTGTGCTTCTCTTCTATGGATCTATGTGCAATTCTTGTATGTATTTTGTAAAGCTGTATGTTACAGTGTTCACTTTACACACCAGCCTTTACCGGATGCTAGATCTGCAGCCCCTTCCTTCACTTTCCTGGCACATAAATGCAGCTATCCATGTGTTCCTCTTATGGGTGGATGTTTCATTTTAATTGTTAAAACTGTGAGGAATGAATTCACTTCAGCCTTGAAACAAATAGCCACTTTATACAGCGCATGCAATGCTTGGACTGGATGCGTGGAAACGGAACAAACAGTCCTGCAGGCTTAAGGTCAGCAAAACTAGCTCTGGATCCACACCATTCATTTGGAGGGGGTGAAATTTCTGTGTTACTCTTCTGGGGCATCTCTCAGAGCTGAGCTGAGTGCTGTGTAAGCCTACATCGATTGTGCTGTAGTATGTAGACAGTCTCTGTGACCTTTCTCAAGACTTTCTGAAACTTCTGATGATGATTCCTGTGTTTGATTCAGCTGTATCAGTGAAGGATCAGGCAAGGATAAGGGTAATATATTTTCATGTGATATGTATTTTTTCTTTCTTTTCTTGGCAAGAAGGTGAGGATGGCGGCATCGATGGGGAAAAAAAAGACTGTGCTTTAAAAGCCCAAGTGCAATGTATGTAACTGAGGTGCTTCACTACATCAAGAAAGTAAGTTTCTGTACTACTGCCGAGCAGCTTGTAGAAGAACCTTTACAAAGAGTCACACACATGTTGGGTGCAGCCCTGCTTTACCTGGAGACAGGAGGGCAGCACCATCACAGCTTACATACACCGAGCATGACAAGCCACGTGCATCCTATCTGCTAGCTGTTAGTCGCAGTGCTGAGCTGAGAGTAGGGCTTTGTGTTCTCTGTGGTCTGGTTTGTGTTTGTTTCACAGTGCCTGCGTGCACATAACTTCCACCCAGCTCATGTAGGCTGCTGGAGCAGTTCTTGGACCACTTGTCATTGCAGGGGGCTCGTTCCTTGAAGCCAGCAGGATTCCGTGTTTTCAGAGTCACTTTCATGTCAACACGCACATGCAAAGTTGAATTTTGAATGTTTTACAAGCATATGTATCTAAAGCAGCTGGTCCAAAGCCTTTGTATCTCTAGCTATCTAATTTCTGTTTGTATTTTTTGTGATGAACCAATACTCACTTTAACTGCAGTATAATCGAGCATGGATAGATGTTCACTACCCATCCCTTCTTGTGCAGCACTGGGTAAACTTTAGCAATTTGTAATGTTGTGTGTGTTTTTCTTTAGAGAAGTCAAACACGATCTGGCCTGAGGTTTTCCTTTGGGGAGCTTGAGGCTGACTTTGCAGGTGTGCCCGTAACTCTGATGCTGGTGATGGCGATGTTCGTGGTGGTCCTTCATCCTGGCAACAGATATTGCCTCATAAATATCCAAGAATGTATGCATTAAACTGATTGTAAACAGACCCTAAGAATGCTACAGCATAATTGCGAAGCAAAAGGAAAAAAACCCCTTCTGTTTGCAGTTGAGATCCTGTGTATGGCAGGAACGAAACCCCTGGCTGTGCATGCTTTAACTCACACGGATACGTGCACAGATCTTGAATCTTTTTAAGCAGTCGCACTTTCAGTTGAGCTCAAGAAATAGGAAGAGCTGCAAATCTCAGATAACAGTATTGATTGTAAATATATATTTTTCTATTAATAAAAGCTGTCATTCAGATATTTTTATCATGAACTCTAAAGAATTTTTCCAGTGGAGGTAACTTCTGGAAAATCACGTGCTTGTTTGAGGAACTGTGATGAGTGGTTTCTGATCTCATTAGAGCCATTAAAACCCTCTCTAATGTTACAGAGGGTGCAGTGATTGGATTCACAACATTTAGTGCCTTGTCCAAAAACTAAAACGAAGCCCGTCAGTTGGTGGAAATCTGATTCTTCTTGTAATAGCCCTATCAATGATACTGCCCACGTTAAGATGCAGGAGAGATTAATGAATGAATTAATTAATTGCCGTACTTTGTACAACACGGAGTTGACCTATCCAATAAGATCTGCTTCTGAAGTTGCAGTTAGGTGAACCAGTTCCTCTGAGTTGCTTGTAGTACAGCAGAAACCTGGTTAACAACCAACACTGTGAGCTTTCGTGTCTTGAACTGCATCTGCACAGGGAGAACAGGACGAGCCAATTGGTTGGTTAGACTGATGGTCGCATCGAAACAAGCCTAATGCTTTGACAATCTGCTGCACAAGCTCAGCTCTGGGAGACGAGGAGCTGCGTTAGGTTGGAAGGAGCAGTGAAGGTAAGGTGTGCTGGTCCCCAGGGCGGTAGTGGATGAGCTGCACACCGCGCTCTGTGGATCAAATGTACACCAAGAGGGCTTCTGAGAAGCCTCCTCCTTGAGGTGTTACCGAGGGTTTGTTCTGTCTTTCTTACATTGGAATTATTTATTCCTCAGATTTGATACGGTCAATGTGCATAACCAGGTGAATATAAAGAGAGTCTATCAGCAAAACCTGACCTGGAAATTTTCAGGAGTGAGGGAATCCAGAATCTTATTTTAGAGGCTCAGCAGTGTCCAGTACAGAGGCCTGGTCTCTCTACAGTATTCAGATGTGATGAAACCAACAGCACAAGCTGGGATGCTTTGTTGCTGACCTGCAGACAGGAACACCCAGCATTTACTCAAACACCACCTTAAATCCTGTGTGCTCCACGCATCCCAGCAGCCCCCACAAGGTATGAATGGATCATTTTGACATTTTAACACAGAGGAGTTCCAACATAACAGGAAAAGATATTATTAAAATCAATCAGATGTGTGTTAGCAGTTGGCCACTTAGAGAATTGATTCAGCAGCTTTGCACTGTAGGGCCGTGACTTTAGCATATAGAAATAGTATTTGCTGCTGAATTAAGATGTATCTGTTTCTCAGCTCTTGTGCTGAGAAGCCCCACTGAAGTTAATATATTTTGTTTGTAATAACAAATTCATGTGGAAATGTAAATTAAAGAGTTCTGGTTTTATTTAAATCAGTCGCTGCTTTTCTGAGGGATATGATGGTAACTGAATCAGACCGTTTAATGCAATTTCCTTTCCTCTTTACTCCAAACAAGAGCGTATCTCTGTGCAGGCAGTGCATGGCCATTGCTCAGTGCGTGATTGGGCTGTGTGCTCAGCTGTGGCTTTGCAAAGATGGTGCTGGTTGTGCTCCTGTAAAACCTACAGCACAAAGAGCCCTCGGGGCATGGCACAGGAATGCAGTGGTGATGCAGTTATGCAGTGATGTAACATCAAATTGGGGCAGAACTCGGGTTTTTAATGCCTATAATAGCAGACCTGTGGAGATACTCTATAAATTATCATCTGGATCCCAAACACATTAAGGAATACAAAGGAAATGCTTTTCAGAAGAAATTCTGGTTGGCGTTCCTATGGATTTTGCTGTTTACCTGGGTGCAGCGTTAGAAGGATGGTGGTTTTGAGCAGGCAGAGAATGTAATCTCAGTAATTCCCTGTAAGCCTCCTTGTTGGTGCTTCACTCAGCATCTAGTTGGGAACCACAGAATGCTTTCAGATCAAGCAGAGTCACCAGTCAGGAATGAAACACTCAGCATACCTGTACATAAGCGTATTCCCACTCTATAGAATGTGAGGATTTGGATCGTACTTCAGATTATGAAGATTTCCATAAACCCAAGGGGAAAAGTTCAGGGATTTATGAGAACCTGGAATTTATTTTTTTTAATGTGGAAGAAATATACATTCACGTATATACATAAATATATATGAGTGTGTGCAGGCACATTTATATGTATGTATGTATGTATATGGGTTTTTGTATCCCAAAAGTATTCTTTGCCCCCTTTAATCTGAAAATATATTATATATTGTGTATATAATATATACTTAAGGTTGTGTAGGTTTGAATACGGTTGTTTCCTAAGCAACACCTCTTCAAAACTGGCTCGGGCCTCTGTTTCTTTACCATTTGGCTTGTTGGTATTGGAAGGTTTTGCACTTGAAATCCTTGGGTTTTTTTCTTTTCAGACTTGGTTATGCTGAGCATCTGACAGTGTGTTCTGCTCTTTAATAGAAAAGGGGGGAAACTATTTTTAAATTTGGGGTTCCAAAATGGATCGTCTTTTATAAGTGAGATTTCTTTCAAATCCCTTCAATTAGGGGATTTGTTTTTCTTGAACTCCATTCTTGTGGGTGATTTGTACTTGGAATTCCTGGTTGCGTTGCTTTATCTGGTGCTTCATATCAACATGTACACGTTTTTATATATCAACTTCAAGCCTTCCTTTGTGATCAGGGGCGGTTACACTCTGGTTTGCTGTGGTACTTTGCTGTGTACTCTGTGGCATTCATGTTACTGTGTAAATAAACTAGTTTTATTACACTCCAGCAAACGTCACCTTCTCTCATTTTCCTTCTAGGTAGTTAGCTTAGAATTCCTGTTTCTGAGGAAAATGGTAGCTGCAGATGCTAATTTATTAGCATAGCACAGATGACACAGTATACATCGGAGCAGTGCTGTGGTTCTGCATGACAATCACACTGCTTGTAAGTATTCAGAACAACCCAGCATCCTGAGGGCTCAGTTCTTGCCAGAGCTCCGCTGGCTTTGTACAGGTAATGTCATCCATTTCGGTGTGATCAGAATTGCTCTGTTCCAACTGCTGCGTGCCTTTCACACCCATTCCTCAGACACTGTTTCAAAGCCTTTCAAAACCAGCAGAACCTGGAGTCCTTATGCTTGTGGAAAGTACAAAGCTGGCAGACTCCAGAGATGTGAGTAAATACACATCTTTAACAGCCCGACCTATTTTGGCTTTGCCAGAATAATCCCTCTTCACCTGCTCAGCTAAACAGGGTCAGGTTAGGGATGGAGGATGGAGGTGGGTTTCTTGCTATCAGTGCATCTCTTTCAGATGAGAACACAAGTGAGGAGTGGTGTTTATTGTCTGGAAAACAAGACATCGGTGAGTCACTGGGAGAGCAGCTGTGGGACTGTGGAACAGATTTAGGAGTATTAAATCAGGGAACAAAACCATGGCAAGTGAACGTTATCTGACAGCATCTTAACTGTTGCATCACACACACACTTACAAGACCTGTTTGTTTTACTGTCAGCAGGGTGTTATTTTGTCACATTGCAGCTGGCAGAATCAGGACATACAGTTACTGGAAGTAACTGACAGTTTTTTAAGGTAAAGCCACAAAACCCTCTACTACACTGTGTACTCCAAAAAGGTGAGGAATGGGAACGAGGAGCTCATTGCAAAGGTATGTACCACTGCCTGGTTGTTGTTTTTTCAGTACCAGCCTGTGTTATCATAGTCCCTGTTCAACAAATGTGAAGCTGCTGTCTGAAGCAGTTGTGTGGTGTTTTATAGATGCTGGAATGTGCCGTGCCACCAGCATCACCTGAGGCAAAGGGATACAGATAGGTCTGAGCACTGCGCAGTCAGCAGCAGCATGAAGTTCAGCAAAGGTAAATGCCAGGTTCTGCACCTGGATTGGAGTAATGCCAGGCACGGGTACAGACTGGGAGACGAGTGGCTGGAGAGCAGCCAGCAAAGAGGAATCTGGGGCTCGTCAACAGCAGGCTCAGTATGAGCCAGCAGTGTGCCCTGGCAGCCTAGAAGGCAAACCACATTAGGGTGCATCAAATACAGCACAGATAACCAGTCAAAAAAGGTTATTTACCACCATTGGTGTGGCCTCACCTTCACTACTGTGTGTAAATCTGGGCTCCACAGTACGAAGAGGATGTTAAGGTCCTGAAAGTGTCTAGAGGAAGGCAACAAAGATGGTAGCAGGGATGGTAGGTGTGTTCTGTGAGGAGAGGCTCAGGGCACTTGGATGCTTTAGTGTGGAGAAAAGGAGGCCAGGAGGTGATCACTTTGTTCACTACAGCTTCCTGAGGAGTGGAAGTGGAGAGGGCAGTGCTGGTCTAGTCTTCCTGGTAACCAGGGATAGGGCTTGTGGGAATGGAGAAGAGCTGGGCCAGAAGAGCTTTATGGTAGGTGTTGGGAAACACCTGGATACAGAATGCCCCGTAACCTGTGGAGCTAGTTATGCAGCTTCTGCTGTTCAGGAGAGCAAGTTTCCTACCAAGCTCTCTCCATTTTATTACTGAAGTGAGGTTTATGCACTGCATGACTCGAGGTCATGTTTGTGCAGACGCTGCTATCACAAAGGTTTGCTTAGGCTTGAGACAAGGAACAACAAGACATCCGATGATGTTCTGGGATACCACATGACAGTTTTTTTATTGCACTAATTATAACTGTTATCATACCATCCACTGGTCCATAAAACCCAGAGCTTCGCCATTCCTGCTACTTTTGTAGTGATTCATCATTCAAATCATTTCCCTGTGGCCTGAAGCACATCTCTCCATGCATCTCACTTTGAAGACTTAACATCTCTCTCCACAATAACCTCAGCATGCAGTCCTACCCTCCAGTCCTACCCTCCAGTCCTACCCTCCAGTCCTAACCCTCCTCCCAGCTGTGAGACGGTTTTGGTCTGTGTGTTTTTCAGGTAGGCACAAGCTGAAGGAACACAAGTAAGGATGCGGGCATTCTGTACAAAGGTTAGAATCCATCTTACCTCAAGTACATCAGCACCCTGTTTGCTTGTCCCAGGTTGACATCTCTAAGCCCACAGCCTTGGAAATTCTAGATGTTCACATTAGACTGTGTAATTTATTTGTCAGTGATGGGGATTAGCCTGTGTTTATTCACCTCAACATTTCCTTGGCTGTTCTCGTCTGCATTTCCAAATCATTCAAGTCCATCTGGAGTCTTTTACAATCTCCTGCAATTTGTGCTCGTCTTGAAAATATCTCACTTTGTGATTAATCACTTCCTCCTGCAAAACAGAATTGGAAACATTTTACTCAGACTGGGTTTTGGACACAGTTGTCTGTCTTCTCTAAAGGATTTGGACTCTAAAGGATTAACACTTTTTACAGAATTTTTGCTCTCTGTCATTAAGAAGGTTTTCTTTTTTCCCACTCACTTGATGTAACATAGGAATTCAGTGTGAGTTTTGTGCTGAAGGGGAAAAGGATGCAAGAGTTCTTAAGCATCTACTGTATCTACTTGCATGCTACTCACCACTGATTCATAACTGTCCTCTATGACTTGGGAGCCTCCATCAATTTCCATCTATCTCTTAAGATTTTATAGAATTATAAATCAACGTCATCAATTTTAATAGTGGCTGCTTGAACAAGATGATAACAAGATTACAAAGCCTCTAAAAAGAAAGGAATGCAAAGCTACAGCACTGGACTGGCAGACCAAGCTACTCTGACATCCATTTCAGCCTAAATAAGCATCCAGGTTTAGACTAGAACTTTATGTCCTCTGCCACTTCACAGCCTTCTTTCTCCCAATGCAGTGTCAGTGCATGTGTACTACCAAACAGCCTGACTTACAAGGAGGCAATGGAAAAAGGGCCTCATTAACATCAGTATGAGTCCTGAGTTTGGCTCCTTTGGCACTCCATTAGAAACGTGTGCATCAGTCTACAGGCTTCCTAAGCCCCCATTCTACTGCATTATTACCCTGATGGCTTTAAGCAGTCTACTGCAAGCTTCAGAGTCCTTGTGTGGTTAGCACATGCCATTTCTGTTACTCCCAAGAGAAGCACAGTCTCTTCTGTGATCGAGTATGGTATCTTTCATTACCAAATAAAACAGAGCTCAGTAAGAGCTCTGGGAACATAGGCAGAACAACACCTTGTAAACCATTTATTTCCTACTGACTAACTTGCAAAATAGCAAATTGTCAAGGCTTTTTCTTCTGCTTTAGTCAAAAGGCAGAATCTTAACAGCTTGGGTTCCTTCATACTGTGCTGGGTACTGTTCCAGTACTGATGCACTGGAAACATGCCATCTGCTGAGCAGCAGACCATGGGCTCCATTCAGCCTGATCATTCAGGAGCAGACACAGGGGAGGTGGGTGAAAAATAACCAGTCCCAATCTCCTCTGGAGCTGTTGGCTGACAAGAAGAGCTGTCATTCCAATGGTATTGCAAATTTACACAGAAAAGACAGTGGACAATACGCTGCCTACTTTAGACATGTTTTCAAGGTGATATTTTAAGAAAGAAGAAAGATGCATCACAGTCCCCTTAAAGTATATCTGTGTCAGCTTCTGTCAAACACAGTCAGAGCTGGCAGCCCTACGTCTGGCAGCTCTCAGGCTCCAGAGAGCTGGGGGCCTTATGAGATAAGTCAGCCCAGGAGATCAGAGAACTGGCCAGTAAGTGTGACTGGTGACTTCCCTGCGAGCTGGTATGAAGCAGCTGCAGAGCTGCTCCACGTTACTCAGTGTGCCTTGTGCCAGGACTGTGCCAGAAATCCATCAGCCCATCCTCAACAGAACCTGCTGTGCCGAGGCAGCCCGCCCTCATCCATCCAGGCATGTCCCTCAGTGGAGGAGAACTTTAACAAAGCTGAATCACAGATGCAGCAGATACACAGAACATGCCGTGAATGATGGAAAGTGCTTTGATTCTCCTACCAGCTGAACAAAGAAATGGCTTCACACACAGAGGTAAAAGTCTGGTAGCTCACAAGCCTCAGAACACACCGGACAAGAAGAGTCACTGTGCTTGTGGGCTACCAGGCAGGTTTCTGCCTGCATTTACAGAAACAGCAGGCTGGAAAAGATGCAGCCAGAGCTCAGTGGAGTTACTCCAGCTTACACTGCTAAGCATCTAACCTATAAATCTTATTAGTAAGTTTAAATAAGTCTAAGAGGAAATGACGTTAAATTTACCATAGACCTCATTCTTCTTGGAGTTCTGTCAATACTCTCCCTGCTGGGCCGAACCTGTCACCCATGGCAGCACATCTTTGAGGTTCGTGCCAATAGCAATCACTGGCAACAATAACCTTCCATAATATTTCCTCTAATGCTGCAAGTCTTTGCAAGGCTTCCTTTTCCTTTTTCTCTTTTCCTTTCCTCCTTTGATTCTTTTCCAATTTTTTTCTGATCGGTTATTAACGAAGTGCCAGCTCGTTGTGGTTTTGTAATCAGATTATCTGGAAATACCTGCCTAAAGCAGTCAACGCTGATTAAAAGGAAGGGTGGCCATTGTGTTACTTTTAATATGAGTGATTTAGGTCTTGAGGCCGAGACTGAATTACAGGAGAGCTCAACTTAACGAGGGATTGAATTAAATGAGGAACACCTGATGGCAATATTTCCTACATCTCCAAACTGCCAAAAGAAGACAGTGGCATGGTTGTGAATTTATGCTGTCCCCTCAAAAGGAAGGAAGAACAGCTCGTTTGAACTGCTTCTGGAAAGCAGGCCTTATCCCCAATCTATTTAGATAAGCGCTAAAAAATCCATAGCAATTTTGAAGGGGGATATAATGTAATAGAAAAGATCCTATCTGACTAACAGCCACAAGGTCACTGCTAATTGCTTATTTCATACAGCTAGGCTGGATTTCTGATGCTCTATTTGTTAGCCCACACCCAACTGCATACACAATTGCTGTGATAGAGAGAATAGGAGACATGGGTTCTGAAAGCAAAGTCACACTGTGGTTGCAGGCAAATGTAATACAGTCTTCCAGTTATTAAGACTGAGTGTTAATAATTGTATTTTTCCACGCTTCCCAACGTGTTGTAATGGAGGGTATGATACGGTAACACTTGACTAGTTTCTAACTTAGATGCATTTACCAGTTCTAAATAGCACAGGAGATTAATACTTCAGGCTTGCTCTATGAAGTGAGCAGCCGCTGGGCTCAGAGCGTTGTCTAGACTGAACTGATCTCCACAGCTTTAAAAGTGGCCTCTGTGATCCTACTTATCCTTCTAATCATCAACAATCCCATTGCTGTTCCTGCCCGGGGTCCGACTTCATCACAGGAGTGCTCGTATTGCACTGCATTCCAGTCACCTCAGTGAGATGCTGAACTGCTCTTGAGAAATGCTCCAGCTGACTTCAATTGATTGTTTATTATCTCCTGCCAGTAAGTGCTAATTACACAGCTGAGAAAATTGGGTTGTCCTTTTAGCTGTTCTCTCTCCCAGAAACGTAGAAAATGGAATTTTTGATGACTTGAATTTCTTTTGTACTCCGGCTTAATGTGTGCAGAGAAAAGATTATTCCTTCCAGTATGGCTCAGTGTGAGAGCCTGCCTTACAAAAGCAATAAGCAAATCAAGAGGAAAATCTTGGCATCCTGAAGTTGTGACCTAATTCTATCCTTCAGTGTTTCCCCCTCTCTCCAAAACATCCTAAGTTCAAAATAGCTGCCCTTATTCAGAACAGTTCTCCTTTCTGCTCAAATAGGTCACTTAGAGAAGGCAGGCACTAACTGCACATAGCCCTCTGAAGCACACAGCTGCCATGCTGCCCACCCGAGCAGTGCTCAGCCAGCCTCTGCAGTGCTTTACAGCTCTGGAAGAGGCCTTTCTTCTGGTAAAGGCAGCTGCATTTTATATCAGACAGAGTGATGTTTCCCTGTTGATTTGAAAAATCGATTGGAATTACAGTGAGGAAAAGGAGCCAAGTTCAGTATGCAACTCATTGGCCTCCAGCTGCAGAGATATCCCCGTCGTGCACATAGCAGATCTCTGGCCTGGCAGTGCAGATGCAAAACGTGGCTGCACTTTGGGTAGAAGTGTGCATTTTACAAAGTGCTTCTTTATTTCTTTAGGGGATTGAATGTGGATTTAGAGTTCCACAGAAGGCCGCAAAGCTACACCAGTTCCAAATGCCTCAGAGCCCCGTTTGTGGAATGCAGACAAAGGGTATGAAAGGAACAGATGTAACATATTCTTTAGGTATGTGGTGAATGTCTCAGATGGTAAAACAAGATGGTAAGATGGTAATGAGCCTAGGAACCCCTAGGGAGTTAAATTACTTAACTGTAATGCCTCATCAGTCAGAAGCTTGCAATAAAAGGCTGCAGATCCCTGGCAAAGCTGTCCAAGCTGAGACCAGCAAAGGGCTCCCTCACACCAAAGGTTCCTCTATCCCTGCATGTGGGTTAAAGGGAACACTTGTTTTCCTTGAGAGAAGAGCACTGAGATTCCTGTTCTTTTGCACCTCTCAGGTTGCTGGGAGCACTGTACTCCAACTGCCAAGAGAAAAGAGAAGAAAGATGTACTGCACACATCCAGCATAGGCTGGATGTTCCGTATATTTCAAAGGGGCAATGTTATTACAGTTAGGAATAATACACCTGTTTGCTTCAGCAGAGCAGGTGAACTGCTGGCACCCTACTGCTTCTCACCTGCAGTAATGACTGCTCGTGGAAGAGCCCCATAGGCTGTACCTAGAGATAGACATACAACGATGTTTCCAAGTCCATAGGGCAATTCTATGGGGAAAAAAAAGTACTTTCTGTCTGAATCAAAGGAGATATATTTTATTTTATGCTATGGAAACTTCTGTAAGTCATACAGAGATCCACAGCAGCTGGGGTGATTGCCTGAGGATTTCTGGTATAGAGGATTTCTGAGTTAAAAACATGAAATATCCATCAATTACATTGGGTTTAAGATGAAAGAGAACTTTACTGGAATCAACAGTTGTGTAACACACCAGAGAGCTAAGTTCCAGATCTTTTTAGTAGCTCTTTGCTTACTGGAAAACTGAAACCTCATGGAGTCCATGATTAGACCTCACAAAGTCTGTATATTCACAGTGAGGACACCCAGGGATGATGGTTACAAACGGATCACCCAGTTCATCTGTCTTGTGGAGTATCCCTTGATGGATCCCACAAGGAAAGCATGTTCAGATAGTAAGACATGAGGGAGAAGCCTCAACCACAAGCAAATTCTCCTGTTCATCTTCACAAATTACACTGCAAAGGCTACAGCCTGGAAATGGGGATGAAGGTGTGTTTCTGCGTTGGTGAGGAAGTTGTACGTGGCAAGGAGGGCAAACCTCTGCTGGGGGATATTGGCTGACTCACCTCTACAATGCAGCAAGGTTCATAAATCCCCGCTTTGGGATCCCATTGGTTTAGAAGCCACCAAATGATGCTGCACATATAGATTTTAAAGTCCTTAACGTGGGAACATATATGGTCTTTGAGAAAATACTTGTTCTTTTTTGGGTTTTTTGAGGCCTCCCCTTAAACAAAAGAGCTAATAAATGACTTTCATGTACTGAAAGAAATCTTTGAAAGATATGCTAGCAAGGTCCTTAGGCTTTTCAGATTAAAATAACTACAGAATAGCAAAGTATTCTTATCCATTGTTAGTATAAAACTGACACTCTCTGTCTCTTTGGCAACTTTCCTCTGCAGTGCTGTGACAATCCTGCTTTATTAATCGAGCATCTTAAGACAGACAGCACAGATATTCAGGCTATAGATTCCTCTTTCTAACCCCCCTCTAAAACAGGGGTTCTCGTTACAATGGACATTAGAAGTCACTTGCACTAGAGCTCTGAACATCAGAAGGGGAATGGAAATTGGAGCGCTGGTTCGGGTCTCCTTGAATTTGTTAGAGACGTCCAGTAGATGGCAGCAAATGGCACTCCAGGGAGCGAGATACCTTGAAGGTGAAAGCCTGCGAGCTGCCAGCACGCTCTCGGTGTTAGCAATTACACGGCTTTTTTCTTCTACCCATTACGAGCTGCACTCATTTATTTTGCTCTTTGCAGAGAGAACAAAGCCATAGGAGATTTTCACTGCGTTGTACTCAACTGATGCATAACGTGGTAAAAATTTAGCAGCACCTTAAAGTAACTTGTCATTTTCTTATAATTTATAATTACTTGAACCATTTATTCGCCCCAAATTAAAGCTATTGCTATAGATCCCTTTGCATAAATCATGACGGCCATTAAAAATAGTTTCTGGAGGAGAGCAATTTCTTATGGAATGAAGGTCAATCTCATTAGATCACTGTAGCTGGTATCCTAATAACATCCTGCTAGAAACAAGGTATCTCATTACAGAACTTGTATTTTGTTTGAAATATTAGGCCATCATTAAGCGAGCACTAAAATACACATAACATTGGATGACATAAGTTATTTGCCTGAAAGATTGCCCTGCGGTACGACACAAAGCTTAACATTTTCTATTTCTTTTAGCTGGATTCACCTACTTGACACCAGTTTGCTTTGTCGCTCCTCCTGCATGCAAGGCTCATTGGCTGCCTTGCTTACCCAGAGAGCTGATCTTACAGTATGACTTGGCAAACTACAACTGGTAAGGATGATGTTTAATTTACCTGAATTTAAAGTAAATAGTTGAGGAAAACTAAGCATCTGTCAACTGAGAAGAGAGAGAAAAAAAGGAAAAAGATACATTTGCAGAGTACAGATGTAAATGCTGGTTTGTAACCAGTGCTTACAAATTACTGTCCCTTTAATTATCCTGCCCATTTGGAAAGTAACAAGCAGATTTGGTTCCCACATTTTTCACTCTACTGGAAAGCCAGGTCTGGCTGTTTGTTATATATCCAAACACTACACCACAACATTTACCACCTGGCAGCATCTGCTCCCAGCCGGCCAGCAGTAACCATAAAGACAACACCCTGACCATTCAGAACAGGGTAGGCAGGATATCCACAGGAGCTGGCTCAGCTAGTACAGTAGGAGCCCTGCCTTCCAGAAGCTCCAGGCTTCCTAGAGATCATCTGAACATTCACAATACGCTTGTGAAATAAACCAACCTCTGAAAATTGACAAAAACTCAGAAAGGGAAGTTAAAGAAATTTTCTAGTACCATCAAAATAATCCAGGCAAGATTCTTTACCTATGGAGTATGGCTTTAAATCAGCAAATGAAGCCTTGCCCATCATGTAATGGGGGTACAGGTTGGATGATGTGCCCAGGCAGTGCTTACACAGGCCAAAGTGTAAATGAAGCCTATTTATTTGATTTGTCTTTCTGCCTGTCACTGACTTACTGCTTTATTGTAACATCAGTGTTAAAATCTCCTGTTTTCTGTGTGAAATATGGGCTTAGAAGGTAAAACATGCACTTAAATAGCTAGGGTGACTTGTGAATTAGTGCTTTAGAAGGGAAAAGACAGTACAGGCATACAGAGTATGTACAAGAAACAGGCAGAGCACAGTACAAAGAGCACAAGAATCTATAGCATTTCATCTTAACAGATGAATAATAAAATAATAGAATCATTTAATGGCTTAGATTGGAGGGGACCTTAAAGACCATCCAGCTCCAACCCCACTGCCATGGGCTGGTTGCCATCTACATTATCAGGCTGTTCAGAGCCCTATCTATGGCCCTGAATGCCTCTGCTGACAGGGCATCACAACCTTAATGGGCAACCCATTCCAGCACTTCATCTCCTCTGAGTAAAAATGTTTTACCTGATATCTAACCTAAATCTCCCCTCTTTTATTTTAAAGCCATCCCTTCTTTTCTCATCACCATCAGACTGTGTTATACACTCCCTTCAAGTACTGGAAGGCCACTGGAAGGACTCCTTGGAGCCTTTCTCTTCTCCAAGCTAAACAAGCCCAGATCCCTCAACCCTTCGTCACAAGACAGTTGCTCCAGCCCTGTGATCATCTTCATGGCCCTGAAATTTGAACAGAAAAAAAACACCCCAAAACAGTAAGTGATGATGGTTTCTATTAGGTTATTAAACATGCTGTTTACAGCATGTTTGATTTGTAATGCTGGAACTGGGTCGCAAGACTTAGTCTTTCATCATTCTTGGGAGACACATGGTTTTAGTAAATAGCTGTAACTGCACTTGGAACAATAAGACATCATGCACAACTTAGGCTAAGCGCTGCGGGCAACAGTAACAGTTCAAAGATTTAAGAGAGTTCATCTAGCCAAGCAGCTAAGCTGCTTCTCTATGACTAATACATGGGAAGAGGTCCCTCTGGCATGTGATCCATTTCAGCTTCTGTGCTTTCTTCAGGATGGAATGTACCATCCTTTCATTTTCTGTTGGTTCCAGAAGCAACGTGGAGAGGTAGGTTAAATTTCCAACCAAGATGAGACAAGCTGTAGAAAATATTGGGAAAGGTGAAACACATTCCAGGAATCTCAGGCACTTAGAGAGTGAAATTGAGGAGCACCATTGCTGAAAGCAATGACACAACCCACACCTGCCCACTGTTCATTTCTGCCTGTGTATGGCTCTCAATGGTGGGCTGGTGCACATAGTCTTGGGGGACCATAAACTGAAAAGACTAGGGAACACTCCAGGTTAAAATGCAACTTTTCTGTTTTTCTTTCCTTTTTTTTTACCATTATCTGCTCCTGCCTCTTTGTTGCCATGGTTACACAAATACTTATGCTGGCACCTTTGTTACAGCCATGTGAAGATGAGTTTTGAGAAGTGAGAAGCCCCCCAAAGATGAAGGCCAGCAGCAGCCTCCAAGTCTTGCCCCCATTCTGCAGGAGGCAGCCCCAGCAGCAGTGCTAGGCCAGCACCCCACTTAGAAAGCCTGTGTTATTGACAAGGCAGCTGGGGTCTCTGCCCCCACCCATGCTGGTTTTTCCCTCTTCTGGTCCTCTGGGAAGCCACAGAGTCCTAAGGTTATTCCCACAATCAGAAACCAAAGCCATGACAGTTTTAATAAAACAAACATGATCCACAACAAGCAGAAGATGGAACTCATGTTACTCTATTAGAAATCCAGCCATCAGGACTAAGTTAGTTTCCTCATACTGCCAAGCTCCAGACCACAGATAATTGCCTTTATTTTGATTTTAGCCAATTGAGCTGTGATTTCACCCTTTCTTCAGACTTCAGGTTAGTTTGAAGTTAGAAACTCTTCTATCTTGACTTCTTTTAGATGGAACAACTCAGATCTGAGCTTATGACTGGGTATTAGATTTTGAAGTCCTATTGGAGGCAAATCCAAACAGTAAGAGAAACCTTCCCAGATGAACTAACGCCAACTAATCCAGTGCTTATCCTTCTGCACTCAAACACACTATAAGTTTCAGCTGCCATTTTTCTCTACAAAGAGGTTAACAATTTCACAGTTCTTACTACCTATTTTCTCAACAATTTCACATTATGCCTTCAGATCTCTGTGAACTGATTTGTGTCCTTTTTGTCTAACAGTGCACTGCTGCTTATGGCTAACAAAGAAAACAAATACCACTTGCTCACTTTTTAAGCATCTCATAGATTTTTTTTCCCTTTCCTGCATGCCTTTGTCACCAGATTGAAATGAACATTTTTTGTGAACAAGCTGTTTGGGATTCAGAGTCTCCAAAAAAACACATCATATTGTCAAGCCTGTTAAAAAATGTCACAAAGCTGATGGCAGGTTTGTAATCTATACCCAAGAATTCAGCCACCCACTTTCAATGCATTAAATGCTTCTGATAGGTCTCATTTTTCTTAAACAGGGCTCCATCACTAAATTAATTAGTAGAACAGGAAGGAACAGGAGATTATTTCAAAGTTGAAGTACCAGTTATTTGCACCAGACATAGCGTGGTAACTGGAATTAGCACACTGTAAGATATTACACATACCAGGAAACAAATGGAACTGGACATTGTTTCTTCCTAGTTTTGTAGGTGTAACTGAATAGCTGAAGATTAAGCAAAAGGCCTTTAAAATTCTAAACAAGGGCACATGACAATAAACCCAGAATCACCATCCAGTCTGAATATGAGTGGCCTCTTCTCCCACAGTAAGTCAAATTCTCTTATAACAAAAATTTGACAAATAGCCATAGATTTGGGGAAGTTCCATAGGGCAAAGTCATCTAAGAGTAGTAAGGCAGTAAAATTAAATACAAAAATAGAAAGATCTGTGGCTGTCATGGAAATTAAAACTAAGACAAGTAAGTCAAGGCTGCCCAGAGTTTATGCTGAGTAGGAAACTCCTTTGTTTAGTTTAAAGTCACTGAGGACCTCACATCTTAGATGTTCAAAGCAAGAAAATAAATAAGCAATGTATTTATTTATAGGAAACTCTTAAAGAAGTGATGGGTACAAGATGCTGTTTCATGAAGAACTGAAGGTCAGATCAATTTGGGAAAAAACAAAGTGTTTTTAGAAGTACTATAAGATACAGAACTGTAATATATAAACAGCACAATAAAAAGCAAAAGTTACAAAACAGGATCACACCATAAATGCCAGAAATTCATTGCTAAACCATCATAATAGTGCAAGCAAATTTGAGCATCTCTTGTGTATATAAATTAATTTTTAGAGATAGAAAATGCTCTGATAGGACTTGCAAGATTGGGAAGTTCATCCATGAGCATATAAGGACTTGCAAAGAAATCTGAAGAAAAGACTTACTATCTCCATGGTATCAGGGAACTGGTTCTGATATAACTTCTCATAATTGTAGGAGGAAAAAAAGCTAACTTTGCTACCATGGAAACAGAACAGTGCAACGTAACTGGTGATTACTTGTCTCCCTTAACAAGACTGATCCCTAACATGTTAAGACCCTCAGTAACATAGGTAATTTCTTTTCCACCTGAGAAATAAATGTGTTACAATAGGGACAAGTGGAAGCTATTCATTGAGCTCACTAAGCGTGGGGAGAACAGCTCAGGAATGACGGGTATTTCTGGGAGAAGTGAGGGATTGCAGAGCGGGGGAAGGGGATAAAAGAAAGATCAAGAAGGAAGATACCACGATACCAGAAGACATCAGGGAAAAGGGAGTTCAGGTTGATTACTTAGATAGCAAACAAGGCCTTGACACTGAGTGGCTGGATCCTTGTCCTGCCAAACAGAACCTTTTAAATAAACAGAGAAGCAAAAATGAGCTGGATGGTGCCTTGCCCTAGTGCAGGTACAACCTCAGAGAAAGTGTATCTTGTGGAATTTGTGTGTTCTCATCATTCCTTAAGTTATTTTTCCTTTGTTCTTCGCTGGGAAGTTCCACTCTTTGGTTGCATAAAATAACTTCAGCCTCCTGAGGGCACACAGCCTTATCACCACCACACTGCGGCTGGCACAATCATCAAGTGCTGTGGGTTTTTTTCCTCATGGTTGGGGATAGGCACTTTTCTCAGCTAACAGTGATAGATAGTGTTGGAAATATCCTCAATAATTTTTGGTCAGGACGGTATCTCTGATAAAAAGCAGTTTTTATTCGTGATTGCAATGGCGGGCACCCTGATGGCAGAAGCGCACCTATGGACATGATGTTACAGTTTTTATACCTTTTCTCCCATATGTTTTCCCCTCCCCTGTCCCCTTTGGTTGGGTATTACAGGTTACAATTTTACCCGAGGTTTGCATTTGTTAATTACATTCTGAAATTTGTTAGTTCACTTGCTATCTTATGCCAGTCAGTCGCCATCCTGCTGTTTCTGTTTCCAAGATGTCTTGGTACTCTTTATCGTATTGATATGTTGATTCCCTTCAAAGCTTCTTCCATTCTGTCCCAGAGACCGTCGTTAAACAAAGAGCCTGGGAGGGGGATGATTCCAGTCCTTCCCCATATCTCTTCAGGCACATCCTTACGTATGTCAGGACTTGTATATTTTTGCAATGTGTACAACAAAACATTAAAACACATTATTGCTAGTTTATACAGGTATATTGTTATTTTAACTTCTCCTCTTTGGATCTTTTATCACTCAGGCCCTATTTGTCCAGCACCAAAAATAGTTTTATTTCAGATAGCTGGACAGACAGGAGCTGCAGTCTTTGTAACTATGATTTTTACCTAATAACTACAAATTTCTTCACTCATATATTCATGTTTTGTTCTAAATGCAGAAGCAACATTTGATTCCCACAATAGAATGGGAGATAAGTTGCACCTAGAGAGGCCTAACTCAGAAGGGGACCATCCCAACTCCATAGAGCTGCTACGCCATTTTAGGTTCCCCCGCCCCCTGCTGTCACGTGACGCAGGGGGCCGCCATCTTAGGCTCTCCGCGCCGGCGCTTGGAGTTGCCCGGGTCACGTGGGGTGGGGCCGGCGGAGCTGAGGGGAGGGGAGCGGAGCCGCGCGGCCGGAGCTGAGGGGAGGCGGCAGCGACACGATGGGGCAGTGCGGGATCACCTCCTCCAAAACCGTCCTGGTCTTCCTCAACCTCATCTTCTGGGTGAGTCCGGAGGGGTCGGGGGAGATTTGCACCTCGACGGTGTGGGGTGGGAAGGGTTTGGGCCGAGCGCGGTGTGGGCCGCGCTGCCTCGCCGCTGTCCCGGCCTTATCGCCGCCTGGCAGCGCCACGCCAACCCCGTTTCTTTATCACGTTGCCCTTTAAACGTTTTCTCGTTCAAAGTGTTTGTGTTTTCTTGCTCTTACGGGTGTGTGCAGCCCCTTGTTTTCTAAGCCGGCCTTTTCCGGAGTTGGGAGGTGGATGAAACTGCATCTGTTGTCTGAGCGCTGGGTTGTAAAGGTTTAATGAGCAGCAGAGATCCTGCGGTAAGGAAGGGGCTCTTGTGTACCGTGATCCAGCTGGAGCTGCGGCACTGAGCTGTGCGGATCTGCCGCTTTAGTTCCTATAGAGCTACAGCCGCTAATGATCAGCCTTTAAAGCCTGAACGCTCAGCGATAGGTCTGTGACACAGGCTTCTTTCACACGTTTAACACAGAACTATGACATACGTCGAACTTAATGATGTGACAGTGAGTCCTGTGAGTCACTATCTCTAGTCAGCGCAGTTTTACAGCTGTATTTGTGCCTTGCTTGAACCTGCCCCAGCTGTGCTTCGCTTTTTCTTCACTAGGAGAGTGGTTGGGCCCTGGAACAGGCTGCCCGGGGAGGTTGTGGATGCCCCGTCCTTGGAGGTGTTCAAGGCCAGGTTGGACGGGGCCCTGGGCAACCTGATCTAGTAAAGGTGTATGTTTGGTGGCCCTGCCAGGCAGGGGGTTGGAACTACATGATCCTTGAGGTCCCTTCCAACCCGGGTCATGCTGTGATTCATTCTGTGCTTACCCGGCCTGGGGAACTGCTGGAAGGTACCTTGAAGAAGGTGGGTGCTCAGTGTCATCATTGCCCTCTCACAGCAATGCACATAGAGACTACATTAAATTGTCTGTAAATTTTAAGAATATATACAATATTTTTTGGGGGGGGAGGTGAGGAGGTTGGATGTTGCGTCTCATTTCCTGATCCCAGCTCCAGGAAGGGAAGATTTCACTGCTGTTCAAAGCATCAAGGAGGGAATAGTTGGGTAAGGGGATACCAGAAGATAAAAAATGTAGCTATATTTAGCTGAATAATGACTAGTACCATATGACATGTAACAAGTGTTAGAGGGTAATTTTTTACAAAGGAATGTGTCTCTTGGGTGCCTAAAAATGAGTTATGGTCAGGCAAAATGTGTCTGTGCAGTCTCACTGGCATATGTCTACACAGCTGTTCAGAGAAGGTAGGTGAGGCATATTTAAAAGATCTGTGTTAGGAATAGCCTTCAGTGCTCAGCTTTGAAGTGTCATGTGGTTCTATCAGCCTTTCAGCACAGCTGGAATCTCCTTTATAAGGAGTGGTTTTTTGTTGCATGTGTAGTTGGAAGTAATGCTGGAAGAGCAGCGTGATCACTGCTGAGTGCTGCTTAGTTTATCTCTGGACGTGAAGTTGCTATGAGTTGCATTTTGAAGGGCTGCTTC
This sequence comes from Coturnix japonica, assembly GCF_054131305.1. Lineage (NCBI taxonomy): Eukaryota > Metazoa > Chordata > Aves > Galliformes > Phasianidae > Coturnix > Coturnix japonica. The sequence continues at coordinate 16,268,731 of NC_140676.1, read as the reverse complement.
ATGCTCCTTAGATGCTGATATAAATTAGGTCAATGGATGCAAGTTCTCTATGAGTTTTCCCTTCCAACCCCAAAGTTCAGTGATAGTTTTCATGTTTTACATATTGGGAAGGTGCATTTAGTTACTTAATTGCAAGTGTGCTTTCTCAAAGAAAACAGTGCTAAGCACAGAAGCTATTTTGTATAATACTTAGCAGCGTTTTAGGGTTTGTAATGGTTGTTCTATTCTTGAGACAGACTTGACCCAGATGATGTGTAGACAGATTGTGTTTAGATACAAAGTACTTGTGTGTCAAATCAAAATGTCACCAGTGTATTCTGTAACCTATCTCCAGTCTAAGAAGGCAACTTTTGCTGGCAGCTTTGTGACCGGGAGCAGCTACAGTGGTCAGAAGTTGTGCATAGAGTGATAAAAGAGCAGGTTTCTCCAAAACTGAAAGCCTCAAAACCTGTGTCTTGGCTCTTTAGCTGAGCTATAGCCTAAGAACCGAGCTATAGCCTAAGGGTGGGAAGGAGTGAATTTACTTCTTATTTAATATCAGCAAAAGTTGTGCATCTCAGTTTTCAATGGCAAAAGAGAAGGAAGCATTTGAGTTCTTGATTTAGCATGTTTCATTTTGTGACTGAGCTGAAGGTGTGTAACATTTAGTGCCTGTCTAGTTGGCTGTGTAATTGCTTCTGTGCCGTTATGGAAATGTTCTGATTGTCATTCATGTGTCATTCCAGTATTGATAATCAGATCATCTAGATCTACGCTGAGGCTTTTGACAGTCAACTGCCAATCATTTGTCAAGTAGCTGTGAAACCTTGAATTGCTTTTTTAAACTTAGGATGTCTTTTCAGAGTGTCGTATATAAAGCTTGTGATCAACAGGATTGTCATAATCTTTATGGTCTGCATTTATATTGCAGAATTAACTCGAATTCTGTCTTTAAACTTGAGATTAGTTTGATACAGACATTGAGAGCTCTGATAAGTAGCCAAGAGAATTGTATTAGAAGTGTTTAGCCAGTGCTATCAGAAATATGGTTGCATTTTTAGGTGGTCCAATGTGAAGCCAAGAATTGGACTCAGTGGTGCCAGCGGGTCCTTTCCATTGCAGGACTTTCTATTATTATCTTTTTTTCCTCCCTACCCACAGTTCTGATATTTGTGGGAGGGTGTGAATGTTCAGAACACTTTTTTATAGTCGAGTCTTTTGAATGTGAGATGTTCAGAAAATTATTAGTGCTGCTGCCTGGGGGAAAAAGAACAGCCTGAATGTAACTTATGAAGAATAATTGATATTTTGAATTCATATTGGTTCTTATTTTCTCCTTTGGTACTATTTTCTATCTGTTGCTTGGTTTGTTGGGAAAATGTTTAGTATCATCAGCTTTTCTTTTGGTACTGTGAACCTGATGGTGTCTTGATCAGAAAAGGTTAAGCCTTTAAGTATGTGGGTCGCTCCAAAAGTAATGCCTCCTATTTCTTTCCATGGAAACTAGAACAAATGGAAAGAACACCGTAACGCTATTGGATAAAGTGAATTCTCAGTTGCAAGCAATGGTTCAATAAAAAGACAAAAGAAGATGGGATTGTGGAAGAGGACAGCACTGTGAGGCTGCACCTCTAACCAGCATGTAGGCCTCTTAGATTAACATGACAGTGGTATCAAAAAGCACCCTCATTCTGATTAAGTACTTAAGAGAAACTGAGCTTTTGATGCTTCCTAATAAGTAAAGAGTATTGTCTGGATTGTTCTGCTGAAGTGGGCAGTTTCCCTGGTGGCACTTCTCATCATGTGAAGCCACTGTACTATTCCTGTTCTGTATGAAGCTGTTGCAGTGCTCTGAGATGCTGACCTCAGGCTTCTGGATGTGTTGCAATAGTTCACATGTACAGTTTCTGCAGTTTCTTTTAATTCACAGAGGTGCTCTTATATGAGTATTTGGCAATTACTAACCTTTAGGGGGAAAAAAGACCAGCAAGAAAAAGATTGTATTATTTTCTTAATGTAGATGTGATTTAATACTGTTAACAGCTCCTTCAGTTGACAAGACTTTTAATACAGAATATGCATGTTGGCAATAGCAAGTTCCTTTTGCTGCTGCAGATTGTAAAGAAGCAAGCTAGTGTAAATGGTGCTGCTAAAGGCTTTCTGCCAAGAGAAGCTGTCCCTGTTTGTGGCAGCAGACATTAAGAGCAGTGCCTTTGCTTACGCTCACACAGGTTTTCTTGATTCATGAGGAGTAAGATCATCTTATTTTTCTATATTGGACTCAAGTAGGTTGTCATCTCTAATTATTATGTGGTAGCTCCATATTTATCTTTGCCTTATGGAAAAGGAAGGTCAGTCGTGCTATCTGATCATAGCTGTCCCTGCTCATTCATTTATGGCTGCTGATTTAGCCCATCTCTACCCAGTTTGTGACTTTAAAAACTCATCTCCTGGAAAGTCTGATGTGAGGTTTTATTTCATTTTATCACACCAAAGAAATAAAACAATAATGCTTCTACTAAGTGCGTTTATCCAGAATACTTTTGAAGCATCTCCCCCTCCCCCCCCACCCCCCCAGTGGGAAAGGGGTGAGAATCAAAGAACAAAGCAGAACTTGTGGGTTGAGATTAAACTACTTGCAAAGGATGATAGCTGTAATGAGCGAAGCACAGGCAGTTGCAGTTGAGCAGTGGAAGAAAATGAGATGAACTCCTCCACCCTTCCAAACTCCTTCCACATGATGTCGTGTGGTATGAAACATCCCTGTGACCAGTTTAAGTCCTAATTCTGTTCCCTCTCAGCTCCTCGGGCCTTTTGCTGCAAATGGCCTTGGCTCTGTGCAGCACCACTTAGCAGCAGCTCTGAACATGCCTGTGTTATCAGCATTGTTTTACTCCTAGAACCAAAGCATGGCATCATACCAGACACTCTGAAGAAAACAATTCCATCGCAGCTGAAGTCAAGGCACTAAGTTAAAGCTTCATCAGGTGACTTGTACAACTTAGTTGAAAGCCCTTTGAAGAAATGAAATAAATGTGAAAATGGTAGAGAAATACTTTCAGTACCTAATACCCCATGTTTGCTTTGAGGCTTTTTTCTTCACCTGTACATCTGCTCCTTGAGAAAAGGAATCAAGTTTGCATTTGTTCCTGTGATGCTTTCTACTTGGTAGTCACAGACTCTTTTAACTGCTCTTTAAATTACTTAATTAGCTTGAAATAATTATTTTTACTATTTATTTGACTAAACTAGTGTAAAATAACTCTAGGTGTGGTTGTTGAATCTCCAGGCTTCATTTCAGTATAGCAAGAAGGCTTTTTACAGTTCTTTACATGCTATATAACTTATGCATACTCACCACAGTACAGTAACATTATTAGACAATACATAGTATTATGTTAGAGAAATTAGCTGTGCTGTCCCTAAGGAGCTGTAGCCATCCAAAGTAGAGTGTGTTTGTGAACTGCTGGTAGAAGAGAAGGAAGAAAATGCAGCAAGGGCAGAATTTGGTGAAATGCAATAGGAAGAAATGTAGAAAGTTAAAAGCAGACAGAAATGAGCTTTAGGAATCAACCAGGTGACCTTCCCATTTCACTGGAAGCTTGAGCATCTTCTGATCTGGACTTTGAAAGCCAGGGCAATGAGGAAACTTCTGGCTGTATTTTGATGATCAAAGAGTAGATTGACAGATGATCCCGAAGGCTGCCTCTGAGGAGATTACTTGACAGAAGCCTTTTTATTTGAAGGACTGACTTTGGCATGTGAAAGTAGCCTACTTTGTGCCTCTGCTCTTCTGCCATTGAAATGTGTGTATTTTCAGGAACATTGAACAGTTTGGAATCCAGTGCACTGTGCACAACTTAATCAGGAATTTGGGTATAAAGTTCCTGAAGCATCACAGCCTCTAAATGATTTTCTTAAAGCATTTGGGCACCAATTTTCAGGTAACAAACAGATCAGGTCCTGATTTTTCTCAAGGCTTTTGTTTGCCTTTAAGTATAAATCTCATGATTCTTTACAGGATAATCTTTAAGACTTGGGTTCATGAGGGTGTTTTAGGATTGCTCAGATATAGATCTGTGCTTTAAGTTTGTACCTGAGAGAAGCAAAAACAGCTTGTGAAGTGAAACACCATGTATTTGAATGGTATTTAGGATTTAAAGTATTGTCTCACTCAGCAAGACAGCTTCATAGTGGGGTATAATCATTGTTCTGGTGCAGGGCAAGAGGTCTGGAAACTGTGAAGAGTCAGAGTTGTAATTCTGACTGAATAGACACAAAAGAAGGGTGATATTGGAAACACTCAGTTACAGTAAAAACCCTTGGTCCTGTGCTCCTCATCTCACAACTAGTGACATTTATAATATGTAATGCCAAATGAAGAGGAGCTGAGAAGAATGAAGAGGGGCCTGATCCTACCTATGGGGCCTTTGAACTTAGAACTGAAGAACTGGACTTTGAAGTAGAGAAAGCAAAAAAACCCCCAAAAAACCAACAAAAACTGATCAGGGGTGGGGGGTGGGAAGAGAGCACTTTTTAAGGTACTGATTTAAGACTGAAAACTGGATAGTAAACCAGTGTTCTCTGTGTACAGGTAGAAAATGTCAATATGTTGATATGCAAATGGAGAAAAGAAACTTGGAATGAAACTGGTACAACCTCAGACCACCCCCAAAACTGAGTGAATATGGCATCAGACTAGGAAAGCAGCGTGAATGAAGCTTTAACACCAAGTAGGCGTGTTGGGAGGGTAGTGTGGCTAACATAACAGTGGAATGACCAATATCTGGGTTCTTATTTGGTTCAGTTAAATGCAAGAGTTAGGAAAAAAAAGAAAAAATGGCTGTGGAAATGGACTGAAATGGCAGGAGTAGCATGAAGGGCAATGCTTTGTGCAGACAGCCTTGGGATGGGTTTCATTTAGATCTGTTTGGAAGGAAAGTTAAGGTAGTGTAAGAAAGCCATAGGATGTAAGTAGAGCTGCCTTGTTCCACTGCTGATAAATAAATGATCAGCAGAGCAAGTGCTGTTGGTTTCTTACTTTCCAGTCGTGCTGCTCTTTGGCAGTAAAAGTCTTAGCTTTCAAACCTGCTGTGTATGAGTTACAGAAAGTGTGAAGACAATTCTTAGTGCTTGTTTGCTGCCTATTTAAAATGCTGCAGGGTATGTCAACGAAGTCTGTAAGCTTGTCTACCTCAGTGCATGTGCAAGGTGAAAGCTGGCTTCAGTGAAAGCAGGCATTGACTTAGGGATCTGTATTACAGCAGTCCAAAGGTGGAAACCCCAATTTTCAAGGCTTTCCTGTAACAGAGTGATGCTTTCTATCACTGTATGCACTGCACAGTAGGTCTAATGGTTTTCTCTCCAGTTACTTGCATTCTTGTTCTTTATTCAACAAGGCCTTGGAGCCTGGTGCCGAAGCAATCATATCAAGCTTTTCTGAGCTATAGGGGCCTATGTAGTCTTTTTTTTTTTTGCTCTGATGAATGGAGTGTCTGAGTATTCAAGACTTAATCAACAAACTATTCTCATCAACTGGATGTCTTGGCAGCCTTTTTAAAGGTTAACTTATGCTAAAACAAGAGTATGCCACATCAAGTTCAGGACTCTTAAGTTAAATGCAAACAGCTCCCAAGGGATGTGTGAATACTGAACAACCAGTCAGCTCCATAGAGCATGCATGTGACCTGGCACAGAGTCAGGAGCTGCTGCCATCTCTATTCAGAGCCTTGAGCAGATTGTTTGAGAATTCTCCTTTCAGTCCTGCTTATAAAGGACTGACTTGAAATTTGTGCAGGTCATGTATTTGATTTATATTTAATGATAGGAGAAACACATTTATCAATACGATGGCTTTTTATTTAGACATGTTTGTGCTTAAGGTGAACAAACTCAGTATTCTGTGGATTCACTTTCTGTTCCATAGAACATTAGTTGTTCATATGATTCTGTGGAAGAGGCAGTGATCGTTCCAAAGGGTATGGACACTTCATTGGTTAGACACTCACTTCTCAAGTAGAGAGATCATGTCTTCAGTTAGTGCTTCATGATTCTAGAGCACTTTGCAGATGGAGGGATCCACCCTGATGTTTCCAAACTTCCATTGCTTTTTCCACCCATCCTGCAACCCTTGGAATCAAAGCCTAATGACCAGTGTTGTCATGGCTGGTATGTTCTGTATTACCACATGTGAGAAGGTTGAAGTGAGGACTTCAAACAGCAATGCTTTAATCTGAGAAACCTAAAGAAAAATGTGACCTCCCAGCTACAAAGCAGCGTTTTCTTTAGGAAAAACACGCTCTGTGCTCATGTATTTCTGAGGCTCTATGTGTTAGACTTGTCCCACATAGGTATGGAAGGGCAGAGTCACTCCAAATGGGAATGCTTCTCAAAGGAGGGATGGGAAGCTAACATCTGAGATAGCTTTGTAATGCTTGATTTCTTTCTCTGTTCAAAGATATTTAAATGTGTATGCTGATGCAGGAGTCTCAAGTCTGTCTGTATAACTACATTTTTCTTAGAAAAGATGGAAGCTGCTTAAATTTTCACCATAGGGGAAGACAAAGAGGCTTACAAATGATTCTGCTTTCACTGTTGAATATTTTCTGTGCCTGATGCCAGCTGCAGCCATTTTTCTCTGCCACCTCACAAAATACCATATTTCTAACAAGCATTTTAGTTCTTAGAGGTGGGAGATGAGATCACTGGCCTGTCATTCACATGCTTCATTGCTAGGCAACAGTTAATGTAATTCCATTGTTCAGTGATACTACTTTGAATCTTTGCTTTGTCTACAGCAACTGTCTATCTGTGTTTTGCCACCCTGCACCGAACATGGCAGGGTTTCTGCAGGCAGATTTAGCACTTGGTGCTTTGTGTGAGGGGACAAGTGTCTTAATAGCTTGTTCATCTCAGGTTTTGTTGTCTGGAGCTGATATCTCACTGTTGGTCTTTGACTGTTAATTTTCACTTTTGTGACTGTTGTGTCCACATGGTACTTTTTACTGGATGAATGCGAGCTTCTGCATGCTTTAAATTCCTGTGGAGTACACACTTACCTTTACTGCAGAAATGAAGGCAGAGAGGTGGAATGTGTTGTTCAGATTCAAACAGAACAGGATACTTTTGAGCTGGCACTTAAAACCCTTTTTTTTTAAGCTAATGTTTCTATAACCAAGTGCTGCAGAGGGTATTTTTATGTGATGCTTCATCCTAGCAGTGCTTATCAAATATTGTTTCATGGAAAATAATTGCAGTAATATTGCAGAACTAAGCATAGATAGTAGCAAAGTGTGCTGAAATAATAGGCGCCGGTTTTCTCCAGTCTTTCTGTGCTATACTGAACAGGCTGCCTAGGGAGGCTGTTGAATCTCCACCCTTAGAGAGTTTCAAGACTGGACAAACTGTTGAGCAGCCTGGTCTGAATTCTTTGTTGATCCAGCCTTCAACAGAACATTGGACTAAATGATCTCCTGAGGTCCCTCCTGACCAGATGTGTTCATTGGCACTGCTGTTGCATGGCTCAGTCTCATAGCAAGAGAGGATCCTGTCTGCCCTCTTGCTTCACAGTGCAGGGGTAGGGATGCTAACGAAGCCTCTGAGTGGGAATGGAGGGCAGGAGGGGAGGCAGGCTGCAGCGTTCCTCCTTGGGTCCTGCTGAGTGAACTTCTGTGCCCGAGGTGTGGGTTGGAAGGGGTTACACCAGCCTTTACTGCAAGATGAAATTCCTCAAATTGTGCCTTAGACTTTGCACTTTCTGAATGGGTTGTTTTAGCTTAGCCTAGCAAACCAGATAGTTCATGTGTTGTGATACCAGGGAAGTATCATGAAACATTCAAATGATGTTGAATGTCATTGCAAATCAATTGAATATAATTGCTTCATTTTGAGTGCAGAGGTTTCATTCTGTAGTGAGTGTGGTGGTGCTATTTGATTCAGGCCATATATTGTTATATGGCAGTAACTTGAAGTGATTTTTTTCACCCTATATTTTAGTAAAGGACCACTTAGTGCAGTGGCCCTTAGGAAGATGGCTTTTTTCCTGTCTTTTAACAGTTGGTGCTTTAGACTTCAAACAAGCTGCCATCTCTAGGAGAAGTTAGTTCACAAGGATGTATGCATTCAGTTCTGACCTTAAATCATGGATAGTCAGACAGCAAAATGAACAAAGTAGTTAATTGATGGTGGTTAAAAACCACATACATATTCTGCATAGCTGTTCAATTGCTAATAAACTGGTTCTGAAAGTGGTCTGAAATCCATTTATCAGAAGTATACAGAAGTATACATGTAGAAAGCTAAGCAGCTCAGGAGGGAATGTATCTGAGAAGGGGGCAGGTCTTTGGTGTTAATGGTATGGTTACCCTCATTTCTTAACTACACTCCTTAGGAGACTAATATAACTTAGTCAAAACTAGAACCATCCAGATTAAATGTAGTTGGGAAGCCAGCCTCTGTTTGAGCTATTCCAGACAAACATACACTGTGATTTAGTAAAGATGAGCAAAATATATATTTTTATTATTTCTGAAGAGCACTACTTTGTGGTACTCAATAAGAATAATAGTTACGCAGTCGCCTTGCAGATGGAAGAGTTTGGTGTTCAAAGAAGCTTAAATGGTACTGTCTATTGTAGGCAGCAGCAGGCATACTGTGCTACGTGGGAGCCTATGTGTTCATCACATACGACGACTATGATCACTTCTTTGAAGATGTCTACACACTCATCCCAGCAGTTATTATCATAGCTGTGGGAACACTTCTTTTTATTATTGGACTTATTGGATGCTGTGCCACAATTCGTGAAAGTCGCTGTGGACTCGCTACGGTAAGTTGCAGAACTGCTGTGTGATGCTGTTTCCTTGTGTTTCTGGCCTTTGCCCTTTTAATAGATGTTCAAAATTCTTTTTTTTTTTTTTTTTTAAGTATTTCCTCTTATCTTGTTTTATAGCCTGAAATTTTGTTAATTGTGTTCCTAACATCCTACTTTGGTTTTCTGTTCTAAATAATGGTGTTAGTTCACCTGTTCAGGCAGGAGGTGAGTCTTTGTGTTCCTCATTTTAGTGCTGTGATCTTTCTTCTTTTGCAATCACCTCCGTATAATTAAGTCATAATAAATGTTAAATCTGATTTATGTTTTGTGATTGAAAAGCTGGAATGGGAGAGGGGAAAGGTGAGACAGAAGCTTTCTTGTGTTAAACATAAAGTATTGTGGCTGACTAAGAATGATTATGATCCTTAAATGTTCTTTGTATGGACGCTTAGTTTCCAGGAATGTATGTTTTCAAGCATTTTAACTGTAACGTCAGCTTGAGAATTAGGTATCACTTAAACTAGGCCAGCATTTAAATCATCCCCACCTTGTTGCCTTAGATGCTGTCTGGACTAATTGAAGGCTTAAAAGTCCTCTCAAGTATACTAATACAAATGCATAGCTTGTTATTGCTGTTGTTTCAAGCTGAAAAAAGTTCCCTTAGTCTGTACCACTTTTAGCAATAGCCTGAGTGCTTCAGTATGGCTTTTCAGTCCAAATGATCAGAGCTTAGCTGACTGCTTCTTATTACTTGGTAAAACAATAAGCTCTAAAGCTTAAGTCACCTCAGGACTGGCTTGATCAACTTTCTTTACCTGCTTTAGGTAATTTGCTTAGTTGGAACCTGAGAAATAACTTCGTAATACATCAAAGGCTGTTCTAAGACTTTCAGGTAGTCAGTGTGTGAAAATCTTTGCATAAATATTTTGAATTGTGTTCTACAGTTTGTGATCATCCTGCTCCTGGTTTTCATTACTGAAGTTGTGGTGGTGGTTCTTGGATACATCTACAGAGCAAAGGTAATAACCTTTAAATTTCAATAAATATTTTACTGTGATCTGGGACCAAAATACAGAGATGTGGTATTTGCTGTATTTGATTCTGTAGTTGATTAGTGGATATTCATGGTGTTAACTTGAGATTGATATACTAAAATTTAGAATAGCAGTTTCTCAAACAGTTTAACATTATCAATTACCTCAATGTACATTATATTTCTGGTACCTTTGGCAGTGCACTGAAAGGGTAAGTTGATCAGATGGGACTCTAGCTCATAGTGCACGTGGTCCCCTAGAAGCAATTGAGGAAAGCTGTGTACTTCCCAAGAATGAGAAACATGTTGGATTCGTATATGGTAGCTTGAATGGTTGCTCTTTGCTCCAGTTTATGCAGAAACATAGCATGTAACATTGTAGTCTTTCAGACATTACTGTGCATCTGATCTGGGCTGAGCTTCAGACATTGTAAATTCCAGTGTAAGAGCGGTTTACTATTCTCTGGTTAACAGCATTCAGTACAGATAAAAGATGCATACATCTGTCTTCTGTAGCCTGTCTGAAATTACACACTTGAATTGCCTGAAAATTGGATTGGTCCCAACTTGTATGTTCCCTTTGTCTTGTCACTACACAGCTTCACAGGCAGTAATGAGGGGTCAGAGCTTGGGTGAAAGAAGGGCACGGAGCATCTTTTTAGTGACAGCATGGCCTTATGCTAACATAGCTGACTTGCAGGAGTCAGTATTTGAAAACTAAATTTTAAATCTCTTCAAAGGGCAAAGTTACTGTTAGTAAAAAATGGACATTTTCTACTACCCTTTGGTACTTACTGTTTTAAACTGTTGTTCTCAAGGGCAACAAGAGTGTCATACCTATTACAAGTGAAATTGTGAGGTGAAAACTGCCTACATTTCTGATTATTTTTGGTTACTTTTTCTGATTAATTGCTGTTTGGTCATGCAGAGTTGGGATCATGAAGCTAAGGCATAGATGGAACTGAACTTGGCAAGAGATGCAAAAAATAACAAGAAGGGTGTCTTTAGATACATGAGTCAGAAGAGACAGACAAAGCAGAATGTGCGCCGTCTGGTAAAAGAGAAGGGAGAACTGGCTTCATCAGTCATGTAGAAGGCTGAGGTTCTCAGCGTATCCTTTGTCTCAGACTTCACTGGCAGTCAGGCTCCCCATGCTTCTCACATCCCTGAAACCTGTAGGTAGGGATCAGGGGACTGAAATCCATCCCAGTGTAAGAGCAGAGTAAGTCCAGGACAGCTTCATGAGACTGAATGTGCACAAGTCTGTGGCTCCAGATGATGTGCGTTTTGGGGTTCTGAAGGAACTGGCTGATTTGGTTACCAGGCCACTTTCCATCAGGTTAGAAAAGCTTTGGGTGCAGGCAAACTCCCTAATGACTGCAACAAGGGGAACATAGCTCCCATTGTTAAGAAGGGAAGGAAGGAAGACCTGGGGAACTACAAGCCACTGAGCCTTATGTCTGTGCTTGGGAAGACCATGGAAAAGATCTTCCTGGAAGAGATGTTAAGGCACGTGTGAGATGAGGCTGCAATAGCCAGTGTGGCTTCTCTGAGATTGTGCTCAACCAGTCTAGTGGCCTTCTGTAGAGAAATGACAGCATTGGGTGGACTAAGGAAGGGCAACTGATGTTGTTTGCTTAGACTTGTGCAAAACCTTGGGCATGTTCCTGCACTACCTCCTTATCTCTAGATTGGAGAAATACAGATTTGAAGGCTGGACTGTTTGGTGGGTAAAGAGTTAATTGGATGGTCGCAGCCAGAGGGTTGTGGTCAGTGGCTCTATGTCTGTGTGGAGGCTGGTTGCAAGTGGTATCCCTGGGGGTCTGTCCTCGTACTGGTGCTCTTCAACATCTTGATCAATGACATAGTAGGATCAAGTGCACCCTTAGGAATTTTGCTGATGACACCGAGGTGAGCAGTGCTTTTGACACAACAGGAGGGGATACTATCCAGTGGGCCCATGTGAGTGTGTTCAGTAATGCCAAGTTTGGAAGATGTTGCACCTGTGCCATTCTAGTCGTGGATATGAGTACAGACTGGGAGAAGAACCCCTTGAGAACAGACCTGCTGAGAAGGGCTTGAGGGTTCTGATAAGAGTAAAGCATGAGCCAGCAGTGTGCTCCTGCATCCCAGAAGGCCAACAAGTACCTTGAGCTCCATCACAAAATGAGCTGCTAGCAGGGCAAGGGAGAGGTTTGTTTCCCTGTACTCTACCCTCATGAGGCCCCATCTGGAGTACTGTGTGCAGGCCCATGAGCCCCCAGCCCAAAAGGGGTGTGGAGCTGTTGGAGTTGGTCCCGGGGAGGGCCACAGAGATAACCTCTCCTGTGAAGAGAAAAGAGGGCTCTGGGGGGACCTGGCTTTGTCCTTCTAATACTTGAAGGGAGTCTGTAAGCAGGAGGGGGACCAGTTTTTTACACTAATAGTGATAAGAGGGAATGGCTTTGAAGTAAAAGACATTTATGTTAGATGTCAGGAAGAAATTTTTATTCAGAGGGTAGTGAGGCACTGGAACAGGTTGCTCAGAGGGGTATACAGGGCCAGGTTGAATGGGGTTCTGGGCAACCTGAAGTCTCGTGGTTGGTAAGCCTGTCCATGGCAGGGGGATTGGAACTTGGTCTGTAAGGTTCTTTTTTTGTGATAGCTTTGTGCTTTGTCTTTCACGCATACTGCCCTAACTGAAAGTCAAACAACTTATGGGTATTTATTTAAAACTGTTTTTATCTGTGTAACAAAACAAGGATACCTTTTTCTGTATAAATCAGTGTTCTAAACCACATTAGTTAAATTAAACAACTGATTCCTAACTAGTCTGAAACAAGTTGACTGTGTAGGTTAACTTGTATTTAGGTTATATCTGTCTTAACGCAAGATCTACTTGTGAAAATAACCAGTATTCTTTGAAGGGGGCAATAAGCTTATACAGTTGCTACAAAAAATCCTTCGCTTAGAGCAGCTGAACAACCTGAATCTTTCTGACACGATGTGTTCACAAGATTCTCCTACTATAATTTGCAATTCTATAGAATATGCTTCATGTTCAGTCCTGAAATTAAAATTCCTTGTGCATAATTCCTTCTGAAAGTGGTTATCCTGAACTTTTTTTTTTTTTTGAACTTTAGTACCAAAGTTCAAAAAGCCCAAACTTTCTGCATTTATGTAACAATTTACAGGATTCTGCTACTCAAAAGGATTCTAGCAAGACTTACAGAGTGGATATTGGACATCTTTTGGGGGACGAGTGATGATTCTTGAGTAGCATCCATTTTTGGCACAAGCACTGAACAGCATCTTTAGCAGCTTGACTCATCTGCAGTAGCTTAAGGAGCTGTTCCAGTGCCGTTGCTATGTGCCATGTACTGCCATCAACATTTCTCAGAAAGCATGGGGGAGGTGGATTTTATAGAGAGTGTGATCACTGTATGGTAGAATAGTCAATCAAAATACCTCATCTTTGATATTTTACCCCTGCTTTGGTCAGAATGGGGAAAGCAGGTGATGTGACCTTGTTATATACTTGTGGTCCCAAATAAAATGAATTAGTCTGGGTGATTCTACTGATTTTGCTTTGGACCTTTGAAAGTGAGTAGAAAGTGGAAAGGTGCATACTTGCTCTTATGGAGAGCTCTTAATTCCATGGAATGTCTGGTATTGTGAGTTGTGATATGGGTTACAATAAAGGCAGTTACTTTTCTGAGACAGACCACTAAGCTTTGTCTAAAATCTTACCAAAGGTAGCTTCTTGCTTTTTTCTTGGCCATTAGCTTTAAGTTAGTAATATATTTGCCGAAGTCAAGTCAGAATTTTAATAAGCTGTACCATCAAAGCACACTTAACTTGATAATCCTAGGGAATTATCTCTGTTTTCTCTGTTTTATACTTAAAAGTGAAATTATTTTACCTAGACCTGTACTACTTCTGTTGGTTTGCTAATGCTGATGCTTTGCTTATGCTTCACAGGTGGAAGATGAAGTTGATCATAGCATTCAGAAGGTATACAATGGATACAATGGGACAAATCCTGATGCAGCCAGTCGTGCTATTGACTATGTACAGAGGCAGGTGAGATGGCCAGATGTGTGAAATATTAAATGATTTTAGGCTGTAATGCCACTTAACAATCCATTCAATCTATGATTTGCTTAAATAATGCTGTCGTATAATTTGCAACACTGAAGTAGCAAAACCTAACCTTAACATGTTTGTGCTTTTCGTATTACCTGTCTCGTTCAATTTAATGACTGGTTAAAATAGTAGCTTTTTACCTGTATGTTCTTCAGCTGCGCTGTTGTGGGATCCATAACTACACAGACTGGGAGAATACTGTCTGGTTCAAACAAACTAAGAACAACAGTGTGCCACTTAGCTGTTGCAAAGCAACTCTCAGCAATTGTACTGGCAGTTTGACCCGTCCAATGGACCTTTATTCTGAGGTAAGACAGCCCAAGTGAGAGCTTTTGCTGACAATCATTTAATTTTCTTTTTGGTATAAGTGTCAATTCAGGTGTGACAGTTATTAACAGGAAGTAAACATGACTTGTAAAGAAAAACCCTTTTTTCTTGTTTTTTTCTTTCTTCCTTATTTGATGCTTTGGGGAATTTTTTTGATGTGTATCTAAATGTGGTTCCCAGAGGGATATATAACAAGCCTCTTTGTTTCAGGGCTGTGAGGCTCTGGTTGTAAAGAAGCTTCAAGAGATAATGATGTATGTCATCTGGGCAGCACTAGCATTTGCTGCTATTCAGGTAAGAGAATGTTCTTTGTCTGTAAACTCAAATGACATTCTGAACTGATGTCCATGCTATTAGAGTTACGTGAAGGATGCTGACAGCTTTAGTTTGCACTTAGTTTGAGAGAGAAATGAACTTCGGTCAAAATGATCTAAATACCTCAAGACAAAACTTCTCAATTAAACGTGGTCTAAAATCTGTTGCAAACAGGAATGTATATCTGTTAGATTTCAAGATTATTGCTATGTGCAATAATCAGTTAGAATGGAAATGATAAATTACAGCTTGAAGCTAATTATCTTAAGCATCAGGTATCTATCTCTGTGAATGTGCTCTGAAGGCATTTGAGACTTGAAATAAAAATTTGCATATTTAATTTACAGCTTTGAAACAGATGGCTTATACTTCATGCCATTTTAGAGGCACATCAGTGTATGCTTCACAGCATACATATGATGTTGAGACCACCCACAAAATGCAGCAAGGTTTTTGATAGCATTATCTGCTCTTGTTGGGTAGAATTCTGCATTTTCTTGAAGATGTCTCAATTGCTGGACTTGAACCAAGAAAAGGGCTCTAAAGCAGAGACCCTGCTTGCTTGAAGTTGAGTGCAGGCTGTCTTCCACAAGAATCCTAATTGGTGTCGTTTCCCTGGTCATAAGAAGTAACCGGGGAAACAACATCTCAGTATGTACTAAGATTAAAAAACCACAGGAGAGATACAAAACTATGCTTGTCTTTTAAACGTTCCTATAAACTTGAAATGTTGAGCTTTCCTCAATCAGGCAGGCTTGGTACATTAATCACATTTTCAGTTTGTGGCAATTTTATGGTCTCTGAGAAATGTACTACGGGTGCTGAATCCCAAGACGATTTGAAAACTGCTTTTCAATTACTTCAGTACTCTTAATAGCATTTGAATGCAGAAAACATTATTTCTGTTGAATTGGGAAGCTTCAGCACTTTAATTTTCAAAACCAGCTTTTGAGCTGGACTGTGTTTCAAAGGTGAGCACATCATCTTTTGAAAACAATTTTGAGAGAATAATTCAATTTCTATTTCTGTTCTACTAGGCTGTACTCATAGGGAGCAGTCTATTCAGTGCTGCTGCTGAACTGTCCAGAACCAGTTTAATTCAGATTTGAAACTTGAAATTTGATGAGTTCTGCGCTCAGTGTGCTGAGGAAAGATATTTTTAATTGCTGTTCTTAATTTTTACCTTCTAAAGCAATGTTTAGTCAGCTCAAATACTGAAATACATTTCTGTGATTAAAATGTAGGTATTTCCACAACGGTGGTTAATCTGCCAGATTTTTATGTTGTAGAAAATGTGTGTTGAGAGACTGGGTGAGATGAATAAAGAGGAGGCATTATTTGGAATAGTGGAGTTTGCAGGTCAATTACCAGGTCCACTCTGACATGCTATTATAACTGTTATAATTTCTCTCTATTGGGGTTGGGCCAGAATTCCTACCACACGCTTGAGATGCAGATATGACTACTTGCATCCTTCTGTTCTTCCTGGCTAATCAATTCTAGGCAAGCATGTCGGTTGCATTCCTTTTGCAGTGGATGCTTTCGTTTGCCTCCATGTCAGTAACGAAGCAATTGGCAGAAAGTACATATCTGAACAGCTTGAAAGAAAATAAGAACATATGACAAATTCCTTTGCTGGTGCTGTAGTAATGCTGTGTGTCACAATCTGTGACACCTGTTTGGGAAAGTTAATAAAGAATTTTTCTACATAGGTTGTTCTGAAAGTAATGTCTCCTATCTGTTTCCACTGAAACTACAACGGAGACAAAGAGCACAGTAACACTGTTTGATAGAGCAAATTCTCAGCTACAAAATGCTGTTTTACAACATTGTCACTACTGTCTGCTGTGTGTGTTCACCAGTGATGAACAGTAATTTGCATGCAATGCTTGTGAAAGCATACACCAGTGGATGTGACCCAGTGTTGCCAGTGACAACAAAATGGAGCAGAATATTGGTGGGAGTGTTCACCCTTTACTGCCTTTCCACCATCATCTGCCACTGGACCAACATAATAAAATAGGGCATGTTTGTTTGTTTTTACCTGTTGGCCAGCTCTGTAACCATTCCTATAAGCACTGTCCTCTCTGAATAGATGTTCATTTTGTGATGCACTAAGGCAGTTCAAAGCTTACCTTGTAGCTTAAAGTCAGCAAATGTAGCCTTCACTGCTTTCTTTAAAATGGAAAGACTGAGAGGAGAAAAGAACTTTCATAAGGACTGTGGTTTGTGGGAAGACTTAGTCTTTTCTGCATAGAACTAATTTTAATGTGTTCATATTCTAGTTACCATGGGGATCTGGAAGGGTGTGATAATTCTTTGGTATCAGCCACAGTGACAGCACTGAACTATTAATAAATTGGAGGCAAAATGAAGGGAGCAAAGGCACCACAGTGGATCAAGTGCTGCTTGATAAGCTGTGGGAGTTCATTCTTAGATATCTTCCTTAGTAAATGATCATCTGAGATACTAAACGTGGCGTATCTGTACAGCCAGTTAAGTTTTTAGCAGGACCAAAAAAAGGCTAATTGGTTTGATGAAAGGAGATTGGGCATAGTTAATACTAGCAGGCAATTAAAGAAGGGAAAAAGAAATCTGTCTGGGGGATGTTGAAACTTCTCTGAATGCTGTTCAAGCTTCATAAGATGTATGTATCGTTCTAGAGCAGATTTTTGTTCACAGTATTAAGTAGCAATTGGAGAGAAACAGACTTAAATGCCTTAGAACACTTCAGAGATGCTAGCTTATTTTTCAAAAGTTATATGCTCAATTATTTCTGTCAAGAAATGTGAAATGTGAAAGTTAATTCTGTGCTTGCAGTGAATTTCAGGAATATGTTTGCTACTCACCCTCTAAGGCATTTGCCTTGTTTATATATTGACTCAAAAATGTATTATGGAAGTTTTTATTACATATCTTGATTTTTGAGTTTTCAGATTTTATACAAATGTTAAAATTAAATAGCTTGAGTCACTCAACCAGGATTCTCTGTGTGAATAACTGCATAAGATGGAACTACCTTATACTTGAGACACATTGCTAGTATGATTAATGGCAAAAAAAACCCAACCCCACAATGAAAGGAATGTTTCTGTCTAGCACACTACATCTTATCTTTGTTTTCAATGGGGAAAAGAATGGTGTTTTTATGCTTGCTGCCTGCAAACCTTCTTCAGAGTTCTGTAGCCATTTGTGGCATTTACCACAAAGCTCCATCTCATAAGTCTTACTTGAGCTTGCCTTCTTTATTTAATTGTGAATGTGGACGGGTACTTTCCCATGATGAGTCATTCTGTCATGTAGCTCAGTTTTTCCCCTTACTCTGACATGAGGTAATGCCTACCTAGAAGTTAACCTCTGGAATGGAGCTACCCAAGTACTGATAGGAAGTGAAGGAAGCATGAAGCGTACTAACAGACAGGCTGAAGTGCCATACCTGAGCTTACTCTCCAAATGTTTTTTCTGGACTGAAGATGATTTTGGCTATGGCTCCAAAGCAGAAAATAAACTATGGGCAAAGAATATTTTAAGTCTTTATATCTTGTTCCCTCCGAGGAAGAAAACGTGCTCTAAAATTTCATCATGCATGCTTCTTTTTAATCTCTGCTTATTTAGATTAACATTTGTAAAGCTCTTTGATCTTTCATCAGACTTTCCTATGTTGCATGTACCAGTTGAACATCAGCTTCTAAAACTTTTTAATGCATTTGATATTTTCATTAGACTTGCTTATAAAGCAGTCACCTTCCAGTGTACTGATGTTCTCACTTAACATCAAGCTTTACAACTGTTGGGCTGTTGACCACCTGAATTCTTTTATACTTTCTGTTAAAGTCTCTCTTTGAGTTTCTTGCTGGGGTGGTGCTCTATAATCCACAGCTATGACATGATCATAGATATTTACATCTCTGAATGGACTTTTTTCCCCCATATGCATGTGAACAAATAAGACGATCTTACTTCATTGGCAGCTCATGTCAACTACTGAAGACCATACAATGCATCACTAAACTTGAAAAGACTATGGCTGTTAAAGAAAAAAAGCCTCTCAAATAATAGGCCACTTCTGTAAAATATTATGTGCTGTATCCCTGCGGTGTTTATTTGATTTAAGTCTTTTAAGTGTATATGAAGCAGCCATACACTTAATTCCTGGTGAACTTTTGCCAGTGTAGTCACAGCACTGTAAAATCTAATGACAGGGAACTGTCTATAAGCGAATAATTTATGTTGGCCTTGAGCTTTCTAGCATGAAATGTTAACAGACAGAGCATCTGAAATAGGGGAGGATAGGTTTATAAAACTCCTGGTTTTGTTCTCTTTCATCACAGCAATTGGCGCTAATGCATTTGAATTATGATCTTTCATAGTGCATACACAATCTAAACCTGTATCTTTCAGGAGAAAATGAGTGGTTTCTTCCATCAGAATTTTTATGGCAGCATATATATATGTATACACACACACACACACACACACACACACACATATATATATGGCTGACCAAAGCAACTTCTGTTAAAGCTGTCTAAGATGATCTCGCAAAAAGCAAAGGCCAAACACTCCTTTCTATTTGCTTGCAACAGGAAGAGAAGCTTTTTTAAGCATTTGTTGCTATTCTTTGTTATGGATGGCTGCAACCTCACAGAGCATGTTGACAGTTTCTATGAAGAACTTAAAGTCTTTTCTTCATACTCAGCTTGTTTTCTCTTTTTCCTCCATAGCTTCTGGGCATGCTGTGTGCCTGTATAGTATTATGTAGAAGGAGTCGGGATCCTGCTTACGAACTTCTCATCACTGGTGGAACCTATGCCTAGAAGACAATGCAAACAACATGGTTCAATCTTATCTCACTTGTGTGGAAGGTGAATGGGCCAGGTCTGCTGCAATAGTTTTCTTGTCCTAAGCTTAGAGCACACCTTTCACAGATGAGGAGAGCCGTACTGTACACTGGTGACGGGCAAAGCAACTCAGCTTTACACACACCCATATATACCTGTGACTTTCACTGTTCTAGCCAGCAATTCATGTATCTAAATGTTTTAGTATACTAGTAAACTTTCTGATTTCAAAACTATTTGCAAGTTAAGTGTAAATTGGCTGATGTGGAAGTCAAAGGATGTGTGCCTACTTTGGTAGATTACCTCTAAGCATTAACTGACCGATTCTTGCATAGAGAGGGAGACAATTTGTTAAACCTTCACTACATGGAACTTTTTTGGCCAAAGTTGTACAAAGGAAGCCAGCTGTATTTGATTTGAGAAGTATTTTAGGCTTGCCCCTCACCAGTGTCACTTTTTAAACACTGAAGTGAAGTCCAGTACTCTTATATATAAATAGTAAGACAAAAACTAACCAAAATCTTAGGATCATGCAACTGCAGTTTCGACCTTCAGAGATCAAAACTTCCAAGCATTAGTGTTTTAAAATACAAGCTGGCTTTTCAGGAGTATAATGTATGCACTACTGTTCTATAATGAAATATTTCATTTTTCTATGAGGAGCGGTTTTATGTGTTGAGTGAACTGTAGAGTGTAGCTCTTAAACTGGTTTGGAAACAATGTAGCCATGTAGAGTAGCAAAGTAGTATGTGAAAGTGATCTCAACTGTAAATAGTGAACCTGATTAAATAAATCTCTGTATATCCGCCCTATAATTGTGTCTGGTTTTTTCTTTTTAAGATTACAGTGTACTGGGTCAAATGGAGTCCGCAGGTGCTGGATGTGTAAGCTTTAATCTTTGAAAGCACCTGTTGAGATCTAAGTGAATTTACTTAAGGTTTGCTGGGAGCTTGTTTGTATCACATTTGTTCTTTTTATTTGATGCAGTACTGAAGAAACACAACAGAAAAAACTTAGTTAAACTTAGTGGAAAGTTAGCACCTTGTTAGAATGATTATGGAAGAATGTGTGGTTCCTCAACGGTGGGGGATAAATACTGTTATATTTTAATTACATGTTAATCTGTCCTGCGTTATTCAGATACTTTGTCACTGCTCTGCTTTCAAAGGCTTCACTTACCTCTCCAGGAGACAAGAATATTCAGAACTTCTACTGCTTTTTCTTATGCTCTTTATTATGCAAAATAGATTTGTTCAGCCACATTGATTGCAACAGTGTTCTCAGACACCCAAAGAAATGTCAGTTAAGAAAGGGCAATTCGAATGTGTGGTCTGCTATGACCAACCACTCAAAAGATTTAAGTTTCTTCCTGTTGTTTCACTATTGTAAGAGTACATTTGTAGACTTCTGTGCTAATTTCTAAACATGGGCTGCAGATGATGTGCTCTTGGGGCGTACGTTTTCTTTCTTAGAATTGTGTGTGTGTTGATAACCTGGAAGGCCTCTTGGGGCTATGGAATTAAATGTCATGGATGTGGGACATAAGCCTGCTAACAGAATCTACTGTTAGAAGAGAGCATGAATTTAATGATTATCTGCATCACGTTGTATTACATACATTATATATGCTTGGTAAAATCTCAGAGAAATGAAACTAACTTTGACTTTTGAAAACTAGACCAGGACAGATTTTAAAACAGGTTTGTATTGCACAAAACTAAATACTTCAAAAAGAGGTCAGCTTTTACTAGCTACAGCGCACATATAAGCTCTGCAGCCAGCAGCATATGCGTTCTTCTTTGAAGTCAGTGTAATTATGGAAAGATTTCTGCTACAGAGCACGTACTTGTTAATCTTGCTGGAAGACATGGATATTACTACAGGTGACTTGACTGCATAGCATCAAATAACTGCTTGTAGACCAGAGAGGCCTCTGCATGCTTCATAGAATAAAGAAAATGCATGCTGAAATGTGGAAACTTTTTTTAATCTAATAAATACCTTAGACATTACTTGCATAGTAATAAACTAAGCCAATACAATTTGTAACTGCTCTAAGTTAGTTGTTGAAAACTAGTGGCCTTATTGCATGATCTGTGCACAGAGTTCCTGAATTCTGAAGGTGATTAGAGGCCAGAGGGGTTAAATATTTGTAACTTATTTTAGCTTAATTATTTTAGCTTAATTAATGTTAACTATAACTATACAGTTAAAAGTCTTGAATTGGCAATAAATCCATTTTGCTTACAACTCCAGGACTGCAAAGTGATCTGGCAGGCTTCTGAAAACTCGGTCTTTGGTCTGTTTATAACCCTGAAGAAAAGCTCCTTAATCCTGAGTCCTGTAGAAAAGGAGTCACTTCAGTATTCAAGACAGAAGGCAAAGGTGAGGTGCATCCAGCTTTGATTGCTTCATAGATGCCCCATTAAAAGCTGCAAACAGTAGAAGTACCTGTTCTGCTTGTTGAGGAGTTGCTGTTACAGTTCATTTTAGACAAAAAGCTCAGGTGTGGGTTGCAGTTATTCATGGAAGTACTGCCCTGTGTACCTATTGCAATAGTAATTGCAGCTTCTTTGGCACTTAACTTTGTGGCAGAAGAGTATTGTGTTTAGGTGTGCATATATACAGAGAAACTACTCTTCTGTAAATATGTTAAACTGATAATAAAATGTCTCTTGATACACTGGGCTCGTTGCTGCCAGTGTCAAGCCTTTTCTGCTTCACTTGTTGCTCAGCAGCCTATGCAAGGTTTGGATCCCAGTGTTTTCTTCACCTGACTCTGAAGATCCATGCTGCAATGGGATATTAAGTCATTTTTTTCCACTGTTAAGAAGAACTACATTACTGTTGGAGAACAGTAGGAAGGTCTCAGTAACATAATCCAGTCTGACAAGTAATACTCTGATAAATAGTTTTCCCCGCAATACAGGCTTTTCTTGTATTCTGACTCTTCAAATGAAGTTACAACATAATGAAGCTCAGGCTACTGTCAGTGTTCAAGGCAGTGTTTTTCAGTATTGTTTTTATTGTTCTGATGAACAGCACAAAAGACAAGACAACTCCTTGCCCATCTAAGCAAAAAGTAGAAACTTGTGTGAGCAGTGTGGAACAGTAGTTTTTCCTTCTAGAAGATTCAGTTTATAATTTTTCTACTTGTTTCTGTTGAATCCTGTTTAGTTTAGGACTGCAGTCTCTAGCGTTAACTGCACTAGCTAGTTTAAAACAAGCACCAAAGGCAACTGAGCTGTGGTACTATACCAGTTTAGTAGAGCCTTACGTAATGTTACTGAGAAAAACATCATAAATTAGCCTTAGGTGATCTTTGAGGTCCTTTTCAACCTAGGCCATTCTATGATTCTATACATAACACCAGGGGTGGACCACTGCTTCCAATTGCAGGTAGTTTTGTTTTCTCAGTAGTGGTGTAGGTTCTGTTGGAGCCAAGCCCATCTTCATTTGACTGGCTCAGTATTTCTGGTCTGCACTACGATTCTTTATTGTTTTCACTTATCTTTTCCTGCATACCTTAGCTTACATACTTGAAACTGAGACATGGGCACCATTCTCGTTAATATTTTAAATGTGAATTTTTAGTTTCTCCTTCATTTCTACTATCACTGACCAACTTTCTTTTTCCTTTCATCTTCCAGTTGCAGCATCAACATGTTTTAGTATTTCTGAAGTTCAGCATTCTAGCAATCCCTCTTGTAGCTATACATGTCACATTTCTAACTTTTGATGTTGTTGTATTGACTGCTCTCAAGTTGTTTCTTCTGTGTATTTAATTATATAGGTTGCTTCAAGAAGTAATGCTTTCTGTTTATTTACACTGAGGTGACAACAGGTACATGAAGCACAATAACAGATTCTCAGCTACAAAACGCTGTTTTCAACATCATTGCTACCTCTGGTTGTGTGTTTTTTGCCTGCAATGAACAGTAGCCTGCATGCTGTGCTAGTAAAAATCTGCCATCAGCAGAGGTGACCTGCTATCAGCGCTGCTGAAATGCACCACCCACCACATCACTGCACCTCGCATCCACTGTCTGGTCTTTAAGTGTTCAGTAAGCACCAATGAATGTCAGTGGGTGCCATTTTCTCCCTGTGGAGGGGTTCACTTCATCCCTTTGCTCCATCCACTCTTCTATGTCAGATGCCATTTTGTCAGTGTCCCTCTGCTGCTGTCTACCACAACAACCAAACATAATAAGGGAATTCTGGGGGAAGGTTCAACTCCTACTGCCGTACCACTAACATTCACTGTTACCTTTGGAGCAGGCCTTGTGTTTTTGAGTACAGAACGTATAAGATGTTCCTATCCCTTTATCTGCCATGACTTATCTGTAGCACAGTGTCTAACAGAAATCAAATCTGTAACAGTGAGATATTACAGTGTAGGAAATACAGGACCAACAAATGACTTTTGGTACCCTGTTGATAGACTTGATGGAAGCTCTGTAAGACTGATTACACTTTAGTGCATGAATTACATTTTCATGTTTCATTGCACTGTCAAACACCGGTAGTATTATTTATGAAGTCTTGCCACTTTTCAGCATCTACTATTAGTGCTACTTCAGCCAGTGAAGCTACTAATATTAGTCATATTGATTCAGAGAGCAAAAGGTTTGTCTTGTTGTTAAGGGGGGTGGATATATCTGTGTTGCTTGATGGAACTTCAATTTCTGATTCCAAATAGCAATATGTTTTCTTTACCCTAGCTGCACAGCTGTAATGGTCACTCATCCAAACCAACTGGATCAGGTGCTTTGTGCTGGAGAGGCAATGAGGTCTCTGTGCAGACCGCACAAGGAATTATTTGAGGAATGACTGAACAAGAATATGCTATGTGGAGCACACAAGCATGTAGATTACCTACGGTGGTGAACCTCACCTGATCCCCAGGGCTTTTTAACACATGGTTAAAAAAGGATATTCTCTTTGAATCAGATATTTTCTCTTGCTGCTGTGACATGAACTGCAATGCAAGTCCCCTGATTTACTAATAGAAGTCTAACATAAGGCTCATGAGAATGAGCTGCATTTAAACTGTAGTCTGGTATGGTGTGGGCCAGGTATGGATTTATTTTATTAAGCAGGGAAATAGTCTAAGTGCAGTTCAATAAAGCTGGTAAAATGCCTGTCTTGGTAGCAGGAAGATGACAGCTTTTGATTTTGAATTTTTTGTACTTGGTATTTTAGATAATACTTGAGACACCACATGTGATAACAGTTGTAGTGATAGCCTCTGCAGTACAGAAATAGTGGGCCTTGTAACGGACTGAATCTTAGGGCTGAGATAAATCCCACTGAAATGCAGTAGCAGTCTCTAAGTGCAGTGGGTCTTGGGTTTTTCCATGCACTGCATCCTGTAGCATATGTGCATACTTGTATGAGTGCTGTGTTAAGCAGTCTGCTACTTGAACCTTCAAATTATCTTTTTCACATTTGCTCTTTGCTGCCACTCTGAGTGAAGCGAGTGCCCCTTATATGTATAATAAATTATGGTTCCAAATCACCTTTCAAAAATTCATCTTGCTGATCCAGTTCTCCCTGGAGCTGGATTGAATCAGCAAATACAAACTTTGCCCTTCTCTCCTATTTCCTGGTGAAAGGTCTATATTTGGGGGGAGGAGGGGGAAACCAAAGTAATCCAGCACCGTGTCCTTCTATGCATTGTGTCACTTACTGCTCAAAAGTAAGGCTTACTTTTGGACTATTTGTTACTAAAGTGAGCCATAACAGTGTGAGACCACAGACTTATTCCCCTCAATACTTTGGAGGCTTTGCTTTCATCTTGGTTGGTGTAGTGCTTTGGGCAGCAGCCCAAATGAGCCTTTGCCTCATTCCAGAGATGAACTTCTTTTTCCAGGATGAGCTGCTGTCAGACCTTTGCCACCATTGTGCTGTGACTGAAGAACTACGATTAATTTCCTTGATATAAATAAAGTGCTTAAGCAAACCACTGATGGTTGAGGTGCTTAGGAGCTTCTGTGGTTCCTTGTATGCAAAAACAGGAATCATCAGGAAAAACTGCTTTCAAGCAAAACTCTGAAATGCTTCTCCCGCCTTCAGTAAGATAATGGTCCGTGTTGAATGGGGCTGATAGTGAATTGAGTGAAGGGTGATAGTTATCAAATGCTGTCTGTTGCAAGAGGAAAGTAAGCCATCTTAAGTAAGCACTGCTCTGTGTACATCTGTACCAGGCCTCCACAAGCAGGTTATAGGCATGACAGTTTCCTAGGAGGTTCTACAGAGGAACTGGGCAGTGTTGTTCCCATCAGGCACTTCCAGGGTTTGGAAAATCCTCTGTTCCTGGGAGTGATGCTTGTTGCTAAGAGTTCAGTGCTATGCTCTACTCTTGCACTTGGAATAAAACATCCATTTTAAAAGCCACTGTTTTAACCTGGTGATGTTGGTACACACGGGTGGTGAACAAAAGCATTGGCATCACGTGATAGTGCACTGAGGATACAGGATGCAGCGCAAAGATGAATTTAGGTCCTCTGCTGATAAATACTCTATATTTTGTTTTCTATTGGGTTTTGTTTTTAACAGAAAATCAGTACACGATCCTGCAGAGCAGGCAGGATGCGTTCCTCAAGTTCCCCTCTATCTCTAGAATATGGCATCCCTTTGGTTTTGAATCTCTGAATTGAGCAGTGACCGTAGTAAAACCTTTAGATGCCACTTAGTGGAACAAAGTCACTGTCACTCATGTCTCCCTTCCTCACAATGGTTCAGAGGCGGGGAGGGCTGTGCAGCCCTTCTCTAAAGACAAAGCCTTTCTCATGTCTATCAGTGCATTGAAAGCTTTCCCTTTCACACTTTGGTTAACGTTTTTATCCCAGGAAGGTTAAAGTTCATCACTTTCCCAAGGAGTTCCTACACAGACTGTTTACGGCTTACAATTTCAAACAATCCTTTCTCAGATGCATCTGTTGAGCATTTCTGCCCTTGCAAAGTGGAAGGGGATGTACTAAGCTTCCCCAGCTCCCCCATGATCTTTAGATTGTGATTATTATCTCATGTCTGCAGACAGCAAAGCTGTTTTATCTTTTCAAATCCGAGCAGTCCAGGCTCTTCCAGATCTGATATATAAAATTTCTTCTGATTTCAAAATACAAACCCCTAGGATATCTGTTCCCTCACCCCAGTTGTCTTTGTATCCTCTTCATCATCAAGAAGCTATATGGAAACTTCTAATTCTCAGCTGATTGTTACATTCTAAGCCCAGTTCTGCGTGCCTATTGATTTGGAGGATTTAGTATTTTCCCTTGTAAGTTTCAGTTCTAACAAGTCAAATTTCTCCTGATTTTGCTTAAGGAAAGTCAGCTGGAAGTCCTGAGTGGTTTCCATGAGAGTTTTATTTCTAAAGCAAAGATATACTCCAGTCTTTATGCCTCAGGTCAGAATACAGTAAATCTGGCTTTTGAACCGTGTGCCAGACAGAATTGCTGCAGCTACATGACACACAGCAGTGACAGGCTGTGAATTTGCTCTTGACTTTGCACTGAGCAGCTCTGTGCCAGGTCGGGTGTCATCCTGTCCTCCAACAGCTCGTGGAAGGACAGAAGAGCACTACCACGTGTGCTGGCTAATTTGACAGAAATATGATTACCTGTCTGTCCTAGAAACAGGTCCAGTTGGCACTGTGAGTCATCCAGCACTACACAGATCTGAGGGTAATTGTGACCTTGAGCTTCTCTCTGCTAAAACATGAATTGGCCCCTGAAAGTGGGTAACTGCTAACAAGCGCTTTGAGGAAAAGTACCTTTCCTTTCCCATTGTCAGTTTTTTCTTAGTGGGCTATTGTTATTTTGTTAAAATCACACTAACTCGCAGGACAGTAATTCTCACTCCCCATCCAAAACCTCTTCTATGAGAGTCATCTTTCCCCTAAAAAGAAATATAATCAACCCCTGCGAGCTCCTAGCAATCATTTACTTTCCAGAAGCCTGACACGGCCTGGCATACCAATCTTATCTCCTTCCTAACAAAAAAACAAACACATTATCTGAAGGGGAATGGCACAAGTCTCAGCTGTTCTTTTTAGCCCTTCTACAGTGAGCATGCCTGAACCCACAGCTGTGCTATTAAAAACACCTGTGATGGGTATCCTAATTAAATTAGGAACCTGGTGAATGGTAGTGACTGATCCTAATGGTGTTTTTAGTTTTGTTTTATAACAGCTAACTCTGATTTTACTTCTGAGGCTTGGCAGCTCGCTCCTGCCTGTAAACCCACAGTAACAAGGAGAGGTGGACCTGAGGGGTGAAGGCCAAGCTAAGAGCACCTTCTTGTTTTCCTTGCTCATTAGTGCCAAGAGAAATTTTTGTGCTTTAGGGCGTGTGAGTTATTAGTAGCTGTGTGGTTGGAGAGCAATAAAGCAAGGGAAAAGAAGGTGGTTTCAGGCAGCAGAAACTGATATTTGAGGACTGGCAATTTGTTCTGTACTGTTCAGAATTATTGCCAGTCTACAATGAAGGTTAACAACATTTCAGTGCAGCAGACTCAGTGTGTGTACTACTGATAGAGGGTCCCCTGGGTTCTCTAAGCCTGCAGAAGTAAGCCAGCCAGCACTGATACAGCCAAGAGGTTACACTGTGCTGTAGAAGCCAGCTTATTAGTTACCCACCAGTGCTTATATTAGGTGTTTCTTAACACCCAGCCAGGTTCCCATCAGGCACCACCTGATGACTGGCTTGTAACAAATCTACTCTTGGCATCTGTGTGCTTCCACTTAAACTGCATATAGCAGTGAGTGAGTAAGCTGCAATCAGGTAACCTCATCTGTAAAATTACCTCTGGAAAGGAGCCCTGGACTTCAAAGGCACCCCATGAAGGAGCAAGACAAGAAGGAATGCAAGGTAAGAGGCGATGCTGTTAACATCTTATATATGTGATCTGTCATTGCTATGGCTCAAGCATGCTGGGATTCTTCTTGATAGGAAGTTCAAATAAGAGTCTTCAAGGAGGTGATGCTCAAAACCTCCAGTAGCCACAGTGTTCCGGATGTTGGTGACTGCTCTATTTATTGTAGAAGGGATTGGTTTATTTCTTTCTTTCAATTGAGTGCTTGCAAACAAAGCCAGAAGCTACCTGTCTGTAGCAGTGGACCTATAAAACTTGACAGGTTTTCTCTTTGTGATTAAGTCCTAACTGTGTTTGTTGGCTGAGTCTCTGGGATCCTTGTTACCAGCCTAATACTGCTTTGTCTGACCAAGGGTTTTCAGCAGGCTTGTGTGCTATCAATGGTACATGCAACAGCTGAATTTTGTTTTGTGCAGTCGTGGGCCTCACTGAACTAACAGGTGTCTTATAATTGCGTTATCAACCGGGTTTTCCTATTCTTCTCCTTAATTAATAGCACGGTAAAAGGACAATAACGTACATAACTGAGTATGGTTTAAGAGTACTGTTGGTCTGAGTTGTATGCTTCCAGCTGTTGAAAATTTGCTTCTGCTAAAGGAATAATAGAACCTCTGCACAGTCTCATGATCATGTTGCTTGAATCCAGAACCCATCAAGGAGAGCAGCAGGTATGAACCTCAGTCTGTTTGTATTCTCTTGTGATCTATGTGGGAAATGACTCCAGTCTTTCTTACCCGTCTTGTTTAGTGGGTAGGAAATGCCCATTGGCTCCTTATGACCTAGTGAGAATTTCTACAGGTAGCAGTTATAAGTCTGAAATTGTTCAGCATGAAATATTTGTTGTCAGTTGTGCAAAGTGAAGTCTACCCCACAGTGCCTATTCAAAAACAGCTCACTAACATTATTGCAAATTTGTTTTAATTAGTTTGACTCTATTTACATATTACCCATAGGCTGTAAGTGGTTAATTATGCTCTATCCCCTTTGCTGAGCAGCTGGCAAAAGTGTGTTCCTCTCTCTGTCTGCTAACAGCTGCTTGTGTGTGAGCCCATCCAGAGCACTGACAGCATAGGTAGTGCTATAAAGGCAATCTGCTGATTGTGGGTGTGCTGTGAGATTAGTTTACTTGATGAAGCTATGCACATCACTATGGCCCTACTTGCTGCTTGACACATCCTTGCCAAGAAGTGGTAGTCAGGGTGGAGGTAGAGCCATATCAGAAGTGTCTATAAGGAAAACATCTCAGCCAAATACACCGGAGTTTAGTTTAAGGATGTCTGTCACTGGAAAGGATCTGTTTTAGTTTCACCTGAAAATTAAATGATTTCTCAAGCGCATCGGTTTTGTTACCAAACAGTTACCAAGCCAGAGAGGTAACATTATTATTAAGGCAATGCCCTACGTTTGACCTTCCTGTTTTTCGTATTGTCTGGAATGGATGACACTGAAAGGGGTGTTTTAAGGGGGTGTGTGGGTATTTCTTGATATCTTTGTTTTATTTCTGATGAGTGCTGACACACTGATAGAGCAAGCTGCATAGATATGGATTACAAACTACTTATCGGCAAGATTCTTCAGCGTAAAGCAGAGAAACTGAATTATGAGAAAACATTGCTGTTGCTTTTTCATTTCCTTATCAGCCTGGAGTTAGCATGTGGGACACAAATGCTACAAGAGTGGGTGGGTTTAGAAATATCTATAGCAGATGCAACAAACAGAAGAAAACTTGACAGGAAAAAAAAAAAAAAAAAATTAAAAGATAGGAAAGGAACCAGTTTCCTGAATTTAACAGCAAAAATATGAAATGCTTTGATGGAGGAGATACAGTAGTCACCATCTGTCAGCTGATGTGGACCATATGGTTCGTGTAGGCAAAGCCAATCCATACAAGGATTTCAAGGTAAGCAGGACTGGGTATTGCAGTGTCTTGTGTGGGGCTGTCTGTGAGGAGTCTTAGCAGAATCCCTGTGTCAAATATTGTTACAAGAGCTGCATCTTTAAGGCTTTTTAAAATCAAGATCGCTTGCAGAATATTTCAGTATCTGTTGGTTAATTACAGTTCTCTTTGTGGGGGACCCACAATTCGAGAAGCAAACACGTTAAATCTTTTGTACTTTAGGATTCCTCTTGTGCTGTACATAAGGAACTGTTGTAGTTGTCTGGCAGCTGCATTTACAGTGCAGTTAACTAATGTTGTGGACTCTTAGCACTGTTGGTTGAGACATGGCCACAGGAAGCTGTTGTTGACATCCCCAGCCTGTGTGTGTGCTGCTGTTTGTACAATCTAGTGCCTGAAATGACATTCAAGTTCCTGCACTTCCTCTGAGCCTCTGCTGATGGGAGCTGCTAAGAGCCCTTCAGCTCTAATGCAGATGTGCAACATGGTAACTTGGGCAAGTGCACTATGTGTGCAGGAGGACAGAGAAGGCTTGCAGCAACTTCTATTCTGGAATCAAGAAATGAGAATAAGATAACACGAGTGCCTTTGTCTCTCACTGTTGAGTGTTACAGCTCTTTCTTCTGCCTTGACTTTTTTCTCACTGTTACCTTAGCTAACAGTTCCTCCCTACTCTGTGCCTTCTGAGGTGCAATTAGACTCATTTTCATTGATTTGATTCAGTTTTAGGATCTGAAATTTTTCACAAATAGGGTCATTCTAGCCCCAGAAGTAGCACTTTCTGCTTCAGATCAAATCACTGGTGTAGGTTTTTAACTGTCACTGCATGCTAAAGAGAGAGAAGTGGCACAAAGTACTCAGTGATCTCTTGCAAAGTATAGTGGTGGTTGGAAACATTCCTTAAATGCTGGACTGGCGATACTGCTGGAGCTGTAACCTGTGAGGTGCAATGAACCTGCTCAGCACAGCTTCTCTGAATAGGCTTTGTTGTAGAACAAGCACACTACAAGTAACAGGAAAGGAACCCAGCCAAATCTGTGCCAGCTATCCCAGAGCTGCAGAGACCGTAGTCAGACTGAGAAGCCTGTGGGCAGGAAAGGATCGGCTGGGTGAACAGAGAAGTTAAAAGGAGAATGTGCTGAAGGCACGTCTGTGCAGGCTGCATGAGGCAGCTAGCGCTTTTTTTCCCAGGATCAGGGCAGGGCAGCACTGCTAGAAGACTTTTTTTAAACATAGGTGTCAGAGAACCCACCCAACTGAGGTAAAAGCAGCCCTTGGGCTCTTCATCTGCCCTCATTTGGCTGTCCCAGAATCCAGTGCAAAGCAGAGCCATGGATGTCCTTGTGATGTAAAAGCTATCTGCTTTCTGAGTGTGCCTGCCTCCTGCTTTTAGCTCAGCACTCACAAGTTGTAGTGAGGAGAGGGGATCCGTGGTGGAGGTCATGGCTGCAATGGTAGTAAGGGTTGCTCCCAGGACGATTGGAGGTGATCCTCCATCCTGGACAAGCAGAACTGGCTTCTTTTTCCTTTAGCACAGTTAAGTTCTAAGCAGGGCTTTTCTCCCAGATTCTCCAAGGTTTGAGATTCTAACGGCAGCAGTGCTGAGAGTGGAAAACACCTTTGTGAGAAACACAAGTTCTCATCTTGCTGAAATGAAGACAGCTTTTTTTCAGACAGTGTGGGCCAGAAGTTGTTGAGGGGGAGAGAGGATCGGTGGGAAGGACGATGAAAGCAGTTATTTCCTGACTAGTAAATGTAGAGGGCAGTATAATGGGTTTTTTTGGTCAGCTGGAGCAGAACTTGTATGATGTTTGTTTTCAGTAGTAGAATAATTTCAGAGTCTGAGGATTGAGGCCACGTTTCAACAGATCTTTTGAAGGTAGGAGCCTGGCACAAAGCCTCGCTGCCCATTCCTTTCTACTGTCCACCAGCCGTCGTCATTTTCTTCAATGACAGCTACGATATCTCCTTCATTGATGTCCAGTTCATCCATGTTCTGAAAGGGGACAGAGAAAGGAAATTTGGTTAACCTGAGCATACAGGAGGGACCCATGTATCTTGTGAGGTTTTTTTTTTTTACCCTGTCTTTCATCAAGAGTCTGTCAGTGTCCTCCAGACTGGGAACGAACCTAAAACAGAGGAGGATTAAGTGCTTCCTGAGCTGCCTATTTCCTTAAGATCCTCAGAATGTTCCCGAGTCTCCCTGTTGTCCCCTCCTGAGAAACCTGTTTTATCATAAGGAAAGGCTGGAAAGGGCTAAATGTGACTGTTCCAACCAGCCAGCCACGAACCTTCCTAAGTCTACAGCTCTTGCCCAACTGAACACTGCAAGGTTTCATTCCTGGCAGAGATAATAACAGTATCTCTACGAATCCAGGCCATAAATAGGACCCTTGGTTCTTTTGATAACAAACAACGGTGGCCAGTGGAGGAACTTTTAAGCCTACAAATTAAACTACGGCAGTCCTTTGAGGGAAGGCTGATGGTGTAGCAGGAGTCAGTGTGAAGAAGAAAATAGTTTTTAACCAGTCCTGAGGAGAAATACAGTGGAAGGACCTAAAGGTTCATGTTATGGTTGAAGAGCCATTGCTGGATTTGGAAGAAGTTATAACAATCGTGGGGTGGAAAGCGGGGGCAGGTGTCCTATGTGCTGTATGTTTTATTTATGCCATTCTTTGAAACCTGTGGCTGCTGTGAAATAAGCTATTTGCTAGAAGCATCAAGGGCCTGAGCCACTGTGTCTTGATCCTTTTTTTTTTTTCCCCCTTTTCGGTGTTTTAGAAGGTAATCTGTATAATAGGAATAATGATGTCATCTCTCTTTCAGACATCTTGAAATCTGCATGTGAGGAGTCAGTGTTCTTAATGCTTAGTGCAGTGGTTTGCCCTCTAATGTGATCTTACTAATGGTATTATGCTGAGAGAGGTCAGAAGCCAGTGAGGTTTAATATCCAGGTTAAGGATGAAGGTTGTGGTTTATAACACTCTTGGTACATAGGCCAGGTCCATTCTGCAACTTGCAACACTGAAGTACAGGGATACACTATAATTTGGGGATTCAGTCCTCCCCAGCATGGAGGAGACCTCAGTTAAAGCTGGTGTGTTAAACTGGAGCAGGACTCTCCAGGCGATAAGTGAGATCATGTGGAGAAGAGTTCTTAGACAAGCATCTGTCACATAGTCTGAGATCTGCTATAAAGCTTCGGTAGAGTTTATAAGAGAAATCTCTACCTACTTTCTTTCCCAGGGAGGACATTTCACAGGAAACTTAAGTTCAGAATGCTCAGTATTTCATATTTGGCCATCATCACCAAAATAGTTTTCCATGACTCTTTAGGAGGTTGAAATAACTCAGCACCAATTTAGGCAAGCATAATTACTTGCAAAGAATGTAATTGTTTCATCTTGGGGAGAGCACAGTCCAGTGATCTGTGCCAACAACTGGCCAATAAGTCTCTAAGCGTCCTCCTCTGAAAAAGGAAAGGAAGCTTAAAAACTCCTTCACACAATTGATGCTTTCAAGATGTTTAGATCAACATTCAGTTTTAAATCTGACACTGTGTGCAATATTTAGTTTGAAGTCTTTGTTTACCTGGGCTGTGTAGTCGTACAGTACTCTGTAGTCCTGTGACGATGTAGTTCTTTCATGTTCATTTACAAAAATGGATGCGTAGACCCCATCTGCTTTCTCTGATTGGGGGGGGGGAAGGAAAAACAGAAACAGAGAGTTCAGTTGCTTATAAATGCATGGGATCATACGCAAGAGTTCACAAATACAAGGGTCTCTGTTCTCTCTCTGTCTGGAGGTGTACGTGTATAGAAAAGCTGCTGTGAACTGTAGGTAAATTCTTGCACAAAAACTGTGTCCCATTGATTGGGGGACAGTGCCCCCATTGAGTTTTCTGGGAAGTCAGGAGCATTAGCTTCATCCAGGTTGGGAAAGATGTTTACCCTGCTAAAGCACGATCACAGAAGTGCAGAGAAGGAAGTACTGTGAGTAAACTGGTGTAAACTGTTTGCTACTGGAGATGTGAGATTCTGGCAGTTCAGTGATTCATGCAGAGGTTTTTCCTTTAAGAAAAGTGGAAAATACCGTGCTGGTGTGGTGGGTCATCAGACATTTTCCATTAGTTCACATAGTTTCCATTTAGCTGTTTGTCACAGATGGGACTTTGCTGGAAGATATTTTAAACCAGCTTGTCATTATTTAGGAAAACTGTGATTCAGGAAGAGACAGAGCTAGCCCTATTGAAAAGAACCACCTGGGTCTCTTGTGCTGTTCTAGTGCTCATGGCGTAACCACGGTGGTAAAATGGAAGTACCAAAGCCTTGCTGCTGTGGATGCTGTTGTGCTGACACAGTAGTCCAGGCTAGAGCTGCTCTCGTGTACTTCCCAAGCACATCTTTGCTTTCAGTGGGGCTGTGTGGGGAAGAGAAGGGCAGCCGTGGTGTGAGCAGTCCAACCCTTCAGGGTTGGCTAAAGATGAAGGGGAGAGCAGGCTCTAATTACATGCTCACAACCTGGTATGTCAGCCCAGGTGAAAACACTGCCTTAAGTGGTTTCCAAAATGTGATGACTGTGGTGTGCTAAATGAGCAGCAAGGTCTACTTGGGCTCCACACTATGTCTGAATGAGAGATGGACAGCCAGCAGGGCTTTTTCTGCAGTTAGAGGGAGATTATTATACCAAGCTTGAGCATAAGGTACCACCACAGATGCTGTTTACTTGGATAAAGTCGAGATCTGCTGTTAAATCCAGCATTTGATGTAATATTGTTGTCTATTTCTGGTAAGTTTTTCCTGTATGTAGTCGTTACACAGCTCTGCAAGAGACCAAATGCCTTCAGGCTGTGTGTATGTGGATGCTGCTGCATGCTGAGTTAGGCAGCTGGGGCCTGGCAGGTCCAGCTGGTGCCTGATAGCTCCAGAGAGACTGTGCTTCCTGAGCACTAAATGCAGCAAGTGGGGTAGCTGCAGCCTCATTACTGGGCATCCAAGCAGGCAAGGCAGGCCTTGCAAAGGAAATTGACCTGAGTATGTTTAAAAGCTGTTTTAAAGGAACTTTTTGATTTCCTGTAGGCAGCAATCTCAGTTCAAATGTTTCGGGTTTAAATCAATAAAAATGCTGTAAGCTGCTGCTTTCTGCATGATCAAAATACTGTTTTAAATGCCCTACTGATAAATGCCTGAGTGCACGGGTTGTGATAATGCAGTCCAAGTGTGAAATGAGATGAATATTTGTATTCATAAGGCATGAGGCAGGTGTGTTAAAGACTTCAGGGATTCCCTTGTGCTTTTTAGAGGTAGCATATCCAACGTAAGGAGAATACTATTATCTTTACTAAAACTGCATTGGTCTGAAAGCACAGTGTGCCCTTACCCAGATAGAGGTCTTGAGGTTCTTATGGCCCTAAGGTTATATAGATTATTTAGTACTTCAGACTGGGAAATCTGAGCTGAATTTGTTTTCGATCTGCTTGTTCTCTTGCCTGACATCGTGTGAACGTGTGCTGTAGTTCTGCTCTGTGTTAAAGCTGGATTTAGCAAGCAATGTTAAACACATCTGGTAAATTTACTCCCTGGTGAGGCATACCTAAAGGAGGGGCTGAAGGAATGACACTTTCAGTGTTGTTTTTGCTGCTTCCGTGCAACAGTCCAGAGAATCTGCAGAACCAAGAGAAGTCAATGACAAAATGAGTGAGCAGGGCATTTCTTACAAGACTCGGCTGTCAGACTTAACCTTCCCCCTTAACCTTACATGGATGTCACCCCTTCCTGTGGTCATCCACTTTCCTTTATCTATAGATATTCTTACCTTCAGTTAAAGTAAAATCTAAGGAAAAAAAAAAACCTTAGAAAATCACTGAACCAGACGAACTGCTGGCCTTCACTAAATTGATGCACTAAATGCATCACACAATATTGTGTTGTGAATCCAGAGACTCGTGAAACAGAATTCCAATCATCTCATTCTATCAATACGATGAGAATTCTCAGTTGTTTACAAAAGAATACAGTTCCTTTAGGGAAAACCAATACAATTCAAAATACAAAGCCTTTCTAACATACCGTTCTAGAAATAGTGAATTTAAGTGAAATACTTTTGTTTCCTTTATTTATTTATTTTTTAATCTCACCTAGTTGTTTTCTATATCACAGCTGGATTCTGGCTGGGAACTCGTGACAGGCCAAGCGAGAAGATGGTTTAGGATATAGGTGTAGGTAGCAGTAGTATGGAGTGCTTAAGATGTACATCGAGGGTTTGATTTTTCAGCTGGTGAATGGTCAGTGATTCAGGAAAATGGATTTCTAAGCTCAATGAGTTCTGAAAAACTGAGGCTGAGCCTCTGAAGGCTGTTTGCTCCTGCTGAGCACAGCTGTATTCTAAATGGCCATACAATTGTCTTCTGTAATTGCAGAGGCTGCAATGTTAGGATTCATTATTATATAAAATCTTGTTTCCAACAGGGAACCAAATATTGTGTATAAACCTTATCAGCTCGCTAACAAGCCTGGCCCACGTTTTAAATGGGAGATCTCAGCCCCCTCTTTGTCTTTGCCATAAAATAAGACTTGCCAAACTACAAAGCTCTCCTGCTTTTAAATATGATGCCATTTCTGCCATGAATTAGCCATTTTAGTATAAAATATTTAAACCAATAGCTCTACCGTGCTGTTCCGCTGATATAACTGCATTCATATTACTATATTTACCAGCTTAAATGGATTAGAAAAAGAAAAGCACCTCCCTTATCATCACAGTTATTCCACTAAGTATTTTTTCTTTTGGTCTAGAAAGAGACAGCAGCTCTTTGTTGTGCTCAGCTGGGCATCGCAATGCACTAAGCCAGGAGGCTTTGCTGAAAAGGACAGCTCTCCCCAGCCCTGGCTCCCAGCAAGGCTCACCTTTGCCCTCCCTTGCACAGAGTGCTTTTGATGCTGTGTGCCATGACTCACTAGGAAAGAGGAAATGAGTGTGAATGCTCTCTATTGCCAGCAGACTAATTGTTTTATGAACTTGTCCTCTTGTCTCTCTTCCCACTAGGCCAAGGCAAAATGGCTCTGACTCCAGCTTTAATGGGTTTACTTCTTCTCTCGAGTTAGTTTTATTTCTATGCAGCTGTCTCTTGCTACAGTGAAAGAAGCAGTAACTATCCAGGTCCCGTTTACTGTCACAGAAACATAGACTCACAGAATGGCTTATTTTGAAAGGGATCTTAAAGATCATCTAGTTCCAACCCCTGTGCCATCATCATACACTGAGAAGTAGTACGTCTGGGAATGAAAATTCATCACTTACCTCTTCATCATCCCACAGGTCTGGGTTGGGCTGTTGCTTCTGTTTGGTTCTCTGTCGTAGTAGTTCTCATATCCTATTGCACCTGCAGTAGGGCAACAAAAGAAAAAGGAGATGTTCAATCAGGCAAAACCTATTTCTCTCAATCAGAGTGCAGCCAACAGAATAGCAGAATAGTAACATGTTTGGGGCATCTCAGGGGGATGTAGGTGCTTGACAAAAGCCTTTCAAGTGCTTGTGTGCAGATGCATTGTTGGTGGAAGGGCATTCTTGTCCTGGCACAAGCACAGTCAAAGTCGTGAGGAGCCATTGCAACAACAGTGAGAGATCCTAATTCAGAATGTAGTTTAGCCCATGATTGTTTCCCCTGTTTTCTTGAAGCCCCTACTTTAAGGGGAGCAGAGCATGGTCACTGTGAGCCTGTGACTGTGCTCCTGATGCAGTTGGTGGCAATGTTTTGTTTTGTTTTGTTTTTTTCCATAACATGTTGAGCTGAGAATTTCTGTTGGAGCTGGGGAAATTTCTGAAAGTCTTTGGGAGCAGCAATAGTGAGAAATGTCCTGCTCTGTGCCTGTGTGTGGCTTCGTACCTTTTGTATCTTCACCTCCACCTCCTGAGAGCTGATTTGCTTTTTACTCAGCAATTGATTGTTTTTCTTCTCTTGAACGCAGTTATGTTACAGTCCCTTCCCTCTCCCCTATGGTGTGGTTGAGG
This sequence comes from Coturnix japonica, assembly GCF_054131305.1. NCBI lineage: Eukaryota > Metazoa > Chordata > Aves > Galliformes > Phasianidae > Coturnix > Coturnix japonica. Next base: position 16,230,518 of record NC_140676.1, on the reverse strand, counting down.
GTGAAATTGAGCTTATTTACAAATCTAGCTTTACAGATGAAATAGTTACAGATGGATTTATTTTTCATCTTACAGCTGCCAGTGCAGTAGCTTAGAGCTGGTAGTCAGAAACCTTCTCAGTGTGAAAGTCAAACAAATATGAGTCAAATCTGACTTGGAAGCCCTGATAACCTATTATCTCAGTTCTGATACCAGGTAATTAAGTAAGATTTTGAACTTAGACTAAAGGTTGTGTTGATGTTTTCATGCTGGACTAGCCAAGACCATAAACAGAGCAGGCACATACAATAGTGAGTGCAAAGAACTCCTACAACAGAGACTCATGGTATTAAAGGATTATTCTTTTTTTTTACCATTTTAAGAGTCTGCATTTCTTACCCTTCCAGACTTTCTCCTGCTGTAGTTTTTAGCCTGTAGTTCATGACTTGACTAGGTAGAAGAGAGAGCGACAGCATCAAGAAACCAAAAGGTTGGTCAGGGTAAAGATCTACCTCTACACAATACAAAACCACACATGGGTTTTGCTGTGCAAACTCATTAGCAAGAGCTGTAGAGGTACTGGGGCATCACTTCCAGAACGTCACCTTCTAGAAGGTCGCAAAAAAAAAAAAACACCAAAAAGCAACAACGAAAAGAAACCAAACCAAGAATCAATTGTTTCTTTGCATTTGATAAAGCTCTCAAGTGTTTTTCCCTCCTCTTTCTTATTAGAAATGAGTCCTGACATAGCCAAGAACTGTGTGCATAAAATGACCTGGGTGACCAGAGAATGAGAGATCTCCCATAAGGAAGAGAGAGAGGGAGTGAGCCTAGCTGAGAATTACAGTTCTTTGTATGCAGAATTTTCACACCATTGCAAGGTGCATTTTCACTGTCAGAAAGGAGAACTGCAGCTTTTCCTAGGTAAATGCTCTTGTAGCAGTCAAATTTAAATCCCCTATGAGAAGAGGAATAAACTGTAGCAGCAACATGACATCCAAGCATGAGCATCGATGTATTAGTTTAATAAAAAATTCTCCAAGTCCTGATTCTTAATTGTCATGGGTGTAATGAGAAAAGGTTAAAGAGTAAACAAGCCTTAGGTAACTCAGTGCTGGATTACTAACAGCATCCAGCCCTGCTGAAGGAGTTACCAGGCTGTTACTGCTGCCAGATCTGGGCTCTGAGCTGCTCCTAACAAGATTATCCCATGGTCCAGGGCACTTGTACTGCTGATGTTTGCACCTACAAGATCCATAGCATGGAAGGCTTTTGTCAATATACAGCTTTCTTATACCAGTGTACCTTGTTCTGTGTTCTGAATGGAAGTAAACTCTCTTGTGACTCCTGAGTCAACATTGAAGGGGTTCCTCTTTGGCATCTCAGCATGGTATTACAGCAGATTGTGTAAGTATACAGTCTGTGTACACAGATTTAAAAAAAAACAAAGAAATGGAAGAAGAGATCATTTCAGAATAGAGATCTATCATCAGGTCAGCTGACGACGAGATGAAATAGGGAGTTTTCTGTCCTTTTACAAAGGCTGTGAATCTTTGTTTGCTTCAGGCAGTGCAGGCATTCACTCTGTAAATATCTGATACTGCTTGTTGAAGTAAGAAGGTGTGGTTTGTTTCATCATGTGAAATGTCGAATGACCTCATTTTTGTTGATGTGTTTGGAGAAGCCCTATCCTGGAGCAGCAGGTTTTCCATATAGTTCTGCTGTTAGTTCTTCCAGTCCTACTCTCCATTTCAGCTCGGAGATTTTGATCAATAAAGTTGATGGAGAGGATTCTTTTGGGTTGAGTGGACAGTCTGTGACCTTCACATCACTACTGCCTACTAGGACAAAGCCAATTTCATTCACAGTTTTCCCCAGGTGGGGTCATGCCCCTACACAAACAACGTCTTAAGAGGAGAAAGTATTATTCCCACAGGGGGTGGGAATGCATAGTGGGAGCAGAGAGTCCTTCCTTTGGCTTTCCCCAGTGGAGTGGGCTGCCCAACCACATGCTAATGGCTGATTCATATGTTAAGACCAAAGGAAATAATTACCTGGGGGTTGTGTTCCTGTCATTTTACTCTTAATGAAGTAGTCTATGTCTGACTCTACGACGCAGTTCTCCAAGCTTACCCGGACCTCTTCATACAGCTACAAAACAGAATTCAAGAATTTAATATTTGACATTTCATGTTCCAAAGGACTCCTGCAGTTTGTCTTTTGCATGTGAAGCTCCCTGATTTTGGCCCCTACCTCATCATCCTTCACGCACTGCATAGAGAGCTGGTTGCAGTGAACCCACAGTGAGTTCCGGAGGATGGTGATGCGGTCACACTCCTGGAGCTGGAAAACCTGAAGCCAAAGAGATGTGAAGTGGTGTCACGTTAGTTCTATTGCAGGCAGTGACAGTTCTTAAACCTGCAAACCATCTTGAAGGAGCCTTTATGGAGGACAGCCCTTTGGCTACTGGAGAAACACTATCTACTTGCTTGTGCCCAATGGTTTTTTAAAGTTATTGTTAAGAATGAATTATGTTTTGCAGACGAGTGGGGTAAAAAACAAAACAAAAAAGGCAGAGGAAAGGAATTGGTATCTGGGTTTGAATGCTGCCTGCTGCCAAGGAGTTCAGAGTGAGGGTCCTCCTTGCCCATTGCACTGGAGTCTTCAAGTGTAGCAGATTGCTGTCATGAGGGGTTGTATTTGTGCTAAAGGTAAAGCCAGAAATATCCATCTCTGCCATCCAAAATGTCTTACCAGACTTCCCCTTTGGAACTATTTCAGACTCTCTGAGGTTGCGTTTGCTCATTTCTAAGGTTATTTTCAGGGTAAAGGTAAGGTGTTTTTTCATCTCTCTACTCTCCCTCATCTGTCTAATTTATTAATGTTGTACAGCTGGCTAGATGTACAGAGAGTGAAAGGAAAAAACCCACAGGATAAATATGCACTGAGATGGGGGAAGAGGCAGATAAACTGTCTTGGAAAACTTTAGAAGTTGTTTTTTTGTTTTATTTAAGTTCCAGTGTTAGAAGTAGTTTTTGGTAGTCAGTTTTTGGTTTTCTATGAGGTGTGAAAAGCTCAGATGCTTCCAGCCATCTGTTTCCATCTCCATTTGCTAGTAATTATGTCCAGAACACCACGAAATGTATGCAGCATTCAGCAGAATACTTGGGTGCGCTGCCTGCCATCGGATATCTTACTTAAAGATAAAAAGAGTCAATCAAGGGAGAGCCAGCTGGTGTTGGGACCAGTTTCTGAGAGAAACAGCTTATTAAGAGAACCTGAAGGGTAGGGAAATTCGTAGTTTGCTGTCCATGCAGAATAAAAAGCCTATGGACAGGGCTGTTCAATGGGGAATTTTCCAGGTAAATGATGCCCTTGCAGGAAATGCAGCTCATTGTAAGAGAGAAACAGAGTGACTTGGGGTTTGTCAAACCCTTTGCATTATGCAGCTGCATGCTGTGTTAGGCACATCTCTCATGCCATCAGCTTGTGTGACAGGCCTGCTTGTGAATGTGGGCTGCTTGTGCCAAGGAGCACAGCCCGGCCTCACAGTGCAGCTTGTTCTGGTGCTTGTACTTGCTAGCCAGGATCTTCAGGCTATGGGTATCCCATGCTTAGCTACAGACCTTAGCACCTCCAGCTTTTGTGCTGTGCAGCTACAAGTTTGGGGTCTTAAGCTGATTTTTTCCATCAGTTAGCAGTTTGAAAGGTCTCATGAAATCTGCTCATTTACCTACAAGTGCTTCTTAAAGGAGCGGTTAGAAGTGCCGTTCCTTCCTGAGTGGCTGTTGGAGCTGGGCAGTGTGCAGGCCGCAAGCTCTGTGGGCTGTAATGAATTTAGCCACGTGGGAGAAACAGTCTTCCAGGTTGTGGAATGTTTTGCTTGTTTACTGGCTTTTTAAGAGGGGGAAATTGTGTATCTTGGGAAAATTAAGGCTTGGCAAAGTTTCCATAGAAAGTTTGCTGTGGCAGCCGTGGGACTTTCCCAGTGCTCCCAGGTTGGGAATATTTAAGAGGAAACAGAGAACCAGAAAGCTATTTTATGTAGGAGGAAAACCCGAAAGAAGTAAACATAGCAAAACCATACTTCAGCAGATGGCTAATGTATCTACAGGATCATTATAACCAAGTATGTGTGTCAGATCTGGATGTCAACCAGTCCCTTAGAAACCAAGTGCTAATCTCCTTGTCCACAACAGAAACAGACCTCCCCCAGCCACCATCCTTCAGTGGAAGAGATTAGTTCTTGGCAGGGAGCAAACGTTCTCAAAGGTGAATGTAACACGTGATGTGAAACATACAGGCTACCCAGCACTTTTGTTTGCTCTACAATGATGCTACAATAAATACTTTTTTTTTGCTTAGTGTAAAAATGTTACTTTTAATCTCATTTGAACTTTTGTGATATTTAACAAACAAAAATGGAACAAGCAAAAGCTGTTCTGTATTGGAGCAAGAAGCCATTCTGGAAACTTCTCGCAAGACATAATTTGGAGGGAATGTTTGTTTTTAATGGACTGTTTTAGTGCGTTTTGTTTCCGTTCTGAAATTCATCTTTTAAAAGTGATTTTTCGGATGTTCCCATTAATCTTCTACTGAAAAAAAAGCAGCTGAGAAACAATCTTGTCTATGATAGGGGATCATCGTTAGAAGTAGCATCTTAAGTTGCATTGTGAGTGAAAACTGGCAAGAAATGCAACTAGATTGTACCAGTTCATATATTGCTCTATTTTTCACACCTCTACACTTATTCCTTTCCTCTGTATTTACTTACACATGCTGAACAAACAAGAAACGTGGAAGTGAGGCAGCTATAACTATGTCTGAATCTGCTCTAGATTTTGTAGTGTTCTTGCAAAGACTCGGTGTAAAGCAAACAGCAAAACCCTTGAGATAATATTTGAGGACCTAGACGGGTATCTGTAAGTAGGATAAAACAAAGAGCACGTAAATACATTGCTGTAAAAGTCAATGTTTACCTCACAGGTTTTAATATGTTCCTGTTCCCACTCCGTCCTGGCCTTATCCAGCTGTTCAATGTTCTGTTTGTACACATTCTCTGTAAATACAGACACACACACACAATAGAAACCCAACAGTTAGGCAAGAAAAATGATAGTCTTCCTCTTTTTCCTCCTGTGAGGATTTTGCTGTGGCTCTTACTCTGTTACACCCCAGGCCTGAAATAAGTCATGAGGATGTGTGAGCTTGAAACTGATGGTCAGTAAGTGCACGTGTATATACGTGTACATATATATGGGGGGATTATGTAAATAAGAAATATTATAAGAAATAAGGCCATGTCCATCCTCTGACTCAGCCAGTCAGGTAAACCATGAGCTGTAGTAAACTTAAATATGAGCAATGAGGGCCAAACCTGAGCTCATGAACCAGCTCAGAGGTTTGCCAGCATTGTCTTTTGGGCCTAGGACAATAAGCGTCATTGTGCTTTCAAACTTGCTTTGAGAAGAGCTTGGTTTTTTTTGCTGAGTGAAGTCCTTAAAGATAGTCTGCTGTAAAATCTTCAATGACAGCATGAGACTTGCACGTCCACAGGCGTGAAAATAAGTGTAGCTGATGGACAGGCTTGCTTTTCTCTTCACTGTGTTATCTTTGGGTAGATGAAACCTGACTTCAGATGGGTCTAGCCCACTTGATTTGATTGATGCTTTCAAAATTAGCATGCTGGTAGATCTCTGCTGAGAAAAAATGTTGGTTCTGTTGCAAATAGAGTATCACCTGCTTCATGTGCTGCATCTCTGCATTGCTTGGCTTTGTTCTGACTCTGAAACAGGAAAAGAAACACTTCAAATTAATTTCTACCCGTATTTTTTGCTCCTGGCACAGTGTTCTGCTGCCTTCCCCCCCTTTCCCCTTATAGAGTTAATGCTCCAAGCTCCAGTTCTTGGCTGTTCCATCTTTAGAATCATAGAATCATTTGTGTTGGGAAAGACCTTTTAACATCATCAAGTCCAACCATCTGCTCTGTTGAGCATGTGCTATAGAGAAGGAGGGAGCAGGATTTCACAGGTGTAGACATAAGTCCACTGACTGCAGGGGAAAGAAATGTGGCAGCTTATATCATTCTACCAAGGGATCCCTGCTGCAGGAGCACAGTGCTAACATGCTCCAGCCCAAAGCTTGTGTCTGCTGTCCAGGTTACTTTCTAGAGTGTCCAAAGTGCTTTTCCAGTAGATATTTATAAGCAGAAATAAATGTCAGTTAAAAATATTCGCCTCCCAAGCTCCTCGTGCAATGCATATATGACAGGAATACAGCCTTTAAAAATACTTTGCAAATGCCAGACTATTTCCCATAACAACTCAGAAGACTAAAAGCTGAATTCACTCTAAGCAGGGTTTTTTTGTTTTGGGTTTTTTTTTTTTTTATTCTGCAGCTTCCAACAAATGAAAATAAGCACGTTATTGACAGCTCTGTGCTCCCAGGTCTTTCTGCACAGATGGTGATGACAGTACATTAATGCACAGCTCTAGAAAGCGGTATCACACATTCTTCCCTTCTGCCCTTCAAAGCAATGCTCAGGTAGGGGTTCTCATGACCATATTCCTCCTCACAGCTGGCTGGAAAATGTGTAGTAAACTGGAAACATCAGCTTCCTTCTCATTTTCTTCCTGGCCCAATTGTTTGCAAGTGCTGAGCAGAATTAAACAGCTGGTGTTTCTTGTGAGATGCCTCTGTGCATTTCAATTGTGTGTGGAAATAACAGCAAGGAAGTGCCCTGGGATCCTTCTGAGTGAAAGGAGCTGGGTCAGATTTTGATGCCACTGAAGTTACTGAGAGTTGTTCTGGCGTGATTTCAGTAGGTCCAGGATTTCATCCCTCCCATTGCCTCCCATGGCAAAGCTGGGAGGTTTAATTCATCAAAGATTAGGGAGGGTGGGAAATAAAATGGAAACTTCTGATGCTGTTTTTAGTGTTTCCTCCCCCTTCTGCTCCTTGAGATGATTTTTGATCCTTTTTGCTTACACTGCACTGATTTTATCGAGCCAAAGGGAGTTCATTTATTTTGTTTTCTCCATCTGTTCTGCTGTAAAATGTTCCCATTAAAAGTTAGTGAATTGTCAGCTACAAGTATCAGAAGATGCAATGAAGGACAGCAGTGCCTTAATTTCCAATGATTTATTTTTGAGTTGGTAAATTTAGATGAAATTAAACTAAGCATAAGGAGAAAAATGTAGAGAGAAAGATGCATTTTAATGTAAGATACTATGCCTACTAAATGTAAGCAACCAAAAGGCGAAGCTAGCTGCGTGACATCCATCTGACTTGCTTCTTTCTTATGAATGATTTGGGGGGAAATTCTCATTCAGATTGCTGTCAGGATTTACAAAGCACTTAGGTCATAGCCTGGGATTAAGAAAACTATTTGGATAACTCAGTCCCTCCCATAGCCCGCCACAGGACAAGGTCAGGGATGGCAAGCTCAACTGAGCAGTCTGTGAAGGAAGGCCCCCTTGGGAAGGTGCTTCATTCCCATTTTGATTCTAAGGGGTTAATTAGAAGGGAAAGCAACCCCTGGCATCCTGTGGAATGGGCTGTTCAATTAGTAGTGTTCTGTTGAACCCGGGAAAAGGAAAAACAGCTTTTTCCCTTTTAAGCATCTGCTGGATAGGTCTGTTGTGTCTAAGGTACCTTTTCTGTTTGCTTCTGGTTGCCTGAAGCGCTCATCCGCTCAAAGGACTGCTCAGCCTCATCCGCCTCCTTGCACTTCTGTTCGTAGCTCTTCTTTGACTGTATCCAATTGAAATGAAATCACATGTGAGGCTTTGGGTTAGGGAACAAGGCTGGGCTGTCTCAAGGCTCCTAGAAGCTGGAGTTGCTCATCTGCAGCCTAGGGGAACAAATCATCACCCAAGTTTTGGCCAAGGAGAGAATTCCCCATGACACCAGGGAGATATGCTTGTTAAAAACAGCACTGAGAAGCTGTAGCAGGGAGGCTGGCAGCAGGAATCAGACCCTTTTCATACAGCTCTGAATTTCTTTGCTCTGTACCAGTGCTGCCAGCTCCCTGCCCAGCTGGTCAGTGCCACGGGTGTTCTGCACAGATGCAGCACAGGCACTGTGGGTGCATCCAGTGCAGGGAGACCAAGTTAGACCCAAAGTTTCCCAATGTGCCAGTGAGGACAGGTTGGTTGTCACTTCCCCAGCATGGCTTGGATTGCCAGGTGGCTGAGCCAGCACTTCAAGCTGTGAGACAGAGCCAACCCCACATAGGGAGCTCTCTCAGTAGAGTTCTCAGAAGCAAATGATATCTTTATTTGCACCAGAAGTACTCCCTGTCTTAGAGCTTTACTTAGATTGACACTGCATGTAAACACAAATAGTTAGTACAGTTCCAGCTGTAGCACTGACAGGTCTGCAACTGTTCTTCTTTAGAGCAGTTTTAGAGGCAGATTTCACCCTGTCTCAAACTGGTGAGTTTGCACTGAGGAACCTGCAGAAAACCTCCTTGCTTACCTCCATAGTTTTCTTATAATGGGACAACTTGCTCTTTTGCATGCGCTCCATTGCAGACTCGTACTGTAAGAAACACACAGGAGTGTGAGCATTTCTTTCTTTGGACCTTCCCTCCTTGCCTGCTGGCAGGATCAGGAAAGGCGTTGGCAGAGTCTCTCTACAAGCCACGTGCCTGTGCAGAAAATGACTTCTCTCTGCTTTTGTAACTGATGGGCTTCTCAGTGGCACAGAGAGCATCAGTGTGTCGGGTAAAAAAAAATAATCCAAGATAATTCTGCTTCAGTGCTTTCCATTAATAGCAGAGAGGATGGAGGCCTTCATTCTCTCCCTCCCTCACCCCTCTTTTTTTTTTTAACCTTAAGGAGATTAAATAGTGTAACACCCATCAGTGCCCATCAGCTCTGCTTGCAGAGCTCACTGCTGGCCCAAGAGCTCGATCTCACGTCTTTGCAGACCAAACCACATTCTCACCCACGTGGCCAGCAGTAATTGTCCATTTTGAACCCAAACGGTTCCTGTGTAATTTATATTTCATTGCTTCTGATAAATTTATGCTCTATGCAATTTGATTTCCACAACGTAATCTGGTCGGCAGTGCTGGATTTTCTTTTATAGCTCTAATTCTGTTATGCCCAGCCTTGTGTGACCATGAGATATGCTCCTATTTGGCAGGGCATGGGTTTCTTCAGCCGGACTTCTGGTCCTTTGATCTTTATATTCTGCTCAAGCAAAACTCCCTCTGGGGTCACCCAGAAACGTGCTTGACATCAGGCTCATAGCACAGTCCCGATGGCAGCTGCAGCAGAGCCAGCACAAGCACAGAGCAGTGTTATGTGAGATCTCCAAAAATGCTGACACCTTCCAGTATGTCTGATGTTTGCTTCCTCACAGCCATGTGCTGAAGGAGAAAACACTTTGCAATGGGTCCCAAGACTCCAAAGGAGTTTTGACCATTTTTTCCAGGCCCCTTTAACAGTTTCTGTTTGAGTTCTAGACTTACTGTTTTCAAGCAGGAAGAAGCCTCTCTTTGAGGATCCTAGTGATGAGGTGGGATGAGGGAGACAAATGCTGATGACTGGGTGCATGCTTTGCATTTGTGACTTGCTGTGCGCTTCTAATCTCAGTAGCAGCACTGCTTTTACCCCCTCATATTCAAAGTTCTGTGCTGCTCCTGTACGTCTGGGTTGTAGACATGAGGATGTTGCTGCATTGGACATTGCTCATACATGTTTACCTTTACTAATAATGATCTAAGGTCGGGGTATTTGATTGTGCCATTCCCTCAATCACTGTTTTCTGTGATGTCAGCTCTTTGTCTTCAAGCCCATGGAACCAGAGGTGTGAGAGTCGCTTGTCTCCATTGAGAGCTTTTGATTTTCCAGGGATTTAGAGCCAAATGAGACCACGGGGCATGAGATAACTTTGGATGTACTCTGAGTTTTACTGCACAGCATCAAGTTGATGCTATTCCAAGTATTTGGCGTATGTGCTGCATTCTGCCTAACAATCATTATTCTTCTATGATTTTAGATGCTTATGTTATCTCTTTCTTTTAGCACGTGTTAGAGATCATGCCGGATCATGCCAAAGCAATGCAATTAGCAAGGATATAAAAAAGAGTAAAGGGTGGATTAAGTTCTTACATGAATAAGAATAGCATCAGCAGTTACAGCAGAGGCAGTAAAAGTGACTAAAGCCGCTGTCTCCGGAGTTCAGAGCATTACTTAATTTCCAGCTGGGATTAGAAAGAGGCTTTCAGTCCAGTGTATGGAGACAGAAGGGTACACTGGGCACATTTCATCGTCTTTTGCAGTATTCACAGCGTATGGCTGAAGAGAGGCCATCAGAATGTACTGCTGACCCAGTCTGTATCAAAGATTAGTGAGTTCCTCACCTTTTTCCTTTGCTCCTTCTGCCTTTCTCGGAACTCCTCTATTCCTTTCAGTTCATCCTTCAGCATTCCTGCCAGCTGGATATGAGAGTTTCCAACACTTTCAATTTCTAAAGCAGATCAGAATTCATGTGCAGTCAGTGGAAAGGATTTTAGAGGTGAAGTCATATTATTCAGGAGATATTTCTAAAATCTGGCCTTCAGCAAAGAAGTACATGTGGAAATACAAGGGGTTTGACGTTCCTGAGGGTGCTCAGAACCTGAATAGAGCCTGCTGAAGGTCCTTTCAGTGCTCACAAATGATGTGGGCAGGATCCCTTGCTGCAGAATTGGAGCACTGGCTCAGAGCAGCTTTAGCAAGTGTAGGATCTCCCTGTATTTCTTCCTAGCCCCACTTACTCCAGCCTCAGGTGTTGTGGTGCTGGGGGAGGGCCTCCATTTTCCCTCTGGTGTCTGCCTTCCATCCACTGTGTTCTCTCTGCTCATGGGAGCTACTTGCCTCCAGCCTGGCACAAATGTCAGCAAGGGAGCTTGCAAGCTGAGAATTTCCAAGGGTCAGCTAAGCTGGATTGCATTTCATAGCATCTGACTGATGCTGTTTGAAGTGGCTGGCAGCTTCTCTGCATTTGTCAGCTTTGGTGACTCTGAAACGAAGCCCTGCACTTTCCAAAACCATTGAGCTTCCCCCTTCCAGGCTCTAAAAGTACCTTAATTCACCAGCTGCTTCTGAAAGAGTGCTTTTGTTATCTAAACAGCAGGCACCAGTACCCAGATAGCGCTGTCCTATTGGCTTATGACTGTGTGAAAGGTTTTAACTCTGCCCTGGGCTCCTTTAGAAAGCATCCTATGTGGATGTTAGTGTCTTGTGGAGGAGGGAACAGAGCTGGTATTTTGCAGCTTGATCTGGACAAAAATAACTTGAGGAGAAAGCCATTTTCTGTGCCTTCAGAGGCTGGATTCAGTGCCCAGACTTGGAGGAGGATGTGAGTGTGTGAGTGAATGTGCTTTCCCCCCAACCTCCATGCTAGATACAGGAACTGACTGGGACGGAAAGGTTAACAGTATAAGGGGGAGAGGATGAAGTAACCCAGAGGGTGCCAGCGCAGTGTGTCTGCCTGAACCTGGGTCACAAAGCAAGATGTGAATACTTACGTTGCTTGAGCTTCTCAAACGCTGCCTTCAGCGTGCTGGGAGATAAAAAAAAAAGAGCACTTCATTAGCACAGGCTTCTAAGGATGGCTTGGGAATCTAGAGGCAAAACTGCCCCTCACAGCCAAAAGATCCACATGGAAATAAAGCTCTTAACAGCCTTGCAATATAAACTGACCACACTAAGAGATGAAAAAACATCAACTTCTTACCATATGAAATGCAATAAAATGCTCCATGAAGCAAGGAATTGCAGAACTCATACTCGCCCTATTTTTTCAATGGATGCAAATCAAGTGAGTGAAATAAAGACGGCCAAGGGAAACTGGGCTTTGTAGCACTAGACTGCAGAGAAGTCAGCCCCACCCCCCGTGTAAGTGCAGCACCGGCGATCGCTTCCTCCTTGCTCACCATTGCAGCTGGAGCAGCATCCTCCCTGCTGCGCTTTCCTAGCACCCCCGCGTGGTGCGGCTCGCTCGCCTTTGGGAGATGCAGAGAGGAGAGCTGGGGGAGCTGATGTTCCCAGCGTGAATTGAATGTGCCGTGCTGTACAATCAGCTCTCGGCACTGGGCTGTGATGTACAGCCCGGGGAGGAGCAAACACTGATGCGGTGCTGCTCACCTGGATGGAGGTGCATGGCTAAGGCAGCATTGGGATGCAGGACATGAAGGAGTAACTATAGTTCACTTGATGTCCTGGCTTTTAGTCCTTTTTAAGAAGGCAGAGTGAAGACCAGCAGAGAGCAACAGCCCAGCCTGGGCAACAACCCTCCAGGATCTCCTTGTCTGAACCGCAGCTATTAGGGGAGCTCAGAAGAGGATAAGAAGATGCATGTGTCTTCACAGCCATGTGCAGATGGGCAGGGAAAACCTGCATCTCTTGGCCTGCTCCAGGAGACTTAAGAGGCTCATGGAGGATACAAATAGGTTAATTTAAGGTAGCCTGCAATACCACATGGTGAGGCATAAGTAAAGTGCTCAGGTGATGGGAAAGAGTGGATCTGTCCTCAGCAATAACTGCCCTGCGATCCACTTCCAGATCTCTGCTTTCAACAAAGTGTGGACTTTCCAGTGGGAGGTGGAGAATGTGCCAGCAGCATCAGCCCAGAAATAAGTAAATACTGACGTTTTCAGAACAGAGGGCGCTTGCAAGCCACACGTACCAATGTACGTGCTGTGTTCATCTCTTTTTCCCAGAGATCTATTCGTCGGTGTTGGTGATTCAGGTTATACCAAGACTGAAAGAGCTGCTGTAATACATTCTGAAAAGCAACTCATCCTCAGTACATATCAAGGACAAAAGCAGTTTGTTGTTTTTCTGTCATTGTTTCCAGGCATCAGAGCTACCAGAGTAGTTAGTAATCTTAAGCTATACATGAAGCTTTTCTTATTTGTGCTGGCTCTCTGTAAGCATTAATCATTAAGCATTAATTGTCTTGTGGGACAGCAATGCATCTGGCTGTGAGCTGGAGAGATACCTGCCTCATGCACAGTCTATAATTGCTAATTCAGAAAGCTCTGGTCTCTTGCTCCTGGTCTGAGATCCAACCAGCCAGTTCCCCATTTACTGCTTAGGGTAAGACCACAGTCTGCAGGTAAACTGAAATAGACTTAACCCGTTTCCTTCCTTATTTTTAAAAGAATTTTCTGAAATCAATCCTTCAGACCCCTTATCCTTACGGGGCCTGGAGGGGTAGCAGATATATCATTGTACCTAGTTATGTGTGCAGGAGGGTAAGTAAATCCCATCTGGACCCACAGAACCAGCAATTACTCCTTTATGACTTGTGGGCTGCAGGGGCGTGCTGGCTGCAGCAACAGTTCTGTAGGTGAGCTTTTGCTGCAAGGTGCTCTGATTGTATCAGTGAAATACATCGGTTCAGTGCTTTGAAGGGTTTTAGTGGCAGCACTTCGTGTAGCAGACATACAGGGGGATTTTAATTTAGATGGCCCTCCTGTCTATATGGTAAATATGCATAGAGTATACACAGTACTTATTACCCATCCCATTCCTCAGTTCTGGTGTTCCTGTGATAATTCTAAGCACTTCAGCTACAGGCAGCACAGCACATAGCAGCACCCTATGGGCATCCCTGCATGCGGGCTCCTGCAGGTGTCACAGCAAATTTACATGAATTCACCGTGTGTGTTTGTTAAGGCTTCCCCTCGGATGTTTAAAGATTGCATTTGTTAAAACGAGTTTCAGATATGGACAGGATTGCCCCTGAGTCTGGAATGATGGGGGACAGCCAGCCAGAGCAGCAGCTCTGCAGCAACTCCTGGTGCTTTTTGCCATCTAGTGGCTGAAACGTTCTTTGTTTGCTGCAGGATCTCCGTACTCGACCACAGAGGAATGGAGAGGCTGTTGTACCTTAAGTCTTTGTGGAATAGGATGCTGGGGCTGCCAGGGAGTGTGCTGCAGATGTGGCTCTGCTGCCTTCTTTACAGCCGAATGGCTGGATGGCACCAGAGGTGCAGTTAGCAGAGCTCTCAGTGGCAGCGCTCTGCACGCTGTTGCACCACTATTTTTGTGCCACCGATGGTTTGGGTGGGTATTTCTGTATCCTGTCTCCTCCCTCACCTGGAGTCTGATCTGAGTAACTCATAGAGTCCCTTTAGGTTTTGATGCAGGAAGGTGAAGCACAGGCTCTTCTAAGCGGAAAACCACAGCTCTTTTTACATTTCCTTTGTGTATTTTTTTAAATATCGGCTTGGTGAATAGAAGTGGAAAATAACTCCACCTTCCTTTAAAACAAAATCATCTTCTTTTCTGCAGGGTTTCACTTTGACACCAATGCGATCTACGCTGTTCTGTTCTTAGGGTAACATGTCTAACATTCTTTCTGAAGCTGGGAGAAGTCTGTGCCAGTTGGAGCTCACAGAGCAGTTTCCAGCAGTCCTGTTCCAGCTCTGCCTCTGGTAGCTTAGCTTTACAAAGTGGCTCTGAAGCCAATGTGCTGCCAGTCCCTGCTGAGGCCACAGTTAACATCTCTATCTCCTCCTGCCATATAGGGCAGACCCAGTGTTGTGATATTATTGACGCTTCTTTCTGTAAAGCCCAGTGGTGGTAGCAGGGTGTGGAGAAACAAATGCAGATGCATCTGCTTTCCATTGCTTTGTATTTGGACTCTCTGCGCTGGGTGCAGATGTGGAGGGTGATGGTTTGCTTTTATGCAGAAAGATAACAACTCGCTCCCAAGTCCTAGGCAGGCACGTAGCAGAGTACGGCACACAAGAACCTTGTCTGACAATGTTTAGTGGAGATGTGGTGCAAGCAAGGAACTCATTTTTGCCTAGATGTTTTCTTGTTCTCTGAGGATTTATGAGCAGAAATGCAAAGCCACCCAGTGCAGCTGGAAAGGCTTGTGTGCACTGAGTGTGATGGCTAAGCCAACTCCTAAGAGGAGGAAGGGTATGGGCAGCTCTTTGCTCTGTCCCCTGCAGTCCAGCAGTCAGTCTGTCTATGAGCTAGTTACAGCAAGGCACTACTGTGAGTCACGCCAGCCACCGTGCAGCAGGCTGAGCTCTGTGTTGGCTTGGATGGAGCTTTACTTCTGTGAAAACAGCACCAAACGTGCAGGGTTCCTCTAGTGCTGCAGTGTGTCTCTATGCATGTTTTGCATTTACTACTTGCTCGAGTACTTTCACATGAGTGGCAGAAATAGAAGTGGCCCCAAACTGACTGGAAATGGGGCTGCATCATGCTCAGAGCTGGTCTCTGCACTAACCACACCAGACTTTGCTGGGACAAGGGAGCAAACCAGAACCCTTAGGACTTATGATTATCTCTGGCATTCAAACCAATGGACTAAAATCATCAAAACAAGTTAGGTACTTTAACATAGAACTAAATTTCCTCATCTCCTGGAAAGTGAGCAGCACAGCTCAAAGCCACTTGTCCTCATCACTGGAGAGCTTATCTAGCCTGGGTTTAACGAGATCTGAGCAGAGGCTTAGGTCATTCATGCACATGCCTGGATTTGTTTTCATAGCATCCTGAAAGTTCAGAACACACATGAGTGTATAAACCCTGTACAGCTTCCAAACTTTCCATTGCAAAGTATCTCACGATAGAAGAATGTGACCTTCCAAAATGATTTTTTGCCTCTGTTCAGAAATGCTTGCTTTGTGAGAATAGAACAAATGTTTCCGTGTATTACATGACAGACACCCTATATTTATACACAGGAAGCAGCAGCCTGGCATTTTGTTACAGATGCCCTCACCTCATGTTCTCTGAAATTGCAGAGAAGGGCAGAGCAGGAACAAGCTTGAAGGAACTGCCCTTTCCTGAGGTCTGAAGGAGATGTAAGGGGAAAAGAAAGAAGGAAAAACAGAGGAAATCATATACATGAGAAGAGACAAGCAGGGCAAATGACAAATATAGCTGTTGTCAGACTAGGCAGAATTTAAGCAGCTCCTACGTGTTTACATCAGTTGTTTTACAGGGGAGACGAGTTCCCAGAGGCTCTGTTTCAGCTGAAGCAGAGGACGTGCATGAAAACTGGGCTCTGTAGTGTATTTTTGCTCTTATTTTTCTTTTGCTGAAGAGTCGCCCAAAGCTGTTGCACAGCAATTCCCAGTCACCTTGCAGGATGTTTCCTCTCAAAGGCGTGAGCTCTGCTGAGAGTTCTCTATTGTGTGTCAAGGCATCGAAGATTTTGGTCTCTGTTTATAGCTCAGCTGAAAATCCCGCTTTCTGTGTACCCGGTCCCATATGTGCAGCACAGAATATGGAGACTATAGAAATATATGGCAGTTTAAGCATTGTAATGTGTAGGTCCCTCTCCCTCATTGGCTATGGGTGTAACCTGGCTTTTGCTGAGAAAATAGGGCTGCAGCTTTGTAATCATCTTATTCGTAATTTGTTTAATAATTAGAGACTATGAAACACTGATTCATGTATATGTGTGTGTGTCTGTATACAAGCTAAAAAAGTGGGTTAACATGACTTTAAACTTAACATCAAGTAGAAATGAAGACATTTGAATGCCTGCTGTAGCTTTACAGGGGGGTTGGACTTGATGATCTCTAGAGGTCTCTTCCAGCCCCTACAATTGTGTGATTCTGTGGTTCTCTCCTTTAGCCCTGAGCTCCAATAGATGAGGTCTATTTCAGGGCAGCATCCATCACTCTGCTGTGGTCCCCACACCTTACCCACTCCTCAGGGACTGCCCTGTCCCCTCCCAGGTCTGACCCACTCCAGTGTTACACAGAGATTCCATGGCAATGCCTCCAGGTACTTGCTCTCTTCCAGCCCTTTCACTCCCAGGTTGCCCATATCTCTGCATATAACGTGCATCCACAGCTGTGCTGGGACACCCAGTGATTACCTGAAAGAAGCAGTCAGCCCTTTCCTTCCTTTGATGATGTTATGCTGCTCAGTAAGGCCCCAAAGGATTGGGACTGCAGCATACCAGTACAGATATGCCTCAAGAAACCCCACTGACTAGAAGCTAAACTGCCTGTCAGGAATGTCTCATCTAGCATGACAAGTGTGGTGGGGCAAGTTAGAAATGAACACAAAAAGTGGTCCTTAATGGGCAAGCGCAATCGCTTTGCTGTAAGACTCGGCGGCTGCTAACATGTTTTAGGGTTTTAAGAACAAGCTACAAGAAAGCTCCGCTGGGGGCTATTTAATAAAAGCTGCTGCTGGTTTGGCAGCCTCTGACCCACCAGGTATTAAGATTATTTAGGAGCAATATTTTGTGGATCTAGTGTTAAAGACAAGATACTTGGCTGAACAAATTTTGATGTAAGCTTGTGAGACCCTTCTTGCAGCATTACAAGGAGATTTAAATGAGTATTCAATTCACTGCATAGCGAAGTGAACTTGCCAGGGCTTTCAGCAAATGCTAAGTTAGATCAGATCCGTGCTGTGCGTCAAAAGGGGATTTCTCCCTTTCCTATAGGAAGTAGCTTCTACCAGCTGCAGTGCTCAAGGCAACAGCAAGCAGGCAGAATGCCTACAGCTGCTTGAATTAGGCTGTGCTACCAAGTGATGGTGTGCCTTGGCTGTTTGCAGCCCTTACAGGGAACTTTCATTTCTTGTGCTGGAAGCTGCAGTGTTTGTTTGCCATGCCCATGGTAACCAGCATCAACTCATTTTAGAAGCACCGCCTTTGCTTTCTTTAAAAGAAAGAAGAAAAACAAAAGGTTGTGGTGGCACATCTCCCCCTCTGAATTTGCTTTGATAGCAACCTCTCTCTGCCTGTAGGCTAATCGAAGCCATTTCCTCTTCTGGTGCTAAAAGAGCAGTGAGGACCTGACAGAAGAGAATTGCAGCTCTGTAAGCCTGTAGGAGCTTGCTGCTGAGGCCCCATGTTCTTCTCCAGGACACCTTTCCTATTGGGCACACACAGGGCAGTCAGAAGGGTATCCTATGTACCACCCAGAACCCAATGCATGTGCCGATGCTGGGAGAGCAAACAGCAGGCAGTATATGAGGTGGAAAGTCAACATGCACTGTCACCTGTGTTCTTCTCAGTGCTGCCATTACGTTTCCATTACGTGGCTGTAGCCTGGGTTTGCTGCAGTGGCTTTGCCCCACACAGGGAGAGCTTCTCACCTTGGTTTTGTGCCACTTCTCTCCTGCCCTGCTTTCCCTAACGGTGCTGGAATGATGGGAGGGTTTTGGAGTCAATTCATTGGGTTGTTTATAATGCACTCAACAGAATTAATTGGCCTTGCAGTTGTTTCTCTTAGGTCTTCTGTGTGTTTTCTGACACTGGAAGTTTATGGGCGGTTGCTGGGGATGGATGATCTTCCTTTTCTTTATCAGCCTTTTAGAAGAGTACTGGCACCTTCCTGATATTAAGAGCCGCTGGAGTGTGAAATGATTTCCCGGGAGAAGTGACAGAATGCCTTAGCAACAGAGATATTTAAAAGATGACTGAATTTCAGACCAGAGGATAATTTCGCATTAGCAAGGAAATGAGTAAGTGATCTAAAATGAGTAATTCTTGCTCCTCTGCGATACATTGCATGGCACAGAGTGTTCTGCAGCAAAAAAGAAATGGAAGCTGCTTTGTTCCTGGTGACTGCCAAACACAAGTTTTAGGGACTAATGCCTGCACAACACCTCAGTTAGACTTCATTGGATAAATATTGCTACCCAAGGATACATACAGACATCTGGAAGTCCTTGTTCAGCCTGCCAGGTACCTATAAAACTACTGGCATTCAGTGTGCTACCCAGTAGTGGGGGCCATATAAGGGGTAATGTGTGGGGCCAGCTGTAGGGCAGGCCTTCCAAGCTTTTCTTTTTGTTTTTAAAGGTAGTACATCTGTTCCCTCCCTCTGGTGTCTCCAAAGGACCAGCCTTGGGAGCAGTGCTGCTTTCAGTGACATATGTCATCCAAATAATTTTTGACACCGGGTCCAAAATTTCAAGGCATCAAACCTAATAGTTCACTTCCATGAGTAGTTCCAGCCCCAGACGGATCCTCTGTTTTTTTCTCTGATTGTAAAGCACTGACTCTGGAAAAGTGTCATTCACTGTGCAACTCCAGAAGGACGCTGAATGACAGAAAGCCAAGTGTGCTCCCTTTGCTTTAGAAACAGGCACGGCGAAACACTTGCTGTAAGAGCAAAATAATCTGCCCAATGGTGGCCACTACCCGGAGCAGGCATGGCGTTATGCAGACATAGCAAGTCAGCTCTGCCATGTGCCCTGTTGGTATATTCAGCCTTCTATCTATGCCAAGCTACAAAGCTTGGATCAGACCAGATCTGGGCTTGGTTCCAAACTTCCTCCAACTTCAGGGGAGCATGGGTTAATACCCAGCCCTGGGGCCTGGCTCTGCCTATGAATGAATCTACTGTGATGCCTTAGAAAAAAACAGGCCTGTGAGTTATCCACTAAGTCACAGAAGAGCAGCCAAAGCTCTGTGTCTGAACGTGTTTCCTTTACCTGCCCTGAACAGCCAGTAAATAAATCCAGGTGGAGCCTTTTGGTAATCCTAGATTGCTAATCTGTGCATTTGCTTCGGAGAGAAACCACCTGATCTTAACTTGCTCTTTTAATTTCCTTTCCTCTGATTAAGTCTCCAAAGTGAGACATCAGGAAGGTACAAATTTTCCCCAGCAGCACCCAAAGCACAGTTCAAAGCAAGGCAGAGATGGGAGCAGTGAGAGACTTGACTGTGCTCTGGACTTGAGCCTTGGTGCTCCTCATTACCAGGCCTTTGGATTAATGTGACAGTTTCCCTGCCACTATGGATGTGCCACCAAATTGATAGCCAGTGCTCAGGGGATTGCCTACAGCTTGCATGTCCTGATGGTGAAAAGGTTTGAGGTCAAGTTTTCCAATAAGATATGAGCAGGAAACTGTGCTTACACAGACACAGAGTGATAAATAGTTGTAAAAAGGAGATGGCAATTAAGAAATGAGATATAGGGCAGATGAGGGATCAATAAAGCTGTTTTGCTTGGATTGAGGTCTCTTTCAGGCCTGTCTTCTGTGACCCCAAATATTCATCCTTTTCCACCTTATTACTGTATTATTACTTGTTACATTAATGACAAATACATCTCATTATTGCTGCTACCATCAGTAATAGCAGCAGTTTATCAGCAGTGTTTATTAAGTCAAATTCTGTACCAACATAAATCTTCCCCTCCCAACACGATTTAAATGTCATCTAAACTAGTAGTGCTGGAGACAGTTAGCTCTGCTGCAGCCTGTCAGGGTTTACTAACCATCCCAGACCTGCCAACCCACCATCCTAAGCTTTTACTAACAGCTTCCTTTCCCTTTTTCCCTGCTAACTCTGCTTGCTTTCAGAAGCTGTTAGCAAAGCTGAAATGAATTTGTTTTTATCCAGCAAAGACCTATTGGCAATTCCCAAAGGAGACATTCCAGGTCCTGCTCTGAAGAATTGTGGTGGTTCCCCATTTTTCCTACAAAGCAGGAAAAGTAATTATATGAAGCATTTCCTATGGGCAACTCATTCATGTGAGCAGCTCATGACCCTGTCTGAATGCAGCTGTTTGATATTGCTTCCAAAACAAATGCATTAGTACCAGAAACTGCAGAATTCCTTACTTGATTTCTGTTTGTCCTCCTGCTTTTCGGGCAATTTGAACCAGCTCCTTCCCGTACCTCTCTTCTGCTTGAGCTCTGTTAAAAGAAAAACTTACTCAATTTCTCCTAGTGGTAGCAGCATCATGTTTACAAAGCTCTTCTTGTAATTGCATCTGAGGTAGGAAATATGAGAAATAGCATTTCTTTATTTCCTCTATCTTCATTTTCTCTGTCTCCTCCATTCCAGTGCTAACAGTTACCTCTAAAATATTTCTGGTGAGCTATTTCTGGAAGAAATGAGGGTAAAGAAATGCTCATCTTCATGGCTTTGATCAGCCTGTGGATTCAGCTAGAAGATGATGCATAAGATGAAATGCAATGAAGATGCTCAGGAACCTCTTTTGCAGAAGAAAACTAAAATGTGATGGCTGACTTGGTGGCCAAAGTGAAAGCTGGGAGGGAAGGAAGAGTGAGTGCCAAAGGATCTCTTTAAAGAGAGGTTGTGAGTAAGTGGGAGGTGGGAGTAGTAGAAAATTACTTGGAAATGTGAGATGCCTTCTTGAGTAGCTGCACTGGAGGCAGAGGGGGAAGTAGCCATGCTGGTTATAAGGTGAAGTCCATCAGTTTGGGATGGGGGTGGGACAACAATGTGGTGCAATGCCTCACCTAATGGGGAACTGTAACTCATGACTCAGGAAAGCGGTTCTGTTTCTATGGTTAGTAAAGGAATACAATATCTTGGCTGCTTTCCCCTCCCCCAACTCTAGAAGCTGTTTCTCATCTCTGTCTGAAAAAAATACGTTTTTTTTTTTCATACAATGTTTTAAAACCTGTGTGTAAGGCCAGGACAAAGCTGAGTTTTCAGCCTTTTGGCCTTTCTATAGCTGCTGAATACTGTCAGATGGTCAACAACAGATAACAGCGTGGTTAGGGTGATTATTATTTTAAGCTTTGCTTAAGGTAAGTCCAGTTCTCAGCAGGGATTTCAAAGCATCCTGTTGGCTTTTGAGCCTTAGCCTAGGCTGCTTGGAGAAGCACATCGTTTGTGCAGAAAAGGGATTGTAATGCAGGCATCATAAGTGCAAACCATGCAGTCCCGCTGCTTTGTTCTCACACCTGCCTTCCTGCTCAGGATAAAAGCTGTAGACTGAGCTCAAGCAGTTTGTTTGTAGGACTTCTGTTACTGCCGCGGGGAAGCTGTTTGTGTGCATCTCTGAGAATATCTGACTGCACCTTTGGATGTCCCTCAGTGTGTGACACCTTGCTTGCAGCCAGCTGGGCTTGTGGGCTGGTGGCTATGGTGAAATCTCACATGCAGGTTTGCGGCTTTGTATGCAGCATAGTGAGGCAATTGAGCATAGCCAAAGGTGAGCAAAGGTAATTGAGCAGGGTGGGAAGCTGAAGTATTGGTGCAGACAGGGCAAAGATGCCAGCACTCAGGGCAGCCCTTGTTGAAATTCTGGTACCAAACCCATGACACAGACAGCGGGCCTGTGTACACTCACTGCAGTAGTTTGGGGTTGTACAAACACTCATGGAAACACTTGTTCTTGCAGCTTTCATATCTGCAAAAGGACTCCAAATGTATTTTTTTCTCCTTTGTGGAAAGCCCTTTCTTGCCTCTACCACAAAGGAGGAAGAAACTCGTCCTGCAACTCACAGAAAAGCCTCTAATACGTTTTGAACCACAGGCAAGTGTAGCTTCAGATGTGTGCTGCAGTGCAGAGCCTGCCTGAAGCCTGCAATGCAATTCTGATTCCTGTAAGTTATGAGTCACAAAGGAGCTATTTTAAGCAGATAAAGTGAAGCTACCGGCAGGCTGATGTGACTTCAGGACTCTGTGACATGTGGCAATAAAATATGCTTCCACTGGTGATCGAGAAAAGCAATTCAAATAGCTTTGGATTTTGATGGGAGACTCTCCACACTCCGAAATAATGAATTTTCAGTTTGACAGCTCACATCCCCGTGAAAGTTCCACTGCTTGAAAAGTAGCCTTTAGAAAAGCAACCTAACACCACAGAACTGGATGGAGACAGTGTGGGAGGAAAAAGGAGGCTGTGGCTGGGGAAAGCAGAGAGATATCCATACAGAGCCAGGATCACCTGCTCAATGTGTAATTCATAGTGTGGGGGCTTTCTAACGGGTCATACATGAGTTACATGCCTCACACTGCATGTCGCTGCTGTTGAAACTCAGCCACTTTAAAACAGAGCCAAATCTAAAGCTTTGTTGTAAGCCATAATTACAAAAATGAATGGCAAAGTTGGAGCAGCTGCGTAATATTTATTTTCTCAGCCAGAGAAGTGTTAGCTGTGCACAGCTGTTGCTGAGGGGCTCTGAGAAGTGGGTAAGGATGGAGATAAACCACACTGCTGTTACTCAGAATCTACTGAGGTGGGCAAATGATGTGGGCTGTCCTGAGGGTCTGGGAAGGGCTTTTGGTGGCGTCTTGCAGAGCTTTCTTTATATTTGAAAAATGACCCTTTTTTATAGTTACAGGAAGCTGAAACGCTGCATGTGGCCACAGCGCATACAAAGAGAAAGAAAAATGGCCAAGTCATTGGTTTCCTGTTGAATGTGGAAACTTGGTAGAGCTTCTTGCTGTGGATGTGTGTTCTACTATAGTATTATTTTGTTACCCAAGCCTTTAGCTCTGGATTTTTTTATTGTTTAACCCCTCTCTTCTCTCCTTAAACTTTGGAGGTTCCTTTGGATCATCTGCCTTCACAAATTATGTCAAAATGCTGGAAAATTACCAGTGGGAGAACAGTTACATTCATATACTAAGACCTGCCTGTGGCAGGGGGTTGGAGCTTGATGGTCTTTGAGGTCCCTTCCAACCCAAGCCATTCCATGACCAGACAACTTCATGTCATGGCCCACCTCCATCACTCACCTTGTCTCTTCCTTCATAAGACATAACTAGTGTAAAAATCTCATTTATTCTGTTTTGTTTTCAGAACTTTATACTTGGAGCTGTCAAACAGCCCTGAGCAGTACAGGGCCCTGAAATGGATCGCCATCTCATTGGTTCATTTGACCACATTTGATCACTCAGCAGCCGTGACCACTTAAGGATTCACCTCAGTTGGGCTTTTCTAGGCAAACCAGTACCATTACTGAATTCAGCAACAGCCTTCCTGTGTCTTTCCAGATGCAAAGTCAGAGACAAAATTGTGTCTGTTCAAACTTCTTTCACTCTTTCTCACCTTTGCTTAAGCAAATCCTCCACATCTTTGCACATCTTCCTCCCATCCAACAGTCGCTGTACGAGCACCTCAAAGCCGGTGTGTAAGGTGAACTCCTTGCACTGAAGGCAGAAAGATAAAGAGATTAGAAAGTTGGTGCACGAAGCTTACAGGTTTAGGAGACAGTTACTGTCAGTCATCTGAAATGAGTCATATTGCTGGAAAATCCAAATATACCTTTAGGTTTGCCCTGGGCAGCAGCAGCCAGAGCAGAGCTAAGGGTGCTATAAAATCTTTGTTTAGATGCAGGTTGTTTGATAATAATGAAGTGGAGTGAGTCCCAGATTTTGCTGTGCCAAAAAGCTGCCATTTTGAGGACCTCATGCTCAGCACTGGGTGTGGGGTTTTTGTGCAGTGGCCCCTCTTCCTATGCATCAGTCACCTCACCACCTGTCCTGCTTTCAGCTGGTACAGAGGGTTATTTTTCCCTTCACAGCATCTGATGTGTTGCTATGTTATGGCTTTGAGAGTAAAACAGCACTTGATGCCAGGCCAATGTTTTAGTTGTTGCTGAGCAGTTCTGGCAGGCAATGGACTGGCTGGACATCAGTCAGTGAGCGGTGAGCAATCGCTTGTGCGCCACTTGTTCTGTGTGTATTATTATCATTTTGTGTGTGCTATTATCATCACTATTACCCTTTTTTCTTTTTCTGTCTTATTATCTCAACCCATGGGTTCTACTTCAGGCTTTTCCCATTCTTTTCCCTATCCCCCTGGGGCTGGAGGGTGAGTGAGTGACTGTGCAGTGCTGAGCTGCTTGCAGGGTAAACCACCACCACCACCACCACGGGGCTCTCAGTAGGAGTGATGTGCTGTCTAGATGCAAGGTGACACCCTTGGCATGTGCAGTGGGGAGAAAAGAAAGAAAGGATGATGGTTCACATGGCTGTACCAGCAAAGGGTCTGCTCTACAAAGCCAGGCAGAACAATAATGTAGATAAAAGGTGATGGAGAGCGTGCAGTGCACCCACTCTTGTCACTGCTGTAACAGTACTCAACTGATGATGGGATTACATGTGCTCATCTGACACGTATAATCACCCTCCATGAAACAGGATCTCAAAACCAAAACATCCTTTTTCCTCATGTTTCTAATGGCTGGTTACAGACACAGGTCCTAAGAAGCAATCTTGCTATGAAATACATGAAAGGAGGAAAGCAGAAAGGTTCTTGCTAATACCCAGGCAATTTTATTTTTATTATTCGAGAACTTCTCAAGGGCAGATGGCAATGCTGCTGTAAAACCTCTCATTAATCACTCACTCTGCCTGGCAGAAACCACTCAGATGTGCCACAAGCTCGCAGCACAAACATGATGATTGCATGTTTCCAGATGCAATAAGCTGCATCCCATGGCTGTGTACACAGCTTCCTTGGCACAGAAATGCTGCCCGGTGGTTATTATATGGGTCTGTATCAGCCTGGCAGGCAGGCATAGTGCTACAAACAACCAACAGAAAGTGAATAGGGCTGAAAAGTGAATCATGTTACTTTGCTGTTTCTGTTCAACCTATCTCTATACAACAAATGCTAAAATTCATTGTCTTTCTCCTAGTTCTTTTAAACTCATGCAGATGGTGTAATGAAAGAGTAGCAAATTCTATACATCACTGAGCCCCCTATATCATTATCGGCCCAAGCTCGCTCTCTCTTCCTCCCCCAGCCACCCACAGATGCACCATGGGGTCTGCCTGCTGGCCAGCAGTCATTCTAAGGACCTCAGAAAACTACTAATGGACTCGATTCAGCCATTTGGACATCTCGTTCCAGCCATAAAAATGCAAGGGGAAGAAGTCGTGCCATTTGAAAAACTGCACCAGGGTCTGCTGTGCCTTGGTGACCGAGTGCATGAATTTGGCAATGTGTCTAAGCGGAGAACCTCACTTCTGCACTAATAGATCCTTTCAGAGCTGCGCTGCTGTGGCTGGTCCAGCCATACCTTCTTGTTGGAGCTCTGCACATGGCCCTGCCTCCCAGACATGAGCTGCTGGGTTTGCATGAAGCACAAAGCAGCCGCTACCTTACCCAACAGCTCTGCTTCCTGTTTGCTGCCTGCAAAGTACGATATGAATATGTTGAAAACGTATCTGCTTTCTCTTACCCCAGGCTCAAATGCTATCAGATACCTTCAGC
Organism: Coturnix japonica; assembly: GCF_054131305.1. NCBI lineage: Eukaryota > Metazoa > Chordata > Aves > Galliformes > Phasianidae > Coturnix > Coturnix japonica. The sequence goes on along the minus strand of NC_140676.1, from coordinate 16,204,612 downwards.
ACAGCATTTGATTCTACAACAACAGCTGCTCCCAGACCATCCTTAACATTTGGCGCTGGTACCTGCAGTGAATAGCTGGGCCTGTGCAATGGTTGTAAGAAATGATGAATAGTCAGAGGATATTTGAGTGGGTTTCAATATAAATTAGATATTCCTTATTAGATAAGGGTACGGCTGGATAAGGAATACATTCGTTAAACCTGTGAAACATAAATCATTTTGTTGCTTAGAAGATAGCAATTCAAATCACCACCAGTAATTCGTTACGTTGCCAAGAAGATAATTCCACTCAATCAAAGCACGTGCAACTGTGAAAGAGGATTTACTCATTGTCACTTTAATAAAAAGGATTAGTTAATCCGTGTTGTCCAACAGACCTGTAATGACAAGTAAGGAGAGTATCTGACAAAGGGCTATCAGTGTTGCAGGCAGATTTGTACTGCTCTGAGATTTTTCCATTAACACTTCATGTCTACTTGGGTCTCTGCCCTGCAGCCCGGGGCTTTGCTTCTCATCAGGAGAATCACAGCTAATGCAGGGGCAGCCTCGCACTGCTGCGCCTGTTCACACAAGTTGTTTCCTTCCTGCCTTGTGGGAGGAGTGATGCTCCTCCCTCAGAGACAGAGCAACAGGGTTGAAATCACCAACTTTCTACTGCTGTTTAACCAGAACAGCCTTTCCTAGCATACTTGAGTGGAGGCAGGGAATGCTGCAAGCAGATATGCTGCCACTAACTGCACTGGGAAAGATTTTCTTCTTTTTATTTTTCCTGTGGCTTAAAGATGCTGCTCCCTCATCTTAATGGTGTTACCAAAACAACCACATGCACTGGGACTGCAGGTTTCTACAGGCAATCATTGCAGGTTTAATTGCAGCTGTTCCTGAGCTATTTCTGCAGCCAATATGACCCTGGGGACTTTGGGAGTGAAGGCTGTAAGTGGGAAGCCTGATGGTGTTAGACCCTGGCCCAGGGTGAAGACGGTTGAGCAGCATCATGGCTTGCCCTTCCCTCCTGCTGGCTAAAGGTGAATCACCATTGTGCCAAGTCTTAGGGCTCTAATTAGCTGAGCACTGGCTTTGCAGTGCCTTTCTTCTGAGCCTGGTGCTCACAAGGTGTCTGCAAGGCTTTCTGATGAAAGCCATGAGGGTGTTATTGCAATCATACCAAGTAGGAAAGACAAAATGTTTTGCTGGTAACTAAAACGTGAGCTTGGTAAATAGGTGTTAGAGCTTACTGGATTGAAGCAAAATTGTCCACGCCTGCATGCAAAGCACTAAACTACACTGCAACCTTATTTGTCCACCTGCCATTATTCAGAAGGTGATGTGGATTATGTCACTGTGGTTTTGCAAAACAAAGGAGGGTAGGCAGGCTGAGGTTGGCAGGCTGACTTTTCTTTTGCTTCTTGTACACCCACCCTTTGTGCTGTAGAAACACGAGCATTTGCTGAGTGTTACTGAGTGCTGCCTTGGGACCTTTTGTTATCATTTCAGGAGTTGACATGGGCATCTTTTAAATGAGGCTTACTTTGCAATTACACTACTGTCTTTGTTACCTAAGGCTGCAATGCAATATTTTCCCGGGGAGCAAACGCTATTTATTGCCAGACAGCAGAGATGCGTATCTTGAATGATGTCTTCAAAAATCAGAGGGGAAAAAAAAGCATTGCTTTTGTAGCACTCCAATATACCGAGTTGGCCGATTGCTATCTCACGCTTCTCTGTCTAGCAAGGTAGGCTGGAGAACTCAAAATGAAAGCAGAGATTCTCATCAAATTTCCATTCTGCAGGAGCTACGGTGTAAAACAATAAATTGAAATGGATATTTCACAAAGTTTGCAGCGGCGTTGCACAAGCGGCGGCATTGAGCAACTCTTTGCTTCTCTGTGGTGTTTTGCTCTCTATGACACCATAGATTTATATGCAGAGAAGGAAATGGCTGTTCTGCTGACAAGAGGAATTTGCTCCTCGGCTTCCTGAGCCCTCGCCCTCTTCACCCCTGTCCTGGATAAGGTGTTCTTGCAGTCACATCTTGCAGGATGTGGCCTGCTCTGGTGGTTGGCAACCCTGTCTGTGGCAGGGGGGTTAAAAATAGATGGACCTATAAGGTCCTTTTCAACCCAGGCTATTCTATGATTCCATTCTATGGGACACAGGCTGGACATAGTGACCTTCCTTCTCTTTTCACGTGGTGACTTTAGACATTGGCTGACATGGGAGCCAACAAGGAGGCCTGCAGCAGACATTGCACGTTGCTGTCACAGCCAGGTTTGGAGGCAGAGCACTGCTGGCCATGGTGCATCCTGCAACCAGGCAGATGAGCATTTCAACACTGAAATCAGACCTTGGCTCAGTATCTTAACGAATAACTGCAGGTACACAAGAGAAACTGGAATTAAAGTAAGGAGAAATAGAATATTCGAGTAGAGGGCACTTCTGTTTTATACAAAATAGCGATCAGAGTTTATTTCTGTTTTATTCTGCTTTAGTTCTGCTTCCGGGGCTCTTTTATGAAGGGAGCTCCTTTCCTTCTGCAAACAGGGCGATGTGGAACAATCCTGCCTTGCTCAGGCACAGCAGCAGCTGCTCAGGAGCTCACACAGCCCCTGGCACCGGGCCTGCTTACTTTGGAACTTGATTGAAAATCTCTTTCTCTTCCTTGCCTTAGAAAACTTAGATTTGTTTCCTGGTAGTCCTGGGAAAGGCATTAAGGACAGCAATACTGTTGCACCAGAGCTCTCAGCAGCCCTTATAAGAGGAGCTGGGCATTTTACTGGGGGGCTTTCACAGCACAAAGTGGGGTAAAGCTTCAGGAAGTCTTTCCAGAGTGTTGCTGTACAAATTCATGTCCTAGTGAGCGCTACTGCAATATCCACATATTGTCATTTCCATTTATGAGACATCTTTACCTCTTAAATAGTCATTTTCAACATATCCTCTTACTCAATATGATGTTGCATATTCTCACACCCAGGGCAGCGTATCACAAAGACCTGGGGAGCTGCACGATAGGACAGAAGCAAATCAACTGTGGGCTTCCAGTACTTGAAGGGAGCATATAAACGGGAGAGAGAATGGCTGTTCATGAGGGTGGGCAGTGATAGGACAAGGAGGAATGGTTTTAACTGAGACAGGAGAGGTTTAGGTTGGATCTTAGGAGGAAGTTTTTCACCCATAGGGTGGTGATGCACTGGAACAGGTTGCACTAGGAGGCTGTGGATGCCCCATCCCTGCAGGCATTCAAGGCCAGGCTGGATGTGGCTCTGGGCAGCCTGGGCTGCTGGTTGGTGACCCTGCACACAGCAGGGGAGTGGAACCAGATGGTCATTGTGGTCCTTTTCAACCCAGGCCTTTCTTTGATCCTGTGATTATATGAAGCAGAAGCTCTAAGCTGCCTGATCAGATCCCCTTGCTGCTTGGCTTCCACTTCATGCTGAAGACTTACAGCAAGTAACTGCTGGTTTCCATTTCATGCAAAAATGAATTTGCACCAAAAGAGACAGGGAAGTTTTCAATTCCTCAGCCTCGTACAGGGACGTTTCCTCACCCTGTTGAAGACGTGTTGAACTCCATTTATAGTAAAGGAGCAATTCTTTGGGAAACTGAGATGCTGTTGGGATCTGGATGCACATTTTTAATATTTTTTTTCTCTCTTTTCTTGTCCTTGATGCCCTCAGCAAGGCATAGTGATCCCAGCACAGAGCCATGGCCTGAGCTGTCACCTCATCCCAGCCTCAAACTCTCATATTCTTACTGAAAAACACAGGGAACTTTGTAAGTTATTGAACTGTGGCTGCTGAGAAATGTTTTATTACCAAACCCAGATTAAACAGGAGATTAAACAAGTGCTTAATGTGCCATCTGCCAGCCAGAATCTACCTTGCTGCACTATGGCATGAAAGCAAAATATGGAGCTCTTTTTGAGCTCAGAGGAGCTGATAAATAACAAAACCCAGCCTCTTTACAAAGCATTCTAATTTGCCTTCCATACACGTGTGCAATAATTAGAAGTGGATTGCAATTCAGGCTTCCGTCGTGCCTGCATAAATAAGAATCCCCCATTTCCCTGAGTCCACACCAAACCAAACCACTTTTGCAGAGCAGGAGAGATCAAATCAAAGTGGACATTATCACCACGACTTCATCCATCAGCCATTTAAACCATCCAACCCTCTAGATGCTGCCTTCAGTTGCAGCACGACCATCAGAAAAAAATAATAATCATTGCGGGTCTAATTGTTTTTAATTAGAAATTACTTACTTGATCTAAAATGAGCTTTCCACCAACCCATTCATCTACCTGCTCTAAAAAGTCTTCCAAGGCCTTAATGCTGCACTCAGTGCTTGCCCAGGTACCCTTTCTCCTTGCAGGAATATGCTCAGCCTGGTGCACCACATTTAGGCTGTAACTTATGGGATACACAACCAAAAGCTGAAGAAGTAAAACCTCACTCCTTCATTTCCAGCTCATTGACAAGGAAACAAATCACCCTGAATATGCTGCCATTGGCTCCTCGCACCCCCCCTAGGTAGGGTACCAGGAACAGGGGAGCTGGAACAAGCTGTTAATGTGTTTGCCTCACGATCAGTATCAGTTCATTGGAGTTTCATTTTAAATGTCGTGCTCTGCTTTGAAGTGTTTCCTGGAACATCAGTATTTCCACAGCTGCGAGTAAGCAAGTATATTTCTTGTGATTTCTTGTGGTTTCAGTGACTGTTCTGAGACTGCAACTCCCCTCCCCAGGGTGCTTCTTATTGCCTCAGTCAGTAAAGCATTTTGACCACAGTGGAAACTATGGAAGAATACAGGGAGAAATAATACATAGAAGAGGAATAGAGCACCATCTTCCATGAAGCGGACCTCATGACAAATGCAGGCATTCAGCTGTCAGTCAGACTGACTTCTCTATGCTGGTTCTCGTTTTGTTCCCCATTTCTGCTCACATCCACCAGTATGGACATGCACTGGCTGTAAGCAGGGTCAGGCTGGTCTTAAGCACCTCCATGGCTCCCAGCGCTGCAGTGTCTGATCATTAGCCCTGAGTGTTTTGTAGGTAGAGAATTCTGCAGCCAGAACGATGCTGGTGAGTGCCTGATCCTCCTGGCCAGGAATGGCCATATCTCACCAGGCTGCTGTGGAGCAGCATGGCAGAGAAAATCCCTCCTGTAATCCTCCTATATATCTCCTATAATCCTGGCAATGTGAAGTTCAGATGGAAGCAGAGCCGTGCTCCCCATTAGCAGCGAATTTACCTGCCCAGCTAACATGATTAGACAGGTAACATCTCTTGCATTCATACAACAGGACAGTAAGAATATTAATGCCTTCAGCAATTGCCTACGATCAAAACTGATTCATCTTTTCTTCTTATTAATATCTTCCAAAAAATACTGTTTGAGGGTAGGAAACTATTAGAAAGGAGTTCATCTTAGTGGGGACTTTAAGCAACTTTCTTTTAAACCATTAAACCAGTGTGTGGAAGATGGCAAACCAAGAAGAGTAACTAAAAGCAGAGTGGTTTTAGCCCAGGCTGTGGTACACAGACAATACAAATAGCATTTAGCACAGCCTTGGCACTGCCACGTTGAATAGGCAGAAGACAAGGATAAAACTTAGGTGAGCTATGAGGAGACTGCATGTTCCTGAAACACAGCGCAGCCGAGAAAGGTGGAGGGACTTTGCAGCAGAATGAATGGTGTCCTTTCTGTTGTGGTTGAGGAAGATGTGTTGTTGTGGGGGATTGCCTACGTATCTCACAGCACAGCAGCTATTAAAGAACTTCAGCATGGCCATATGAGCAGAGATGTTGAATTCCAAGGGGAGAGTGCAGCCATGCCTTTAGACAGGTCTTGGAGATCAGGGCTGGTATTGGGTGATGGGCTGCGACAGAACAGTGCTTGTTGGGTGTTAATCATGAGGGCTGTCTCAGTTCATGGCGAAAGTGAACCAAGCAGGTATTTGCTGGCTGAGGCAAACTGAGAAAATACATTTCCGTTTCTTTAACGGGCACAGCAGAACGTTATGAATGCAAAAAGAATTGCTGATGGTGTGATCCTGGGGGCAGGATGTTCTCTTTTGCCACATTGTGCAATATCCTGTCAGTTTTCTTTTCAAAAGACTTATCATCGCGCAGCTAAAACTACCATTGCACGTCCGGATATAGTTCAGTCTGATTAAACAAGCTTGGCAGTATTATGTTCAAGCCAAACAATGTTAAAAACAAAGTTGCTTTCCTTTAAAGCAGATGGTAGCTTCAAAGCCAAGCCAGGATGATGTTCAAGCTAGTATGACTAAGGCTGGGAGAGAAGCTTGGAGAAGAAGAGCCACAAAGAACTGGCCTGGCCAGACTGCTGAGTGGTGTTAATCACCCTCCTGAGCCCAGGGGGCACGGCTGATCTATTACAGCTGAAGCCCAAGATCCTGGAAAGTAAAGCTACAAAATAGATGGTTCTAAAGGTCAGACTGCACCTTGTGGAAGGAAGGACATCGAGAAATGCAAAAGCTGAATTTCCTGCAGTTGCACTGGGCTGTGGTTGTGCCATCCCCCGTGCAACTGAGCACACGGTTAGTAAGTGCATAAAGGAGAGTAAAGGAGAGCCTTGTGTGGGAGCGCTCAGCGCAGTTCGGGTTAACATCCAAAGGAACATTTGTATTTCCTCATTGCAATTTCTTTTTTAACTGGTTAAATTTGACAGGAGAGTCGGGGCTGGGGGTGCCTGCAGGAAAGCATTGCCCCACAGCCCTGCGCCTTCAGAGCAGGAGAAGGCTTACCCTGCAGGAGGGGGGATGGAAAGAAAGCACAGAAAGCAAACACGCGGTGCAGGGCCAGTTCTACTTAGCTTGATAGGAGAATAGTAGGAGGACTTCATCTGCCTTCATGTCTTAAGTCAATACCAGATGCTGGAAAAAATGTTTGCCTAGACAGGAGGAACCACTGAAGATGCTCTTCACCCATGCTGGCAATGTTTTGGGTTTATGTTTTTGGGGTTCTTTTTTCTGCTTTTCCCTTCACTTTGCATCAGAAGCAGCTGTGAGCACTGAGGCTTAGTTCTCAAGCACCACTGCTGGTCCTTCACCCTGTGCTGCTGGACATTCTGTGCCTGCCCTGTGGCACATAGCAGCAGCCCTGGGCTCCCTAGGAGGGTGAGCAGCAGCACTTTGCACCTGGCTGCCTTAGCTGATGCTGAGCAAAGGATTCCACTGGCCTACTCCCCCAACAACGTGCTTTCGTTTGGAGGCAGAGTTCCTTTTTCCTTTTTTTTTTTTTTCTTTTTTTTTTTTTTAAATAAACTGAATTTAAGACACGAAATTAGGATAAAATCAGCTTGAAATCGTATTTAGAGCCAAGCTGTATTTACAAAATGTTTTAAATACGTACGTATTTAGTAAAGGAAACATGGCAGAAACGCTCACTTACCCAAAATGCATCTTTAAACTGCATCTGTGTCATTATTATCGGCCTGGGGAGGGCAAAGGTCCTTCAGCAGGGTGGCTTTCAGATGGCAGCAGGAGCACCAGGCTTTGCAGTTGTTCCAATGCCCCAACCAAGGCACAAAGGGGAGCACATCCACACAGCTGTCTCTTCTAGAGCCACACGGGTGCAAAATAGCATCAGGCAGCTTCAAGCAGCTCGGTGTAATGACCTATAGCTGCGAAGGGACAGAGAGGGGAAAAAAAGCTCTTGCTCACACAGAGGCACGCGTGTACGCAGCACCCCCGCACCAAACCAGTTTCTCTTCTGGTAAACAGTTAATATTGAAATGAGGAAGCACGGAGATGTCAAGTGATGTCAGTGTGCGCCGTGCCATGTGTGTGTGCATGCAGAAAGAAAGAAAGAAGAAAGCAGTAATACAGCGATGTGATTTGGAGAGAGCAATTAAAATGCAAAGGAAGCCTGCACAATACAGAGAGAGAGGCTGGGGGGGAAGCCATACTCAAACCTTCACATAGCAATATGGTCTCACACAGAATAACAAAGCAAAAGCAATGAAAGAAACGTGTGCATGTGCCACGTTTCTCCCGCACCTCCTGGGGCTGGCACAGACCTGTACATTTGTGCAGAGGGAACTGCAGCTGCAAAACTCTGTTTTGCAAATGAAAATGCATTTCAAGGCTGGTTAAAGCGAGGACGTTGCAGTTGTGCAGGTGTCAGAGCACGTGTGCAGACATACCTACGTGTGCGTATGGAGAAGGGCTCTGATTCGCCTCCCTTACGTAAATGCTGCTATGAATAAGCAGGATGTGTGAAATTTAGAAGTAAAATCCAAACTCTAGAAACATTTGTGGTAAAAGATGTAAGGGTTTATTAACAGGAGGACTTGAAGTGAAGCTCAACAAGTGCATCTGTGAACCATCAGAGTGCCCACACCCAGCACTGCACTGACACAAAGACCTGCAAGCAGCCACACCAGGGGAAGGCTTAATTGCAGTGCAGCTGCAGGTAATTAACAGTCATGTCTGATGCTTATATGAAACCCTCATCAAAATCCCTTTCCTACAAGTCCAGTTGGGCCTGTCCACCTCCCTGGGATGTGTCGGGGATTCTGCGTCTTAAAATACTCACTGATATTTTTAAGGAGTAGGTAAAAGGAAAAAGCTCCTATTCTAATTGTCTATGCAAAATAAGTGTCCATCCACACTAAGAGCAAGCCTGGGCTAACAGCTGTAAGTAATTAGCAGTGCAGGTGATGCCCAGCTCTCCTACTGCTCCCCAGGGGCAGGGAGGAAGTCTCAGCTCTGTTGAGCTCCAAGGGGGACGCAGAGATGTGCTCAGAGACCTGCAGCAGCGCGTGGCTGGAATCTTCTGTGGTCACCTGGCTGGCAACTTGTCCTGCAGGCTGCTGGAAGATACAACCGGCACATCTCCTTCCTGACGGCCCAGAGGTGAGCAATGCAGGGAGTGCACACAGAAAGGGAAACTGAAACAAAGTCTGCAGGGCCAGAGCTGGGAACCTCTTTGGTGGTTGTGAGTGGCAGGAAAATATGTTCATAACTCAAGGGAGGGAGATGGAGAAATGCAAGGACTCCCTGCGGGGCTGCTGTGGAGGAATGAGTGGAGGTTTCTTTCACAAGTTATAATTGCCTGAAAAAAAAAACCACGTTTTGAGGGCATGAGCACAGAGCACAGATCAAATCCTGATAGTTGATGTGTTAGAAAAAAGCCTTTTGAAGAATGTTTTATCTCAGTCTATCGAAGCTGGAATCCCATCTTTCTTATTTCCAAATTACAGCTTTTGAAGTTGATAGCTTTGCTGCTGTTGGAGTTCATGAAATATGCATCCAGTGAAGGCAAAAAAGCCCACAACATTTTGGCTGTCCAAGCTGCTTAGCTGCTTGCTGGTTGTGTTTAGTTCAGCTCTGCCCAAAGGATCTGAGCTGCCTGGAAGTGCTGGCAGAGCAGCAGGGCCTGAGCTCAGTGATGGCTGAAAAACCCTTCATCACACAGAGCATTTACTGTAGCACAATGTGGGTATATGTGGCTCGCTCCCAGGGAGCTGCTGGACTGCTGCCTCTGAGAAGTGCTGTGACTCCTTGTGCTTTGGTCCTTGTCAGTATGTTTTAATGGGGGAACCCCTAACGTTTAGGAAACCTGAGTGATTTGATTGTCTATTTAGGGACAAGGTGACTGGAGGGGCTCTGTGCATGGAAAGCCTCCAGTATGATTACTGGTGGGAATTTCACACCTGATGCTCCTTTTTCATCGTGTTGAACACTTGTCATGTTCTGTAACCACAGCATCTGCTGGGGATGCTTGATGCCAAGTGCCCTTCAAACAGAAAGCGTTAGGGGCTCTAAATAACACATAATGCATTGAATCGTTTAGTATCATGAGAAGTAATGGGTAAGGTTCCTTTGGCATTTTTAGCAAATCTTCTGTATATTTTCTCACTTAGAAACATCTTAGAACAACTTAGAAACATTGATAGATCAGGTAGGCCACTAAAATAATAATCTCTGTGAGCAAACCTTTCATTATGCCTGCACACCAGCAGCATTCAGAGGGGTTGTAGTCGATGTCCATGCGAGTAACTGTTATCCACTGTAAAGGATTCTGCTTTGTGGACTGGATTCTTGTGGTTTTGTGTGTGTTTTTCTTCTGGTCCGTTGTTTAGAGCTGTCCCATCTGACCACAGCCTGAGCTGGACCCCTCATTGCTTCTGCATTGTCTGGATGGGCGCTGGTGGACAGAAGTGGTGCACGGCTGCTTTGGGTGACCTGGGTGCTAGATTAAATTATCAATAGCCACAGATCTCATTCAGGTTATAAAGCACTATCAGGCTTTCCTTCGTAGTGAAGTCTGATTTTGAAGCCATTGACAGAAATAAAAGGAAGTCTACATTAATTTACTGTAGGAATTACTAAAACGTTCAGCAGAACACAGCATTATTAAGGGGCTGAGCTTAGCACTTCTCCAAATCCACATGGCAGTTTATTAACAATTACATTGTCTCCTTTTGAAGTATTGCTTTTCTAGGTCCATAAAATTAGATTTAGAGCTAGAAATTTGGGAAGGCTGCGGTTCTCTCCCCAGCACACAGTGAGCAAAGCTCTAATAACACCTAACAGTACTCACTTACAGAAGGACTGAAATGAGCACAAAGTTGGGTACTTGGCACAGACTCTGAGATGTGAGCTCTATGAATTGGGTGCTCTTTGGTATTTTACTGGTCTTGCTGCAACTTCTTCCTATTCCCAATTTTGCAAATGATTGTAACCCAACAAGTGACTCCAAGCTGTGACCAAAAGCAAACCACTGTGGCACCCTTTATTTCTTCCTTTTGGGAGCTGAATTTTCAAGCTGGTTGCTGAATGTGAGGTTGAATTGGTTGTGAAGACTTGTCTCAAAACTCCAGCCTGTTCTGCTAAGTGCTGTTCAGAGCACTCAGCTAATTCCAGTGACTTCCTAAGGACTGAAAAGTGAACAAATGTGCTTTCCTAAACTGAACCTGTCATGCTGTAAAACTTCTGGGTTATTTCAAGTGATCACATAAAAGAACAGTACTCACTTTTAAGAATAGTGAGAGTGGAGATTTCAGCTGAAGTTGGTTTTCTGAGGTTATTACTATCTCTATTGTGCTTATTGTGTTTAGTTTTCCCTCTATCTCAAGTTTAAAAGAAAAAAAACCCAAACCACCACTACTCTACTTTTCCAACATGTTTAGAATCTGCTACCTACAAACTTAGCTCTTTTTATAGCATCTGGATCTGATGGTATTCCTTTAGCATACAGAATCTATGCAGGCTGCCAGGAATGCACAGTGCTACCTTCACATAGTGCAGTGCAGTGGCCCTCATGTTCCAAGCAGCATTTAGGCATCATTCCCAAACCAATACGCTCCTGCATGTTGCTCATTCCTTGCTTCAAGTAGTTGCTCCATTGACCCACAGTATGTAATAAATGCACAAAACACAGAAAGGTGGCAGTTTTTTCCTCTGGTTTTAATCCAACAAATGAAGAAGGTCTTGACAATGTAAAATACCATCCTAGTGCCAGTGTTGTAGAATTGTACGTAAAAACAATTATTGTCTGTAGACATAAAAATAGCAGACTTTTCTTCTTGTAATACAGTAAAACACATAATAGGAACCGTTTAACATTAAGTAGAAACCTCTTAAACAATTGAGGCATTTAACATAAGTGTTTCTCCAAATGTATTAAATAAAACACAGTTAATGTTCACTCTAAACATCTTCCCTCTGTCTTCACTGCACTCCTCCCTAATTAAACTGATTAGAAAAAATAGCAGCCTCATTTTGTTTTGAATTCCTCCACAACCTCTTAGATTACCCACTTATTTGAGCCCTGCACAATACAGTATTACACCTTAGCTCATTTCCTCCCCACTGCTACATAACTGTGGAGTATTTAAGATGAATTTTGAAGGCAAGAAGAGGCCAAAGGGAGGCTGCAGGAGGGCAAGTTGGTTTTGAATGCAAAGTATTTACACAAACGTTATTCTGTTGTAATTACAGCATAAAACTTGCAACAAAGCTGAAAAGTGAGTGTGTTTAATAAAGGCTCCCAATGAAAGGAAGAACAACAGATTGCAAAATAAATAACCTAAAGTTCTTCGTGGTAGAAACGTTCATCGTGAAGCTGCCTGCCATAATCTGTGGCTTCGCTGTTAAGAAACAAATCCTGGTTCTTAAGAATCTCTGCCTCAGAAAGCTTTTTATCATCATTCAGATCCATTTCTTCAATCAGGTGTAGAGCCTAAAGAGAAACGAAACACCGTGCACCAAGTTAACGGATATGAGCATTCATAAGTACAATTTTGGAATGGCTTTGTCAAAGCCTTTTGCTGCCCTCTCGTTTCTTACAAGTTGGACATGATGTAATGTTCAGAAAAGAACCCATCTTTCCTCAGTGTGTCTCCCTTTGCTCTTTTTATTCATTGGCAAAGTCTGAAATCTCTAACCTTACCATCAATTAATTCTCAATCAAACTATTGATGTCCAACCCACAGAAGGCAGTATTAAAAGAGCAAAGATTCACCACTTTGCTTTCTCTTCCCTTTGCAGTGCAGCAGCTGCTGATGCTCCCCATTAGCACAAGGTCTGCAGTAAGCATGAGCCCAGCAGCTCAGAGCAGCTGTCACACTGCTCCTGGGTGCAGGGAGGCAGCTGCAGGAGGAAGTGCTGGGTTGTGCAGGACCCCAGCTAGGATCTGCTGAGCATCCTCTTTCACAGGTGTGTGCCGGTTCTCTCCTAGTCATATTTCTGCCCCATGTCTGACAAGATATGTCTCTTTTTCAGCTCTCAGTTTCAGCTCTGGGCTCTGCTGCTTTCAGCTCTGGGGCTGTCTGCTGTGCTCACTCTTTTTAATGTCCTGATCCCATGGAGACTCACTTCTCCATCATCTGTACATACATATTTAAAATAAAGAGTAGGGCAGAGATTTTCATCTAGATCTGCTGTACCTATGACTTGCAAGAACAGCTCTGTAACTGTAATCTATGGTGAATATTTAGCTGGAAAGTCCTTGGTGTCTACTATGAGAGGTTTAATACCTTCAGCAATGGATGAGATATGCCATCTGTGTGACTGACTTCTCAAGCCAGTTTGAAATGCCAAAACTAAATGCTAAAACTCATAACCAGCAGTTTATGGCTTAAGACAATGCTACCTTCTGTTTGGGGTAGGTGACTTTGTTAGCTCTTACATTAACTGAATTAAAACCCAGCACATCAGAGAAACAAACACACAAGGCTTCTTGCAAAGCTGAGATCCTCACACACCGCAGCCTTCCTTGCAGTCCCCCTCAAGAGTCAGATGCTGAAACAAGTCAGCATGAAAGCTTACAGATCCACGTTAACAAAAATAGCACTCGTGCAATTTCATAGCGTAGCTTCCTGCAAAGTGAGGTATGTGAGCAGCCAGAGCTGTGTGCTAAGTTGGTGTTTCTGTAATCAGCAGAGCTAAAATAGAAGGAGGTGGGACATCAGCAAATAAACACGTCCCAACCCAAAAGATGAGTTCAATACAAAGCATCTCCTGGCTGTAAGAGTAATTTTGGAGGTATAGGACAACCTGGTGGTTGTTTCTGCCATTCAGAACACCAAAATCCTTCTGTGCAAAGGAAATGGACTGGCACAAATTAAGACACATTCCTAACAGAAGGGCAGCTACCCTCTCTACTGCAGCCAGTAACTACGAAGTCTATTCACTACAATGGGCTGTCTGGGAATGCTCCATGCTTCTACTGCCTGCTACAAGCAAAACAGGAGATTAAAATGAGAATCCACTCAAACTTATCATGGTATTCTACTGCTGATTAAACCCTATTTCCCTTATCCAGCTCAGGGACCTCTGCTCTTTGCCAAGCTGGAAAAACAGGTTAAAAGAATCTATGAAAGATCAACTGAGCATTCTTTCTCAACTCCTAAGGTAGTGTAAATTTGAATTCATCCATCGCTTTGATGTACCATCATCTTGTGAAACCTTCAAAAAGCACTAAATAAATTCCAAACAGTAATTATTAAACCAGCCACAATGCATACCTCCTCCTGTGCAATACCCTGGTTATTAGGCACTATCCAGGACAACAGCTCCTGTGGGTTGAGTTTCCCATCGTTATCCTTGTCGTAGTCATTCACAAATCGATCCTTCTCAACAAGTATCCATTCTGGATCTTCTTTGGCAGCTAGTAAGAAGCATTTGTTAAGTTTAAATCCACTATTCTCCTTACAATCTTCTACTAGGCAAAGCAAGTGAATTTAGTTTCATGAAACATAACATGGAAGTGATTTCACTAAACAAAGCCAAGCCTTACAGACCAGCCCCAGTATATTTATATATATATTACGAGGAAATGGCAGGCTGCAAACAAACTTCTGTCAAATACTCACCAAACAGACTAAAATAATGCCCACCTGTGTACGGTACAAGAAACTGAGTTATTGTGAAAGACAGGGTAATGTTACTCAGAGCCTGTAGGTGGAGGTACTAACAGCTGGAAACAAAGATGCACACAATTCATCCCATTCCAAAAGCTTTTGTTCAAGCCCACCCCTTTTCCTTACTTGGGTCTCTTCTGTAATCACCAAGGAATTCTTCCAGGCTCACAAATCCATCACCATCTTTATCATGTTCTTCTAAAGCCTCCTCAGTGACAAAGTCCTTTTGCGTACATACAAACAAAAAGCAAAACACCAATTGATCAGTCTTGCAACCAAGAGAAAAAGCAATCGATCATTTTAGAGATATAATAAAGCTTTTAAACTATAGGGACAGTCGGTTTGAATCTGCTTCTCTGTTCTGTATAGACCAGTACAAATAACTGGTTCTGTGCAACAAAACAGGCCCATTCTTAGTTTAGGGTTTTATGTTCTACGAAAATCAAACATGCAATGTGTACATTGAGTTGGAATCCTTTTTTCTTATTTTTTGGCCAGAAAAGTGACCCCTGTTTCCCTTTAAGCAAGGTGTGAATGTCTGGCACCTGCGCTTTTCTGTGCCAAGAAAGGTTCATTTTAAGCTCCTCTAACTTTACTTTTTAACTCTGAACTGAGCCCAAATCTTCTTCAAGCTGAAATCTTACCGATCTATTTCTAATCTGGCAGTTTTAGAGAGAGCCACGTCAGACTAACTACAAACCTCTGGGACAGCTGTGCAGTACTGGTTCTTAAAGCAGATTTCCAAGAGGAATGCTGAACTACCTCTGCTGAACTCCAGCATTGAGTCCATCTGATTTTTCACTTGGTCTGGCAAAGCAATATGCACAGCTGCTCAAAAGCAGCTTCCTGTAGTACCAGGGCATCAAAAAGGCGTTGCCTCCAAACACGCAGTGCAATAAAGATTTCCTACTACATCTTACCATCATATACTCCACTTCTTCAGGATGTTCAAAAGCAATAAATTCATCCACGTTTAGATGAGGATCGTCATCCCTATTCGCTTTTTCAAAACGCTTTTTCTCCTTTAAATGAAGCTTAGAAAAGAGATTTAGTTAGAGTGCTTAATGAAAAGGAAAAACATTATAGTATCTGTCTGTAAATTCATTAGAATATTAATTGCTTCCCATTACCTACTTGTATTACAATGTTATATTTCACTAAAAAGAGCGTATCCAAAGCAGTGAGAACTGCACTTCTAATTGAGGGGGTTCTGTTTTAAGAACTTATACAAATCTTTTTCTTTCCAATTTGAGACATTTGAAATACACTCAGCCAAGTCTCCCAAAACATTACAGGGAGATAATGAGAAGACCTTGAGCCAACTAATGATCAAAGAAATCATGTGATGAAGGGACAAATATAAACAAGGGCATACTGACAAAAAACAGAGACAAAATGACTTGCAAACATGAATTTCAAAGGAATATAATGGCCAGTCGTTCCACTCCATCACTAACAATGACAGTAGGAAGGCACCATTTCAACTTGGGGACTTCATGTCTCCCCAGATGACCACTTAACAAGCTTGCTTTAGGAAATGTACCTCGACTACCTGTTTTTCCTAAGTGTTTAAACCCTGTGCAGGGTACTGAGGGCATGGAGTTAAGTCAAGAGGTTGTTGTTTTGAGCCAGACTCTGGGCTAACAAAGAGCGTGGGGCTTCCTGGTATGGTACACTGAGCTACAGCCAGCTTCAAGAGTCTCCCTGGGAGGTGACTTTAAGCTCGCACCTTTAAAAGCTGCAGAATCAGCTTGAACTATTGGTGGAAAAAGTCTGTTTCCAAGGCTTTTTGGAGAAGCAACAAACAAGCCTGCCACCTTCTGGTCAATTTATATGTTTACGTCTTGTCATTTCTAAATCAGTAATTGTCCAGTTTTCCATTGTAACTGGAGCAGAATCACTGATTTTCAAAGTACAGCCAAAGACAGCTGCTGTACAATGCAGATGCAATGCAGGTGATTTTGCTTTTGCCATAAGCAGGAAAACCAAGCCAGCAATCACCACAAAATACAGCATAAGCACAGAACCAGGAGTTCTATCTCAGCGTAGTACGATGGCGACATTTCAAACATGGGGTCAATGTTTTGATGGGAAGTTCCATTCAAAATCTTGTTTCATCTTAAAGCTATGTGATTAAGTGATCTCCCAAGCATTGCAGTTTGTTTTCACTGTATAAAAACTGTTGCTTACTGTCTATTTCATCTTCATTTCTGTCAACAGTATATTCACAACAACTAAAAGTAGCCACCAAAAACTCAGGCCAGCCCAGCCTACAGACTCACTCATTCTTTCTGCAGGAACATATACATGTACGTACAAAAGCATAACTTAAAAGCAAACAAGTTTTGTTACAGAAGACTCTTGGTGAATCTTCCCTCCCTGTCTCTCTTGACTGGTCATTCTTAAGTATTTATTTGCATATATGAGACTAATCAGTAACTTCTATTGTTCATTCATCCAGTTTTATCTACCAGGCTTGCATTCTGACTGATCAAAATGCCCATATTACTTTTGCTTTCTCTCTGGTTCTCCAGAAGGCAGAAAAGAGCATACAGTACTGATAGCCCAGAGTAGGCACTTCAGAAATGAATGATCAAAGAGTGCGGTGAGGGGTGAAGGAGTACAAAGCTTCCTTCATTTCCAACACCTGCTCCTGTCCCGAGCGATGGGCAGGACACTGGTTAGGCTACAGACCTAATTTAAAGGTTACCATCATGTTTTAAGCCATTTGCTGGAGACTCCACTCTGTGATACGCTGCAGGTAGGCTGATACTCCACTCAGCTGGCAAAATACATTCATGAGGCATGATTTTGTTCTGTGTTCTGTCGGTAGCAGGTTTAATACTCCACTACTTTCCTGTAATTACTCCCCTATCTCAGATAAATGGAAGCGTTCAAACATGTGCCAGCTGCCGCAGTTTCTCTACCCATCTTGTTCCATCACAATAAGCAAATACTGTTTCTTTTTGCCAGCAGCTTTCACAAACTGATGCTGAAACATTTTACCTGTCGAAATGATTCTTCTTCTTGATCCTCCAGGACAGTGTTCTCATCAAAATCAATTACACGATCATACATTTGTAAGTTGTACTCCTTCCAAGACACCAATCCATCACCATTTTTGTCATAGTCGTGGAAGTGTTGCTTGGCTTCTTGTGTAACGTAGTGTTTGAATGACTGCTGTATCCAGGAGCTCAGCTCATCTGGGAAAAAGCATTAAAATGAAGAAAAAAACAGAATAACCTATATTAGAAAACCTGCAAAGATAACACGAGTCTGTCTGGTCTGGAATACACTTCACAGTTGAGATGCAAGGCAAGAGGCTGGAAAAAGCAAACCAACCTGCTTCCTCTGGGCTATTTGAGTTAACTGAGTGAGAGATCAGACCACAGCTACTGCTTTCAGCTTCTTTTCTAGGACCATTTCCCTGCTGATACCCATAGAGGAGAGCTACATGGTTACATCACATTGGATTACACTGGTGATGCCAGAGAAAGTTTGATGCACCCATCTGACACATGTGGGAAGCGGCAGCAAGAAATGATTGTGAGCGCACAGCCAACTACATCACTAAAACTTATCAGGAAGGTTCTTTGTTTTCAACTGAGCAAGTGCTCTGATTTCAGGCTCACGGGGCCTGAACAACACAATCCTGCCCCTTTTGGTGGCTGCTGGAGTCATGTCAGCTTGACCCAAAAATATTAACAAGGCTTTTTCTTTTACTAGGAGCTGCAGTCAAACCTTACATATCTTGGCAATGCTTTGAAGCTACCTGATGTTATAGAAATGTGGCTAAAACAAGTTCAGCTTAGCATACAGATAGTTTCACATAAGTACATTGAAGTTCTTGGCCGTGTGAAGATTGGGAGAAGGTATTTTCTTGGTCTCAAGCAGCTCATTTTCAGGTGCCCAGCAGGGGATGGCTGCAAAGTGTTACCATATAAGCCCTGAGCACTGCATCTAGAAATGCTGCTCATCACAGAATCATAGAATAGCCCGCATTGGAAGGGACCCATAAGGATCATCAGGTCCAGCTCCTGGCCTCGCACCTCGTCTATCTGCCCCCAAATGAGGTGTGCTGATAAGCAGGGCTGTCCTGCAGTACACTAAGGAAGAACAGCTGGGAAAGCTCCATCTCCTTATGCTTCTTGGTATTACTCGGTGTACTGATGGCACTTCACGGTACCAGAGCCCTTCCCGCTGTGCGTGCCAGAGCCCAGCGGCCCCCAGCCCCTCTCGGAAGGCATCTACGAGCTGCTGCCCTCATCTCACGCCATAGCTCCAGGCCCCGGGCTGCACACCAAGCCCGTTTCCCCCCATGCCGTTACCCTTGCTGAGCAGGCCGTCGCCGTCCGCGTCGATCCTCCTCACGATGGCCCGGAGCCGCCGCTGCTGCTCTTCCGGGCTGAGCCGCGCGTACTCCTCCGCCTCCTCCTGCGGGAGACGAACCGCATCAAACCGCCGCCTCGCTCGGCCCGACCCGACCCCCGTCCCCGCCGCCCACCTGCCCTCCGAGCAGCGCCTCCCGGTCATAATCTGCGCGGTGCTGCCCGTCCGCCGCGCCCAGCGCCGCCAGGACCAGGAGCAGGACCGGGACCAGGCCCAGCGCCAACAGCGGCCGCCGCCGCATCGCGCCGCCGAGCGGGGAGCGCGCCCGGGGGCGGGGAAAGGGGCAGCAAGGGGGGGACGCAACGGGGGCAGCAACGGGGATCACGCAACGCCGCCTGCGCGCGGCTGGGGCCAGACGGCCGCGTGCTCCGCCTCGTGCCCGGAGCAAACGTTGAACCGCGGGGGGAGGAGCTGATGGGATGGGAGGGTAG
The DNA here is from genome assembly GCF_054131305.1 of Coturnix japonica. Classification (NCBI taxonomy): domain Eukaryota; kingdom Metazoa; phylum Chordata; class Aves; order Galliformes; family Phasianidae; genus Coturnix; species Coturnix japonica. The sequence goes on along the minus strand of NC_140676.1, from coordinate 16,185,395 downwards.
AGCAGAGATAGAGATAGGGCGGGGTGGGAGCGGGGTGCGGGGGTACGGAGCTACACGTGCAAAATAGGGCTGCACAGCGAGCCGGGCATCGGCTGCTATGGAGGTATCATCATCATCATAGTCTCACAGTCTCGTGTGGGTTGGAAGGGACCTTAGAGATCATCGAGTCCAACCCCCGGGATTCGAGCCTCGTGTAGCAGAGCGGCACTTCTACCACTTGCGCCACAGGGGGGATTCGAACCCCGGGCCCCGGTGTTGCAAGGCGGCATTGCTACCACTGCGCCACCGGGGCACACAGGATTGTTCAAGAACAGACAAGGAGTTCAAGGCCAGGTTGGACGGGGCCCTGGGCAACCTGATGTAGTACAGGTGTATGTTCGGTGGCCCTGCCGGGCGGGGGGTTGGAACTACATGATCCTTGAGGTCCCTTCCAACCCGGGTCACGCTGTGATTCTGTGCGCTCTATGGACAGCTGAGAAACGTGCCCGGCGGCCCGCGGCGCTCCATCAGTTAATTAACTGAGGTCCGCCCGGGGCTGCCGTTGGGTTCGGTGCTTCTCCCCGGGAGCAGCGCGTGTTTGTCCCGCTCTCACCCGGCCCGTCCCGCAGCGCTCGGTCCGCGCTGTGCCCCCAGCCGGCCGTGCCGTTACGCTCATCGCTCACAGCGCCCCCTGGCGGCGGGCGGCCCGGCAGGTGCCGTGGTGGCGGCAGTGCAAGGTGAGGGCAATGCCTTCACCGGTGCGGGCGGCGCATGCGCAGTGCCGGCTGCCGGCGGGGGGGGCGGGCGCGGCGGCGGGCGGACGAGAGGGAGCTGCCGGCGGGATGCGATGACGTCACCGCGGCGGGACGGAGCGGCGCGACGGAGAGTGTGAGTGAGCGGGCGGCGGGAGGGGCGGCAGATGGAGCTGCGCGGGGCGACGCGGCGGGGCAAGATGGCGGCGGGACGGCGCTACACTCACGCCCCGCGGTGCCGGGCCCCGGGCGTCGCTCCTCAGCCGTCGCTCCTCAGCCGCCCGGCGGGGCCCGCGGCCTTACCCGGCGGCCGAGAGCTGCGGAGCGGGGCCGGGCCGGGAGATCCGTTGTCAGTAGCAACCGGGAAGCCCGTGCCGGGTGTCAGTCTGTGTCTGTGGGGCTCCTGCCGCGCCCGGCTGTGTGTGAGGCGGCTGTTCAGCCCTGGAACCACTCACTTCAATTTACTTCTTTGTGGCTGAAGCTGTAAATGTTTAACCCAGCCGCCTTTTCCACTTTTGGCTGCGGGTCCCCAGTCCGGTACTTGATGAAAAACGTGCGTTTTATCGTAGCTGTCTTCTGAAGAAGCTGACATTTATTTTTTATGACCTAACAGTGATTTTCAGCACCTCTGATTCGTTTTAGCCTATGATGAATCTGCCCAGTGCTGTCACAAGAAACGCTGCTCTCGGTGCCTCCCCCTGTTGTAGAGCAGTGTGATTTGTGCTGTTATTACTTTAATACGTGACAAAATGTGCTCTTTTGGGTGAATTTTGCTCGCTGTACGCTCACGGTTGGAGCAGCTCCCTGTGAGGACAGGCTGAGAGCTGGGCTGTGCAGTGCCGAGGGGAGAAGGCTGAGGGGAGAGCTGAGAGCGGCCTGCAGTGTCCAAAGGGGCTGTAAAAAGGAAGGGTACAGACACTGCAGCAGGATCTGTTGTGGTAGCACAAGGGGAAGTGGTTTCAGAATACAAGAAAGGAGATCTAGATTGGATGTAAGGAAGTTTTACACTAAGGGCAGTGAGGCAGTGGCACAGGCTGCCCAGAGAGGCGGTGATACCCCATCCCTGCAGACACCAAGGTCAGGCTGGGGGGGCTCTGATGTGCTGTGAGTGTCCCTGTGCATTGCTGGGATGCACTGATGGCCTTTAAGGGTCTCTTCCACTTTTAGGTTGTTTTTATTCTATAGGGGGTCAGCTTTTGATTTTCCTCTTGAGCTGCTTTTAACGTGGAGCCACATAAGCACTTTACAAGTAAAAGTGTCCTGTGAAAACATTACCATGTTCATCAGATGTCCTTGACATAAATATTGCTGGGGAGCTAGAACTAACAGTGTTTGTTTTGACGCAGGTATGAAAGCTCAATGGGGTCATCCAAAAATGCAGTCAGTGAGCCTGCTGATGCAGAAGAAGGCTATAACGTGATGGTAGGTAACTGTAACTCTGTACAGAGGTTTTTCCTGCTGTACTTCATTTATACCTTCACTGAAGTTACTGATTCTAAAACTGAGTCAGTTTAACTTATCAACACCATTATGTGAATACTTGAAAATGCTGAAATAGCTTCTGCTTTCTCGTTGCTACTTCTTTACACATCCCATGAGAATTCTGCACTGTAAATGGAATGAAGGAGTGAATCCTGTTAAAACATCTACCCGAGTCCTCTGGAGACACTGCAATATTCCAAAACTAGGACTCCCTGCTGATTTACATGGCATACTGTCCTACCTCTCACACGTGCCCCATCCATGTGAGCTTGTTAGTGACTGCGATGTGAGCAGTGGGGCAGAAAACTGTGAAATAGAAGAGATGCAGAAACCTTTGTGCTGTGAAATGGTGGGTTTTGATACCTGCCTTAAAGGACTGCTCTACAAAGAAAAGAAGTATTGCAGTCATCAGTGTTATATTTTCAGTAGAGCTTTTAAGGGGATGATGCTGTTCAGACCAAATTCTGTTTCAGTTAAAACAAAATTACAAGTTCCAAAGTTCCTAACTTTTGTTTGGAAATTGACCCAGTGTATCTTAGTTCTGGATTGTTTTGGTCTGCAGAAATAAAGGTAAAGAACAGCCATGCTATTACAGAGGGTCCTGGGTGCAACACGAGAAGTTTGGGGTGTGTGTTGGGAGGAGCTGGCTCTGCTTTTGGGTGCTTTGTGGGTTGGATTAGGCCTGTTGAAAATGAAACATTAAAAAAGCAAAGATTTGTTTAATTGTTCCTTTTTGGCAGCAAGTCGTGATAGATGAGATCTGCTTTTAGGTGAGGTTGCTACGGTTTGAGGATACATGAATGCAAAATGCAGCCACATTTCAGAGGCAGTTCAGATAAATCAAAGCCACTTAACTCAGTTGTGAAGGTTCCATTAGTATTTCGCATCACTGGTTTATGCAGTAGTTTAAGTTGATTTTAGAACAATTATATGAGATTTGTGAGTCTTTAACTCTTAGGTCCAGGATGGAAGTTATATTGTTAAGCAACAAGGGAAGAAAAATCCCAGATAAACTTTATTCAACATCAGTTTGCAATTACTAGAAGTTTCCAAAGAGAATCAGCAATTATATTGAATGAGAGGAGACTAAAACCAGTTTAGTATGGACCCTGTTGGTTTCTCTGTATCAATCTATATTACTTGGGTGTTTTGGTTTTGTTTTTAGACAGCTGTCTTCCATAGTTCTGCTATGGTTTTGGTTGTTTGCTCTCAGTGTATTGCTTGGTATGGTCTCAGGTGGTCAGTGGAGCACTAGGTGGCACACTGTGGCTTTGAAACAAGCACTTGAGGGCACCCAAATGAGGAAAACTTCAGTTCGCTGTTATGATACAAGCACTCAAGTAATCACAGCATTTTGTTTCGACCGCATTTCCTGAGGAATTCTAGCCACTCCTCTGCTGTACTCGTGTGCACTGTATTTTCATTCTGAAGATGTGCTGGTAGCACAACACAAAGGTTGCAGGCTTGATGGTGAGGGTGAAAAGAGGAAAAATGTGTCTTCTGACTACAGAAAATCAGCTTATCGGTGCGTAAAGGAACGTTTACATCTATGTAACTTACTTGAGGTTATGTTTGTCAGTGTTAGAGTGGTTTTGCACCACCATTGTATATAGACTTTGCATTACTGTGTGTAACGTGGCTTTATTTCACATTACTTTCTATGGAATAACTTCAGGCAGTTTAGAAGAGGAACGACTTCATCCAGTTGATGTCTGTCAGCTGATACATCTATTTCTTAATACGTTTGGTTTCTAAGATCTGCTGATGTTATCTTTTGTCACTGAAAAGAAATGTATTTTCTAGGTGAAAAAAAGTTCATCCTCGGTGCTTCTCATGTTGTTTGTGAACAGCTGCAGCTTTCTAGTAAGAACAGCTGGCTGTAATTGCCAGGATGTGCTTTCTAGCTCCATGTCTTCTCAGTGAAACAGAAATGTTTGCTTTTTAAGTGTATGAAGCTGAAAGTAATGCCTCCTATTTGTTTCCATGGAAAGTACAACATATACAAAGAACACAATAATGCTATTTTAATAGAGGAAATTCTCATTGTTTTTTAGCATAGTCACCACCCTATACCACTCTCATGAAAAACATCTGTACCAGTGGAGGTGACCGTTCTTCAAGTTCTTCGCAGTTACCCAGCTTGTGTATTTTGGTCTCACACAGCTTTTAGTTCTAATTAACTCAAAGAATATAGAACATTTTAAAGTCTGATGTGATGCTCCAGCTGGACAGGCTATCAATTAAATTAAGGTTAAAATAAGTGTGGTGTAGGCATATCTGTTCTGAGGACTGGATAGAAACTCCTGTGTCATACTGGCCAATCGCTTTGCCTGCCATGTAGATAAGTGGTAGTGAATATACATATGTGTTCTGAATAGCTGGTAAAAACATATTGTCTATGAACCCACTTGGGTTTAACCACATGTTGGATAAAATTAACATGCCAAAACTATATCTATATATATGTACACATGTATATACGTATTTTCCAGTCCTGCATTTCTTGTTTTCAGGCTTCTTTCCAGCGCTCCAATAGCCATGACAAAGTGAGGAAGATAGTTGCAGAAGAGGGACGTACAGCAAGGAACCTGATTGCATGGAGTGTTCCGCTGGAAAACAAGGAAGATGATGGTATGTATTTCACTGTCTTCCCTCAATGTGTTTTGCACCTGGCCCTTTGTTCACTGGAGCTGCTCACAAGGAATCATGTTTCTGCCATGGGATTTCTCTGGTTATAGAAAAGATCATGTTTAGTGTCCATAGTATCATAGTATCATTTTGAAATCTGTTGGCCAGTCACTGTATAAAACATTTTCAGTGACAGATAAAAAGAAATTTATTATTTTTTCTGAAAGGGGGCATGTAAGTTCATCGTGTCTTGTTGATATCACTGGGATAGCAGTGTAATATAATAACCTTAAGGTATTGAGCTTTGAGAAGGTTGTTAAAACCAGTCTTACATAACCTGGGGTTTAGGATTGGAAGGGGTATCTTAGTGCCACCCCACAAAGTACTTCCATGTACTCTAAAACAAGCATGTTTGGCAGTTTCTTGTGGTATCACTTCAGTCTATATTAAACATCTGCAAAGAATCATAAAGCTGTCCCTATGTATCCTCTTTCTTAATGTGAATCCTTGGACCTGTTTTCTTACTGTTGTAATACCCTCTTGTGGACTTCAGAAGCCAGGAATTGACATTCAGCTTTCATACAGCTCAAGCTGTTCCGGATGTCAGACTGCTGTCTTTGTGAGGACCTCGTCTCGTGGTGCTTTTGTAGCTCATTTTTCCTTGTGGAGGTGCTGCTGCTTTTAAGATTTGGGCAGGAGTGTTTAAAAGTTACTGGTTTATTCGAATGTGAGGTTGGTTGAACGCTGGGATGAGTTCCCCAGTGAAGCTGTGGAGATGCTCCGAATCTCACTGGGTGTAGTCCTGGGCAGCCTTCTGTCATTGACTGCTTTGAGCACGAAGGTTGGACTGCATCTCCAGAGGCTCATTCCAGCCCCAGCTGTTCTGTAACTTTGCCAGTGGAGATGGTGTTTCTTATAGCTATGATAGAAGATCACCTCTTTCTAAAATAAGCTGAAGCAAAGCTTGAACTGTCTTCTTGCGTTGCATTATGCACTAAGATGTATCCGTGAATTTTCTTTCATTTTAAAACCAAAATGCCTGAGGTCACAGGAGAGAATGAGGTAGATGAAAACCTATGGTGCATGAGTAGGTTTCATCAAGGAAAACTCATTCTGTTCAGAACACGTGCCTGTTCTTCTGTTAACGATCCCAAGTGGAATGATAGAAAGCTTATACTGAATAACTAAACGTTCACAAGCTTTGGATTCAGGTTCTGACTCCAAAGTAAACACCAGCATGGTCCCAGCTGCCTTAATTTGTTAGATTGCCTTTCCAAAGCAGGAGTTTTGTTTAGTGACATTTTTAAGGTCTGAGTGGTCAGTAAAAGATACACTGTGAATCTTTGATGGGTACGTGTAAGAAGGAAAAACGAAACAGCAGCCAGGTACTGTGTTTTTGTTGTAGCCAAAATAGAAAGCATGTGAGAAGAAAAAGGTAATAGTTTAAGATACGAAGTAGAGCACCCACAGTAGAACAGATTGCGATTACACATAGCAGCTAGTCTGCTTATTATCATGACTACATGCATTTTTAAGAGGGCTGGTTTTGCATTCTTTCGGCAGCTTCGTTTATATCCCTCTCCAGAGGATGCATTTATCTATTCACTAGTCTTGCAGTTGCCTATAAGTTTGTATGGAAAACTGTTAATCACAGCCCAAACCTCTGATTAACCATCTGAGGCAAGTGATGGGTCAGCTGGGGGAACACAGGTGAAGCTAATTCAACTGCGCTTTGGAAGGGGTGGAGCTTGACTCCACCTCTCCTAGATCCCATTTAAGGGCTGACCACCACTAAGGTAGTTTCTTTTTCTGGAGGTTGCTCCTGCGTGGAGTTTCTGCAGTGAGCCTTAACCTTGGTGAGTCTTTCCTATATAACCTCTGACTATCCATCTACTTTACCTTTCTATAGTTACAACTGTACAATGTTCTTGAGTATGTTGGTAGATCAGCTGATATTATTGCACTGATAGTACCTGATGTCTAAGCAGAAAAGATTGAGAATTGACTTTTTGGGGAATTAAAGGGTGTATGGAAAAGGAGTATGGATTGTATTTGAGCTGCTGGCGAGCAGGTTCAAGTTTTATTTCAAGTGTGTTCCTTCTTAGTGCTGCCTTGTTTGTAATGTCGTTTAAAAGCTTTGAGTGTGATATTTGCCTGGAGAGTGAGTGAATTAGAGCTGCCGTTGAGTTTTCTTCCAAAGCATGAAAAATGACCGTAGAAATGAATCGTTGTCTTTTGTTAGATTGTTGCCTTTAAGTAGTTACATGCGATGCTGAAACCCAGGTAGTTGTGGTCATTTCCTTCTTTGGGGCCTAGTAGCAGGAATGTAATTATAACTCTTTTTGCCAGTGAAGAGTTGTTCTTTCTATTTGCCCAGTGGAAAACTGCCCTGTGGAAAGGAACATCTGGCTGGTGGGGGTCTGGCAGAGTCACATTCTTTATCACTTGACCCTCCTCTTGGCATAGAGTTTTTGTATGTCAGTGAGCTGTGATTCATTCTTTGCTGATCTTTCAATATGTATTTCGTCCCCAAGGAACAATACAGCAGCATTATGAATTAGGACAGTTTGTACTTGTTCAGGGGCTGTGTAAATCAGGCCAAAGGTTCGGGTTGCCCGAGCCAATCTTGCATCCCATTTGTACAAAGCAGTGTTCTGTCTTTGTGCTCTTTTTTCCTGCTCATAACATTGAGAGGTTTTGCACTGGCAGCAGTAGTGTGTGATTTAATGCTTTATATTGGGAGCCGTTACTCATTGTGAGAATGTTTTGCTGAAGAAACAGTGAGCATATGGATATTCACAAGTATTAGTGGTACAGAGTTGTTACATTGAAAATGTTGGCCTCGTTTTTTTCAGTTTGTGTGTCTTTTCTTATTTTTTCCTTAACATTTATCTTTTCCCTTGGAAGACCCATGTATTTTACGCAGAAGCGCTAAGAAAGATTCATGGTGTGAATTGTGGTCCAAACCTTCTAATTCCTTAAGGGAATACATGTTTTCAGTCAATAAGAAATACTACCATAAAAGAGAGAGAAGCTTCTGGAATGACAGGTAGCAGTTCTGATACAAGTTTTGTTGTGTTATGTGCCCTTGTTATGTCAGATCTGAAATCTTCCTTGTTGAGTACAGAACAGGGACAAGAAAATCTACCTGGAGTAAAACACAGTGTCAACTATTTAGAAGAGGCATTGACTGATGACCAGGATTAAACTCCTTTAAAACTTTGAGGTGTGTCAGAAATTGGAAAGTCTTGTTTGTTACCATTCCCTTTGTGTTTCTTGTTTGCTTAAAGTCATTTGGGTACTTGGCACATAAAATGCAGGCAATAGATTGAGAGTTTCAGTATCAGGAAACACAGTTATTGGTTGGAAGGTTGCTGGCATAGAGTGAGTCTGCAGAGTAATCTGTTCCTTTAGCAAGAGCTTGGTGAGTAAATGGGTTTTGTAGTACGTGTGAAGGAAATGGAACTTGGCTCTCTGTGGCAAGTGAGGAGGTATAAGAATCATGACTGAAAACACTGTGGGTAAGCTTGAACAGTACAGACCTGAGTGTAGCTGGCACAGTGTGGTACAAAAGGAAAGCTATTCTTGAAGGCTTGTAAATTAAAGCTTGTATTTCACTCACCTGCTTGGCTGTTCAGTCTGGTGCTTCTGAGCGAACACCTTTGCCTTTCTTGCTATGAACTTCAGGGTTACTACAGGTAACCCCATCTGTGCAGAAGTGTTGCTTAAGACTGGCAAATGCGGCACTGGAGCTAGTAAAGTAGGCTGTGTAGTGATGGTTCTGCAACAGGGATAAACTTCTGTAGGGACACGGGAGAGGTGACAAAGCCCATTTCTCATGGTGTCTGTAAGAGCTGGGGTGGGGGGAGGGACAGCAAAGAACCTCAGATTCCTTCAGAGAGGTGGAAACAAATGAAATTGAATGTTATTGTTTCAGGTGAAGATCTGGTGATAAACAGCCCAGGGTACTTAACCAAGGGTTGGTACCTGCCTCAGTGGGAAGAGAAGTGACTGCAGGTATAACATTGGTAGTGGCATTTCTTTCATCAGTAGAACTACCTGAGCAGAGAGCTGTGAGGGATGTTGGTTGATAGTTTCCCAGACTGTTAGTATAAAGCAAAGCCTCTGAAAATAGTTTATCAGTAGCTTTTTTTTTTTCTTGGAGATATGAATGCTTCAGCATTTTGAGACAGGAAGTCTTCACAAATCTCCAACCCAGCATGTTTCATATCTAATTACCAGGCATAGAGGAAATGGACTTCAAGCATAAAATATGACTGGCTCCCTGAATGCTTCAAAACTTTGCTGCTTTCTGTATTTCATATTGACAACTTAATAGCTAAAGGGATGGTTGTCTTATTGCTGTTCTTTCCCTAAAACTCAAGTGAGTTCCAGCAGGTAGTGCCCTTTGTGTGCCATTGCTGTGCCCCATCCATAGTGCCAGTGTCATGATGCTACACACGCATCACCATGGAGCAGTGCTCGTGTGTCACTGCTCTTCAATATGGGAGGACAGAGAAAGGGCAGGAGGAAATCAGGAAGAAAATGGGAAAAGCTTGAAAATGTGTCTGCTGATGAAAGGCAAAATGTTTTGGCCCATATACTGAAGATGTTGACCAAAAAATGGTCATCATCCAGTATTTACTTCTCCGCAACACACAGTGCTTGTGAGTTTTCTTCTCTTTGGTGTCTGCCTCATGTAGAAGCACCTGGAAGCTGCTCTTATCCTTGCAGGTGACTTGCTCAGGAAGCTCCCAGTTCTGAGGTGTAAATTGGTGTCTGTGTTTTGTAGAATCTAGAGATAACAACCTTTTTTCACCCATCACCTGCCCTTTTTCCATTCTAACGTGCCCATACTGATTTGTATCTCTTTTCCCTGGGCAAGTTCTGTGTACTACTGCACTTGAAATCTTCTTTCTTCAGAATGTAAAAGATCTCAGGTAAGAGGTCTTGGTGACTGAAATATTGCTGTTGCCATGATTGTGACATAGAACTGATGCATGGTTAAGGCTTTTTGGTAGATAGGAAGTTTTAATACATCTGGTAGCTGAATCAGCTTTTCTCTGGAATGCTGCTAAATTGATTGCAATATATTAATTTGTACCTGTTGTTTTGGCTAATGTAACATTTAAAAAATGAATTATCTAGCAAATACTTTTAAATTTGCCTTAAAATTAAAGGTCTTGTTCCCTCCAACAGGCAGTGATGCAAACCAGCTGTACAACTGCTTGATTAAGGTGGGCTTACAGCTGCTTTACATAACCAGAACAATGTAGAACAGCTGGGCTGTGTTAGGGAATTTGGCTTAAGTACTGCTAAAGACTGAACTGAGCAGTTCTGAAATTCAAGAGCCACCTCCCTGGTCTGTGAGGGAGCTGTATGCAATTAATACGTTTATTTGCATGGCTTCATCAAGATAAATGCTGAAACTTTTACTTAGGTATAGATCTGTGCTAGGCAGTACTCTTGCCATAGTCAGAATTGGTCACATCCGAGAGTTCTGAAAAACGTATTCCTTGTTTTAATTCTATAGTGATACTTGATATTATGGAACAGTTATTGAAGGTGTTTTAAAGTTGACATAGAAAAGTAGTGTCATATTTGACATCTCAGCTGTAACTGTTTGATGTTCAGAGGCACTGCCCATCTGCAGGTACTTTTTCCATGCTGAAGGACACCTGCAGTTTTTTACTCTCTTTGTAATTTCACTTTGTGTCTTCTGGCATCATTCTTATACTGAACTGTCAAATATGGGAATGTAAAATTTTATGAGCCTTTTAACTCATTAATTGTGCTCATATTGGTACATTGCAAGCTTGGGTGTGTGATATTTAAAATGCTGAATCTCATCAGAAGCATTATGGTTTTATTAAAATGCTTCTCCTGCAGGGAAATCCAAATGGCAAGCTGCTGGAAAAGCAAAGACGGTGTCTCAAGGGAAGCACAAGGCTGCAAAACAGGTATCTACTCCTTTTTTGTCTTAAAATTTGCAACATAAAAGGTCTTGTGATACTATTGATGCATGATTTGCTGAAGAGTATTTGTATAAAAGTGTTCCTGTGCTGTATTTGTAAAGGATACAGGCTTCAAAATGGAGTTTAAGAATGCCACAATTTAGACTGTATCCCTCTGCTTCTCTTTGTGTTATTAATCTCTGAACTCATGACTCTTTGGCATTAAGGTGTTCTTAAGGTCAGTGCAGCTCAGCAATAAAGTCATATAGAAGATTCCTCCTATAAGCTTGCTGCTTACGCAAAGGCTACCTTTGCCAAATTTCCATTTTAAGGACCTTATTGGTAAGGGCTGAGAAATTTTGGGTTAAAATTTCAGTATATCCTATTTTGAAAAAAAAATAAAATCAGTCCAGATGAGTAATATTGCAGAGTTACAAGCAGAAAACAAGTCTTCCTGACAAATATTTAGGAGATACTGCACTTAGTCACGTTTTTCCTATGTGAGTGATAGAATTATTTTACTTTAATATAGTAATACTGCAGTATTTATTATTGTTTAATATTTTTAACCGTTACTTTGCGTTGATTAATGGCCTTGGCTGCAAGTATGTCTTCAGCCATCTAACAATTACGGACAGCCTGTCAGATTTTGACAGTGTAGCACATGGAATATGTTGGGTTTTTTTTTTCCCCTCTGAAAAAGATGCTCTGCTTCTATAGGAATGTGCTTACAACTTTAAAACGTAAGGATGTTAATTTCACAGTGTAGCTCAGGCACTCTTATCCTGGTGTTCTCCACTCTTATCCTGGTGTTACAAACAGCGTGCTCTAGTTTGTTTGTTCTGGGAAGGATTTTATAGAAGTAGTTGGGGTGCCCTGTAAGCTGATTTAGCTTCACAGAACCTTTTGGATGGGAGTTATGTGCTCCATAGTTGGAGTTCTGTTTGTTCTTGTCATTTGGAATTATGTAAATACTGTGTTTTCAGTAGAATGCTTTATTGTTATTTGGTGACTACTCTGTGTGGGACTGCTGTGCTGAGATTGTATTGCAGAAAAAGAGCATTCCTAGTGAATCATCAAACAATTCAATGATTCTAGTTGGAAAGGACACTTAAAAGCCGTCTAGTCCAGCTGCCCTACAATGGACAGGGATAAATGTGAGTGCTCAGAGGCTGATCCAGCTTGGCTTTGCATGTCTTCAGGGACAGGGCATCCAACATCTCTCAGGGCAAACTGAACACGTTATTCAGTGCAGTAAAGCTGTTCCCATGATTGTCACATCAGGTTCTTTCCACACACTTCTGAAGGTTTGAGATGGACTGCTGAATGCCTGTGGATCTTGGCACTTGGACATTCAACTGTTGGGTTTTTTTCTACTGCGATTTAGGTTTAAGTTTTCTCTGCTTGTAAGTGGGACACTAATCTCAAGGAAACAGACTGATGAAAACTCACTTGTGTGGTCCTATCCTCTTCTTCCTCTCAGCATCCTGACTGTATGTGTATGCCTCATATTTTGCACAACTCCAAGGCATATTACTGAATCTGTTTTGGTGAACAAATTGCTTTAACATCACTTTGGTTAATCACACTGATTTTCCCCTTATACTCAGAACAACACTGGTGGTTTTCAGGGTAGTCACAGAAATCTGATTAACTTGAAGAGGAGAGATTCCTCGGCCCTCAGACAGGATAGTGTATCTATAGGTAGGTGACAGTTTGTGTCTGTCAACATGATCTGAACCTGAACACACACAAAGTTGACAATACATAATGTACTTCCAAGAAGGTATTTGTGGTTCCTCTGTGTGCCAGCATTCATGCAGGCAGTTGGACGTTTTCCTCTGTTTTCATAACATTTAGCGTGTTGGCAGTCCTCTGTATCTGTGCAGCAAAGTAGCTCTAAAGCAATTAGTGTGCATATTAGCTCTGAGAATCAGACAGTGGATTTGTTGCAGTGAAAGCTGTTCATTCCAAGCTAGAGCAGCACGAGAATGATTTCAGACTTGGCATCAGCTTGATTCAGTGGCTCAGAACTTATGCTGGGTTGAACTGAGCTTGCAGTGTTAACCAAAGGGTGAGTGGAAATCTTACTGCAAATGGTCTTCTCAGGTAGGAGAGATTCTTTTGTAACTCATCCAACACTTGCATCTTCTCTGAAGTGCAGCCATAATACATGGATCTGGGATCTAGCTCCATCAGCATCACAGCAGCATTTCACTGACCTTAATGCTCATAGATCAGTATGAGAGTTCAGAAACATAGTTGTATGTAATGTCCTGATAATGAGAGTCTGACTGTATTGGAACACTAGTGGTATGATTACTAGTAAAATCTTATTTTCATCTTTGGGTGCTCATACTTGTCAGAGTGAGTACTATGGGATACATAGTCAGAAAATGGAGTGTATAAGAGGCAGAATATTGTGCACTGTGCTAGGTAAATGTTGAGTTACAATTGTTAAAGGGTCAGAAATTGATTCTGTGTGTTGGTTGCAGTTGTTTAAGGCGAGAAGGCACATCTTAAACTGCAGTCAGTGGAACTCCGTAGTCTTCAGTGGGAAACTCCTTGCTTACAGATGTTTAAATGCATTGGGGTAAAAACGTATTGCACAGGAGCACAGCCCCTTACTGAGCTTCTTTGTTTTCCTTTGTCCTTTTTCTTAGAATACTTCCCTAGACTGCAAGTTAGCAGCGGGAGAAAAAACCTTTGACAAAAGCCCAACAAAAGCACGGCAGCCTCGAAAAGTTGACCTGCGAGCTCGGTACTGGGCGTTCCTTTTTGACAACCTGAGACGGGCAGTTGATGAGATCTACGTTACGTGTGAATCGGATCAGAGCGTGGTAGAGTGCAAGGTAAGATGTCAGCATTTTTTTCTGCCTTCTGCTATGTGATTCTTATTGTTCTGTACAAAAATAAATGCAGACAGTGAATAAGGGGTTAGACCCTTAGAAGTGTGTTTGTGCTTTTGTGCCTTTGTGCTTAATGGAGGCTAGTGAATAGGAAACCTGGTGGCATGTTGGTTCAGATTTAACAAGATAAAAGCAATTTAGGTTGTGACTAATTTTGAAGAGTGTAAGTGATCATTATAATGTTGTTAGATCTTTTCTATTAAGTTCTAATTTAATTAATTTTCAAATGGAACATTGATTTATTTCTTTTCCTTATCACGTTCCTTACTGTAGGTGGCACTGTTGTGATTCAGCCCTTTTCCCATTTTTGGCTCACTGTTAAATGCTGAAATTAGACATTGCTCTCTTTTTTTTTGGTTATTAGTTATCACTCTTCTGATTCTCTGTGGTGCTGAGAGTGATGGGTAGTCAAGATAAACAGTGTGTAGTTGGGATTGTTTTCCCCAGCTTCAGATAAGCTGTATTTCTAATAAGACGTAAAACTACAATGCTCAAGCTATGGTGATTCTTTAGTAGATCTGCAGAAAAACCATTGGCATTTACCAAAGTACTTTACTCTTTAGAAATGGAGTTAATTTAAAGCACTAAGAGAAGCCAGAAAAATACGTTTTCAAAGAAAAGTGAAAGATGAATTTTTTTGTCAGTATTCCTGTTAAATATAGCTGAAATCTCAATGCGTTCTGGAACTGATTATCTAATCACTGTATGAAAAATCATACGTATCAATTTAAGTAAACAGTTTTCTTATCGTATGTATCTCGCTCTCTGCTGTAATCAGACACTGCCAAATTGACTTTAAGATTAGTGTACAAATACATTTCATTGAAAGCAGATTGGAAAACTGAACAGTAGCTATGGGCTTCCGCATGGTGGGTTGCTCTAACACAATTTGCCGTGTTGATACTGAGCTGTCTTCCTGCTCAGGAAACTTCTCTGAAGAATTTCTTGGTTTGAGAAAATCAGTCAGCCTTGCACGGTAATTAGATTACCGTTATAAACTTCTGTGCCCGAAAGAACAGTAGCATATTTGTATCATTATCACATATTTTAGGGCTTAGATATCATTCAGCATTTTAATCACGCTACTTGATCTGCTCTCAGATGGAGATACTCTATTGCCCAATGGAAAGCCTTCATTTTTGTAGATGCTTAACAGCAATGTATGTATCCACGGGCATCAGATTACTTGTTTGCAGAACATGGGTGGAAAAAGCAAAAACTGAGTAAACAAGGATGTTCAGCGTTGTATGTCATTAAAAGTTAAGGCACATTCATGTTGATTTTACTTTTTAAATGTTTTCAGCACAAAAAAAAATAGGTTCCTTACTTTAGAAGGTGAAATGTGCATTTGTGCTTTGGTCTTTTGTGGAATGTTCTTGTAAGGGTTACTATTACATGTGAGTCATTACTCTTTTTCCTCTTTGGACAATAGGAGATAAACTCATTGTTACACTTTTTCCACAGAGATATTTCCATTGAAGTGTTCAGTATCAGAATAATTTAACAAAATTCGACTCTGTGTTTTACTTTATAAATCTCCTATGGATAACTCAATTCACAAGTCAGCATTTTAAATGGCACCTCAAACCTGTGTATTGACCAAATGGGTGATGCTGTTCTACTTCAACATCTTAGCTGTGCAAAGATTACATTAAAAGAGGACTGTGGTAAAGTCAGGCACCCCAAACCTTCCTGTTAACTCAGGTGTTGAGTTCTGGTTTTGTACCTTTTGCTCCCCTGTAGTCTTTCAAGTCGGTATCGTTTTATTGATTATGTTGTCACTGAAGATAATGTTTGCTCCCAGATGGGAAAGGGCTCTTGTGGCTGCTTGTGGTTGAAACTGCAGACGAAGGTTTGTGGTGAGGATACAAACAGTGGAGATGCGTGTAAGAAGATCAGTTGTGTGTGTTTTCTCTCAACTTTGGGCACTGCTGTGGGTGGTATTTTGCTATTGATTTGACAGAGAACTCTCAAACCATATAGGTAAATGTGGCTCCACATAGGGATACAATGATGATGATTGTAATACATATAGAAGAAATAATGGATTCTGAAATGTATGGATCATGTTAATGTATGTGAATCACTTTGTCTGTTGGTGCTACATAGAGATTAGATGTAACGGCTCTGTAGCCTTGAACAGATACGGCTGGTTTTATTTATTAGCTAGGCATGTGTCTTACGTTTATGTGAATTTTGTACTGCCCAGTATTTTGGGGTTTGAGTGTTGGACTTATGCCCAAAAATGTTATCATGCCAAGGAACCTTTGCATTGCTTTCTGCATCCTAAAGGGAGATGAGTCTAAAACTCTTTGTGGATGGAGGAAGGCAGATTGCATGAGGGAGTCGTGGTTAATGCAGGAGAGAAATTTCTGCTGCAGTTGATTTATGGTTTTTGGTGTCCTAGGAACAGCATTAGAAGGGATAAAATATTGAACAGGAAAAACTAAATCAAAACACTTATCGATGGAGTTTGAGTAACTGGATCCACCAGCTGGACTCAGAAGGTTCTCAAACTACCTGAAATTGAATGGGTATATTTTTACTCCTCCTTGGGGGTGAGTTCATGACTTAAGCTGCTTTTGTTTTGAAAAGGTTGGATTTTATGATTTAATAAAAAAAAAAATAAAAGAAAATTAGCTCACTACTTTTTAGTTTTCTGTTTGGCTTCACTTAATAGTTGTACGAGCTTTTATCTTTTTACATATAGTTTATTAATTGGTGTATTCCTGTCAGGTTTTGACAAGGACTGTTTCCATCTTTGTAATGCTTACAGATAAACACCTTGAGAGCGGTTCAATGCAAACAGCTTCATTCTCCTTGTTTATTCCTTCTAAAAACAAAAAAAGGAAAACATGAGATACTGTGTAGAGGTGGGTAAGGCCTCTCTCTGAAGAGATTTGAGGTATCGTGTGGTGGTGTTCTGTGAAAGAACCGGCTGAAATGGCTTCGTTCCAGACCTTCCAAGCAGGGAGATCTCTGGGAGTGATTTACCATCGTTTCAGTTGATTGAAGGCCTCCCTGAAGGGGAGAGGAACTTGCTTCATTAGGGTCCCTTGCTGGGAATGCTTTGTGGGGGCTGTTTTTAGTTCAGGATATGCTAATTCTAACAATTCCCATCTCTGTATGCGGGCTGAGACCCGCAGACATCCATGCTGATTACTGGCTTGTGAGACAGCCAAGGAAATAAAACTGTTCCTAGATGTGTTGAGGCCAAAGGTAGGAAAAACTGAAGGTTTTTTTTTTTTTAACTCTGAAGAGGAAATCTCCAGTGATTCAGTACAACGGTCAGGTTGATCCAAACAGGATCCTGAGTGCATTTTCACTGATGTAAGAGCCTGTTCAACTCTGCCCATTTCACTTCCTGGAAGACAGGAGGTTTTATATTGTTACTCATACACTTCAGTTTTATAGCTGCACGTATCTGATTCCGGGGAGGGGGAAAAAAAAGTACAGAATCTGAGTGAGATACTTTTGACTTTCATCAAGAAATGATTTGTTATATGTGAATTTCAGTTCTTTCCTTGTAGTGATGCAGATCCTGAAAGCATCCCAGGAGGGCTTCTGAAATAACTTATTTCCTCAGCAAAGGCCTCGGAGTGTTCTGTTTGGATGCATTATTTTTGTTCTAGTGTGCTGGTTTCCTCTGACTTGATGAAGGAATTAAAAAACAACTTAAGCTGTGTGAGATCTCAGTGATTTTTAATTGAGGTTCCTTTAGCATATCTTGCTTTCTACACCGGAGTTCTTATCATAGAAGTTTAATGGAATATACATTTTGAAACATTCTGAAATTGTTAGAAAAGGGCTAATTCTGCAGCTGGGATGTGTCAGGAGAATGACAGGCTGCTGCTTCTCACTTTATAGAAAAAGTGTTCTGTTTTTGAGAGTGAAGTTATTTAGGAGGAGTTGTGTGTGTGTCTGTTTCTAAATAAACACATGTGACTGTATTGCAGCGGTCATTGCCAAGGGAGCATCTCATCAGTGAGCACTCCCACCTCTTCTGGGCTGTGTATGTTTTCATTGTTGTCACCTGCAGCTGAATCAAAACCACCAGAACTAGCAGTGGAGAGAATGGAGCAGTGAATGTGGATCCAGCCTCACCGGGGAAGTAGGAATATGTAAAATATTGTAATGTTATGCATTTCTAGCCTTAAGAATAGGTGACAATATATATGTGATGTAGTTTGTTTCTCTGCCACATTCTGCAGTTTACAATTGTAGTGACCTTAAGATCATGCAATCTCCTGTGCTTCCATCTTTGTCTTTTTTCTCCTCCTTACTTGAGCACGGGAGAATAAATGGAGCAGATGATGTTTCAAGCAGTGACACGACTTCCAAACAGTGAACCTCTGTTTTCAGAGATTATAATCGACCCGTCTAGGGCCCAACTCACGACAATTCTGATTCAGGAATATAGGATTATCCTGATACAGCTGTTCTACTTATAGAGATCTTTCTTGTTTGGGAAGTAGTTAATGTGATCTCCCAAGTGAAGAGGATAGAAGCACAACTTAAAGATAAATACTACGTAAAGAGGGTAGTGGTAGCTGAGAGGTAAAGAAAAGAAGGAAAGGCCCAGGAAGATCCTTAGTAATGTGCTGTATATCCTTAGTAAGGGGCTGTGCATCAGAATGATGGAGGGGAGGGAGAAACAGGAGCTGCATTGTGAGTGTTTTTAGTTTTCTGCCAGTGGTTTTCCTCTAATCTACTTTTTTAACAGCATTGCTTTCTTTTTCAGTTTCAACTGGCTCTTTAAAAATCATGCGGGATGGTTACGACCTTGAAAAATAATGGGATTTAAAATTGTTTTGACTCCAGTGCAGCCGTAGTCTACCCCATCAAGGTTCCTTTTTGTCAGCACCTTCTCAAGTGCTACGACTTTCCCCTGCTTCAGCACCGCAGGGTATATCTGCTACCCTCCGTGCCGTAGGTGAGGCTCAGCGCTGTATTGATGTCCGGGACCCTGCAGCCCCATGCCAGGATTGTGTGTCAGCAGCACAAAGGGATGGCGCCAACCGGCCTGCCGTGTGCGCCGCTAACTCGAATTAATTACAAACCAATCGAAGCCGTTGCAGCCAATTGGTAAACTAATTGGTAATTTTAGCTGTACATCTATATGTAGTTATCTGGATGCCTGTAACGGCGCTTTGAGAGCCGCTTTTGTTCTGCTTCATCCTGCTTGACAAAATGGCCCTCATAGCTTTAGGGAGAAAGATGTGCATCAGTGAATGTGGGGCAGCTCCAGCTGCTTGTCTTGTTTGTATTCCCTTGTTCGTCGAACATGACTCGGATTACAGCTGCATGGCTCTGCTCTGATCATTTCTGATAATGAGTAGCTAAACATTCCTGAAAATAGGTTCGGCCATTTATTGGGTCTTTTTTGTGTGCCAACTAAATTCAGAGACCTAACTCATGTTCAGATGGATTTTTATGTTTCTTTTTGAGGAATCTCTCAGTGACAGACTGGAAAAGTAAATGATTCAGAATTAAGTTTTGCTTTCTATGCCCTTATTGTTAATAACAGCCAGCATAACGTAGTGTAGGCTGGCTGAAATGGATGTGAATTGAATTAGAAAGCTGAAATTTTATTAGCAGAGCTGGAAGAAAGAGCTGCCTCAAATACTTGCCTTGCTCATGCCTCGGAGCAGACCTTACTTATGAATTATTTTTGTGTTGTAAACTAACTGCCTTGTAAGAAAGATTTTTTGTTTGCTTTCTTGGGGAGGATTTCAAAACAAAGAGCAACTTTGAGATCAGTGGTGGTATTGTTTGACTTTGGGTGACTCTTCCAACATAACAGACGGCACATGCTCTGGGCCTGTCATCCCTACCAGCGAACGCTTCTGCGCAAGCTAAAGCTGACTTTCAAACTTTCATTTGTTAAACAGAAGGAGCAATCATCATTAAGTGTTCCACAGAAGAATGTGTGTTAAGATCCTGCAAATCAAGAGAATGTCATTAATATTTTTTTCCATTTATTGTAAACGCAGAATTCAAGCTTCTTTTATGGGTCTTTATTTGCAGTATGATGTCAGAGCAGTGTTGTGTGTGGTACTTCTGGTCTGTGAAAGCTTCTGTTTCTGATGGATGTGATATTGAAGCAGCTGCTTTGGAAATGCATTAATACTCTTTGTGAGTGATCGTCAGGTCTGTGGGCTGGTGGTGTGTGTGCTTTTTGTCATCTTCAGGAAATGATACTTCGAGTATGTATGTATGGAATATAAGTGATTTCCTGCCTCTGTCCCTTGTGAAAATGGCTTCCTTGGCCACGTTGAAGCTGAGGGCCACAGGCTGCTCAGGGAGCAAAGCAAAGGGTTGTTGTACCATCCACCTTGCTGTAGAAAGATGTCAGTGCTGTCTGAGTAAGGGATTCAGGATCCCATCTTATTTTTCATTTTTGACTTTTTCTACATGGAATCTGATCTTCCGGGATTTGCTGCAGTGACACATTTATCCAAACTGGAAAGCTGGAAGTTAAACATGAGGATATTTGTGTTGGGAGCAAGTCATTCAGTTCTGAACTGCTCAGCTGTTGACATTGTATTAGTGGATTTCTTCCTGATGTAATGTGGAGTGAAAAGGCAAAGTTTACAGCACTTTGTTTTGTCTGTTGGAGAGCAACACATCATTTGCAGTCTTCTTCTAACTTCTTAACCAAGATTTTGCAGCGTTCAAATGAAACTGCAGCATGCCTGTGTGATTTCTGGCAGTGTGTTGAAACCTACCTAGAATAGTGGGATGGACTGGTTTGCTCTGAAAATCTCTTCCAGTTGTGCTGTCTTACGACAACATGTAAATCATTCTCACCATGAAACTTGTTCACAAATGCAGCTTTTTTAACTGGTTTTTAACTGTTCAAAAGTATAACCTGGGTGTTGAAGTTGGAAGGTCTGGACAGGTAATCCCTCCATGCTGAGATATTCACAGTGGGTGACTTGTTCCCCCACTTGTTAAGGCGTATTAATCAAAGGAGAGAATAGAAGCTTTGCATGTTGCAGGTCATCGTGTTTGTTTCTCAGTACGTTTATGTTGAAGGCAGTTGTTTTATAAATGAAGTATAATGCTTTCTCTTGTTGCTTCTCCAAGTATCACTGTAAGATTCCTTTCAAAACTGCCCAGTCAGTGTGATCGTGTTGATAATCTCATGTGACTATAGGATATCTATAAACCTAAATGGCTACAGGCATTCGTTCATCCTGCATCGTTTGGAAGCCCTCAGAAGCAAGATAGAGCCTGCTGCACTGTCCTGTTAAGTACCATCTGCAGCCATCTGGGATTGTCTGAAAGGAGTTCCCTCTGTCAGATGCATTTGCCTTGCTGTAACTGTTAACCCCCCCCAAAAAAAGCAAAACCAAAAGAGCAGTGATGCTTGTGTTTGCTAGGAATAATTTTCTTGACAAATGTTGCTCTGTTGTCCCTAAACACTGGGTCTTGCAGAGATCTTAGGAAAATATGCCCATTTTTGAATAGAATATGCGTTTTAATGTTCATTCACATCAAAATTGAAGATTTGCCTTCAGGGTTTTCCTTGGTTTTATTTTTGACAGGAAAGATGCAGACCAGTAGATTTCCTTCTTTCTGGTCACTTCTGTTCTTGGGTCTGAGAGGATTGCTTTTTAAATGCAGAGGTTGATGTAATGGTTGCTTTTTAGGAGGTCCTGATGATGCTGGATAACTATGTGAGGGACTTCAAAGCACTGATTGACTGGATTCAGCTGCAGGAGAAGCTAGAGAAGGCTGATGCTCAAAGCAGGTAATGAGCTGCTGGGTTTGTTATTTCTTATTTATAGCCACATGCTGACTCTTGTTAACGTTCCTTCTGTAGCAGGTGTTTAACTCATTGGGAAAACTGTAATTGTTGTGGGGAACCAGGAGGAAAAGCTTTTGGTGTGAGGATCTTGTGGGAGTTCTGTCCTCCTTCACAGTTTTATCAGGGAATAGATGTGCTGAAAGAATTTGGAAGTAAAGTATTTAAGAAGTAAAACTGTTCTGAACAGGCATTGTAGTTTGCGAGAGTGAATGATTTTTTTTTTATCTGATTCTGGGTAATATGGTTTGGATTTGGTGTAGAAACAGTTGCAAAGGTGTCTGATTACATTCAGCAATACTTCATTATGCTGCATGCATAGCATTTACAGATGCAGATAGAGAACAACTGTAGACTTCTCATTCTTAACTTCTTCTTTCCTCAATTTTCAGGCCTACTTCACTAGCCTGGGAAGTAAAGAAAATGTCTCCAGGGCGCCACGTGATCCCAAGTCCCTCATCAGACAGAATCAGTGTGACATCAAATGCTCGGAGAAGTTTGAATTTTGGGTAGGAGAACTGATAAGTCTTTAAAACTTCAATAAGGATTCATTTGAATCAGATAAAAATGAATATTCTATTCTGCCATAATAATGTACGACTTTGCTGTTCATTAAATTGTATGCACAACATATTTGCATATGCTTTTCTTGCACAAATGCTGCTGAGTACTTCATTTTTACCTATTTCATTATGTTTTTTAAGTATTGGTAGACCTAAAGACCTGAACTTAAATTACAATTACATTCATATTTTGTGTTTTCTGTTTAATACTTTTTCTCTGCTTCAAAACTAAGGTAAAAATGTGTGCAACTGGCATTTTAAAATTGCCTCTGTGTGCAGTGCAGGCGTCCATCTGAGTGTGCAGAAGTAAATATTGATCAAAAAGTGAGATGATGATGAGCAGCAAAATTGATGCAGGTTTAAATGTTACACAGTAGAATAATGCATCTTTCCATGTATCTAAGTGGCTTTGTGAAAGGGATTCAACAAAAATGTGCATAAATACTGCCATAGTGCAGCATTATCTGATGGAACTACATCAGACAGGGATTGAGGAAGACCTGTGATCTGCTCTTGGAGTGCTTGTGGAATTGAGTTTGGTCTCTGCCACTTTTATTGTTCCTTGGTATATGCCTTGCTTTGTAAATATCTGCTGTGGTTTGTAGCTATGTTCATACTCTAGTGCATCCTGAGGGCTTTGGTCAGTCTTTCTTTCTGGTTTCTTGCATCCTATTGCATCTCCTTAGAGTTGATGATGACACTAAGCACTAGCCAGGTATTTATGATAATGTTCTTTTTTGGTGACTGCATTGATAAACCTCCTGACGTCCCACTGAGCTTAAGATGTCGAATGGTCTAGTTATGTAGGGCTTTCCTATGTATTTGTTTGAAGCTTGTGAGAGCTGTATTTCTTTGTCCCTACTTTGCGTTAGCTAATGGGGCAGCTAGATTTCTTGGACCAGTTTACTCAGTGTTAAGATTGGAAGAGAAATCACTTGTGATTGCAGATAAAATGATTCATGTTACTGAAGAGAACAGGACATTTCTTGAATGGTTGTTACCATTTTCAAATATATTAAAAAAGAAAAATAAAACCTGTTGGTTTGTGCTGAAAATGGTCGCTTTTTACAGCAGGTAAACTAAAATATTTGGTAAAGCACTGCAGTCCCAGAAATGCCATGTTGAGGCAGAGTCACTTGCACCTTTCCAGAAGCTGGGAAGATGCCTTTTGGGTTTCTTTCTGTGGAACAGGTAGTGGAAAATGGATGTATTGGTTTGTTTACTCAGCTGTCCAGCAAAACAGAGCATGTTATGGATTTGTGTGGTCTACATTTGCAGCTAAACTTGCACTTTAATGGACTTCCTTCACATACAGTTTGACTCCTGCTACACGTGGTGGTTGCAGCCGGATCTCTACAGTTCATTGGTGCAGTTGGGCAGGAGCCAGGAGGATGCAAGAGAAGGGCTGTTCTATTTGGCTGCAAATACTCTCCATGTGTTTATTGTTATCATTAAAAAAAAACCTTGCTATTAGAGAGTGCTTCTTGTGGGAACTGTTTATGCACTGCTACAGAGTTGAATCTTTCTCTCAACATGAGGCATTTTGTAAACTTCAACCTGAGAATTTAGCTTCCTGTTCGTTGGGATTCACTCACTTTTGCATACAAGGAATCTCACATGGAGATTTTTCTCCAGCTGTTGTGCTGCTTGGTGTGTCCTTCTGTCCTTTCTGTGCCTGGACATATGGAAAAGGCTGTCAGGGTAGTACCTGAGAACTTGACTTGCTACTTCTGTGTTTCCATGTGCTTTGTTAGTGAGTTGAATTTTAGTTTTCTAATGAACTGTTCTGTTCTTTGATTAGACACTAATAAGAGCTGTGACTTTCATTTAGGAACCCATCAGTGGCAATTTCTGCAACACGCCTGGCTCCTTCTGGTGTAAGTTGGGCTGATAAGGTAAAAGCCAACCACGGAAAAGCGGCTGGTCCTGAGTTAGCAGCTATACAAACCTGTCCGCCAGCTCCAATACAGAAGTCATCCCGAAAAAATGGCAAGTCTTTTAAAATGGCTGAAGTTATTTTCACAAAATGCACTGTATAGTTGGTTCAAAGTATGACCTGTCTTCAAATGAAAATGTCTCATTTTGTCTTGTACGATATTAAAATCTAAATCACAGATGGAGGGGAAGGTTACTTCAGCTTCACTTTATCACTGTAATGGGTAAGTTTTAGCGTTGTTTTCACATGCAGGTAATGCTCTACTGTATTTCCAGTGTCTATAAATTGATCAGTGAAAATGTCATTACACAACATCCCAAAAAAGATCTTTTGTTTGCAAGCTGATAATCAAGCTGAGAGCAAGGTGACGGTGAGGTTTAACACAGTTTCTAGGAGAAATCTATAAGTATGGTTTCTGTATGTCATCATTGATGTCCAGAGTCTCTCTAAAATAGCTGTAATGCTGGTATTATCAGAATTGTATTGAAGTTGAAAACAGCGCTGTTTACTTTAATACACAGATTTCAGCATGTGGTAATGAGTTTTTCTCAGAAGATGCTTTGTGGAGAATGCTTGATGCTGGGGCCTACTAGATGAGATGTGCTTAGTTGTGGACATGAAAATCTTCGCCTTTTGGTCTGTAAAGCTAGTTTTTCACATGCTCTGGCATAATAGATTATATTTAGAAATGCTGTTTGGTTTATTTGTTTGTTTTTAAATGTGCGGACCCAGTTGGCTTTCTGCTAAAACAGCAGGCTAGGATCAATGATCTTATCATTTAAAAGAATTGTTTAAAAATCACTCTAACCTATCGTATTAATTTAGTGTAGTTGTACTTTTATGCTAGTGGTAGTAGAAGTCCTTTATGGTGGTTCAGAAATACTGTGTCCAAGTGTCTTGCAGTTTAATATAACTGAGTTCAGTAGCATGCAGATCTTTATGCTTAGAAAAGAAGAATCAAAATACTCCTAAAGCAGCTGTTTATGTGGGGGTTGATGAATGCTGTTTGTGTAATGGAAATCCTCAATCCTCAGTCTCTAAGTTACACTGAGCTGGTTTGAGTATAGTAGCAGTTGGCTGAGTTATCAACGCTGTAAGTAAAAGAGTAATTCTACCTTTGATTTTGTGAGTAGTTAAAACTATTCATAAAGATACTTTCTTCTGCTGATTCTCTCTCACTTTACAGTGATAGACTTCAAGATTTTTTTTATCTTTATTAGGGATTCTTGGTATGGGCAACTTTATGAACTACATAGGAAGTAAAACTGATCTGTGCTTTCATATAGTTAATATCTTTCTGGGATGCTGAAGGGAAAACAAGTATTTTTGGCCGTTACCTGCAGCTGATGAGCTCCAAAAAGAACAATTCCATTTAGGTCATGTAGTACTGGCTTACATGTTTTCAGTAAGTTGTAGTATCAGATGTGCTATAAGATCCAGACTTCAGACATTTCATGTTTAGAATTAACAGTCATTCCTTGCAAAGACTTGGTTTGTTCTATTCAACGTCCAGTGTAGGGGAGCTTCAGTGATTTTTTTAATTTTTTTTTTTCTTTTTTCTAATGACTGAATTCCAATTTTTAAATAAAAGAAATGGAATACTTTCCTTGGAGCACATTATCTCTCATATAAGGAGTAGTATCACTTCTGTAAAATCAAATTGATCTTGCTGATTGGAGCATAAGAGGATTTGTGAAGTTTATGCAAAGGGAATTACAAAGGCTCTTCACATGCATTATTGAAGCAGATTTGAGTCTTGTGTATCATCAGCTCTGCCTGTCCACTGGCTAATGCACTCTGCACAACTGTTATGTGCACTCAGGCTTGGGGGAGGATTCTTCCTACCATCTCATAATGTTATCTGGCCTGCTTTAAAACCCAGCTGGGGTTACAATGGCAAGATCTCCTGAAAACACTTTTTCTCCAGTGGTTTCAGACAGCATTATCATTAAACCTCACCATGTTCTTGCACTGTGCTGTGATGCTGTTTCAAGGTTGATGGAGTTTCCAAATGTAACTGGAGTGAGAATATGCTTGGTTTTTCCAGGTATTTCTGTAAAATATTGTTTCTGGATGCACAATTAAATTACATTAAATTCTTACCTGATTTCCCTCTTTAATCTCACTGCTACCATCATCGTTTTCACAGTTAAAAAGAATAATTTCAGTCTTGAGTGTTTTCTGCAATACAGAACCTAATCCACCCTTATTTCTGAGCAGCTTCCTTCCCAGATCAGGTGATGGCTCTGTTTGGTCACAGCAATGTGTGGAGGCAATAGCCTAGCATGGAAGTAATTCCTAGGTGTCATTTGTAAGAGGTGAGATGAATAATCCATGTGTAATTAGTTGTTTTTTTTCCTATTTTAATTGCTCTTGTACATAGTTACAAAGTGATATTCTTTGTAACTTAGCTCAGATTTCTGATCATTAGGCTGTGCAGCCCTCTGAAGTAACAGCCCTGATCTGGGCTCAGGGAACCACTCCAACTTCTGCATGTTGAGAACAAGTTCCAGGTGTGATCACAGACAATAAGGGGCAGCTTGTTCCTGACTGGGTGCTCAAATCTTAGGCATGATTTCTATTGAAAATTTACATCCTCTCTCTCTCTCAACTCCACCCCCCTGGCTGTATATCCCCTCCCAGAGTTTTAATATGAGTGAGGAGGGTCAGAAAGGCTGTGCTAGTTATGTCACTTGCCAGTATGTTTTTAAGAAGGGGTGTGCATCTCCTAAGGTAGAATTCATGAGTGCTTTGCACTTTATTGACTAGATTTGTTTTATGGATGGTGCCAATAAGGCCGCTTGGCCAGTTCTTCCAGATGGAGCAAGCTGGAAAGAACAAGGCCCTGGTGGCTGTGAGGGCCTCAAGGTAACAGATGGCTTGTCACATCCATGTAATACAAGAGCAAGCGGGGACAGAGAGGTTCTAGTGAAACTGGAGAGTGATCAAGGTAGTCAGATGAATTATTCATTAACAAAAATCATCAAGTAATCAAACCCAGTATGTGATACTTAGCATGTGGAGATGGCTGCCAGGCTGTGTGAAAAGTTCCAGGTTTACATGAAAAATGTAAGAATGATGCCCTTATGAGCATTGCCTTTGCTTCAGATTAGGAGCTGTGTGATCTAATGTCAGTAAATGAATTAGCTTTTCAGTTTGTTGTTTAAAACCAGTCCTGGAAGTGACTGAGTGCAAAACTGCTGAGAGAATGGAAATTGAAGAGTAACTTTCACGGCTGGTTGTCAGATGGCACAGAACTGAAACTGATACTGAGTGTTCTTGCACTCTGAATGTATGTTTGCATTAAAAAGTGTAAAAAAAGTATTTGAAGAATTTACCAAGTAATGCTATTTAAAATGGAAAAGATGTATGTATGCGCTGCTTAAATATTTAGGTGAAGGTCCTGATACAGAAGATACAGATCTGGCAGCAAAGAAGTTTGAATTAAAAATTGTGTATGTGTGGCTTTTAGTAAAAGATTAATTGATGTGGTAATTAGGAGTATGGTGTTGCTAAAGAATCATGTACTGATGAGTTGGAAGGGAGCTTAAAGCCTCCCCCAGCCCCACCCCTGCCATGGGCTGCCTGCCCCCCAGCTCAGGCTGCCCAGAGCCCATCCATGGCTTTGGGTACCTCCAGGGATGGGGCACCCGCAGCTCTGGGCAGCACTGCCAGCATCTCACTGCCCTCAGAGTGAACATTTCCCATTGCCCTGCTCTTAGTAATTTTGTACTTTGCTGTTTGAGAGTACTAATATACACTAATACACTATGAAGCAAAGAATCAACTAAGTGAGGCAGGCATGAGTTTATTTTTTGGTAGAATTAATATCAGTATATTTTAGGGAAAGACACTAAAAGATATTGGTGCAATTATTATTAAGATATGTAGAATATTCGTATCCATATTAGTAAAATTATCAATGGATACTTGAATTTCCTGGAGATATCTCCTTATCTTGTTTAATGTAGAGAAGATGCCACATCTAAGATATGTCTTCAGTTAATAGAACAAGTAGGAGTGGAATCTTGCAACAGTCTCATTGGCTGTGCTTTGTGTGCTCTGTGTGCTTGGAGCTTTCTGTGGTAAATCTGCTTGTGGTTCCTGCATGGAGCAGGGAGATTGAAACTAAATGATTATTGTGGTCCTTTTCAACCCTGGCCATTCTATGATTCTTGTGTATTTAAAACCCTGTTTGGATGTTACACATGGAAGCACGTTGAAGTGCACATAGTAAGAATGAAAGGTGGGCTTTGGGAATAGCTATGACACGTCTGGTTACCATGAATCTGAAGAGATCACTGCAGTGATGGTGAGCTACGTGGTCTGGTGGGGGTTGGGACTGGATGACCTTGAAGGTCCCTTCCAACCTGAACCATTCTGTGGTTCATGCACAATTTTGGAATTTTTGATTATGAAAATGAACGCTGGGACTGATCTTTATGTTTTGTAAGTTGCATTAAAATAAATAGGCATGCTATGAACGCAAGAGAAAAGAAGTATTTTGGTCTCTGATCTCCCCGTAGGTGTGCTGACCTGTGTGAAGTTGTTAGGGGTAGTCTGCAAAGTTGGCACTTATTCTATGGTACTTACATAGACTTCTAAAAGAGCCTGGTAATCTTAAAGAGCATCACAGTTGTATTTTATATTTTAAATCACTTTAGGCAGTGTTTTCAAGAGAAATGCAGCAAGGCATTCTTTAGGTTAGTAATATGAAATTCATCATAATATATCAATCATTCTGTTTTCCAGCCACCCTCAGGTGTTTCAAGTTACAGTTTTTGACAACCAAATGGACTCATTCATATTTATATTTATGTTAAATTTTAATGTCAGGGCTCTGATCGTTATGCTTGAGCTGTGGGACCATCTTAGTTTCTAAAAGCTTCAGAAATACCCTAAGAATCAATTATTATTTTTTTTTAATATAAAGCTCTATAAGGGTGTAGCATTTTCCTTCCCTCAGGAGAAAACCATTTACTGTTGAGTATTTGGATTCCATATCTTGTTTTACATAGAAGATAGACCTTCATGTTCTAAAAATGAGAATTCTTTGCAGAGCATTTCTCTTCATGATTTACTTTGTTGTACTGTTTCATCAGGTGCTAAATTTTGAGGTATGTTATGAATTTATGCTCTTGATGGAAGAGAGTATTGGGGGGATTAATGGGAAAAAATTGTATTTCTTGAAGCGAAGCCTGAATTAAACACTTTAAATGAGGCTTCATTTTGTGGTACTGCTCATTTAAGCTTTTCTTCTGCACGTTGGTACTTGGGAGGTTGCCTTTCACAGCCCTGAGTTGTATCATCAAGTCTCCAAAGAATCAGTTATTTAAAGATGTATGGGAAATGATGTGGTGGTGTTAATTGGAGGCCGTGAGAATGTTATCTGTAGAGATTTACCTTGATTTGCTAGAAACCCTAGAATTGCATGTAAGACCTGCTATAATTCAGGCAGATAAATGCAGTTTTGAAGGTTTTTCAAGTATGTGTCAAGAGTAGATATTAGAATGGAAAAAAGAGATGGGAAAAAGTAGACACTTGGGAAAGAACTGAGGACCACATTTTTGGATGGTCCCTGGACCTCATTTCTGGACCTCACTTTTAGACCTGTAGTTACAGCTGTACTTTCACAAAGGCCTCTAATGCTGCTGTTTCTGCATGTGCCATCCGGTGAAGTAGAAATGGAGATATGACATTCCTAGTTACCTGGTGCCAATTTTGCTTGGTTACGTGTGTAATTCAGCTTGGTGACAGAATTGATCCCATCCTTGTTTAATGTTTATGAAACTGGCAGCTCTCGTTGGGCAAGTTAAAAGCTTTGCTAACTAATATTCCATTGAGGTTTTGTTCTTATTTTTTAAGGGGATGTGTTTGCTTTACAATTTGTGCCATGCTGTAATTAAGTAGTTGTTTACAATACCTCTATTTATAATCCTTTTCTTGGATTGAGCTGTTCTTTTTTTCTAAATGCAGATCGAAAGGATGCAGAGGGCTGGGAAACAGTTCAGCGTGGGAGGCCCGTTCGATCTCGGTCCACTGTTGCATTGGCAACAAAAGCTCCTGTAGTTGCAGAATCACTCAAGTCCAGAGGTGACAGTGACAAAGAAAACATCGTTTCACCACCATCAGAGAATAAGCCTGAAAATTCACTCACGAACGATGGTGCACCCAAAAGCACAGAGCTCGTACAGAAAGATCCCGTGCTTCAGTCTGAACATCCTCTTATCGAGGGGACTCAGGTCAGTACAATTTTGGACCATTTACCAGAATTAAGAAGTCTTGCAGCTTTTTGTTTGGAGAATTTTCTTGAGGAAATATTGTCAGGAGCTTTTGTTCACTGAACAGGTTGTGGGAGAGGGTTTAAACTTATATTTGTGGGAATGCACGAAGGTGTTGGTAAGGTAAGAATCATAATATGAACCATATTCACAGGCTGGCAGTGTTTTTCAAAGAATGATGTTTAGGTACAGGATATATATAGGAATATGAGTTGTACCTAAATATATGTCGTATGTAAGTTACAACCAACTGGAAATATGTGTAAATTGGAGTTATTTATATCACTCACCATAAAGATGCCTGGTATTTTCTTAAAATACTTTGGAGACTTTAAAAATCAGCACGTTACTTGAAGTTAATTTTGCAAATGTCTCTTATTAGTTCACAGCATGCACATCAGAAGGCAGTGTGAGTGCTACAGTACCACTGCAAGAAGATTCCTTACAAACAGTTTCTGAGGCGCCTCCAGTTGTCACAAATACTGACTGCCCTCCAGCAGCTGTGCAGGTGAATGAAGCTTCCTCTGTGCTTGCTGATGGTGTAGACCAGCATCCAACAGAAAAAGCTAAAGCTGAAATGGAAATGGATCCCTCAGATATTTCAAATGTGAGTGCTGCCAGATTGGTAAGAAATACTGAAAGATTTTGGAGTAAATAATGAGTGCCTCAGTGTTTTCATTCTGTGTTGTGAAGTGTTTAGTGTTAGCTTGTAGTATAAACTTTACAGAAGTCTATAGCGGACTTCTTGTAGGAAAAAATCCAGAGCAAAATCAGTGCTGAACAGGTACTTACCAGGAAAAGATAAATTTTGCTGAAATCCAAAGTTGAAGCTAGAAATATATTATTTGGAATAAAATTTTGGAATAATGTATTATTTGGAGTAAAGAGTGTGCTCTGAATGCATTTTTTTTTTAACATATTATCATTTTCTTCTATTACTGTTTATTTAAATAAAGATTCTTATTAAATTCTTACTCTGGTTTTGTTAATTATCTAAACCAGAAACTGGCAGGACACCATAATTCTCATGCAAATAAATGTAGACTTCTTAACATTTTAAAGCTAACTGGACTGCTTTCTTGGGTCTTCTGATACAGCTCCAAATGTTGACAGATGCCATTCTTACATAACAAATCTCAAGTCACTATTCTATACATGGCTTCCTATGAAGAATATCCTTTCCTGTCTGTTGATTTCTGCAGGTTTCAAGGTGTCTGTTAGGTTTCTCAGAGTAGAGAACTGCAGTAGTACAGCATAAAATCCAGTTTGTTTCTTTTCCCTCCCCCAGAAACTAGATTAATATTCCAACTTACAGAAATCTGCCTGTATATCACCTTCCCTTTAGCATCATTAAACTGGACAGGGTGTTCCAAGATGTATATATGGTTCTTTTTAGAAACAGCTTATTTGCGTAGCATCTCTGTGCCACGATGCTGTGCAATGCAATGTTGTGACCTTGTTTCACAACCTCAATTATTAACAGTTCAGAAGGTTGACAGTTTAGTGGGGTCTGTGTCTCTTGAAAGCATTTCCCTGCTCCTGATTAGACTGCATTGAGCTCTGATTTGTGTGTTAGTTGTTGGAGTGGAAATGAACCAGTTAATACTGGTCATTTGAGAAGACAGCAATCAGCATGTCCAGGCTTATGTTCTTGCCCAACTATCTTGCCATTCATGTTATAAAATAAGTATAGCCAGAGATTAAGTAGTAGCAACCATAGTAAAGTTTCCAGATCCAGTTCATCTGCAGATCCTTTGTCATATTCTAAATACTACTTTGGAGCACAATTCCTTTTCTGAAGATAAAGCAGGGCATGTTATTAATGTTTCAGACAATGCATTGCTTAGTTCCTAAGGTTAGGTATTGAAAAGACAATCATTAGAGAAGAGCTATCTTAATTGTTTTAATGACAACATTTGTATAAAATGTTAGGAATTCTGTGAATGACAATTTTAAGTGACTTATATAGTTCTTGAAATAGTTGATAATTGAACAGCTTTAGCTTTAGTTTGTATTTCATTTGCATTCTGCATTCAGAAAGCATAGGAAGGATCTGTGAGTAATAAGAAGTTGAACAAAATGTCATACAATTCACATTAACTATGTGGAAACTACTTTTTTTGTGTCCAGATCTGACTCTTGGTTTCATATTTCCTACACAGTCTATGGCAGAAGTTCTTGCTAAGAAGGAAGAGTTGGCAGATCGCCTGGAAAAGGCAAATGAAGAAGCAATTGCTAGTGCTATTGCAGAAGAGGAGCAATTAACTAGAGAGATAGAAGCAGAGGAAAACAATGACATTAACATTGAAACTGACAATGATAGCGATTTCTCCGTGAGTGTTGGATTTATTTTAAAGTAGCTGACTTTAAACTGCCTTGTATTAATGCTTTGCTGACATCCAGAATTCTAGTGTTCTGTTTTACACTAATGCAACCTTTGTTATGTGCAAATGAGGTAAATAATGTCATGAAGTAATGATAGTTTACAATCTTAAGGAGTATTTAGTCTTAGTAAATTCAACAGTGCTGTGCTGCTGAGTCTGTTGCGCTCATTGTGTCCTTCTGCTTGCTTCTGTGTGAGAAACTGGTAAAACTGGGCTCTTTTATTTTGCTGCTACTAGACAGGAGCTCTTATAGCTGAGGCAGGTGGTATCCATTGCCTCCTCAAAATCAGCAGAAACAGCATCAGTTTTTGAGATGGCTAGTTGAATTTGGAAACATTGTTGGAAATCACTGAGCTAGTACTGTTTAATGCATGTGTCTGTCTCCAAGTTAAATTTTGTTTTTACTGTGGATCACATTAATTTTCAGGCATGTATGGGCAATGGAAGCATATCTTTTTGCGGTATATCTATGGACTGGAATGATGTCTTGGCAGATTATGAAGGTAAAGTTTTTGGATGTTATTGTGCTTAACTTGCAATGGCAGCAGAGGTTTAGAAAAATGCTTGTTTTATGTATGTCTGCATGTGAATTTGGGAGATCCTCCTAACATCTAACTATTCTTCCAAGTTTTGTTAAATTTGATGTTATTTTCTTAGGGAAGATGGACTTGTGTGTTCAAACTACCTGTGTCTCTACCACCACGTCTATATTAGAATTCTGATATTTGTTTTCCAGTTTTATCTTAACGTGTAATTAAAAGTCCTGTTAAGTAATTAAGCATTAAAAATGCATGGGGATTAGAAATGCTTCAATCAAATTTGGCACCTCTCTGAGGTTGTAGAGGACCCACTTGAGGGAGAACTTTAAGAGGGACTAAGCTTCGTTAATAGCACTTCTCCTAGAACACTGTGTTTCAATTGTAAAAGTCTGTTTTTTTTTAACTTGCAGCCCGCGAATCGTGGCGCCAGAGTAATTCTTGGGGAGACAGAGTGGAAGAAGAGCCTGCACGCCCACCTGGCCACGGGATACACATGCATGAGAAACTGTCGTCGCCCTCACGCAAAAGGTGTTAGAGTTGTTTTGTGCCTTGATTGGGCAGTGGAAACAAGCAACCAAGCTTGTGGGTCTATGAAACTGCTCTAAGTCTGTGGGTGG
Organism: Coturnix japonica; assembly: GCF_054131305.1. Taxonomy (NCBI): domain Eukaryota; kingdom Metazoa; phylum Chordata; class Aves; order Galliformes; family Phasianidae; genus Coturnix; species Coturnix japonica. The sequence continues at coordinate 16,151,561 of NC_140676.1, read as the reverse complement.
AAGGTTTTAAAGAAATCAGCATATTATTTTCATGATGAGCAAGGTTCATGCTACGTTGACCATTAAATAAATATTTGAAGACTAGAAGAATAATATTTACATTTAAGGGAAATAATTTCAGTGGCCTGTTTGTGTTTTCTTGCTGAAAATGTCATAGAGATGTTTGCAGCACTGTCACGTGATGATACTTCACTGACTTTTGCTCTGCTTTGTTTTGTTAAAAGAACAATAGCAGAATCCAAGAAGAAACATGAAGAAAAACAGATGAAAGCTCAACAGCTGAGAGAAAAGTTACGTGAAGAAAAGGCACTGAAGCTTCAGAAATTAATGGAGAGGGTGAGCTTCCTGTAGTACAAAGTAGCCAGTTTGTTGCTTTCCAGAAAACCATTTTTCTCTCCCCTCCATGTTGTCTCAGAGGTTAAAACTTGCAGTAAAACAAAATTTTCTCAAGTCTGAACTCACATGGTTTTCATATGTAACTCTTTGTGGTCCACGAGTCACCCTTTATTCTGATCTAAGATAAGGATGTTACTAATACCAAAATGAGAAGACTTCAGTGACAGTTAATTCTCCTGTTGTGATGTGAGCTGTAAATATGTCTTGGAAGATGTGAATGATTTGCCAAAGACTGCAGTCTAAAATGGAACACGTTTCTTTACTGTTTTTATTCAAGTAGGTGTATACTGTATTGGTGTTTTTTTCTTATCCATCCAGTTGCGTGATAGATTAGGACTTAATGGCAGCCTTCTGAAACTTACTGGGTGACTGTTAATGGACAGGAGGCAGGCTCTTCACAGTGGTTTTATGACAGTAGGCTGAGAGATGATGGACATAATTTTTTTGCTCTTTAAAATAAGAGGTTCCAGTAACATATGTGGAGAAAATTTCTCAATGTGAGGACAACCAAGTGCTGAAACAGACTAAGAGGTTGTAGCTTCTTCATATTTTGAGGTTTTCAAGACCCAGTTGGGTAACTTCCTCACTGGTCCTCATCAACCAACCAGTGTGATCTCATAGCTGATCTTGCTTAGAGCAAGGCATTGGATTTGGTGACTTGGTTATCCTGTGGTCCTAACTTACAATTATTTACCTAGTTTACTTCTGCAGGGTGAGAATTTGAGTTGGATTTTGCAAAGGATAGTGAAACAGTGAGCAAATCAGTGTACTTTGAGTTAAACATGATGCAGGATTTGCGCAAGGCTTCAAAATATTTTGTTTCTGTAATTAAAGCTTCAGAACCAAGACAATTCAGAGGAGAATTCAAGTCTTACCTTCAGCTGCTGTGTTAGTAACAAGTTCTCTAATTCTGTCCAGGAGAAAGATGTTCGGAAATGGAAAGAAGAACTATTAGATCAAAGGCGCAGGATGATGGAGGAAAAATTGCTCCATGCAGAGTTCAAACGTGAAGTGCAGCTACAAGCAATTGTGAAAAAAGCACAAGAGGAGGAAGCTAAGGTAAGTTTTGTTTTGAAGGGCAAATATTCAACAGCCATGTTTGTGTATATGTTCTGTACCACAGAGCATTCTGGAGTTTAAGTTAGATGGGAATGGACACGTATCACCTGTGAAGCAGATAAATGCCAATTTCTATTACTGCTTTTTTTTTTTCCTCTAAGGTGAATTTTAAATTAGTGGTGGGCTGAACTAGGAGAAAAAATAGATTCAAATTAAGAACTCTCATTCTTCACAGTGAATGTGGCAGTGCTTTTGGGGACAATGCTCCTGGAAGGGAAGGAGATCTCATAAATTCTCTGTACTCCAGCAGAATGCAAAGATGGGGGAACACATTGCACTTCATTAAACAGCCCCGCTGGGTTCAGTGTCCTTATACATTATATCCTTCTATACATATATTTCTGTTGCTGTGGCTGGTACTACTTACAGTGTTAAAAAGCTGGACATAAACCTGTAGATAACACAGTGATTACTGAAACCCAAGCAGTTTGCTTGTACACTTCAGACCTGAATACTTAGATTCAGGAGATGAGCACTAGTGACTTTTTGTTTTGCTGGTTTACTTAATTCATATTCTTTGATAAATGTATCTTTCCCAACACACGTACACCTCCTTAAGGCCAAATTATATGATGAGCATGTGTCCCAGTTGTGAATGATACTGAGCTGTTCATCATTATTATTATATGATAAGCACAACAAAACTCGCTTTTTCAACAATTTGCCCTTTTTGTCTGTTAGATTAAAACAGTTTATAGCTCACAGAATTCAGTCTAACATAGCTTGTTATTGCATTTACTTTAGTGTGGCTTCAGTTATATTAATTAAATCATAATTTGTATAATTTCTCAGCTAAGCAGGTGTTTTAGGTATTTATATGTATTTAAATGTATAAGATCTGTTCTAGAAACCAAGGTTAATTGGGCCCAGAAGGCTTTAGAGAAACAGTAGCTGATGAGTAAAACTTGAAAGGAAGTGATAGCTATTGCAGCCCATTTACTTATCTGAATTCCTAATGATTGCTTGCTTACTGTGCTATGAAATCTATTCTGTAAATATGCACTAATTAGTAAACAAGTACCAACTTCTATGAGATGGGTGTGTTACTGTTTGTCCATTATCTTTACCACTGATTTATTTTGTGGATTGAAACAGAGCATAAACTTTGGATATAGAAGAATAATTTCTATTTCAACCGTATGTTTTTAGTATGGCTTTGTGCTGACAAATATTAATGATTTTCTTCAGTAATATTGGAAACAGACCAATTCTGTCAAGCATTGATTTCCAACAGATTCTGTAGAAATATCTCACGAAATTAATTATCAAGTGGATAATCAATAAATGGATGGAATTCAGTAGAAATAAAACTTAAGCTTTGCTGATCTTTTCTTACACTTTGTGATCCTTGCAGGTAAATGAAATTGCTTTTATAAACACCTTAGAAGCTCAGAACAAACGTCATGATGTGCTGAATAAATTAAAAGAATATGAACAGCGCTTAAATGAATTACAAGAAGAGCGTCAACGAAGGCAAGAGGAAAAGCAAGCACGTGATGAAGCTGTTCAGGTACAAGATATCTGTAATTGCAGGATGGCAATGAAATACTTGTTTTTGACTGTACAGTTTTTGTTACTTTCTGCCTTAAATTTTTAGTTCAAGAGAGTGTAGTCTATTGTGTTTCCCCTACCGTGTTTCAGCACTGAGAGAAATCTAAGTATGGCTGAGGTCATGTAGAATCATAGAATGGTTTGGGTTGGAAGGGACCTTCGAGATCATCTAGTTCCAACCCCCCTGCTATAGGCAGGGACACCTCCCTCTAGACTGTTGTGTAGGTGATGGGTAGATGACTGTTTCCTGTTTTAAGCTTTTTTAAAAAAATATATGTTCATCTCCTAATGGAGTATCAATCTTTTAGTAATGCCTGAAACTTAAAGAAGAAACAGAAAAGTGTACTTTACTCTTATTATTATCATACAATTTACAAAATCATTGAAAACCATAACACAAATGTGTTTATGGTCCTGAAATCTTCACCATGCATGTAACAAAATTTAAATGACAAGGATTCTAAATATTGTGTGTAGTTTCACTATGGATGGAGACTGTGCTTCTGCTTATCTGCCTGGACTATATCTTTGTTACCCTCTAGTATATCTCAGATCCACTCAAAATCTACGTGTTCCTTCCTTGCACCGAATTGTGCAGGTTCCCCTTGAAAGCCAGCTTTCCATCAACCTCGTTTTAACTTCTATGGTTTCAGAATTTGTTGCAGATTTATCTTTCGCCCAAAATTTGGTGTTATTCTGTTTAATGGCACTGGTACGTGAACACACAAGAGCTACAGCAATTCATTTTAAAATGTGAGATCTTGCTTTATGCTAATGAAACCTCATACTATCTTATGACAGAAAGGTAATTTCTTGCAAGTACAGCAGTGAACATTTATAGTGCTGGAGGTTGTGCAAAGCGCATATTTCTAAGATAAGATCGTATGTTGGCTTTTTTTAGTCTCTCATACAAAACAAACAATTACTTTAGTTCAATGAAGATTAGAAGAACATGTGAAATATTCACTTCTCCCCAGACTCTTCATCTAAATGAAGCAGTTTTCTTTCCTCATAATAAAATTTAGCCAAGTAGTGTGTCTACTCGTGTCTTGCAGTATGTGATTTCAAATGTGCTTTGTTTTTACTTTTGTTTCTGTTTCAAGTGCAGCCCATCTGTCAGAATTACAATACAACATAGAGCTACAGAACTTTATTGTCAGAAAATAGGTTAAAACTGAACAGAAGTGGAGGAATTGTATGTTCAGTGATAGCACAAAAAGAACTGTTAAAGTCTATTCTATTGATATAATTATTTAAATATCAATATTCCATGGCAGTATATTTTGGTTCTGTATTGTGTTTATCCTTTTAGATATTCAAAATGTTTTATTCTTACCGATGATTTTGTTGAACTTCTGCTCGTTCATCCTCTTCAGAATGAGCAAAATTCTGGCCGAGTTCACAGAACTGTGCATCCAGTTTATGTTCAGCCTCTTGAATACACACATCAGTTCTCCATCTAACACAAGGACATTATGGGGGTAACATTGTGAAAGTAAGGAGGAATTCTATGAAGGAGTTTTTTTCCTAGAAGGGGAGTGAAGATTTATTTTTCTTTAACTAGGAGCGCAAAAGAGCTCTGGAAGCAGAACGCCAGGCTCGGGTTGAAGAGCTGCTGTTGAAGAGGAAAGAACAAGAAGCACGGATTGAACAGCAGAGGCAAGAGAAAGAGAAAGCACGGGAAGATGCAGCACGAGAAAGGGCCAGGTAACTTTACCATTATCTCTTGTTTCCTCTGTTTCATTGTTATCCTTTTGGGCAGACTGCTTCTTCTGTGTGTTAAGTGTACTTGGGCTTAGTGTTTTTCAAGTAGTCTTAATAAATGTTCCTGATAAATGGTTTGAAAGAAGAAAATCCATAAGTTCTGCATTAGATTTTTGTATTCCTTAGGTACGTGCGTGCTGCAGTGTGCAATGGTGTATTTTATTATATATTGTTAACATTACTTCATCTTACTTTTATTGCTAACAAGACCTTTTAATAATTTGCCTTTTTTATATTTTAGCTTAGTTTTCTAGGGAAGTGAGATTAATGTCCCTGTGTTCACTATTTCCTTTGCTCTCTAGTAACTTTTGGACTTACTGGCATCAATTTGACTTCACCTTTTCTGTAGACACCAGAAACTTCATTTATGAAGCACAAAGCCAGGAAATCAGGCTTAATTAATTCCACTGCCTGTGAAGTACTTGTTTTATGTTTTTGCCCAGGACTGGAAGCTCATAAAAGGGTTTTCAGGTGGGCTTTTCTGTCTCTTTCATTTGCAACAAAGTGTAGTGCAGAGAGTAGAGTATGGTCCCTTAGGTATAGGGTGTGACTGCGTGGTGTGTGAGGTAAGGTTTGCTTACGAGCCTGATTCAGATAAAACTTTTTTTCTTTGTTATTTTCTTTTCCTGATTCTGTTTGGATTTACCTCCTTTTGTTCACGTTCTCCTTATAGTTCCACTACCACAAGTGTTCCACAAAAGCTAAACAGAAATTGTATTCTTCTTAATGCATGAAGCATTCAGTAGTTGCTGTTTAAACATTCTGATTGCCTGAGCTTGATTTATTTGAAATGATCGTGAATTGTTTTTCTTCCCCAAATAAAAAATTTTGAAATGTGTTGATCACCTTCTTCCATGTTCCAAAATTATAAGCAGTTCTAGCTTGACATTGTGAAGAGTTCATTTTCAGTGAGACATTTAGATGTAATTGTGGATAGGATCTGTGGCCTTGCTCAGGACTTCATGAGCCTTTCCTGAATGTTTTGACCTGTTTTGAGTGAGAGCAAGTGGGAAAAGGCCTCTGTCAGCATCTGAGTCTCGAGGTAGATGAGGGCTGGCAGAGAGGAGACTTTGGCTGCGCTGTTTCAAGCTCTGTGCATGTGTGAAACTTCCACATCTTTCTGAAATCGTATACCCTCTTCTACCTTCTGTCAGACATCTGTCTGTGTAGCTGCTGAGGTAATGGAATACGTGTGAGCTTATCTGAAAAAACAGGGTGGTTTTCTTGAAAGCTGGAAAATTGAGGAACACAACTTTAATATTTCACTTGGACAAAAGTCTGTGATGTGGTTTCAGTTTATTTAACATGATGAACAAGAGGCAGTTGATGAGGGATTATTCTTATCACACCAGGCAGTTCTTACAAGGCTCAGTACATTTTTACATCCCTTTCCAGAGCGTGGATGATTTCTGGGAAATAGTTGTTAACAAACTTGGGAGCAAAAGATATTTAAAACATCCTCTCCCTTCCGTGATGTTCCACAATTAGAACTTGTCTAGAGGCTTAACGTATACAACTCTGTGCTCCTGTTTAATCAATTTTATATTTGCTTCTTGCCTTCATTACCCCCTATTTCTTTCAATTTGATGTGAAGAGCTGCAGTTTCCATTTGCTTTTTGTTATCAATTTCAGTGAATTTCCTCTTATTTGATACTGTAATATTCAGCTTTCAGTTGCTTTGTTCTTGATACTGTGATAAGTGCTTGCAGTTGTTTTTTTCTGTGACAGGTGCTGGTAAAATGAAATAGATGGGGTTTTCCCTCCTTTCTCTCCTAGTTATTTTTCCATTTCTGAGAGTGTAGGAAAGGATGTGTATGTGGTGCCTTACAATCTGGTGATTGTGATCTCTGGCCTCAATCTTGTCTCCTTATTAAGAGTTCTGAGGTTTCTCTAATGTAGTAGAGCAGGATTCGAAGCGTTGTGGTTCAGAAGCTGAGTGAGCGGTGAGTTTGACAGGAGGCTGTCTGTACTGCCCCGTCTGCCTTTGCATTCATATTGATCAGGTTCTGCTAGGATTTGACTCGTCCCAAAGGTAGGGATGCTTCCTTCAACAACTCATGTTTTGAATACCTTCTTAAAGCTTCTTCAGTATAACCTTTATATGTATGTGCTTCTGATGGTGATCAAAGCACGTGTTTGAACTGACTTTGAACACACTATAACGGCAGAGGTGTTTTATGTTATTCCAGTAAGGTTTTAGATGTAATTTCTGAGGATTTTTATATTCCAGAGAATTATAATCCCTTATATGGAAAACTTTATTCTTATCAATAGAAAACATAAAACTACTGTGAAAGGTAACCTAATAATGCAAAAAGTATGCATTTCAGAAGGGCCTGAAGAGGAATAATGAAGAGGAATAACAGTGATGCTTTTAAATGGGAACTTAAGAGTTTTGTTTCAAATACAGTTAATCCAAGTATACAATGACATTGATTTTTCCGAGTATGTAGTCTAAAATAATTTACTACACTTTGAATTTGGATTGTGTCAGTCATGATTTGTTTCAGCTCATGGTGGAGGCGTTTTGTTTTTAAAGTAAAATCAAAGACTAGTTCAGCCTTTCTGTATATTCCTTGGGAAACAGCACATGTAGCATGTAGTACTTCTAATACGTTGTTTCTTTCTCACTCTAACTACATCCATGTTATTTGGAAGAGTGTGCTTATATTTTCTGAATGAACAAGTATTATTGCTTGTTAAATTTGTTTCCTGTCCTGTTGTCTTTCCTTTATGCTTTTATATTTTTTCATTTCATGGCATTATCTGAACTTTCTCTTTCTACTGTGGCTACTTTTTCTGATTTCTTCAGTAGGGTGGTGCTCAGGGGATTCACTTTGCATTTTCCATTAATCTTGAGTTTATTTATGACTTAAATCTCACTTTCATATATGCGTATCAGATGTCCACTAACAGTGGATGTGATACTGTTGGAGTCTTTCATAATAGCTCCAGTAGCAGAGACTGGCAAGGAGCATCGCCTGATCATTAAGGTGTGATTCCATTACTGGGAGAGGGTTGTAGACACGGTAAACAAAATTAGTTTGTGCAGAAAGTAATATTAAAGTGCTTAATTGTTTTGCTGTCCTTCAGCAACTTGAAAATTTAGAATTGCGTCTTCTTAGAGCATTGGTTTCTCACTCGTAACTGATATTATTTGTTGTTGATCAGAGTTTTTATGTGTCTTTATAATGCCCTTATTGCTTCATGTTGGTTTTTTTTTATATGCCATTGTACTCCTTCCCTTTGGTTCAGTGAAGTTTGTCATTGACTGCAGATTGCTAATGGAGGCAAAGCATGACAATCGTTTTTAAGCCTCACTATATTACTAAAAGTTTCCCTCTACTTTTATAATCTTTTTGTTAGAGATCGAGAAGAAAGACTGGCAGCTCTTACTGCAGCTCAACAAGAAGCCATGGAAGAACTGCAGAAAAAGATTCAGCTGAAGGTAAGAAGAAAAAAAAAAAGGTACTTTAGTTGAAAAATACATGAGCAATACAGAAATTCTCTAGAATAATTTCTGTATTTGTTTTATTTAATAAAGATATTACTGTATGTTAAAATGTGTCCAGTCCTGTTTTAGAGTTTTGCATTAAGAGCAGCACCTTGCTGTATAACATGCATTGCAAGACTTGGAAAGATCTCTTTAGGAATTTGGAAAGGACTGAGTTTGAGTTACCTGAGTCTCAAAGTTTGAACAGGAAAACTTATAAACTTGGGCTCTCTAAGAGGAGTCAAAGTAGTTTTGTATTGAATCAAGAGTAAGATTAATATGTGTGAACTCTCACACTGTACAGTAAAGACTCATCAGTCAGTCAAGCACAGTGCTGTCTAGTGGGGTGAAAGGGATGATGTGAAGATGGCAGCAGTCTCCTTGATGGGCTCCAGTGATTTTGTAAACCCAAGGCCTTGTATTTCAGGCATTCAGCTAAATTGACTGCCCAGTGGAGAGCAAAGGTGTCAGAAATGTTGAAGAGCTCCACTATTTTCCGAGAAAAGAAAAGGCTTCCAAAATGATAAAATGTTTAAGGTTCTGAAAAGGGATTTATTAGTTTTGCTTTTTGTTAAATTAGGTAGCGTTTAAGTACAAATAATCTTTCTCTTCATTGCTTTTATTACCTCTAAGATTGTTCTGTGTAACCATAGGTATGCTTACTTATGTTGTAAAATGCTTCATCATTAAATAGAGGTTTTTTCATCAGGCTCTAATTTTAGATAATGGTTAAGAGTTTGTTCCATTTCAGTGCAAGTTAGGTGTGAAACCCCTTGAAAGAATCCAGACAGCTATACCTGCTCCTGCAGATACAGCAGACATTGAGGACTCTGTGGTGTGTGGTGACTTCTAATGCCTTGCAGGAAATAAAAGATTTTCAGTGTAACATAAATTCATCGTAGCAGTACAGACTTTTGTGATTCTCAGTATTTCTGGACCATTTATTTCTTAACCTTCTTTTTTTCCTTTGCTTTTTGTTACTTTGCATTCAGCATGACGAGAGTATTAGAAGGCACATGGAACAAATTGAACAGAGAAAAGAGAAAGCAGCTGAATTAAGTAGTGGAAGACATGCTAATACTGATTATGCACCGAAACTTACACCATATGAACGCAAAAAACAGTGCTCATTATGCAATGTAATGGTAAGTCAGAGGAAGTGCTGTCAGAGTTGCAAGGCCAGCGTGAGTCTTGCAGCTACGAATGGTGCTTCATTCACAGATGAGGGCACTGTGTGTGCTGTGTCCTTGTACATTTGTCAAGTGCATCTTACTTTAGCTTTTTCTGCCTATAGACAGGGTGGTTTAGGGCAGATTTGAAGTAACTGTAGAATTGGAGGTGTAATGGCATGGATGGTACTAAGTTGTAAGCTCTGCCTTTTATAAAAATAGGGCATCATCAAATGAAGCTAGATAAAATCTAGATGTAAGGCAAAGAATGTGATTCTTTATATAGCTGGTTGCTGAGCTGTGAAATCCTTTGTATAAGGTCCTGCAGATACATGATTTTAATGTGTTCAGGGGATGACTGGACAAAGTTTCATTGGATTGAAATTCCCTGAAGCTTACTGCCTATGGAGAAAATACAGTGAGCTCAGGAAGTTCTTGGCACACCTTCATTCTCAACAAGGATCTCTCTTCTTCTGTGTACCATCATGTGCCAGTGGAATGATAGAGAAGAGGGAGCCATACAGTCAGTGAGTAGGAAACAGGGAGGTCAGTTCTTGTTGGTAATTGTTTTTGTTGACTTGCGCTACTGCGCAAAGCTTTCTGTCCTACTTAAGGATAAAATGCTTAGATATCTTGTATTAATTGGAGATTGGCAGCCCTGTCTATGGCAGGGAGGTTGGAGCTTGGTGATCCTTGAGGTCCCTTCCAACCCATGATATTTCATGATTCTCTCATTCTATAATTACTCTTCATCAATTTAAGACTGCATAGGACCACTTCAGGTCGTGCTGGAACAGAAACCCTGGGTTCAGCAGGCTGGACTCCTACATTTTCATTTATGTCTTTCAGAATGCAAGTTGAATTGGTGAAATTAAAGTCAGAGTGGGCTGAGAAGCCAACGTATTTTGATTTCCCTTCCTATAATGCTGGTTAGCAAACCAGTGTGTAGGCTAGACTGAAGGAATAAGTTATGTGTGTGAGATATGAAAATGAAAAAGTTGATTCTGTTGGCAATTACCTGGAATTGCTTATGGCCACATGAAGCAGAACGTACTTCTTCAGGGTTTTCTTTGTTTTCTTTTAACAGTTATGTAATTTACCGATGCAGTTATCCTAAGCCAGATTTTACATTTAGAAGTGTTAACAGTTTGGTAATTAGGTCATGAATGAAATGAGGCAGTAATTCCCAGGTTTATTCATCACAGGGATCACAAAGGTATGTATATATAAATATGCATGTTCAATACCTCCACCTCTCAGAATACATAAGTTCTTCACAATAGAATTTTACATGTTTACTAGAAAAACTGATTTTTCTTAAGTTGAGATACAGAGATAATTGGGGATAGGATTTATGTGTTTGGTATTGGTTATCAAAGGTAAAAATAACTGCTAACTCATTGTCATTGCAGATTTCATCAGAAGTGTACCTTTTTAGCCACATTAAAGGGAAAAAACACCAACAGGCTGTGAGAGAGAACAGTAGCATACAAGGACGAGAGCTTTCAGATGAAGAAGTGGTATGGTTTTCTTTCAATAACCTTTTCTGTTTTAATTTGCTTTTCTTATCCTGAGAAAGTCTTGAAGGTTCCTGGAAATAAAAAGAACCAAAGATATTTGTGTTAGCATGGGAATATCGGTGCCTTTTTGAGTACAGAATACTTATGGAAAGCAATGAAAGAAGCCAGGGCTTCAGATACTTAAGGCAATTGCTGTTTGAAATAGGTTGTATTTTTCTTTTCTGCTCTTTTACAGTGGCTACTGGGAGTTGTTTTGAATTTAATTTTAAATAGCAGGTTTCTGTAGTTCCATATGAGGGAGAAGCTTTCATACTGCATCCAGATACTTAGGAATACACATGAACTGTGAGGCTTTCCATCACATCACTACATGCACCAAAGAGTGGGCAGTCAGTAGCACTGAATTTTCATTCACCTTTCTAGCCTTTATTTGCTTCTAGCTAGCCACAGCTGACTGGTTCTTTCTCTGCCACTGCCTCAGTGCAATATGGAGGGGAAAAGTGAACTAGATGTTGTTTGGTCTGAGAGTAGTTACACTCTATGTGCCACATTTGGTTGGTAGCTTAACACTTGTGTCCTCCAGAAAAGGGGGATCTTACTGTAGGCTGTTTTTGTGCCCCAGCTGGAAAAAAAGAAATTCCACTAGAGGGCACAGATATCTTGATTTTATTGTGTCCAGCATCATGTGCTTAAATCCCCCGCTTTCCATCAAAACATTGGATTGAAGTGTGAGCTTAAGATCACGCTTAAATACATGGGATTTCTTGAGTTAGTCCAGAGGGAAAAGGATTAGGTACTGTAACTGAACAACACAGCAGTTACAAAAGCAGATTTAAGTATTCTTAATTGAGGTGATGTGTAATATTTGATGTATTGGCAATTTAACAATACATTATACTATTGTGATTTTATCTGTGTTTTAAGTAGTCTGAGTATAAAATTCTAAGCTGTGCTATTGTAATCTGAAGTTTCCTTGGCCTGAGACCCTACTCCAGTTTTTTCTTTCCAGAGAGCAGCAGTAGATACATGTACTAGATGCAAGGTTAATGTGGAGTAGAAATACTTTATATATGAAAGCAGTCTACTTTGTGTACCTTTCTATTCAGTGTAGGCAGTTAATGCCAAACCTTGCCCTACCTCACAAGAAAAGCATTCATTAACTTCAGGTAAGTTCTGGAGTACTTGAGAACAGATGTGCAGAACGTTGTGTAGAAGTAAAGCTGTAGTCCAGTGAAGCACTGCAGTATCTTTAGTTATTCATCACTGTTTTCAATTTCTTAATCAGCGAAGATATCTGCAGTGAGAACACACTTGTACTACTTAAAGTTATTAGTTGTCATCTGTGATGCCTTATATTATATACATCTTGTCTGTAACCCTTCTTCTTTGACATAAAAGATTTTATTTATATCACCTCTGACCTAATAAAATTTCACCTTTCACCTTATGGACTTGACACCTCAGATAAGTTACTCTTGATCTTTGACTCATTTTGTTTTAAGCTTGTTAAGTGTAATAGGTAGCTGCCTAGAAAGAAATCTTATTATTTTTTTTTTAATTCCAATCTGGCCATAGAATTTCTTTGTTATTACTTGAGAAATCACAGAAGGAATTTAAATGTATTTGTTTTGTCCTTATAGCATTGCAGATGGTAAGACTTAAACAGGTCCTTCAGGCTTTGGGAGTTGAGTGTGTATTGCACGATGTGTTTTCATACAGTGAGGACTTTTAGTTGATTTGACTGTAAACAAGAAGTTGGAAGCTGTATCACGTAAGCACTGACACTGATTTCTCTAGGCTGGGTGCACACTGGTTGGTTGGTCTCACCAGATATAAAAAGAAATAATTACTCTAGATTTTGCTCTTACATCTGTAGGTTCTTTAACATCTTTGTCATGTTTCTGTAGTTTCACTGGGATCTTTAGTGCATTAACGATGTCCTGCTTGTGCTCCCTCCTTGTAGAGGCTGTGCCTGCTGAAATGCAGTTTTTCTTCCATCAAGCTTGCAGCTTTACTTTCTATGTTGCTATTTTCTGTGCTATTGATTTCCTGTCCCCCGCCTTAATATTCATATTACTTTCAGTTCAGCAAAACGGGTAAAGGAAGCATGCCATTTGGTTTCAATGTCACTGGAACCGATTAGTCAGCTTGAAGTTATGACACTTTTTGCTGAATCAGAGTGGATGTGCTACAAAGGACTTTTCACATAGAGGCTGTAAACACGACCAAAACAGTGCCCATGTAAATGCCCTAAGGCAGCATCTTGTTAGGCTGACGTCTCTACAGGGGCTTTCTATGCTTTTCCTCCCACCTATAGCTCTGGGGTTGTTTTTGTTCCTCCACTTCCTATTTTTTTTCTTGTTTGTCATGTTTGTCCTCATTTGTGTTGAGGGTCATACATTGTAATCCCAGCTTCCTTCTTTGAACATGTTTTCTCATGTGGCATTTCAAAGAGTGTAGAATAAAGTGATGCGTGGACTATGAACCATGTAATTCCATACCATCTGTGAATGCTTCTAGTCCATGAAAGGCACTCCTGAAACTCATATGGAATGAGTACCTTGGCAGGAGAGGAAGTTGGTTAACATACATACGAGTACTCATGTATTCCAAAAAAAAAAGGGGGGAGGAATATCAACAGCCCTTTGTTTGCAAATGTGAAGATATGGGTTTGTTTTTTTTTAATCGGAGAAGGAAACAGGCTGTTCAGTCATAAACTAAATAACTTCTCAGGGATATATTTAGTTAACAAGAGAACACAATCTGGTGATGGAGAGAAGCAGTTCCTGTTGTCTGAAGACTGACAGTGTTAAAATGTGAGGATTTATAGAAAGATGTGGTTGATTGAGCCCACCCACATTCCTTTTAAGAAAAAAATCAGATGGGCAACCAATAGCTTGCTCAGTCATGTGGGTTGTCAAGTTGGCTGGGGCTGCAGTGCAAGCAAGTTGAGATTGTAGAGGGGTCTGATTTACAATGTGTATAACTGTGCTGGCAAGTTCCCCTGGTACAGACGCTATTACCCTGGCAAGATTGCTCTTTTGCCAGGATGTGGTGAGGAGCTGCCTGGAAAAGCAGAGCTGCTCTGCTTTAAATTCTGTTCTAGCCTTGTAAGGTTTATAGCCTGTATAGCACGCAGGAGAAGCTGATGTTCATAGGAGTTCTAATTCCTAAAGGCTTTGTAGGAGTGCTGGATGCTTGCCTTTAAGTCAAACCACTTTCTCAAAATTCCATGCTGTTTCTGTTATTTTTTACTGAAGAAATCAATGAAGGAAAGAGGTGTGGCGATGTCTTCATACCTGACATGTTCTCTTTTTTTTTCTGTGTTTATGAGTTTTCTTGTTCAGAGAGTTGGTGATGCCTGTGTTTTACTGTTTATCAGTTGTGACTGCTGCTGTGCAAGGAAACAGTCTTGACTCAGACCTCGTGTTCTGTAACACATCATTCATAGATACTTTGGTCAGTATTCCTGTTTCTTTTACCCCCCACAGAATATAGACCCCATTGTAAATTCACTTTCTTGGCATCTGATTTTAGTTATCCAATTACCATTTACTATTTAACTTGTTTTATTTGAAAAGGTAAGGTTTTGCATAGCTGCAGTGCTTTGTGTTGTGTTAAAATGTAAGGCTACTTACACTGACCTGTTGGGGAGCAGTGCTCTGCAAGATGCATTTGTAATCATGTATACTAGAGAATAGCAGCAGGTGTGAGCTTTGAACAGCCCCATGCACAGGGTGCTGGTGCGTTTAGCCCAGCAAAACTGCACTGACAGTAGCCTGTCTTTCATCTCTGCTTCACAACTTCTCTCTGATGCTCAATTTTGTCTCCTCTCCCAAGGAAGGGAGGATTATTTAGAGGGCTCTGTGTAGCACAGGAATGGAATTAAGCCACACATCTGTGATCCACTTTTGTGGATGTTTCATACCTGTTGCCTGCCTGGAATCCTTTCAGCACAGGACCTGCTTGCTTTGTCATTCTGCTGTGATTGTGCTGCCTGCAAGAAGTGGTCAAAAGCCACCCTGCAGTTGTGAGGTTTAATCCAAGATTCAGTTTACAGAACATCTCTCAGTACTGCGTGCATCAATTATTTTTTATTTTGTTGTTCATGCAGCAGCAGCTTCTTACCTTTAATATATTATAACACGGTGCTTTTCTTGGCCAGAATGTGATTAATTATTTATGGGCTGCGTCTTTAACTGTCGTAGATAATGACCAACATCTGCCCCCTTCCTCCTTTTGGCTTTGATATCTCAAGCATTCACAGCCAGCAAGAAAAGCTACTGCAGGCAGGGCCGGCTGTACTCGCGTTTCCCCCTTTGTCGTGCTTGCCCTTGCAGACAATGTCAGTGCCTTCCAGCTTTTCTCCCCAGTCTGCAGTGCAAGAAACAGCTTTCCTTTGCCTTCTGCTCATGCAGTTTGGAATGATGAGTGGAAAAGGAAACGATATTGAAAATCACAAGGAAAATCTGAACCTACTATTCAGAATATTGTTTGCCATATATCTTCGTGGCAGGCGTGTCGTATCATTGAATTTATGGGCAAGCAAGGTGGCTGCAAGCGCAGCCAGTATTTGCAGTGAGAATACGATTTAGTTTGTACATGCTTAAAAAGAAACAGTCCTTCATTGAGAGAGGAAAAAAACACCTCAAGGGGTGAATGAAAAAAATATTTTGCATGAGAGGTCAGTCTTCAGTTCTGAATGTTGAATGAAAGGTTTTCAGCGGTCTGTACTCACCTTCTGAAGTACATTCGAATGTAAAAATTGCCTGGATATTTAAAATAGTGATTTAAGAAAATAATATTTCAGTCTCTGTTACTTTGTATAATGTGTTTCATCACATACAAAGTACTCATTATAATTCTTATTAGGAGTAACAGGTAAATAACTTCATTATCTTGAGTCTTCCCTGTATTTTGAGGTGTGTTGTGGCTCATGGTTTTATAACAATATTGGTTCTCTAACTTGGGATTCAGAATTAATGACCATTTGTGTTTCAGGCTGGCATTAGCTATAATGTTGGAGACTGAGTTCTACATTTGATACAGTCTACTTGGGCATCTGTTTTCCGTATTAAATGCTGTCTGAAGCTGTGAGGAAAAGATCAGAATACTGAGGAGTTTTGTTGAAGCATGTAGTAAAATCATGAACGAATATTCCTGTGGTAATATGATTTAGAACTGAACCTTAAAATAATCTTCTCACAGTTTGGCAAATACATCCTTTAAGTGATGATATACAAGTGAGAAACTGTAATTCCTGACCTTGGTAATAAATATCAAAAGCCTTTTTTTAATTATATCCTGCCATTACAGAATATTGCTTATTTTGAAGCAAGTAAAGATACTGTGTGTGCATCCAAAAGGCCACGTATCTGGGCTGCAGCAGAGTTGCCTGTTTTACTAGAATATACACTTTATATTCCTTATATTTACACAAAATACTTAGTTTGCTATTGACTTAAACAAAACAAGTGGCAAATTAATAACATCTTTTGTGATGTGATCTGAGTCACTGCAAGCATTTCTTTATGATCCTCCTCATTTCTATTATTTTAATGTTGATAGGGAAGTAAAAACAAGTGCTGGGAGATTCCAGAGGTTGAGTTTCAATAAATAGCTAGTGTCAGATATTTTTCAGGTTGCCTTGGTCTGCAGAAATGGGTTAGAAAACTCAGAGGAATGCCTTTTCTTTCCAAACTGGGAGATTCAAGGTTGGAAAGGATACAACAATAATAAGAATAACCAGCCTTGGGGTGTTCTGTCACTTCTGTTTCCGTCAGAAATGCAGAAGGGAAAGGGAATGAAGAAGAATAGAGGAAAAAAACTCACGTTCCAGGATAGTCATTTTGGCTCGGTGTTCTGGGTGAAAGTCCAATAGCTGGAAGATATTTCCACTTCCATGAACTGGGCAGCTTACATAGAGTTGCAGCACAGCTAGTGAAGTGCTGTATGTTGTGCTTTACGAGGTGGACTATAGATTGGGAGGGTCAGGCCTTTACATGCCCATTGCTGTATGGCAGGATCCAACTCGGTGCTGGTTTGTGGCAGCTCAGGTCCCTTCAGAGCTCACAGAAACCAGCAGGAAGAGGTTGACAAACTGCCTGATGATCCTGGCAGCTCCTGCCTGCGACTGACTGGCTTCTGAGGGGTGGATTTCCAGGGGCTTCTTTCCTGGCTGCTCCTGCTATGTATTAGGAGGAATAAAGTGCTTCGTGAAAGCCAGTGTGGAGAGATATACACTTGAGAACACAGGATCTTAATTTTTGACTGCCCCATGGCTACAAATGCCAGGTTGTTGGGTTTTTTTCTCAGCTTGAGTGAATACAGATGCTTTTCTGCAGTGTTATTCCTCCTATGCAGTCTTGCCCCAGGCAGAATCCATAAGAAGACAACTTTTCTTTAAAGAGAAAGGAAATGGAAATAAGTATTGGTGTTGCATTAGGTCCTAATTTTAGAATGAGGAAACTTTGTTAGGAATCATTTCTTTTGGCAAGTGTTCCATCACAACTTAGTAGTGCTGTTATAAATATTTCTGAAGTTCGTATTTTGGTTTTTCTGCTGTTCCTCAAGGTTTTATCAGTAACTGAAATATGCCAACTTAAGATGGGTCTGTTAGAAAGCGTTTTTTGCATTCTTTTTGATATCTTTTAAACGTGTCCTATTGTTTCTGAATACCTCAGTGGTATTTGTGTTAATCTTGTCCTTGAGCTGAAAGCAGTTGTGTTGCTTTTTTTTTTTTCTTCTAATGAATTATATTGTAATCTATTAATATTTCTCAAGTATAGAGCTTATGCACCTGAAGTTAAATTATAAATCAAGGCATACAGCTTCAGGTTAGCACTTGGACTTGGCATGTTTTGTGCAGCCACAAAGCAAAATGGTCACATCGCAAGAGGGTTTGCAGTCAGTAGGTGAAACAAACTGGACGTAGATGAATATGGGGACATGAGAGGAGATGGTTACTGAAAATTTCTGTGATGCTATTCTGGAATTTGACAAATAATTGTATGTATGATATTTCTTCTGCCATGATCAGCTGTGTGGGTGTTGCTGTAATAAGGACATGGGTGGAAGTATTGGCTATGTGAATGGGAATTGCATGAAGAAGAAATCAGGAAGTTTCTTCCCTAGCTGCTGTATTTTCTCTATGCCATCAAAGCTCCAAATCCCATTTATGGTGTGGTTTCCCTGATAAGGTTTCAAGTGTAGCTGCACTCAGCTCTGTCACCTCTCTATGTTTTGTAGATTCAGTACATAGTTAAAAGCAACTGCAACATTTTCTGTTATTTTAGAATCTGAAAAATTTAGTTGATTTCAGATAGTATTGATGTAATCCTTGTGATACAGACATATACAAGATAAAGAGACTTAATTTGGGGTATAGAGGAAAACTTGGTTATAAGTAGTGCTTTGTGAACTGAAACTAACTTCAAGATAGAAAAGAGAACTGGATAGTTTTCTCTGTTTCAGGCAGTTGAATGGGGCAGAGCAATAACCAGCAGGAATCTGACTTCATGGGTGACCTTATGAGTTTTAGCTACACAGGTTTTGGCAGCTCATTGGTAGCTGAGGTCCATCTGTTGCATTTGGAAAGTGTCAGGATTCTCAGGGAGCAGAAATCTAAATAGCTGAAACACAGGAAAAAGAGGAAAAACAAAGACTCCTTTTGTAAATAATCTTATTTTATCATCTGTGTTGAGGCTGCAGTTGTACATGCATATGTAATGTCACTTTGTCACCTTCCTTCTAAATGAAGTAGTGATGCTTGTACAGGAAATTCTTTTGTTTGTTTTTAAATGGTCTTCAGTGTCACATTAAAAATACCAGAGGTCTGTGAAAAACTCAAGTTTAAGATGACATTCTTAAATGATGTCGTGTATATACAGGATGCCATTAAATATCAAGTTGTTTATATTAACTATATTGTGTTTCATATGCTTTCTTAGCTACAGACATTCTCCCCCTGAGAAATAGGTGCTGTATACCCTGGGATTTTTTAAAATAAGCTTTTATTGAGATGGATGCATGTAAATAACACTGGAGGGAAATATCAGGAGTATTTCTCTCCTACTGCATTATTGAGTCACTGCCGTACAGGAACGCATAGAGGAATGTATGCAGATGACCATGAAGAAATATATCTACATTCAGTTCCTGTCTTCCTATTTTGCAGCTGTACATCACAGTGTACAGCAGAACTGCTCTTTGTGGCATAGGTTCTGACGCTTTCATGAGGTGATACCTTGTTGTTCCATATAAATGATGTTAATTGAGCTAATTAGAGCACTAGTTATAAAGAATGAAAAAGGAATCTGATGCTTAATGACCATCACAGCTGGCTTTATTGTAATCCTGGGTTAAAAAAAAAAAGTGTTAATATTTTTGCTGACTTAGTCCTGTATTTGCATCACTGTTTAAAAACTAAGCTTTTGAGAGTCTGCACAACTAGAATTGAGGTTCCTGGTGTAGAAACTGAGAACTCACAATGAAAATAACATTTTTGGTAGGTAAGAGTACAGGTTTTCACTAGAGTATTGCCTTTACTTAATGCTTTGCATTTATAGTGGCTTAAGTCTCTAGATACCAGTAAACCATCAGAGCTCTGAGGGTGTGTGTAATTCCCTGTCAGAACATGCTTAGTATAGTGCAGAATTAGGTCAGTAATGTCTTCACTCTGCCATGAAACCAAACCCCAGATTGCATCTATGGAGAGGGAGAATTAGTCTTAATGTGTTTAGTGTTGACTTGTATAGCAGTAGTTGTAAAAAATTTAATAAGGCTTTCAGGTAGAAGTGAATGGATTACCCAGTTACTCTGCATTGCCTTTACTGGAAATGGGCGGGGGGGGGGGGGGGGAATGAAATTCAGTGATGAAATTGTTGCTTAAAGCATTCAGGAGATGAAATAAGTTCACTGTTTAGGCAGCATGTTGGCTTGACTCACTTTTGATACACTTAGAGCAATTACTTTTTTTGTATGTTAACCTCTCTAACCAATGGCTGTGCGAGTAAAATTACTGAGGAACTTAATTATTTGAAGGATCGGACAGAGTCCTTCAGCATGGCGCAGTGGATTAAAAGCCTTTGGGTTTTGGGTTGGTCACTGGATACCGAGCTTTTAGTTATTGTTTCACACCTGAGCAGTGATCTGCCTGCAGTGATGGTCCCACTCTTTGATCTGTGCATTCAGAAAGTGATGGGTTTTGTGACACAAGATGTTAATACTCTGGTCTTACTTGCATGAAGTCTGATATTAGTCCCAACTGCCACACTTGAAAGCTGAGAACTCTGAGAAATATCCTTGCAGAAGTGCTTGAGTTCACCTGAACGAAACTGGAGCCATCCTTCACACCATTGACAGCCGGACCTGTTCTGGCCCCCACAGGCTGACAAATGAATGTGCTTGTTGAACCCTGCAGTTCCTGTTAAGTCTTCTGTTAAGCCCCAGAGCAAACTGGGGAACAGCTGAATGTCTGCAGGGGGTGCACCATTCTTTATCCCTCTTCTCATTGCTACCTGTCCAAAGTTGGGTGCAGGCTTTGCTGTTCACCTTCTGTAGCATGAGGATGGTGGGTTGACTGCGCCTGAATGAAGATGATGTGCCCCATTTCTAATATGGTGTCCATTTTGAACGGCACCTTACTTCCTTTTGCTCTTGCTGTTACTTTGAAAGATATAGCAAGTAGTTTGAAAGTCTAATGGAAGAAAAAGAAAGTTTCCTTGTTGAATAAGGATGTAGAACATTTATCAAGGACTACTATTGGAATTTATTTTATTTTTTGTAGTCCCTGGTACTTTTTCTCATGTCTTCATATCACTCATAGGATGTGATGTATGTAAACTAATGGGAAATAGCAGTGCAAAGGGCACTATTTTAGGTGTGTGTGTACCAATCCAAACAGATAATCCCTATTAAAATATGGGACTTTCAGAAATTGCTTAGATTTTTGTGTCTTCTGTCTTACGTGTGATATTAACTCAGCATTCACTTTACATTGGGATGATTCAAGATAGAAATTTCAATTACTATTTTGACCGAGCGTGCATTGCTTGGTTATATCATGTTCTAATACTTGACAAACACCAAATGGTCTCTTTGCAGGAAGTTTCTCCGAGGTTCGTTTTGTTTTCAAGAGGTATCTTCCTGAATCCCTGCAAGAATGAGCAGGAGAAAATACAGGTTTTCTGCAAAATATTGTTTTTAGATTTGTTACATTTCACCTTTTTTGTAGAGTTTAAAAAATGCATAATAAATGAAGAGGAATAACAGCTTCTCATTATGGCATTAATCATTACAACGGATAAGTCATCCTAACAAGCACTGGTGACTTGCACTTCATAATGTGTTCAGTATTCTATTAGAAAACAAACATAAGCCTCCCTTTATTGAAAACATAGCAAGTGTGTTCTGATAATTGGCATTAAACTATTTGCTTATTGTTAATTGTAAAAAATGATAGAAATTTGTGGCTTGAGAGAACTGAGCAAAGTACTGTGCACAGCAGGCATTCCCATATTCTATCTTGGGTGGTGTGTCTGTGCAAATTATGGACAGTTTCAAGGGAATAACCTTTGAAGTTATTCACCTCTAAGTGATCAAAATATGCATTTAAAATAAATATTTAACTGCATTATGGTTGATCTAGTATGGGAGGAAACGGGTTTTTTTAGTAACATCTTCAAAATCTCAAAACAGAAAAAGTCTTTAAAATGACATGCTGTGGTGACATGGGTTTTTCTTGAATGTCGCTATGTAAAACCTGGACTGTAATTAAAACTTATCTTCTGTGGACAACTGAGTTTTTACTTATACTTTATTTTAGTGTAAATCTGTTGATGAGAGGAAAAATAATGGTATTTCATTAAATGCAGTGAATTACATTGATAGAGCTGGGCATTGGTTTCATATATCTGTAAAAGGAACTTGGAGAAGGAAGGACATGTTGAATGGGAGTTCACATGAGCATGAGGAACAACACTTGAAAGAGTTACTTGTTCTCCTTTGCTATTTCTAATAATTCTTCCAATTCTTTTCATAATAGCCATGATGCACTGTCTCTGCTGTGAGATAATCTGTTTTATGGTGGTTGAATCCTTTGTGTTTCCTGAACTGTGTTACAGGAAAGGAACAAAAGTAGAATAGGAAAAAATGAGTACCAGGACTGAGGCACACAAGCTGCTGGAAGGAAAAAATAATAATAGAAAAAGGATACTCTGTTCTAACCCACACAATGAGTGCTCTTGGATACTTGGATCTAAAAAGAATATCTAACAACTTCATCTGGTCCTGAGTTTGTCTACCTTTGTGTCAGAATGCATATTAGTAATGAGCACACAGCATCTTGTCTCTTACTGTTAGCAGGATAAGTTTTTTTTAGCTGTCTAAAACCTTTAGTGACCTCTTAAGCATGTGGGATATTTCGTAGCAATAGAGATTTTTCCTTTGAATGAAAGCTTCACATTTACTTTGCCTGTTACTTTCACTTTTCAGTAAGTGAAAGGCACTTTTAGTTAACTGATAGTTACAACTTCAATCGTGCTGTAAAATACATAGGTTAATCCAACAGGAATGACTCCCATTTATTTTGATGGAAACTTCAACAGATAGAGCACAATAGCAGTATTTGGTAAAGCAAATTCTCAGCTATGAAGTACTAATTTCCAACATAAGCACCACCATTTTCTTTGTGGCTAGCTAGTAATTTTCTCAAGTGTATTTACTCATGTTATTCTTCTATAATATAAATAGAGGGAATGCAGCTGATATTTAAATAACATTTGTTTTAAACATTTTTATTCATTTTCTTTGCGTTTTTTAGAATATTTTCCACTGTGGTTTTCTAGGAAGATAATCTGTAAGATGAAATATTATTCCAATATTTTCTGCAGGAACACCTGTCGTTAAAAAAGTACATTGTGGATATTGTGGTTGAGACTTCTGTTCCTGTGGAGCCATTAAAAGATGGAGAGGAGAAGCAAAAAACTAAGAAGAAAGCCAAAAAGTTAAAAGCACGGATGAACTCCAGGTAGGACAGGCTTTGTTTGTTTGGGGTTGTTTTTAGTTTGTTTGCTTGTTTTCAGTTTTGTTCTGAACTTTACTTTTTGTCCTTTTAGTATATGAATGCCATGGAAGGCTGAAACCAAATCTAAATTATTTGCTTTGAGTGTGTCCTGAAAATAATACTGATGAGCCTAATTTATGGCCACTTTCTCTGATTGAGAAAGAAAACTGAATATCGATCTGGAGCCCTTGGTTTCACCTGTTAAGAGCTTTTCTCATAATTGGATGCCAGTGCCCTGCCAAAACTGTAGCCTTTTCCAGCATACAATAGCATGTTTAAATTTGTGTAAACCTTGCCTATTTTTCTTTCGGGCTATTGATTTTTAAATGAAGTATCAAAGAAAATCAATAGTAATCAACAAATAGAAGTCAGCCCTCTGTGGTGTCAAATCTCCTGACTAAATTTAATCTTTTTTTTGTTGTTGCCTGTCACAACAAAAAGAAAGATTAAAATATCTCAAAATGGAAAGTGAGTTGTTAAACTCGCCATTTGTTATTAGCTGGAAAAGTGACATCTCCAAATTGGTGAGATATGCAAGATGGCATTGTGTCATGAACCGCAGCGTCAGTCTTGATAGCTGAATACATCCTGGCTGAAGCTAATGCTTAATGTTATAACATATTTCTGTGTTTATCTTTTAAAAATACTTTTCAGCTGGTGAAATAAACTGTTTTCTTTCCCTTCTTTTTAATTAAAGGACTGCAAATTAGAACAGCTGGCTACATTTTTGCATTCACAGTGAAAATGAGATTTTGTATTAGCTTAAAACTGTTAATAATAATGGCACGTTAGTCTTCAAGAAGACTGTCTATATCTATATAAAAATCATTCCTTCTTGTTCCATGGATGAGCAAGTCCACTGTCTAAACATTACATAGGAAGACATTGATGAAACTGGGTAACCTGTTCTACTACGCTTCTGATTGGTCAGAATAGATTTTTACTCATGTTACCTGTTGAATTATTGCAGTTGCTGGGTCCAATATTAAGCCTGTCTCAAGAGCTCCTGCTGCTGAATTTAGTCTTAAGGGTAATATATGAATATTATATATTTAATATAAATTTCATATTATATATGTAATGTTCATATATTACCATCTTAAGGTTTATATGTATATATATATGGGTAATATAATTAAATATATAATATTCATATATTACCCTTAAGATGTGTGTGTATATATATACACACACATGAATATATTACATATATTATATATGTATATATAATATTGTATACATTATATAATGTATATATGTATGAATATATTAATATATAATGGGAGCATTGTTTTACAGAAGTGATGTACTAATGAGAAATAGTGGAAGTTTCAAAATCTAAGAGGAGTTAGAATGGAAAGACAAAGCAGGCTGAAGTGTGCATTTCCAGTTGAGTTAAATTAAAGAAAAAGGGGTGATTAAATGTTTTGTTGAGGTTACTGTCCTGTGGCTGTCAGGGTTTAAATATACAGCTGGAATTTTGTGTGGTCCTATGCTGGAGACAGGAGTTGGACTCAGTCTCTTTGGGCTTGTGCTATCTTGGAATGTTCTATGATTGTTAAAGCAATTAAAGTAACAACCTTGGAATTATGACATGAAATGCTAAGTGAAATACTTGGGCTCTGTCTGCTATGTTTCTTCCCAACAATCTGGACAGTGATACCACCTCATAGTTGGGATTTACAGCACAAATTCAGCGCAAAACTGGAAGTCTCCAGTAATTAATTTATTGAGAGCAGTAATCCATGAGCTGCATTTTAGCGCGTATTTGCTACTGTTCATCTTCTCTGAAATATAAGAAATGATGGTACTAAACTGTCCTCTATATGAATACTTGAATTTACACATTCATACATTCATTTCAGTTTCTAGGAAGCTGTGATATTTTAAAGGGAAAGAAGTAAGTAACTGCATTAGAATAGGTTCCTGCTGCTCTCCCGAGCTCCTTGCTCCTAAATCAGCATAACAATATGAAAGCTACGAGGGGCAAAGGTGAATGAGGGGACAAATTGTGATCAGTGGGTTATTAGATATGTTGAGAAGTTTTGTTAGTCTTATTAATAATATTTATAACCCTTCGCTGTTAAACTGGTGCTGTAGTAACATGTGATATATGGCTAAATGAATTATCTCCATTCAACTCGGGTGTGCTGCTGTGAGAATACTTCAGTGCCCACGTGGCAAACAGGCCTGATGAAAGCTAACCTCCAGCAACAGGGCTGTAGTCACCAAGGAGGAAGTACACACATTTGGGATGTGCTTTGCAATGGATTGAAGGTGCTCCAGTCATGTTCATTTAGTAATGGATATTTCAGGTGATTATTCATGTTTGACTGACTCATCTGTACAAAACTCAAAGCTAAAATATGTTGTTTCTGACTAAGAGACAGGGAAGAAGGCAAAAGGTTAATAAGGGAATCTCACCTTCATGTTTAATACTAAATTCAGTTGTGATTAATAGCTTTATTAATGATCCACAAATCAGAACTGGTACTGATGTAACAGTATTTGTATGTTGCACAAGTTGTTTAGGTTAATCTTAGAGCTTTGGAAAATGTGATCCATTTGGGTGAAGAGAAAGCATAGGGAAATGTGGAGGAGATAAATTTGAGAGAAATAACGAACTGTTTATGAGACTTTCAGACTTCAAACAGGATATCCAAACTCTAGAAAGGAGTGTTACTTACAGATTAGTAAAGACCTTTAACAGTTGTATTTACAATCAGAATTTCACATTGCTGTGTATGTTGATTTTATGTTTAATTACTTAGAGCATTGTCTCATCTAGCTCAGAGCACCTTGGGTAGAATGCAGGAAAGGACTGTGAGAGTAATAATTAAGAAAAAAAGCTGTCATGAAGTTTAGAAGAATGGGGTTGTGTAGGAAGATATGAGAGAAGACCTATTAAGATAGTGAATGAAGTAGTAAAACAGTAATTGTGGCTTTGGAGTTGGTAGGAATTGAAGCTTTACTGAACTCTTTTTTACAGTAAAAAGCATTTCCCATTAGAATCCATGATCGAAATCTTAGATTTGAGGAAGGAACAGTAGGACATCTGTAAAAATAGAATATAAAGTATCAGCAGTTGGTATTCAGAAACCTTGGAAATTAATGCAAAACACTGTGGGTGAAAGTTGCCCAGGGACAAATGTTTTCTGCTTCTGTCTTGAGGGACTTTTGGCACCTTCCTTTGGGGCTTCCTATATGGAGACGAATCACGATGGAGACAAATTAGGGCTTTCATCCAGCATGCCTGAAGTTCAGCTATACATACAGGTTCCTAAAGGCCTCAACCTGTGAATAGTTTTCCTAGCCAAGAGTTGGGGTAGTGCTTATTAATCTGAGAGCAGAACCTCAAGAGAATGGAGCAGCACATCTCCATGATGTCCCCATCAGTTAATGTTGCATCTCTGAGGTCTTCCTTAGGAAGTGAAGAGAGCAACTTTAACATACTGTGTATTTTTAACAGCCAGCTGCTTTTACTGTCTGCTGGATATTTCTTCCCAGGGCTCTGTCTCTGAGGATTTCATTTTCTGTAGCAGTGCAGTGTGTGGTTTGGCTTTCCTTTGGGGACAGCCAAATGTTAGGAAATCTGACAGGATTACCACTGCAAATCCAGTACTGGTTGATGAGCTTGAGGTAATTTTCACCTGCTGACTTAGGCCGGTTGCAGTCAAAACAAGTGAGGGGAAAGCAGCCTTGTCTTTCTACTCCTTGGTGTATGTCCAGCATGAATTATACTTTCACGCATCTAAACAGGTATGTGTTTAGAGGTCCTACTTTTACTTCCAACAGCTGTTGGTGGAAGAATTACATTCTGTGCTGTGTGCTTAGCAGGATTCACAATGTCACGAAATGGATATTAGTTTCATTAAAAGTACTCCTTTATTTGTAAATAAGCAAAATTCTTATGTCAGCGTTGTACTCTCGTGGTATGCACCACCTGTCTAAATTTCTAATGTTTTCATCAAGGTAATTCTACAGTGAGATATGCCTCTATAGTTCTTTTCTTGTTATCATATGCATTGCTTGTAACATTTGTCACTGTTCTGAAAGTCAGTTAAATCCACCATTTGTGTACTGATGTTATACTAAAGTAATAATAGTAATAATGAAGTATTAGTGGCCAATAGTTAAACATCTGAATGGATTGTGACAAAGCTGAGTTGTCAAAAATGGCATAACTTGCTATGAACCTGAAAAAAATACTAAGGTTAGAATGATCTTGCTGGTATTGCATACTGTGTGCTTAAGATAACAATTGATTAAACGATTAATATCTTTTCCTGCAGGGCGAAGGAATATGAGAGTTTGATGGAAGCAAAAAATACCATCTCTGATTCCCCATTTAAAGCCAAGTAAGCATTTAACTATATTTTAGAATTTCTTCTTTCTGTAGCAGAAATGCTTCTGAAATTTCCAGTGGAGCAGGTGTGGTAAGGTTGGTAAGGTTTCTGCTCAGTGCAGGGTGTGCTGTCATCTTGAATTACAGATCAGTTCCTTATACAAAAGGTCAGACCTTACAAATGCCCTTTTTTTTTTTCTTTTTCTTTCTGAAACCATTGTATCTCTTAAACCACATAAGATGCAATAAAAAGAGAATGTAAGCTTATCTGTTTCTTACCTGGGAGCAAGAAGGTTCCAGCTTTGTACTTCAAGATTGGTTGTGAGAATTCTGGTATTAAAGGACCGATAAGTGTATGTGTTGCTTCCCTTTGATCAGAAAGAAAGGTTCATAGAGAGATGCCGCATATATTTTAATGCACAGATGTCTTGATCTGGCGTTGGGCTTTTATTGTCTGGGTCAAGGCACAGTTGAAAGGAGTGGATGGTAAGATTAAAAGAAGCAATTATTACAGATAAATCTTTCCTTCTTTGTTTGAAATTGAAAATTGATCAGCTTTTTCTGTCTGCTCCCATTGAAACTGCTTGTTGTGTGACGTAGGATGTTTCAGATCTAAAATGTTTTTGACAAGATCTCTCACCAGAGATTTGAAAGGAATCCATATAGCTGTAACATAAGTGGGAACCAGATTAAAAACTGGAAAGTGGAGCAGTGGCCAGTCCTTGCCAAATGGGAAGGTATTGGTAGAGTTCTATGATGTAATCACTTGTGATTTGCAGCAGAGGACAAGGAGTGAGGTGGCAAAGTTTTGACCAACATACAAAGATATTCAGAGCAGTAGGGATAAGAGCTGATATACTGAATGATAATTTTTGAGAGACAGTGACAAAGCAGTAAAGTGTCAGGTGAGATTCAGTGTATATTAATTGCTCCACAGATTTCAAGAGGAGGTGGAATGCAATGTTATCTTCATGTTTGAGCTAATGGGCTTTGAACTTACATAAGTGATAGTTCCAAGAAAATATCAGCTCAGGTGTAAGAGCACTAAGAGCAGCTAAAGCAAATCTGTTGTTAAAACTGTTTAGAAACAAAAGCAGGACAAAGAATAGCATTATGTACTGCTGTCTGGGTCATCTGTGTCTTTTGAATGCTATGTGTGTTTCTAGTTCTTCATCCAAAAAAAATGATTCTAGAATTGTTAAAGATTTACAGAGTGCAATAAAGGAAACTGCATAACAACTTCTGATGTAGCTTCTTATTAAGGACTAAGCTGATACTTCTCATTCTGGAGAAAAATGTGATGGTGGGAGGAAGTTCCACAGGAGCTTTGTCAGAGATGTACAAGGTCATAAATAGTGTGGAAAAGGTGGATGGTGATTGATCATGTGCTGTCCTCCCTAGGGCCAGAATGAGGGAGCACGGAATGAAGATCAGTGGTTCTTAGTGCTGTATGTAATGAGTTGGATGGAACTCACTGACAGAGTTGTGCTAGAAGGTTATCTTGCATGCACAGTAGTACAAGGAAATAAAATCCATCTCACAAGATTCCTAAGATGAAAACAGGCAAGAGGGGGCTTAGTAGAGAGAAGATTATATACGCTTGCCCCATTCTTAGTTTTTTTCAGGCATCCATGTACGGTTCTTTGCTAGGGTAGAAGGAGGGTGGTATAGAACTCCTAGAGGTGTTCTTTAGAAGTCTGCTAAAGGTCAGTCAAGAGACTGTTAACATCTCAACAGCTGGATTCAAATTCCTCAATCTTAAAATTACATCTAAGTTTCCCAGTTGGGGATATTTGTTTTTAGCTATGACTTGTACCATACATTTTGTGGTTGCTTCCATCATTCATAAATTGCTGATACAGGTAGTAGGGCTTTTTTTAGAACTAACTATTGTTTGAGGTGTTCATAACCTTGCTGTTGGGCTTCCTTGGTTGTTTGTATAGCTAATCTATAGGCAGTATCTTTCACATAGTCTTTTCAATAGTTTGAAAACCTGCCACTGAATCTCAGTATGTGTTTTAAAATAATAGAAATCCATCACTGAGGTTTGACATAGGAAAATGAAACATCTCCACCAGATGGCACACCTGCATAAACACACAGGGGAAGCAGGTTCTGTTGGCTTCGTTTTTCAATTATCAGCACTTCAGTTTTCAAGATGAATGTCACGGCAGGTTAGGATTTGTAGATTTGTAGCTTCTGTGTTTTGCTTTTCTCTGCTACCAGAAATACAAAATGAGGGTCTAGTGGTCAGCAGAAATGTGGATTGGTTAAGCAACTGAAAGTAGTGATGAGATTTTCCGTGTTAGTTTCTTTCTGATTGTCGTCAGTGATGCACGTTGGTCGGTTGTCTCAATTGCAGAGCAACAGAAACTCAAGCAGATATGGTTTTTTTTAATATTTTTGTTATCTCTATTTTCTGACCCTGAATTTCTCAGTTTTAATTTCTCCTAATGAATACTAGTGTACTCTCAGGCAGAATTTCATCGAATTTCTTCTTTCCTTCCTTTGTTGCCTCTGCTCTTGGAACATAAACCAGCATCCTCACCTGCTTTCCTGCATGATCTCAGTATGGACGGAGTAGGTGGTATAACGTGGGAAGGTTTTGAGTCCATTGATGGATCCTTGCTTTTGCTGCCTTAGTTTTTCTTCTTTATTATATCAGTCAGCTGATTGATTTAATTTGAACCAGTGTCACAATCAGCATGACCTAACCTAAAGAATCGGAACAGTGGGATCTGAAATATAGTTACAACTAAGGACTTAATCTGTGCCTTGAGCTCTGAGCATGTGTTCCTATGCAGTATTCTGCAACCATAGTGTATGTGGTGGTCATTTCTGCAGTTCATTTCTTTTTAAACTGGGGTTTGAAAATTACATGGCTAGATATGTCCTGCTTCTGAATGGTAGCAAGGTAAGGGAACTTGGGTCTGAACTTTGTAAGAAGAAACAGGGCTGTCTAGAAATTGACCAGAAGCCCAGCTTATCACCATTGAAATCTGTTTACTTTGCATGATACGTAATATCAAGTAGAATTGATAGGATAGTTTTATATCTTTCTATAAAGGTTAGGATGAAAGGACAAGAAATTTTATGAGGCTTGACTTTCAGCGCACACTGTTTACATGGAGAAACAAATTCATACAGGAAAAAATAATGGGATTTTTCTTTTTAACAGACAAGTAGCAAGAAGAATTAGTTGAAACAAACAGTAGTAGATCTCCACTAAAACATGATTGCATTGAGAAGCTATGAGATAGTTAGACTGTTTGGCTCATAGGAGTACACTGTATTCTAGCTAATATTAACTGCTGCTGTACCTGGATGAGAGTACAAGTCCCTGCCAATGCCAGGATTTGTAACAGATATCCAACGCATACTCTTAGAACTGCAAAGTCAGTAGAAGTCACGCCACAGAATGAAGGGCATAAAAACTGAGGATGCTAGATATGTTGTGTCAAAACAAATACTGGTGCATCTTGCTTGTTTAGAAGGAAGGTTTGAGGTATTGAAATTTAGGTAGAAACATACAAGTGAGCAGAGCAATACTTAATAACAGTGGGCTGTGGAATTTGAAAAAGAAAAAAAAAAAGGTAAAAATTCATTTTAAAACACGACACAACTGGTAGATTCATTTATTCACTTAACAGAAGCAAATTTTGGATTGAAATAATAAGACAACTTATATGCTTCTTTGCTTGTGTCACATTTCATTATCCCCCCCTGCCTCCAGTTGTCTTCATAAACACTAAAACCATTTATGGAATGCAATTTCTTATCTGATTTCAGTTGTTAGTCATGTTGGCAGTTGTTGAAGAAGAAAGACAGAACCCAGAATTAGACTTTGGCAGGTAAAAAGCCTTTTTAGAACACCTTTCAGATTAAGCCACCTTAATATTATGAGAACACTGATTTCCCAATGCAGCTCGCAGATGTTTCAGTAATTCTTTTTAGCTTATGATTTGCAGGTTTCTTAACGGTCACTCAGGAAGCACCGATTCACATGCTTTGTAAACCTTGATGATACAAAATAATACAAATAACAAAAAGAGGATGATGTTTACCTGGCTTTGGTAGGCATAGGATGTGTGCCTTTTCCAGTTTGAGTGGGATTATCAAGGTGTCTCAGTGGTGTCCTTTTCTAGAAGCAGTTTTAGAAGATGGTTGAAACAGATGCTTATTTGGTTGTTTATTATTTTGGGTTTAGAATCTGTCTAAAACAAGGTGGGAAGAGGGGGGACAGGAAACAAATCCAGTGTATTTCACGCTGGCCGTTTTGCTCTCTGAGCAGTTCCTTGCAAAAAGCTCTTTCAAGGGAAAGCACTGTGTTCATTCCCAAATGGGAATAGTCGGTCTGCTGCTTCCTGGCCTTTCTCATCTGTTATTAACCGGTTGGTCATCATCAGTGATACTTGAGTCATTCTACAAGAACTACAGTACTTCTGTATCTGTAGTACTAATTTGGGCTCTCTGGGAGCTGATCTGAACGTGATTATGTAGCATCCAGCCCGTGAAGTCACCTCTCAATGTGAGTTGGTGGTGGCTCTTTCTGTTTGGTGCCCATCACAGCATGTTTTTGTAAAGGGAAGGGAAAAGCTTTTGCAAAAGAGTGCTGCTTGTGCTTATTTAGTAATCCAAAGGCTGTGTGGTTCAGTGTTAAATCAGTCTGAGGGTGGGGAAGTGTGGTCGTTGTCCTCTAATGCATGCAGTAAAGTATGGCAGTGAAAGATTGTCGTGTGCCTCAAGGGAGTTATCAGGATTGCAGGAAAACTTTACAATAAGTAAATGAAAATGAAACACCTGGTTTAATAGTTTAGCCACTCCCTCCTCTCATGAATGAAATTTTTTTCCACTTGTTTTTCACTTCTTTCTCAAACTGTGTGAAGTTACAACTTCAGATAGCATGGAAATGAGAGTGGCTGTTCTGAGAAAGAGCTGCAACACAAAAAGATGAGAGTCAGGAAGGGCAAAGTTTTTTCCTTTGCATGTCAGCAGTGGAAGGATGGGAATGTAATGTGAGGTTCACTCTTGGAGAGACTCAGAGCTAAATGTCTTTAATGATAACGTTCTTAGTCAGTTGCGTGGTATGTCAGTGTGTTCACAGGACAGATGTACCATGTAGGTGTTCTTGGAGTAGCAGGCTAGTTTCCAATTAGGCCAATTATAAAATACTATACCAAGATAGTAATTCGTAGGGAGAAGATATCCGGTAATCTCTGAAACTGGAAGTATTGGTGCAAAATTCAGACAGCTGTGTAGACTGTAGGAGAACTGAACTGTAAATAACACAAAATTCAGTTAAATTGTAAGCAGGGGTAAATACCAGCTTCATGATTGGATGTTCAGTAGGTTTTCTTTTCAGAGAATTGCTCCATCAGTCTGACTGCAATTAATTTAGCTAATAATCCTCATAGCAGTTTGTCAGCAGTTTTCAGATGGCTTCTATTTCCAAAACCAAAGATGTGTGAAGCTGCTTCTTTAGGTGTTCAGTATGTAGCAGTGTTGATTTGTAGTGTGGTGTTTTCTACTACATCCTCAAGCCATTGGAATGTGCCAGGTGTGACATGGAGTATATTAATTTTACTGCAGCGGTAGCAAAGAATAGTGCAGGGCTGTATGCTGCTCTAAGAGGATACAGCATAACTCTCTGTTTGGGGCAGGAACTCCCACAGACTTTCTCGGTTCTCTCCAGATGTGGGCTGCATGGGCAAGAATTGATGCTGTGTGTCCAGCTGGCATCTGACCCTCAGCAGGACTGCCCAGGAGGAATAACTGCCCTTCCTTGTGCAGGAGCTGCCCAGAATCTGCTTCTCTGCCTTGCATGTAATCCTTCTGTACATACATTGAGAATGCAGCCAAGAAATCACGCGTTTAAACGTGGAAATGCTGAAATATATTGATGTTACTGTTTCAGGGATTTTTGTATGCAGATGAAATACAGCCCATAAACATTGGCAGCTCTTTATCCTTTAGTCTACAAAATATCTTAAATCTAATAGAAATATTTAGACCACACTAAAACCAAACCAACCCTCAATTTGTGCAATGCATTGTTTTCAATTTTATTTACACATTTGCTGTATAAACCTTCTAATTTGTCTATCTCTCACTTCCTGATTTGTGGTGCAAAAAGACCAGATAATGTGTTTGTATTTACTGAAGTTCACATTATGGTATCATTCCAACACCAGTCAGTGCCTTATGTCCCTTTTGGTATTTCTTCTACGTTCTGAGTTATCTCTTTGTAAGCAATACTAAAAAATTTAATTAGTGAGATGTAAATAACTTGGGATTAAAAGACATTTATGTCTTTTATTTAACCCAGTAAATTTTCAGTTATTTATTGTCCCCTGTGTGGCATAGTAAGCCATGGAGGAATACAAATTCTGGGACGGAATGAAGATTAAATCACTGTTTTGAAATGTTTGGGTTTTGACTCAGCAATATTTCCACATAGTCGCCGTGTCAATGCCACGCCACATTCATCTACTGTATGTACGAAGGGTTCTCTGTATTCGGTTTCTTCATAGGAACGATGAATTCTGTATCCAAGCAGAAGTCATCTTGCATAGATTTCTACTTCTCAAGCACAGTTCTAAGTAAAATTATTCTTATTTCTCTGTGATGCTACCAGGAAGATGGCATAAGGAGTATTAGATAAAGTTCTCCAAGGCTCACACAGGAGAAGGAGGTTGTTTTTTAGTTGCTTTTCCTCATGTGGTCATGTAGAATACTTGACCTTTCTTGTTAGAAGACCGACATACAGTATGATACGAGGATGTAAGAGGTAACTCTAATGTTACTGAACTGAAAGCAAAAAGCTTGAGAAATTAACGAACTGTTCTTTGGTGAAATAAATTTTGTCTCTCAGAAGAGACTTAAGATTCCCAGTACACAGAAGTACTGAATGATGCTTCCTCAGTGCTTCTTGAAGCCCTGCTGTAGGGGACCCTGCTTAGCATTTTTTTTTATCACCAGCCTCTAATGAATCTACAGACATGGAAATCTACATGTGAGCTGGTTACTGATGTTTGCATTCAGGACAAAGGATGTACTGCGAGTGAGCTTTGGCTGCTTTATTTCAGACCTTAAGATCAGACATGTGGTGCCTTGAAACTGCCTTTTCTCCTCTCTCCACCTAGCAAGAGAGCATAGGTGAATAGCCCAGAGGTAGATGTGTAAAATTGAAGTGAGTCCTAACCTGTGTGTATCTACATCTCTCCCTCCTCTGCATTTTGGCTTCATTACTGACCCTCGTTAATGGAATGCCCTTTCTGAGGCAGCCTGCAAAGTCACTACTTTTCCCTTATTCAAATAACCCTGAAGAGCAATTTCTTTTATGATGCCTATAAGAATTTAGTCAAGTAGTCTGCTGTTCTGTTTCCCTTACTCATCTCAAGAGTGAACTGCTCAGCTGAGTGAGTGGGAAAAGAGCTGAGAAGGAAAAGGAGGACAAAAGCATCTCAAAAATGAAGATGACAAAGCTAGCAGGACAAACTGTGGAAGGATAATAGGGCTGTGCTGGACACACTGCTTCAGTGCTGGTCTTTTGAATGAGTAGGTAGTGGAAGGTCTTAGGGGCTCAAAGCTGGCAGTGCCTCTGTGTTGTGCGTTTTAGTTGCATTTCAGTATAGATAATAGCATTTTGACACCAATTTTCATTGTTCTGTTGAAATTCAGTTAGAGGAATTTAATTACAAAGATGAATTGACACAGTTTGGTGACATTTTTGCTTTAACTGCCCTGTTTTCTGTTTCATATTGAAGGTTACAGAGATTAGCAAAAGACCTTTCAAAGCACCTCCAAATGCACGATAGCTGTTCGCTGGGCAACAACAAGGTTTCTGCTCTGGACAGGACTTTAGGAGAGATCTCTCGCATTCTGGAGAAAGAGGTATTGTAACTCTTACTGTGTAGCTTTAATCTATGAACAGATACCCATCTGGCTGTGGGAACGTTTCAGACATATACTGAATACTACAGTAGAAGCTTTCAGGTTTCAGAGCGTATCCAAAAAGAGTTCTCCTGAAGAGAACTGAACTGCCTAAATGAACAGGCTATGAAACAATACTACGAATAGAGTGCTCTCTTATATGTTAATGCTTCCTGTGTTAATAGCAGCTAATAATAACAATTAAATATTGTTGTTTAAATGCTTAAAATAATAAGGAGATTCTGGAGTGAAAAATGGTGCATTTTTCCTTTCTCTTGTTTTTCCCCTCAAGATCATGCTGTTTTTCAGTAGATAAATGTTTTCCCCTCAGTATTAGAAAGGTGAATATTGACTTTTAAGTCCAAATAGCAATAGGGTTGTTTGAGATTTCTAGTCTGGTTATATGAAATCTCTGGTCTGGTTATTTGGGATCAGTTGGTGACTTGAGATCGGTCCATGCTTTTTCCACAAGTAAATAACATTTAAACAAATGGGTTTGATGTGGATTGTTTTCCACTTGTATTCTGTAGTGCTTTAGAAGACTGTAATAAGTAGACTTTCAGCTCCTGATTTTCTGAGACCAGGTAAGTGACTTTATATTTGTGAAAGCATGAAAGTTGATCAAAACTTGATGATTTCTGTGATGGATATAGTGAAGTATAACCTTGTTGTATTAGGTTGTGAGAAATAATCCTTTATTTTACATGCACTGGAAAATAGAAACCACAATAGAAACATACATGCACGTGGTGGCAAAATCATGTCTTCAAAATGAAGTATGTGGTGTTTATTTCACAGTTTGGCTGTAACACATGCTGACCTATGTTAATAACTGGAGTTGCACTTGTGAATAAAGGAAAGCTGATAAACTGAGGATAAGCACTTGTTTATCCTGTGCTGTTTGTCCCCTTGGTGCAACCGAAGGAGACAGCAGAAAACATTCAGCTTTCTAGTTCCTAGGCCATCCCTGTTCTTGCACTGATTAGAGCAGCTTTTGCTGTGGTTTATTACAGGTATTTTGAATCTTGCTGCAACCCAGGCTGGTTTGTTGCCTCTTTCTGTGCTCATCTCACTTCCTGCAGCTTAAATGGCTTGTGCTTCATTTATGGGAGGAATGGCAGTTGAGAGTACACGGGACATCTCTGTG
This sequence comes from Coturnix japonica, assembly GCF_054131305.1. Classification (NCBI taxonomy): domain Eukaryota; kingdom Metazoa; phylum Chordata; class Aves; order Galliformes; family Phasianidae; genus Coturnix; species Coturnix japonica. Next base: position 16,115,061 of record NC_140676.1, on the reverse strand, counting down.
CTTATTGGCAGGCTAACAGTGACACAGAAGTTGCCATTCATTGTCAGCTTGTTTTAACCCAAAGAACAGATCTGACCTAACACCATTTTTGAATAAGGATATCATTGAATTCGTTGAGTTTTGCAGCATTTGTGTTACTTATGGAAAATCTCTATTATTATTTATTCCTACAGACTGAAATGGTGTTGTGTGAGGAATATAGAAAGATTTATCTATTTATGGCGGTATATATTGCTGGAGAGTGGTGTTGTACACAGACTTTTATTGGTAGTTTCCTAAAACTTAAATGAGGCATGAATTGCAGCTCAATGTTAATCGTCAGTTGTTCGTAGCATTACAGCTTGTTGAGCCTGTGGTCAGGAAATAGAAGATAAATTTGATGACAGGCATGCATTATTTTGTTGTTGATTTGGATTTTTACCCCCCAAATCGTTACTCTATCACTGGAGAATTCTTATTATATCTGAGTGTCCTAATCAATAAGGTCAAGAAAGATTGATTGCAATAGCTGTCGCTGTGTTTACGGCAGAGATTGTATGTAGTCATTTATGGAAGTGGATAGTAATTCTCCTGTTAACTTGTGAGTTGAGAAATCAGCAGACACATCTTACATGTCGGTGGGTGGTGAACGGAGCCTTGATGGTGTCAGTCATTGACAGAGAGGAGGAGACTGACACTGTTAATTGAATTTCCCTGGAGAGCACAAAAATATACCATAATGTAGGGGGAGGAATGAGGGAGTAGGAACCACACAAGCTGTCAGTGTGTGTGAGCTGATAACATTGATTTACCCTTTCTAATGGCCTGGGTTGAATAAAGAATTGCCCTAAGGGAGGACAGAGTTCACTACAATAGATCCTCGCCCCTTACTAGAAATTCTTCAGACTCAGACGAACTTGTGCAGAAGTACTGTGTAATAAAATTGGTTTAAAAAAAACCAACACTTTTCAGTCACACTCTGAAACATTGAAGTTTTCTTTTGTCAGTATTGTACATGGACTGAGATAAACGTCTTCCTACAGTCTCACCAGGGAAATAAAGATTTCTTTTACAATTTGTGAAATAAAATGCTGAGCTGCTGTTGATAAAGGTAAATAAAAAAAATGAAGTGCCATGAAATTTCTTAAGAGAAGAAAAAATATTCATTTCATTAGAAATTGATGGAGTGTGCAAAAGCATGTACTGGGAATGGTAAGGAAGAGTTTGTTTATTCTTTATGCAAACTCCAATCTCAAAGCCACGTGTGAAAGATTGCTGGCCCTGGCCCAGGCAGTACGGCCTTTGGGTGCTTTAGAGACTAACAGTTCCTTCTTGGAGTTAGTCTTCATCTATTGTGTTCCATAGGAATGAATCCTGCTTTTTCTCATTTGGGAACGTCTCCCATAACACGAGAGCATTCAGCATGATTACTGTGGTGAGACTTTTGTTCCATGTCCCTTCTTGGACAGGAGCAGATGGTGCACTTGGGGTCAAATGATCTTGGCAGGAGGAGCTGGTGCTTAGAGTCAGCTGAAAAGCTTTTGCATTTGACATATCCTCTAGGTACTCACCCGTGTTTCAGGTGTGCTGGGAAACCAACATCAACTGCTCAAGTTGGGTGCTCCATAGGTGCTGTAGCAATCCCAGTAAGTAGTACTGCAGATTAGGTCATCAAAGCATTAGAACTAAAACTGAGCTATGGAACTGGAATGAATAGAAGAAGTGGCTTATTAACAAATGGGGCCACAGTCACGGTGCTTGTATTTATCAGCTGTCTTCACGTGTATCTGAATGTAGCTGATTTCAGAAGGCTGTGTTTCAATATATTTACTCTTACTAATTGGAAATAGTACTCAGAAAAGATTTTAGGGAAGATAATATATTTTCCTTAGGAAAGCTGTTATTTTTTTAAGTGCAAGATATGAATCCAGGCTTATAACAATGGTAAAAAAGCGCTCATACTTTGGACATCTGAAAGAAGTGCTCTGTTGGTGACTGCTCATGGTTTGCTTAGGCAACATTTACTTCTTGCAATTTTCAGATAGATTTTTCAGCCTCCTCCTTCAGTGGTCATGATGTCAGTTATTTACATTTCAGCAAAATGTTTGTCATAAGTTTCAAATACAAGGGGGCTGTAGGCAGACGATGTTTATGCCCTTGTAAAGGCTGTCAGAAATGGCTGGCTTTAGCAACACAAGGCTGCCTGTTTATGTTTGGTGCTCTAAGCTGTCAGGACCACTGGGGATGGTGACCATCGCCAGCATGAAGATGCACAGGCCAGTTTCTGGAAGGTACATTGAACTGCCCATCTAGCTAATCCTCTTGTGGGCCTTCCCCCACAAGTAATTTAAACTTTGAATCACCAGAAACTGAAACAGTAAAATGAAAAGCTGCTAGAGAGTAGATGAGAGGCGCAAAAGCAACATGAGGTGAAATGCATGCCAGCTTTTGTATGATTTGTGATAAATTACTTGAAATTTCTCCATGAAAATTAAAAACTACCCATCTCTCTTGTGTGTATACCTATGTGCATGTATAGATGAAACAGATTTTAGAAGGAAGTACTCCAGAATGTTTCATATGTGGGGTAGAGCATAACAACGCAGTGAGAAATGTGATTCCTGGCCTCTTGCACATTAGATTCTGGTGTTCCTACAGTAAACTGCTCCAGCACTGAGGCTGCTGCCTATTTCTAGTCCTGTAGAGTAGCAGAGCCATCAAAGAGAGGATTAAAAGATACTGAAATTAATTTTTTGGAAGTATAAAAGTCTGGACTGGCTGGAAAGTTGATACATGTTGAAGCTTAACTACTGATTATATTCCAACTGAATATGGTATGATGATTGCCCCACGTAGGCACTTGAATAAGCATTAGACAAGGTACTGTAATTCAGTGGTAGACTCGTGAAGAACAGTGGAGCTCATGGTCTGAGCAGGGGTAACATCAGGAGGTCGTGTATTTGGTGCAGGATGATGTGATGGAAAATCAGCCTAGCTCTGGAGCACATGAGCTGTCACGTGGTGTTTGTCACTTCTGTGCCAGCATTGAAGGAAACTGTCAAGTATGAATTGGAAGTAGCAAATCAGAAACCTAACTTCTTTACTTAAAGTGAAATGATTGGGGGTTAGCTTAGTTCTGTTAGACTGCATAGAGGCAAGGATGATTAATATCTTGGAAAAAAGCAGTGTTAGAGGAAGCAGTGATTCATTCATCTCTACAGAATTAATAATTCTTGATGTTGGAGCATCGGAGCATCAGGTGGAAATAAAATGGCGGTGGCAAAAAATCAGTGGTCCTAAAATAAATAGTGTTTTTTTTTTTTTTTTTCCTACATGAGAATGTTTTGGTTAGTGAAAAAGATGAAGAAAGAAGGTTGATAATAGATGAGTTTTGGAGTTTGCTAAGTAGAATAGGATTATAGATTGTTCTCCATTGAAACGAGCATTTCTGTAGACAGGCTACAGTCACCCAACATATCAGGTTAAGGTAAGAGCACCTATACCTCTGGGAGAGATCCCGTGTGCAGTCCTTGATTTCACTGAGGGTTACTGAAGTCACAGGAGCTGTCAGCTGGTTGGTCGCCTTCTTAGTACATCAGGAAAAGCATTGTAAGACATTGCATATGAAAAAGAGTGAAGACTCCTCTCTCTATGTCATGGCTCCCCTCAGCTTGTAGCCCCAAATCCCTTTTGCTATTAGGTGGCCTCAAACCCACCTATGCCACAGCCAGGGGCCCAGTGCCACCCTTGCATGAACACTTGCTCAGCCAGCTGCCTTTCTTCTTGTAAATGCTTTGTCTCAGTCTGACTGAAGGCTGCAAAAGTTCCTCAGACTTCCATGTTTGAACGTTACTGCAGTAGCATAAAGCTTGGTCAAAGTGTTGAACTTTTACAGGTGGTTTGTGATTGAGGTATTAGTGTTTTCCTTGAGGGGGCAATTTCTTTGATGCAGAGCACTTTCTTTTCCAGTTTACGTAGTATCTCCCGTATCTCCACTAGAGGGCACTACTGGCAGAAAGAACAACATGTCCTTTCAATCCCTGCTAGCAGTGCAGTGCTGTTTAGGAGTCACGTTCTGGTTTGGAACTAAAAATACATACCTGAGCTTTAAATTTGGTTAATACTGGTGAGACCTCTGGGGCCAAAGGTGTAACCTGCTGGGCTGAATTGCCTGTTAATTTTGGGAACTCTTTGTCTTTCCCTATGTCTGTCTTAAAACGGGAAATCCAGCACTTTGCCATCGGTGTCAGACAGCTGGGTCCCCCTGCAGCAGCCCCCACTGCTTCTGCTGCATGTTGCACACAGGTGGGCTGAGAAGTTCCACAGTTCCCTCTTCTGCTGTTTGTAGCTCCAGGTCTCTCCTTGGTTTGATGCACAGGGTGTTTATGTAGGTTATACAGCCTGTGAAGATTTAAGTGTGCCATCAACTTTATCATGCAAAAAGGGATTATTGATGTATAATATGCATACACGGTGCACATGTGTCCATGTTTGTGTGTTATACCCACAGTTAAACAGGTAGATTTAGAAGCTGCTGTTGGCTGAGTTAGCGATGTGGTAAGCTGACCTTGTGCAGCACGGTGCTGTAGCAGGCTGACCTCTGCTCTGTCTGGCCAGTCTTGTGCCCAGGCTGGGAGCCACTGCTGCCCCCAGTCCCACTCCTGGGCCTCTTCTCCTCCATCTGCACAGCGCTGCAGCATGGCTGTTGTGTCCTAACCTCACAGGTATAATGGGTGTCTGCTGGCTCTGAGCCATATGAAGATTTTAATACTTGGCTCATGTTTTTAGCTAAAAGCCTTCTTTTACACTGGGAAGCGAGTGTTTAGTGGCCACTGTGTTTAAAAAATAAGTGCTACCTTAATATTTTTTTTCTTTGCTTTCTTCTGGGTTGTGGAGTTTTGTTCTTAATGGAAGCAATAGGTATCCTTACTTTTATAGATAATCAGGAGTTAAAGCAATAAGCTTTATTATGGCTAAATGTATGGTGTGTTCTGTACTGAGAATGGATTGAACTTTTTTCTTTCTTTAAATAAAAACAGCACAGATCAAATATCTGTAACAGCTTGTTTTGGGGTTTTTTGTACAATCCATAACTATGTTACTTGTAGCATCCTGATATTTTCTTTAGGTAGTGTCTTTGGAAGCTGAACTCACTGAAACGTTAAGTTTGTGAGAAGTAGCAAACTGCTGTAAGTGAAGCGAGGAAGGGCTTAGAAACCCAGAACAGCAGATTATTTTGTGGTGTCATTGGATAGAAAAGCAGTTGGCTCTTCTCGCTCTACCTCTTTCTGTGTTCTTGTGATGGACACCGAAGTTGTTGGTGCTGTGATCAAGGAGATCACACTAAATTAATGTTACTCTTAATGGCTCTGAAAGAGATGTTTCTTGATTCTGATTTGACTTAACAGTGCTTTTCTGTGTCACTCTTTATCAGTAGGATCCTCCTTTCTGTCCTACAGGCATTCACCAAAGCCACAGCAATAGCAATTGCTCAATGTAAGGGAAGTTCCATTAGGTTTTGGATTTACACTGGTGAGGAGGAAGTACTGAGAATTACCATTAATTTTGTTACAAAATCCTCAAGCAGATGTGGCTCTTTTTGCTGATCCTGAAATGTCAGTTCTTGAAACCTGCGAGTGTCTGCTTGACTGCAGGTATTTAACAGAGAGGGTATTTACTCTGATTTGTCTCATCTTTAAGACTCAAAATAGGTTCCTAATGCAGGGCCAGGAGCACTGAGCAGCATTGTGCCCCAGTGCTTTGCAGGGTGTGCATGTCTGTGGCCGGCCTTCATATTAACTTTGGACACTACTGCAGTAGCAAGTTCCAGCCTGCTGGGATGTCAGGGGAAGGGAAGCCATTAATCATATTTAAAGCTGAACTGCAAGAGTTTAAAAATTATTTGAAGTCAAAATCTGAAGTTTATGAAGTTTATAAAATTTTAAGGCTTAAACACAGGTCTTTTTCAGTGGCTCAAACTTGGATTCAGGTCCATATTGTGCCACCAAAAAATCTCATAATTGTGTGAACGCAGAACGTAACATAAGGAATTCTGTATGTATGCTTCCTTTGCTAGGAGTGTTAATCAAGATTATAACTGTCTTTATAAAATACAGAACCTGAGCTGAAAGCACGAACTCAGGAACTGATCAGATACAACTGATGGAAAACCTGAGGTGTAGAATCCCTGCTCAGAAACTAATCAAGTACTGCAGACCCTTTAATTGGGAAATCAGGGTTTTTTTAATGAATGCATCTTTTGGTGCTGAGTGCCAGTGATGCACACTGCTGTGAAACATGGCATGGAAAGGGTGGAGGGTGTTCAGAGCCTGGTGCTTGGCACGCTGTCCCTCACTGACTCTCTTCATTCCACCTGGCACAAACCACTGCTGCAGTTAGGAACGTGCCCTGCTCCAGCTGAGGATGGGCAGCGGAGTAATGCCATGGTGGCTCCTGGTTCAAGAGCAAGCTGTGTGCAAACACCGGAGCTGCTCTTTGGACACCCAGACTGTTTCTACCCAGACAGGCATTCCCTGTCACTGCCAGGAGAAAGTCAATAGGTCAGATGTGTGCTGTCTTGTGCAGATTGGACCAGGCAGCTTTATATCATCAATAATTTGTTTGCCCAGAGTTTCTGTAATCTGTGGATTAACCTTTTTCTCAAGATGAACATATAAATAGGAACTTGTTACTAGAGGTCAGCCACAGACTATTTTTTAACATGTTGGCTGGAAATGGTATTACAAAGCAAGTTCAGTTCACAGATAAGCTCTGCAGTGTTCTTATTCCAAGATTATTGGGAGGGTAATTTACTGTGCACAGCGTGCCTTTAGAACTGCTGCATTGATTTCTATGTACGTTCCAAGGTGTGTGCAGTCAGTCCTTCGTTAAGCGTTTACAGGACAAGATATTTTTGATACTACAAAAGCAGGGTAAATGCTCACAGTTGTTATTTTCTTGTTGTATTTTTCTGTGTGTTGGACCTGTCTGCCTGTGGTGGTGGCACTCGGTCCAGTTGCACCAGTGCAAAGTGCAGGCATTGCAGTCAGTGTATGGCAGTAAGAAAATGCCCTGTGCAGGCACCTTGCTGCTAATGAGCAGGTGCCAATTTAGGTAAAGATCATAGTAAAATAATGTTGTAGGCTTTGAAGGTTTTGTTTTATTTAAGTGGCTGGTGTATGTTCATGTTTGCCAGTATTTTAAATTCCACTTCTGACACGAAGCCATATCACCTAGAGGTGTCCTTTGTTGTGTGCTCTCACTTGAAATACTTCTCAAAGCCACATCTACACACCAGCCTTTTATTACTGTCTTGTGGATGGGGTAATGAGCAAATAGTCCAAGAGGTTACAAGAGAGTACCCAAGGCAATCATTGTGAAAGCTGTGTTTAGAATTCAAGTGTTCCTGACTGCCCTGCAGGTCTTCCAACAAACTGCCATAGCTCCCTCTCTATATATCATCTCCCCTGTAATTTTAATATCTTTAGTTTTGCTGGATTGTGCCAGTTTTCACAGTCTTAAATTCAGCTGAAATCAGTGCTGCTATCTTGTGGCTAAAAGCTTTCAATAGTGAAACATCAGCCAGGATTTAACAATGAATCAGTGATGCAAGAGATCCGCAGCTTTTCTGTTCCCTGGATTTCTTCTTTTCCAAAGTCTTGCTGGGAGGAGAACAGGACAAAATCGTGTACTGGTACATTTGGTGTATTTGTTTGGGAACTTCAGTTTGTGAAGTTACTCTTAATTAGTCCAAATGGTCTCAGCAGATGAAGGAGATCTGGGACTGTTGCTGGCTGTGGGGAATTAAACGCTTAGCCTTGTTTTTTTACATTGATACACATAGGAGGTGTCTGGTTATTTATAAACCTTTTTTTTTAGTAAGCACAAGTGGTGTAATGCTTAGTACTGTCTTAATATTTACAAGGACATGTCTTATTTTCACAAACAACATTGTCTTCTTGTTAAGACTACTTGAAATGAGCAAGAGCAGCTAAGCAGATGATGCAGAGCTCACTGGTTTGCATTTACCTGTCCGCTTGAAGGCTTTCACTGAGCTTTGAAAGTTCCCAATTGGGATTGTGAGGACCCTGCCCTCAACATCAACAGTTACTAGTAGAATGCTTCACTGAGACATTGAGCTGAAAAGACACTGCAGGACATGGAGGATTGCTTGATAAGATTCATGCTATTTGATATGGTAATGCAGTAATTCAATAAGGAGCGCTGCTCCGTAGGTTTACCTTACAGCGCGGGCAGATGTTTGGAAAAGTAAGTATGAATTAAAGAATGTTCATAGGCACAAGTTAAATGGCACATCATGTGCACATATGTCCTGTGGAGTAGGACTTGGGGGTCCTGATGGAAATGAGCCAGCAGTGTGCTCCTGCAGACCAGAAAGCCAATGATATCCTGGGCTGCATCAGTATGGAGGTGGCAGCAGGGAGAGGGAGGGGATTGTCCTGCTCTGCCCTTTTAAAGCCCCGTCTGGAGCTCTGCGTCCAGGCCTAGGGCCCCCCAGCACAGGAGGAGCTGTTGAAGCAGGTTTGGAGGAGGACCACAAAGATGCTTAGAGGGCTGGAGCACCTCTCTTGTGAAGAAAGGCTGAAGGAGCTTTACTTCTTCAGCTCCAGGAAAGAAGGCTCCAGGGAAGCATCACTGAGGCCTTCAAGTACTCAAAGGAAGCATATAAGCAGGAGGGAGACTGACTTTTTACATTGTCAGTGATAGGACAAAAAGATCTCCTTTCCTTTAAAGAGAGATTTAGGTTAAGAAGAAATGTTTTACTCAGAGGCTGATGTTCTGGCACAGGCTGCCCACAGAGCTTGTGGATGCTCCATCCATGGAGGCATTGAAGACCAGGCTGGATGGGATCCTGGGCAGTCTTATATAGTAGCTGGCAGTGGGGTTGAGACTACATGATCTTAATGGTCCCCTCTGATCGAAGCTGTTGTATTATTCTAAATATATGTAAAGTTGTTGCAGTTAATAGAACTTATTAATTAAAAAAGGGGAAGTGTGCCAGTACTGAGCATCATGCAGGGAGTGAAGCCCCTTCTGCAAGTTACCACCCATTTACCTACCTGTCATCTCAGGCGCTGCGCAGATGGTAGGTGAGCCTCCTTACCTGGATGAAACCACTGGGATTGGTTTGTATGGAACACAGAAACCAGAGGAGCTGCCTTATCTGTAAGGCTTCTGAATCTGCTTAGCTTTGTGGGATAAGGTGTGAAGGAGCATTACTCATGCTGTCCTTACAGTGGCTTTGCTTGTTGTTACCTGAAGAGCTTAATGTGTAGGCAACTTGTGAGGGAGGAGTTGGTACAAATACACAATGGATATGTCCTTAACGTGACTGAATACTGCTCCCCAACAGTATGCAAGTGGTACGAAGCCACTCATACTTGAATCCTGCACCTAGTTTGTTTTACAACATTTTCCCATTGATGCACAGTGTCTGATACTCTGTAGGTTGAGTTGCTTGTTTGAAAACCCCATTTTAAGGAAAAATTAAGTATTATTATAGTATTAATTTCACTAGAGATAAGTATTACAGCAAACAAAACTCTTTATCTCTCTCCAGTGATGGTGCATAATTTTTTTGTGTCTGGAGGACCAGTACAAGCGCATATACTTTCTACACTCATATCATGTCAGTGATTTTGTATGTGCATGCAGACATTAAGTGTTTATATAAAGGGAAGGGGAGAAAAAAAGAGGTTATCCAGCCCAAGCTTCAGTTGTCAAGTTTATTTTTTTGAAGGCAGCTTTGAACTGCATTTCTTAGCCTCTGGCATTTTAGATAGGATCTTCAAACAGTGGATAAAAGGAAAGAGCATTCTGAAGATGGATTTCAGTTATATTTTACTAATTAGTTATTACTTCTCCCTTGAGTGAACAGTTCAAGTGCAGAATAATCATGTGAGTTCAGTGGATTCTTACAGAAATAGAAGCGAGAAAGTATTAAAGGGTTTGGGTTTGATTCAGAAATACTTCCTAACAAACAATTTTAGCTTGTGCTGTCTCTTTTTTTTAAGGCTTTCTCCATTCTGCTTTGCATTCATACCTAGTTGGTGGGACTGGCAGAACACATTCTCATAGCTGGGGAAGGAAAATATTAATCCATGTTGGAATATTGATTGTGGAGGTTTGTCTAAGAGGGGCTGGCTTACACAGCAGTGTTTTTATAGCTCAGGACAGTTTCACATGCAAGTGCTGCTATTCAAACTGTGAAGTACTGCAGTTACATAGAACAGAGATGTTAAAGCTGACACGAAATCATTAAAGCTCTTCACCACTTCTTATTTTCCTCTATGTACTAAATGATAGGAGTGCTTTAACAGGAGAAATGTGGTGGAAGTGAGTGCTTTGGTACAGGACATTGGATTTCACCCAATAACTCTTGCACCAAATTAATAAATTACGATCTAACTAGGATCATATTTTTCTAAGAGATAATCAGGTTTGATTTAAAAACTTCAAATGATTGAGTGTCGACTATATCCTTAGTATATTATGGTAGTCATTAATTACTCTTGGCATTAAAAAAATCACCTTCTTACCTGAATTCATGCCTTCTCAGCTTCTGTGTGTTATGAGAAACCATCTTCCCCTTCAAGTGCTTCCCTCCTGAGATCCAGTTGTGTCATTGCTTTCCCTGCCATGCACTGACTTGTGCTTCTGCAGTGCCTCGTACTGAGGCAGGTTGTTCTGACCTCCAGGCTTCCTTGACAAACTTTCCAGTTTGCCCAGCATCCAATGGAAAACAGGAGTGGGGGAGTGTTCTGGCCTTGCTTCTGTACGTAGGCATCAAATAGTGTTGGTGACTGTTCCTCCCTGTATGTCAGTCAGTAGCCTGCTGACTTTTGTAAGTAACTCAGAGATTTCTTCCATTTTGATTTTATTTCAGAGCCATCCAATTTATATGATTTCAATTCTTTGATGTATGAGACCAAACCCAGCAAAGTACCTGCACAGGTTGCTTGGCCCTGTCATGTATTTATATGTTGTCTGTGTATCTGAGCAGGGTGGTTGGGTGGGATGAGGAAGATAACATCAACAACTTGGTTTAGCTGTGTTTATTTACCAAATGTCAGACGATGAGACAAAGTTGTTTTGAACTCTGCTTGTTTTTGAATTTGCCAAACCTGCCAGTATCATTGGGTAAGTGGCGCTTCCAAAGGTGCCACAGATGCCAAACCCTGATAAAATCTGCCCTGTCTTGCTAATGAACACACAGTTAGTTGTTCCCCATCTGCTGCCTCTGTCTGAAAGGTTAGGAAGCCCTTCCTTCGTGATCACAAAGGACATAATTATTGTCTGTAGAGGAGTCAAGTACAGAGACGGTTCATCCAGCCTGACCGCTGCTACACTGCAGGCCACCAAAGATTAACAGCTGCTTCTCCTTTGATTAGGTTAGGTAATAACAGTTACTTTAGTTAATAATTGGATGGATTCCCAGGCCATGTAATTCAGGTTTAGGCTGTCATTTTTTGCTGGCATGTTGCTGAGCTGTATTATTGGAACGGAGCCTGTAATCCTATTAGTCAGTTGTCACTCAAGCCATAGGAGAGAAGAGGAATTCAAATCCATTAAGGTGTTGTAACAGGTAGGAAAATAAGTCAGCCACACTCGCTCGGTATGCAGGGAGCTTTCCTGATTGTTTGACAACATTAAAAAACAAAGATGAATTTTAGAAGTTAGCTGAATTGCTTAGTTATTAGTTAATCCTAAGGATTGTTTCACTACGTGTTTATGGCTATTTCTGTTCAGTTTGCCACCTGTGCATTACTGTGCATGTGTTCTGCTGAAGAGATACATGGTGAATATGCTGTTGTGTCATTTAAAGTACATGGCAACCAACTTTGACAAGTGCATAATGATCCAAAAAATTACAAATTCATACTTAGCATCACGTCAGCTGTGTCAGCTTTCATCCTGTACAAACCAGGCTGCTGTATTTCACACTGATAGAGACTTCTGAAAACAAGATTTCTTTTTCTTATATTAGTTTTGAGTGCTACATCGTTAGTTCTGAAGGCCTCATATCCACTTTTATTTCTGTAATGCTTAAATCAAATGTAGGTGGCATCCTTTGTGCCTCTTCCCCTCTCTATTAAGAAATGCCTGAATGACAGCAATGATCATTTTTCCCTGTGTGATTTTTCTGCCTCATTCTCCTGCTTATGACTGGCAACCCCTACAATTCTGTGATTCTGTGTGATTTATGATTGAGATGTCTCAAAATGGTTTCTGAAATAGTGATATTTCTGAAAATACACAAAGCCAAAAACTTCCACTGTTAAAAGTCAACAAATGTGTGGGGTTTTCTTCTGTTCAACAAACATGAACTCCATTGCATTGCATGCTTTGCTAAATAAGCCTCCCACTTAAGCATGCAGGCATTCTCAGAGCTGTTTCTTTAGTGAAGCTGAGACTGTTTTCCTGAACATCTAGATTAATAATTCCAGAGATGAAGTTGGAAGTCTGGAGCATTCTTTCAGGCAGCAGAGGTGTGCCATACTGGTTTGTGCCGTTCCCAAATAGGGACTACAGAATTGGTTTACAAGGATCTGTTTAAAAGCAACACCATAGCATGATGAATGCAGAACAAACCAAAAGTAAACGTGATGCTTCAAATCCAAGAACACTGATTAATTCAGGTGCATTTTTGATAAGGTGCAAGCAGTGGATTAGACAAAAGATCAGGGAGGGTAATAATTTTGAGCTGCTGTCCCTTGCTAAGCACCTGACTGGAAACAGAGAACCTGCACCAATCTTCCAAGTGACATTTTCAATCTTAGGTAGTTTCCCATAACTGAAGCATTATCAAAATTATGTCCCTTTTTTGAATCCTGTTTACCAAACTCCAAGCAATTAATTTGAGGAGGCAGAAGAACTAACCAGCTTGTATCCTCAACAGCATCTGCCAGAGAGCATTTCTAGTAACTGGCACTCTGCCTGCTGATGCTGCCAGGCATTCTTCCAGACAAGGAACTGAATTTGCGGGGTTCCCATGCTTTGAAATACGTCACTGGATTTTCATCATGCCAAACATGATGGCACTCATGTTTTAAAGTGATCTGCATAAGCATTTCTGTGCATTCATAGACCAGGGAACAAGCCTGGAGGTAGTTTCCTTTTGGGAAAGTATGTAAGAAAGAGGAAATAGAGTTGGTTTGTATTTGCTTAATCATATAAAAGAAGAGCATTGCAGTATAGCTGCTGAGGTAACAGCAGTGGGTAAAGATTGGCTTCTTCCCTACAACAGTCTGTTCTTATGGAAAAGATTTATGATATTAATCTATAGGTGTTAGCTAAATATAGTATGTGGTATGTATTCATTGCCTTTGAGACCATAACATGAGTATTTCTGCTCCTGTGCCTTCTGAAGAATGTTCTTCCCTGTGTACTGGCATTTCACTGCTCTTTTTCAGAGCTGTTCATCATGATAAATGCTTGTATTAAGGCTTTCCTGTGTTGACACACAAACTCAGGGCAGTTACCTTCTAGGTACCTGGCTTATATGTGAATTTTCTAAAAGCTTCTGTTGGTTCTTTTCTGTGATTGTGTCTCTGTAGAACACAGCAGACCAGATAGCATTTCGGGCTGCAGGAGGACTGACTGCCCTCGAGCATGTTCTTCAAGCAATGACTGCTCCCACCAACCTGAATGCAGCTTCACGGATTCCTTTTAAGTAAGTGTGATTGGTCCTTCCGTTGCCACTTAGTATTGCTGGAGTATTCGTTTAACATCTGCTTCACTGCTTCTGCTTCCTTCTTACACTGCTCAAAGTAAAAAGTCACGCTCTGTTTTGTGCTGCCATGAAAGGTGGAAGATGTTTCCACTCAACCTCTGGTTTTCAGACTAGGGCTTCTCATTCGCTGTTCTCTGAGACTTTTAAAGTGAAGCAGTTGTTCTAAGATAGCACTAGCTGAAAGGGCTTCTGCAAACAAGTAAATCCAAATTCTTGTGGATTAGAGGAATTACTCTTTGTAGCACATACAAGTAGAAGGGTTGAAATGTCTAATCCTTAAAAAATTCCATTTGTGCTATGAGAGTTAAGGATGCTTTTTGCACAGGAGCGACCAAGCCTGGTATGTTCTGTTGTGTACCATTATTGGAATTTCTCAGTAGGTTTATGTTGATATTTGAATAATTCAAATGGAAGCACTGCATTGTGTGGTTTTGGATCTTTAATGACTCTCAATATATTATGGGCCAAGGTATGAAGTGTTAGGAAAGAGCACCTAGGAAATAAACGTGCTTTTAATATCCTTACTTTGCTCTTCAAAAAGAATAAAATCCCTGCATTCCCTGTAGTTCGTGCAGAATACACTTCCTGCAAGTCCACCCAGTTCCCCTGATGCTGAGTTTGTGTTACAGTGCTCAGCAGCAGCTGGGAGAATGAAAAATACTACTCAGTCTGTAAGGAAGCATTTAAATAAGTGTAATTATACTGACCTGTTGACCAAAGTGTTTGTGACTTGGAGGACTACCAAATGATGATCTTGTGCCAGAGCTTAGACCTCAAATTAAGATCACTGTAGTGGGACGTACCATATTTTCAATTAACAACGTATTCTGTTAAGCACTGTGTAACGTTTAATTCAAACAGAAATAAAACTGCTTTAAGCAGAACTGCTTGCGTTCAGTGGATGCAGCTGATGTGGTTTTATTCATTCCTGCTACAAGAGCATACAAAAAAAAATAGCTGTAAGTTCCTGACAGATATTGTATAGGAACAAGTACAACATGAGGTTAAATTGACGTCTGTTTCCCAAAGAAGGAAAGCAGTAGAGCTAATGCTGTTATATTCCATTTCCTGCTTTCTTAAGGCTGTGGAGCACCTTTGCTTTGCTCCATTCATAACTCAGACACAAAGCCTGCCTTCTTATGAACTATTGGAAAACTCTTTCAAAGTTCCAGGTGCTGCTGGGAGTAAGTTAAATGTTCAGACAGCATCCCTCCAGTTTAATGCCCTGTTGGTTAGTGTGAATGACTATTGCAATTGGAAAAATTAGGAACGATTTTATTTTTTCCTTAAGCACAAGTTTGCTGTTTTTTCAAGGTTCCAAGAACATGTAACAAAATTTTCTTCAAAAAACAAAAACAACTGCAGAAATTGCAGACACCTCTCTGGTGGCTTCTTTAAACTTGAGCTATCTCTTATGTTACAAGGAGCCAGCTTCCGTTTCTAGGTCATCTTCACATGTTACGCTGGTGCTCAAAGAGAGCTTCCAGCTCTTGGATTTGTAGCTGCAAAACCCGTTAGCAGCCTCATGCCGTTCTCCATCCATATTCTGCTAAGTCAGTGCTGCTGCTGAAGCCAGAAGCACAAAACCCACTCACCAGCAGGGTCATTAAGGCCACAGGGTTGGTTGTGTTATTATGTATTAAGTATTGCTAGTTATTATTACTTTTTGTTTCTATAGCTCGGAAGTTTGTGTTTCTTGTTGGCAGGATTGTAGATGAAATAGCTAGACGTGTAGCAGGTTTTATTCAGGCTGTTAGATAAATGGCACCTGGAACTTGCTGGTTGGGTCTTTGGCAGGAGCAGACTTTCTGAATACAGTTTTCATAACAGAAAACTAAGCTGAAGTGTCAAACTTGAGCTGTTTCTATATTAGCAAATATATGGAGGTATGTATGTAGCTTTAAGCCAGCTAACCTATGTGCAGTGCAGCACGCTTTCAGCTATGATCATCAAGTTTCCATGGGTCACATTTCTTCTAAGGAACAGTTGCTGAAGTCAGTCCATACAATTCCCCATGTGAGTGAATTTAATGTTGTACCTAACGTGTATTGTAGGGCTTACTATTAAATGCAAAGTTATGTCGCAATTCATCTCCTTGTGCTGCTTTAACTAGAGGGTGAAAATGCTTAAATGATAAGGAAATCAAAGTTTTCAAACTTAGTAATAGGATTTCAGGTCATCTTAATTCTCCACAAAACCTTCTCTCGGTTATCATGCAATCTGTGATTCATGCTTTTGTGGATCTGATTGCTGCTAGTGAAGTTTCCCATTCATATATATTTTATGCAGTTGCTGTTCATATTTGCTAGACTTCTGCATTTTGTTGCCACTTCTCAAGGTGATGTGCTGCAAAATAGCAATAAAATACCCCACAGAGTTTCGAAGGATAAACTATTTTAGCAAAAACTTCTTTTACATACATTAAAAACTTAGATGGAAAGCATAATGCATGCTGGAGGCATCACAGTGAATTTGGTGTTGCAGCATATAGCGTAGCCCTCTGTGGTTGACTTCAGTGATGTTCTTTCTCATGTAGAAGAACATATCTTGAATGTATTGAAGCAGCAGCAGTTTACTCTGCATAGAGGTGAAACAAAGCCCTGTGAAGACAAGTTAAATTAAGACCTTTCATTAATTGCCTTCCTGTCTTCCCTGGGCCACCTATGCTCTGCTGAAGGACTCTGCTGACCTTACAATTGTGTGCTCATGCACATTTTACCATTGGTACTCAAATTGGGAATGTCTCTGCTTTTTTTTTGTGCCGAGGTTAAGCTATTTACAAGTAGGTGAGGAGATTACATGGGCTATTATCTACATCTCTCTTTCTCCAAAATCCTGGCAGTATGGTGCAGCTCAGAACTTTAATCCCATGTCTACAGGATAAAGCTTTATTATCAAAGATTTAACAATATGCCTGTTGTTTTGTACCGCTGGCCAGATTGGTAGTTAGACTTAGCAGGGCAGCAAATGCTGTGAAAAGATGTGACATTTATGAGACAGATAATACATGCAGTGTCCCAACAGTATTCCTCCCTTCAAATAAAGCACTGAAGAAAGAAAAGGGAAAGCAATGGATTACAGTTGATTTTATTACTGATGTTAACGTACAAATTAGTGTTCAGCTGCCTTATTTCTTAAAGAAGCATTTCATAATCTTCCTGAATTTGCTCACGTTCAGCACACTCAGCAGAATTTCAAGTGGTTTCAGAGTTTTATGGTATTTTTCTTATGCTTGTATGGGAAAGCAAGAAGGAACTCCATAAAGCAATTTCATGACTTACGATCAAAACCAGAACACGATTCACATCCCCGAGTTGCCTTTCCTGTTTACTGTGGGCAACTCACTTATCCCCTTTGTGCTGTGCCTCCTTTCTGCCCTTGATAATTATAACAAATCTGCCAGAAAATGGGGTTTGTAGGATTTGTTTCATTCACACTTGCAAAGAGTTTTGAGTTCCTTGGGTAGCCAGCACTTTACATACAAATTAGTAGCTGTTGTAATAAACAAGATCAGCATCTGAAACCTGCCGCATCTGTCTCTTTGTGGTGTATTGTTGCTGTCTGTCTCAGGGCTGGATGTCTCACTCTCGCAGCACTCAAAATCAAGACATTATTGCCCTACCACACAATACAGGAACAAGATTCATCACCAAAAGTAGGTAATTGATAGGTGGATTTTTGGCTCGAGATCCAAACCCTGCGATGAAGTAACTGATAAACCAGGACAGGATAATTTCTGTGGAGGCCTTTCAGATTGTCACACTTGTAAAATATGTGGGGAAAGGAATGGCTCAGCTATTGCTTGTTCTGTGATAGTTAACTTGTAGTTGTTTGGGGGTGTTTTGTTTTTCATAGAATACCATTTCAGAACAAATCTAATGAGTTTTTGGAAGTGTTGGTGCTGAGCTGTGTCTTCTGTTAATTGTGATGAGATATCAAGGCTGAAGCCTTGAATAATGTAAAACAGACAAAATAGTTATTGATTATGAACCTCCAATTCCTTTGAGGGTTCCTGTTGATATCATAGGCCCCAAGAATGAAGTACAAACCTGAAGTGGGGCTTTTTGTCTTCAGTTTTTACTTATTTTTGTTTCTCTTACCCTGGTGCACCTTGCGGCCATTCTGCTCATTGGTTTTCAACTAATTACTTTGTTAAGAAAAGAGTCAGAGTGCTGATATTTCTCTAAAGCAGAAGTTGTGACTCCTCGCCCCTGTCTAGTGGTGCAGGAGCGTGGCTCAGTTCTGCATGTATTCTCCTTTGTGTTCATGTGAAGTGAATATAGTACACAGATGCATGTTTTTTAGTCTAGTTTTAAGACAGATTTCTCTATTGGATCAAAGTTAGTGTACCAGAAGGAGGAGTGTTTCTATAATTGGATTTGCTCAGGAGGAAAGCCCTGCATCAGAGGGAGGGAGACTTATTATGCGGTTGGAGCGTGCATGCTGTCTGACACGGCTGTAAAGCTGATTTGCGGGTGAGGTACAAAGTTTAGTGCTACATCAGTGATCAATAGACAGCTGCGTTGTGCGTGAGGCTCACACTCTTCCATTTCAGCTGCAGAACCCATCGCTTGATATGAGGAGCAATCAGAGCTTCAGACAGGAGAAGGGAAGAAAGCAAAAACAGCTGAGCTGCTTTTAGTTGTCCGTCCCAGAGAGCTGAGCTGGTGGTTAAATAAAGTTCTTGCTTGACATTCGCAGCACTCAGCTCTCGTCTCGGAGGCCTTGTGCAGAAATGGTGACAGTTGACAGCTGTTGTGCCCTTAATAAGATTAAAGTAAAGAAATTAGTTGTGCTGTCTGTAATCTGCCATTTAACACTGCAAACCACCTGGGGACGGCTTCTGTGCTGACACTTCCCATTTTCAATTTGGAGAAAATGGTGGAACTGAGTCATAGTTCAGAACGTGCCACGAGCAGAATGCATTTAAACGAAACGCAGTTAGCAAGCTTATGTTTCCAATTAAAAGGACCTTCTTTATTGTTGTGAAAAATTAATTTGACATCCATTTGCTTAAAGCACCTTTTCAGAACCATTATTTAAGCCTCTGAAAATTCAAATGCTTTTCCTGACATAGGATTCATTTGGGAAATACAAAAGCACGATGCATTATCGCAGTTGATTTTGTTCTGCAACTTGGAAGATTGTGTTCAAATGGAAAATAAGTGCTCGTCTCTGCAGTTCTGAGAATCCCATATAACAAAGAAATGTTGTTGTGAATTAACTGCATCACGTCACAAACCCTGCAGCGCTGCCAGAATGATGCGTTAACCTACCCAGGCCCTACCTGATTCTTCAGTGTTTGTATTTAAATTGAATTAATCGTTGCTTTCAATCAGAACAGCTGATGAAAAGAAAATCGGCACCTTTCATTTAAACTGGAAAAAAACCAACTGCTGATTCAGTTCCATCTCTCTGTGAGAACACCCACCCACCCAATAATCATCCATAAATAAGAAGCCTATGAGTTGATTATGCTTTTTCAGTGTTGTTGAGAAAGGTGAAATAAATATGTAGTTAGGATAAGATAGCACGCTCCATACCTATTTTTTTTAAAAACCTAATTGAATTTTTGTGTTATTATTGTAGAGTAAAAATCAGGTGAGATGAGCAAAAATTAACCACTCTTATCAATAAATAATGGTTTGATGTTGCACTCCTATCGTGTGAACTGTAGGTTGTAACTGATTTAATTAGACAGAACAGGAGAATTAATTACAGGTACAGTAAAACATACAGAGTTGGTAACGTGGTGATAACTGGCACGTTGAGACTGGAAAGGTGTTGGTGTTCCTTGCACTTACACAGATCAAACCAAGTGAGTTAATGCATTTGTGCAAGTCCAGAGTTGTTTCTCAAGCTGAAGAAGAGATGCCATAATACTGATGATACTTTTCAGTTTCCTTTAGACAAACATCTTGAGTTGCTAACCATCTTTATTTATTATTGTATATATTTACGATTCTTCGTGTGGTGTGTCCGTGTGCGTATTTGTATAAGAATAATGATTGCTTCTGTGGTAAGCGGAGTTCTACAGATTGATTCTGTGTTTATTCTGGAACAATGTTATCTTTGGTCACATTCCTCTTCTCTCTAAGTGTATTTTGTAGGACTGGTCTCAGCTTCCCTACACGTCCTTTTCTCCTCAAGGTTGTGCTAGGAGGGGGACCTTGTTCCCCAGTTCCCAACAAGCCAGAAGAAAAGAATGTTGCTTATCCCAATTACATAGCATATTGGCTTATTTCTTTAGTTTTGCTATGCCTTTGCAGTATGGCCATAATTTGTGTTAGATTAGTACTACGAATGCATGTGTATAAGTATGCTTACTAAAAAATTAACAGCATGAGAAAGTTCATGCTTTTCAAACAGTTCCAGGGCGCGTTATTAAGATGTAAACCATGAATACAGAAGAGTCCAGTAGCCACACACAGGGGGAATTCTGCTAAATATGGCTTCATAACATTTTAAGGTGTTATTTTTTCCCTTATTTCATTTAAATTTTCAGTTCTGTTTTTAATCTGAGTTTAGAGAAACAATTGTGGATTATTGAAATACTGTTTTGTTGTGTTCTTCTGTTCATTCTTCTTTCTCTCCTCCTGGTCTTTCAGGTCTCTGTGCAGCACAGTAAATGCTTATGGACTCACCTGCAATAACTGCCCAGAGAACTGCACCTATATTCTTTTTAGTAACAAGATTACCTTTTTAATGGACTTGTTGATGCACCAGTTTACGGTATGTAAAATACATTTAATTTGTCCTCTTTCACAAGCACATTAGAGTATTTGCAGTGTAAAACCACCAACAGATCATAGAATGACCTGGGTTGAAAAGGACCGTAATGATCATAGAGCTCCAATTAGAAGAATATGGTTCTCTTGTTGTGTGCATTTGGTAAGCTACATGTACTTCTATACAAATGGATATTCTCTCTGCTGCTAATCAATTCTGCAGAAGCATAAACATTAGGAACTCTGATGAGTGGACAGTGTGTTGATCTTAACCCATTCTGGGCCCTTCTTTAATGCAGCCTGTGGCAATAGTTAAAGTATAGAATGCTATGAGTTGTTCGCGTGTGCTGTGTTCTTATGTGTTTCGATATGGAAAACACAAAGCAGTTCGATATCTTGTTAACTGTGTTTGCAGAGGCGTTTAAATAGTAAGGCTCTCTGACAGTGGAGGTTTTAATTTCCCAATGTTTCATTTAATTTGAAATGTCATTAAATATTTTATTTGAAAACTCATTTTTAATTCATAATGACCTGCTCATCATAAGATATTTAGTCCTGGTTTTCTACTTATAAATGGTGCGTATGTATTTTCATGAGCCAAGCAGTTTGTTAATTGAAAAGTTATGTACGTACTTTAAATAATTTAAATGACGCTGTTAGACTCAACAAGCCATAGGACTGTTGATGAACACTTAAAAAAGATGGTCCAAAGGCCTTTGGCACAAACAAAGAAAACAGGAATGCAACCTGTGTGTTGTCCTCTAAGTAGCTGCCAGCTCATTGTTCTCCACCAAATCTTTCCAAGAGGATTCCAGGTATTAGATTTCAAATATACTTAGTGAAAGGTGCATGTATTGTGCTGGGCCAGTCACAACACTGCTTGCTGTCTGCAGAGCGAGCCAGAACACAGGCTCCCTGCTTAATTACAAAGAGATGAAATCCTTCAGCACTTTGCAAGTGACAAGATTCATTCTGATGCCAGACACCTTCCCTTTTATCAGCACAGCTCTGTGCAAATGGCCTCAGCCTCTTCTGAATAAATACAGAGGGTATTTCTTAGACTATGTGGGCCACCTAGAGATCAGGAGCAGTGCATAAAAGAAACTTACAATGCGTAGAGGTGCTCTCAGCCTGCTGCCAAATAATGCCATAGGATTGCAGCAAAACTGGAACTAAAGCAGAAAATTCCCCTTGACCCACAGTGGACTTTTCTTTCCTGTGCATAAAGTCTCCTATGTTCTCTTCAGGCAAATTTGGCCCTTGAACTCAGAAATCTTCATCATCCAATGAAATACGTATTTAAGTAAAAATAAATAAGTAGGGCACTACCTCCCTAACCCTGATTCTTCTCTCTCAAAAATGCACAAAGTCAGATCAAATTTCAGTTTTCCTTTCTTAAGAAAAAGGCTGCATGGAAAGCACTTCTTTTAATTGGATCAGGCTCTGAATGCCAGGATATTAAAGGCCAGCCCTCCAAAGAGTTTAACTGCCAGCAGTTTTCCTACTTTGGTGAGCTGTGTGATGCTGCCTGTGTTGTGTATATTCCCATAATAAACCCCAAGTAATACTCTGTAGAAAATAAGAGAACATATTATTGCAAGACTTTAACAAATTACTGAACACGTGTTAATATTTGCTGAGTACAGAAAGGTTTGAGTTTTGGAAAAGCTCTAAAAATATTTGTAAATGCAGCAGATATCAACCTTGCTTTGGTGTAATATAATTAGATTTTAGTTTTGTTTTTCAACCTCAAAATCTAATGCAGTGTCAGCTTCATTTTGCCTAAAACTCAAAGCTATCCATTTCGAAGAATCAAATATGAGATGATAGCAAAATGTGCCTCTCCTTTACGAAGATGTTATTTATAATATTTATCCACTGGAGAAGTTGAGGGTTTTGTTTTTGTTTCGTTTTTGTTTTTCCTCTTGTGAGCTGGGCAACCAAAAGGAAACTGATAGGAAATCAGCTGTAGAGATTAGTGGGTTTGAGGTGGTTTTTTTATGTTTTTTTTTCTGTGACCTCCAGCCTGTTCAAGCTAGTTATTAAAAGCTTTTAGACCTTTCTTCCTGCAATTTACCTCATTCCTAAACCTTCTATAGACATGACTTATCATTTTGCCTTTCTGAGCCTTCTTATCAGCTCAGATAATGTGTAAGTCAGTGCCTGCTGAGGCCAGTAGCAGCCAGACTCCAACTCTGAAAGGCCACTGCATCAAACCTTCCTGTCTGCATTTGTGGAAGGCTGATGGTCAGGAAGTAAGTTCATTTCTATACAGACTTGCTCTCTCTGCTCTTCCTTGTCTCCTGAACGTAGATGATAGCTGCAAGATAAAGAAAACCTTTTCTAATTGTGTATTTTGGGAGATTGTACTGCATCAGAGACAAATAGTTACACAGAACTGTAGATGCGTACAGTTGGCTTCTTATTTTGATTGGGTTTTTTACTAGTCAAGTTCTTTTCCACACAGATATCTGGAAAACCCATGCATAATAAACCATATGCTTCTGTACATACATCTGTAAGTGATGGTTTAGTAAACAGTTTGGGGTTTTGTCTGTTCCAGATACCTGCACTTTCGTGGTTTCCTGATGATCCATGAGAGGCGTGATGGTTTGTTTGTTAGCTGTGCTCTCAGATCAAAGGGGAATGTGCAGAACCTTTTGAGAGTGTTTTGGCCAGTAAAAATGCTTAGAAGTTTTTGTTGGCTCGTTCAGATCTTTCACATCTTATCATCATATTGTTGTCAGTTAAGCTGTAATAGGAATCTATACTAATGAGGAAACTGAGATGTTTTTAATTGTTGTTATTGTGTTGTTACATATATATGTTTAATCATTCTATGTCTTCATTTGCACATTTCCCTCTTGTATTCTGCAGTGAATAAGTTGGCTTCATGTTCATTAGCGCTGTGACCAGAATTGTGAACTCCCAAGCACTGTGATGTGCTGCTCCACCCTTCTGGTCCATCCTGAAATTGCATTCTGTTTCCATAGCACTTGGGCTCCGTGGTACTGACAGTTCTCTTTGTCTTTGTGGAGGGTTTTTAGCTGCCAGATCACAAAGAGGTTGAGAAACCCTCTTGTCCCTCTGTTGGAGATCCAAGGACCGGCACCTAGCAGTATCGAGGTCGTTAGAAAAGTGCCTCGGCTGGATGTCAGCTCTGTGTGTTGGGCTGTCTCTAAAGCAATCCAGACAATGCTGGCAGCGTAAAACAGAACAAAAACTGCCTGTCCTTTTAATAATGTAACTTTGAAAAGACCAAAAATTTGGTTTCTATTCATCTGCTTCAGTTGGGAAGCAAGTACATGAGTCCCAGAGCACATGTTGGAAATGGGGCCAGGGTAGAAGAAATAATTACATACATGTAAAAAATAATTCTTCCTGGACGGGTTCCATTTCTTTAGTTCACTGGTTGTTCCATTGAAAATCCAACATTCTACACTGTTTTGAATGTATGTGCTTTCCAGAAGCAAGCCTGGTGATGACTGGAAATGGTGCGTTTTCAAAGGCTGGGAGATCTTTTAGGTTTAACAGCTCAATATCTGAAGTGACTCATGGCTGTGAAGGATTATGCTTTTTACGAGAAAAATAAAAACACAAATGAGTTCTCAGTGGTAGCTCTACTTTGCTAACTGGAAACTGCATATTTTTGTTAGCACAAAGAAATGCACATTGATATACAGGGGTACTTGCAGTGGCATGAGTCAGAACCGAGTAGCACTTTCAGCTATATTGAATGTGTGCCTAAGTGCTTTACTGGATTGGGGCCATGTTGTTCAGCATCTTGCAGGATTCAATCCTGGATGCTGAGCACATCTGAAGAGCTTACAGCAGCTCTACACAAGCAAGGGATTCCCTTACACAAGGGGAATTCTCTACTGGATTGCTTTTATGGAGACTGCCAGAGCTGGAAATCTGGTCATTAGACCATCTTGGTTCAAGAACTGCTTTAAAGCAAGTAAGGCTTTTGATTACGTCTGGCACCAACGGTCAACATGAACGTTAAAATGGTGGTGAGGCATGGGATCTGTCAGATAACTGAATGCATTTTTCCTGTTTTTCCTTTTGAAACATGTGTGATACCAAGCACTTGACAGGTCACTTTAGGCAGGTAACGTTACTTGTAGATTTTGGCAGTTAAACTATTAGGCCTCTTAGACCTCACAAATAAAAGTAGGAAGTTCTGTAATACTTGCTTATCCAAAGCCTATGCTCAAGAAAAGAATGGCTTTTATGAACATCATTAATTTCTGTTGTAATCAAACACAGAAGGCAGAGCTTGAAAGGTTTCACAATTATACTATTAAATCTTAAGATTTCCTACCCCCTTATCTGATGTAATGATCAACACGCAGCAGTACATCACTTTTGCAAGCATCCCAATTAATGCTGTACATAAATCTTGACACGCTTTCACACTGTTCTGTTAATTACTTATACAATAAGAGTTGATCATTTGTCTCAGTGAGTTCATACCAAAGGAAAATAAGGTAGGAATGAAGTTCAGAGTTTACCCATTTTCTTTAAAACAGTGTTTCCCTTTATCTCCCCTCTGTCACAGATTGGGTAAAAACCACATGTTCTCACTTTGTGGGAATCCACCTGTACATTTTCCTCCAAAAACTGAAAAGTAAAAAATCGTCTCTGTGAGAAATGTTAAGATTATATTAAGAGTGTCAGATGTATTTATTCTTCAAATTAGTAAGAATGGTTTTATATCAAGGCATGAATTGTATAACTAAGGACTCCATACTTGTATATATGAGAACTGTACATTCTATGTAAATATATTTAACTAGAAGAAAAAAATAGACATCTGTTTATAGTACCTTTCATCACAGCAGCTGGAAGGCTTTGCTCCAATGTATTGTTAAATCTTTTAAGAGAGATTATATATCTTTTTTTTCATCTTAGGTGAAAAAAGCACTAAGTCGCATTTGTTAGCCATGTTTTAAAGCCTGATGTTCCTAGTACAATGTTGACACATTTGAATTAATTTATACATTACAAAGCTTAATCCATCTATTCAGCAGGCAATTAGAATCATTAGGCCTGAATTGTTTTAGTCAGCAGAAGTTACTGAAGCTACATAATATTATTTTTCCTATTGAACTTGAATAAGCTGCTAAAGGCTTCTCACTTGCTCTCTTGGCTCACCACCAGAAGCAGGCTATTGCAGTGAGTTTTAAGTACCGGCACAAGGCTCGGAGCTCATGAATAATGAAAAAACGTGCATGTTGTTCTTTGTCACCAAGTGTTACCAAATCCCTCCTGATACCTATACAGGGAGAAGCAATTTACTGTGACCTCACTTGCTTATACCAGCTGTAAACGATTTTAACCTGGAATGAGAATAAAACTTCCTGCAGCCTGTTGTCTTTTATAACTGCATTACTCCACATTGTCCATTCTGATGTTCCTGTTATGTCTTGGTTGTGCCTGGAGTTTATGCAGCTTTCTGTTTCCCAGGATACTTCCTTAGTTTTCTTTCTTTCAGTTTTTTCAGGGGGGTTGTTTTGCCTTTGAAGACTTAAGTAGTCTTTGAGAAACTTAGCTGCTGTGTTAACTTTAGTAGCAAACTGCTAGAAGTTTTGATACTTAGTAGAAGAAGGTGGGACTTTTGTTCATTTGTGATGTGGATCCACTGTAATTCATCTGCTTGGATGCAGTTGAGGTTGCCACCTTTACTACCTTCAAGCAGCTATACTTTACCCTCTTAGTTTGCCTCCACAGCTACTGTAGTTTGTTCTTGAATTCAGCCTTGTAAAAGCCACCTCCTGGGGAAAAAAAACTGCATTCCTCACTGTACTTTGTTACTGCTACCCGGTGATACCTCCTGTGGCCTTCTCATGGGTATTTGTAGCTACTATCAGGTATTTCAATGTATTGTTTCCTGAGGACAGCCTCATCCTGTCCAAGATGAACGTACATCGCGTTTGTCCAAACTCAAGTAGAGGACTGTGGTACAACAGTAAAGGCTGTTCCTTCCACAGGAATGAGCTGTTATTGCTCTTTGTTACTCAGTGCTTGGTGCATTCTAAATGTGTACTGTCTTTGTAATGACACAGGGTCGAAATCAAGTCCACATTAATTTATTCACAGTTAAGTGGGTTGTTTTGTTGTTATTTTTTAAGGAAGAGTTCTTTTTTTTTGTTAGTGACTCATCAGAAATGCAGTATATGTGTTACACAAGAGCCCTATTGATTATATGCTCTGATGCTGTAGAGCTTCCTTCAGTGCTTAAGCACTAAATTCAGTTTTGACTTGATTTATTCAGTTTTAGGTGATGATGTCTGTATAGGAGTACATAGACCCTTTCTTATACCTGAAATATTTAAATGTCTCTCAGCACTGCCAGACTTCACTGTTGTATTTTGCTGTTCTCATATGTGGCTTTCTAAGTGTTTCTCTACAATTCTTACTGAATTATAGATGTTGGGTTTTTTTTTCCCCTCCCTTTACTTAGGTTAATGTTCCAGATGACCATAATGCTACTTCAGGAAGAAGTGCAAATAAGCAGGTGTTTGAAGACCTAACCACAGGGCTTCTGAGGATAACAGCCATGATTTTCAGGTGCCTAATCTCCAGCTTCCCAGATGGAAACAACCACTCTACAGCACTGAAGATAATACAGGAAGTGAAAAGCAAATCCTCACAAGTGGAAGCCTTCAACAGCAGAATCCAAGACTTGATCAGGTTAAAAAAAAAATAGAATTTTGAAATGTCTGTAATCCTCCTTTATTACAGAGAAAGAAGAAAATTACTTTGACTTGAGAAAGAGTGAAACTTCTCTAACTGTTAACATACTAAAAGTAGTGGGTATGTCTAGTCAAAAGACTACTCTAGTGCGATGTTCTCAATCAGAAAGGTTCTTTTATAGGTTGATTTTTATTTATGGTGGCTTTGTGCATCCATCTATATGTCCATACAATGTTTTCGGTTAATCCTTTTAGCAAGTATTACCTTAATCACATACTTCCCTCTAAACCATTAGACAGTTGTAATGAGCCCTAATGTTAGTCTTCCACACTGTCTGCACTCCTCACTGATCCCCATAGACCTTTTTAATCCTACCATTTTTAATTGCTGTATGCCTTATATAGCATCCTCATAATCTGGGTTTCTGCATCTTTTTTTATAACTTTTCTGCCAGTTTCTTATAAAATGTAACAGATTACTTTCCAGAGGATTCTGAAGTATTTCAATCATGGTCTGCCTGATTTGAAAAGGAATTTCCCCCAGGCTTTGCAGGTAGAGGAAGTATCTCTTATTAGATCAACAGTGCATCTGAGACTAGATTTTAGGTGCTACTTCTCAAGTAGTTCTCTGAACAGGGCTTTTCCTTCTGTTTTTGTTCTGTGCTCCTGAGGAGGAGAAAACTTACATGTAATTAAGGAGATGGATTTTAGAACCACTGCATTTTTTGTTGCAATGATAGGAAGGTACCTAGCAGACAGGAAAACAGTGATATTAACGAAGAGCATAGACTTCTGTTTGACCATCTGAGCTTAAGAACAGGATTGTGGTCCTTGCTGTGACACAGCATTCCTAGGCAGTGCTACATAACATGACTTGAACTTCTTATAGGTGGTCATTAATTGGAGTTCTAGCTTGAAAGCTGGTTTTGATTTACAACAGTGCTGAGCACATTGAACAGCAAGTCAGTGGGAGCTTTACTTTAGAGTATATAATGTGCTGTGTAACGCCAAATACTGTTAAAACAGGATCGTAGATCTCTCAGATTGAATACACAAAATAAGACACACGTAGATTTATGTGTCCATGCTTCTGTTTCTGTCAAGGAAAATGCAGTTCATACCAGCTCTTTGGGATACAGGGATGTTATAAAAATGAGCTCCTTCGTGTCTGGGAATGTTTCAGGTGCAGCGGTTTTGATAGTTACACTTGATGATCTTACACCAATGGGTTACATTTCATTTCTGCAGTCTGATATGCTGCCTTAACATGTTGATTGGTAAGCATGACTTAGATACCCCAAGGTATTCCACCAGCTGACTGTACCCTCCTGTAACCTTTTGTAGATTCCTTCATACAATTTTTGTTTTAATATATATATTTTGATGAAATATTCTTTTGCAGACTTAGAATTTTTTTTGTTGTGGCACTTAATGTATCCTAAATTCCCTTAAATTCTCAGTGCCAGTAGTTGTTCTGATAACTCTTAAAATATTCTGTACTTGCTAGCAGATACTCAGAATGCATTTCTGAGGCTTCCTGTATTCTCTCTCCTGATAATCCACGTAAAGCTTTAAAGTCCTGTGCTTATATCCAGCTTCATGAAGGCTTAAATGCTCACAACAACTTCATCTGAAGTTCCCAAATTCCCATTCATTGCACATGTAGCGTGTGTGTGTGTGTCACAGTTAACCCAACAGGTCATTCTTTTTGTTTCAATCAAATTCGTGGTTGTGTTTTAGGCTTTGTTTTTATCTTATTAAGCAGTATAGGCACTGTAAAGCTAGAGAAGAATCCTTCTGCTTGCCATTGATGTCTTCTAAATTAAATAAGAAACAAATTATCCAAAACTATATTGCTTGCTAAAGGTGTGTAGTTTCACTAGTAAATTGTCATCAGTACATCCCTGTGAGAAATGAAATGCTGATGGTTTTGCTACCGAAACTGGCACAGTGAGCATCTGCACATCTTCCCACTTCTCCAAGTCTGATACGATGCTGATGGACACAAAGCCAGGTAGCTGGAGGAGGAAAGCAAAACAAATAGTTGCCATAGGGACCAGTGACCTCTAAAAGTTAATTGTTCTCATGTAACCCACCTTCTCCCCAAACAGGTTTTGAAAGAGTGTGAAATTTCAGGATGTTGTATTCTTCTCGTTTAGGAATGGGAGGGTGGGAGGTCTGCTTATTGATATTTGTGCTGAGCAGACATCTGACACTGGCTGGGTCGAGTGCAGATATACCCTTAAGCTAAGAAGATACATGAGAATCCAGCTAGGTCCTTCACCTGAGGCACTTTAAGGGATCTGGTTATAAATGGTGAAAGAAAGGCACGGTGACAAGGTAATGGTGCAATTAGGAAAAAAGAGAGTGGGCATTTCAAACTAGTCAAAACCGGACAAATTATATTATTAATGAGAACCTTTCACCTCCCGGTCATTCTATCATGTGTCCTCATGGAATTGACATAAATGAGAGTTTTAGGAAAATTTGGAAAGAAAGAGGGAATAACTTATTTTTACTTTATTTTTGTTCCTGTTTGGGAAAAGCAGACCTGATGCATAAGCAGCAGGTGTTTGCACGCTGTCAGGAGGGTAACCAGGTTATTGGAGCTGTACTCCCATGGGTGAGAAGAGAGAGAGATGGAGACATTAGATTAGAGCTTTGATATTCCACTTGTCTGTACACTCAGCTTCAAGGAAGGGAATGCTTGTGTCCTTTAATTGTCTCCAGATGACCTTAAAGAATAGTTCCAATAGTCTGAAAGCTCATCCATTTCTTCTCTGATGAAACAAGCAGCCTCTGACACCCTTTGGTGTCCAGGTGTGGGTGTAAAGGAAGGTGGCAACTCATCTTGTAGATGTCAGTCAGACATTCCTCCTATGGGAAAAAGAGCATTGCCCAGAATACTTCTGTCTTTTAGTGAGTAATCATCTATAAGTATTAGCTGTGTTTTATTTTCTCCTTCTTCCTCTTCCTTCCTATATCATGGTGAGATTTCTAGCACTCAGCATTTCTCTGTGACTGTGATGTATCTAACACCCAGCTCTGTTCCTGGAATTACTGTGCTAATACTGGAGAGCTTGTTTATCACTTGTGTGATCAAGTGGGTCGCTTAGATCAAAATCTGCAGGAAAACATGCTGGGAGCCTCTCATGTTGCTAAACAGAGCAGACTAATCAAACTTAGCTGAGCAATTAGATAGCAACTAATAACCTTTATGAATCCTTAGGTGTTTTTTGCTGCTATATTTCAGCAGATTGCAGTCTTCCATATTGTAGTCTGACATCTTGCTTTATACACAGTGTATTTTTATTCTTAATTACTTTCGTTGTTTCCAAAAGCTTTGTGTCAGCAGGTTAAGCTTTGGCAGAAAGTCCAGCTTCTGGCCCAGAAGACTAAGAGGTTAGTCTTTGGGCAGGAAGGCTGTCTGAAACACGGAGACTTTCCTCCTCAGTCTTAATAGTCCCTAATTTTTCAAAATCAGACTGTGAGATATGGGAGAAAATTATTTTTAATAGATATTTGTACAGCTCCTGACATAGTCGTTGTCTAATAAATATTAATTATTTACTAGAAACAGGGGTGTTTTTTTTTTACTAGTCGTTGTTATTTAATAATGTTCTACACTTCAGTCAAGCCAGGATGCACTTGGTGTTGTAGAAATGTACGTAGTGCTGTACCCATCTTGAGCCTCACTCTAAAGCATGATCTCTAAGATGGGGGCTTGACAAGCAGGTAGGCAGACTAGTAAAAATTGTATGGCTTAGGGCAGACTATCAGTGTAAAAACAGTGAATGAGGTGATGTTTTCTGAAAGCAATTTCATTTCCTAGGTCAGGTTGTGTCACAGAATGTAATAACAATTCTTCTGATTTCGACAAGAGGTTTCTTCCAGTTGGTATGGGCAGAGTGGGGGAAAATGCAAAGAAAACTGAGGAAAAGGAACAAGGATATGACTGAAGCTCTAAGCTGGTCTCCACAATCAAAGCTGATCTGACATAGACTTGATCTCTTGTTTCATACTCCTGAGAAACTGCACGTTTGTGGTAGAGAGGGGAAGCACATAAAGTTAGGTGATATCAGTAAGATGACATGGGAAAAGAAGACCTGTCTGCACAGTTCGAGTGGAATTGATAATGACTGAAGTGTGAGAGAAACTGGTGCTGACTGAGAGAGGTTGGTGTTAATGTGCTGGGGCAAACAGCAAGGTGTTTTGGCAGGAGTTTCCAAGCTGTTAGAAGTTCTAAGAAACCTCAGCAATAGGGAGGATGGTGATGTGATCTATTCATGTTTGATAACAAGAAAAAGAAAATAGCCTTTTAGCTTGAAGATAAAGTCATTAGCACTGTTCTCTCTGCACTGCAGCCTGGTTGAGTTCATGATGAGGCTTCCTGATAGCAGACAGTTGTGACCTGCATGTTCTTGTAGTCTCTTAATTGAGACTACAAAGGAAGAAAAGCAAACCACTGTGCAGTGGTTGTTATGATATACGTATTGCAATAAAAGGTTATCTGGGTAACATCATTGTCTTCCTGAACTTGTGTGTTCTACCAAGTTTGTCTCTTCATGTTGAAGAGAAATTGTGCTGCTGCAGAGCTATCAAGACTGTTATAAATCATTTAACTATGGCAAAATTCCATTGTCCTCTAGCAGTATGGTAAAATAAACAGTTAATTCATCTTTCTTTGTACAGTATAATACAAATTATCGTGCAATAGACAGTTATCTTAACAAGAACTACTGATGGTTACAGAGCTCCAGACCTGAAGTTGTTGTAATTTGAACTGCTTTATTGAACCCTTTAAGAAACCACAGACTGTATTTTATATGGTTTGATAGCAGAGAAGCAGAAATTCCTTTCTTTGTAAAGTCATCAAAACTGTCACAGGTCTATTTTTTAATACAGTTTTTCATCTGTTTCCAGTTACGTGGTGAACATAGGATTGATAGACAAGTTGTGCTGCTGTTTCCTCTCCGTTCAAGGCCCTGTTGATGAGAATCCAAAAATAGCAACTTTTCTTCAAAATGCCGCAGCACTGTTGCATGGGATATGTCAGCTCTGCTTTGCGGTCAGTGGAAGGTAGGTGCACTTGGTCTGTCTTCTCTATTATGTTCACCAGGCAGCAGCCAGCAGAACTTGTGTCCGACACTGCTGTGGTAGTAAGTGAACGCTGAGGTGAAGTTATTAAGTAGCACCAGTCCTTCAGTGACACAGTGAATGCTTGTAGAGAAGCTCTGCTCACCCTTTCACCACTGAACCGTAATTAGTTGCCTGCACTGAGTCTCAATTCTTGTAAGTCATTTATCAGAACTGCAAGCTATGCATCTTCTTCGCTCATCATTACAGAGAGGGTCTCATCACTGCTTGATGTAAGTGTCCAGTACCGAGGGTTCGAAGTATTTTACTATCAAATGAAATCAACTCTTAATTGATTTTTGTCTTTTAGATGGCCAAATTCAGTTAAGATACTGTTATCAGTAAGGGAATTATATTTATGTAAAGTATTACTGGGTTTGTCAGGGAATCTTTCTAATGCAAAATGCTCATTTCTGTAACCTAACGGGGGCAGAGGAGGATGAGCATGTGGCATATTTCTGCTGGCAGAACTGGACTGCTCTGTCTGCAGCTTCGGGTGGCCTAAGTGTCAAAATTTCAGAGCTTTGGGGGCCACGTGCTAAAAACAACTGCCATTAGAATACTGCGTGTTTTAGGGTAAGGAAATGCTGACAGAACTTGACAGCGAATGCCTGAAGGGATGCTAGTATTGAAGAGCAAGAGTTAAGAAAACATAACTTTAACAGGGCTGCAGGTTAGAGCTGTTGCTGGTAACTCCAGGACATGGGCACATGGAAAAAAGAACTGCAAGAAATATGAGCCCAAAGAGACCATCCCAACTTAGTGAAATTTCCCTGTACGGAAGCTGCCAACTTGGCATTTTACATTCCAGGGCTGCACTGCCAAAAGTCAAACGTGTACTGAAAAAATTCACCTTTCTCTTAGTGGAATAATAATTCTAGCTACAGGTTTGAGTAATGTAATATTTGCCATTTCTGAAGTGGGTGTATGTCTCACCCAAGATATTAAAGATTTTTGTTCCCCAAAATAATACAGTACAGTGCTATGCAGGTACTTTTAAGAATATCTGTGTTCAGTAGCAAAATATGAATTTGGGAGAGTTGGGTGTTTTCCTTCATTGTCACACCAAGAAGTATCTGGTCTTATAACTTGTATGATGCAGCGGTGCTGGTGAGTTTATCCAAAGGGGCTGATTACTCTCAGTTTCCATGTTAGATTGTTCCTTTCAGCATGAAAAGAAGTGAGAGAAATGAACTTGCAGATACTGAAACTGTTGTCTTTCACTTTTAGATAGAAGCTATGCTGTAACTGGTTAGACAGGCAGTTTAGATGACTTTAATCACCTCGGCTTGCTCCTATTGAAGAACTGAATGCAGTGTGATTCTGCCACGTTACATAACGTGCACAATGAGTTCCTTATTATTCAAGGTGATTGAAGTGGAAAAGGCTGCTGCCAAACACACATCGAGATGGCAGAAACAGAGTTCAAATTTACTGAATTCTTAAATATGTCACAATGCTGTAATACATTTTGTGTGGTACGTGATCTGCAGCACTAAAGGCGGCCTCTCCTTGTAAGAAATACAGATGGCTCTTTCATTTGTGCTAACTAGCAGTAGGAAGCAGGGCATCCTGTTCTGTCAGAGTCCAGTATTTCTGATTCTCCATGCCTAAGCACCAAACTAACCACTCTGTTGTTAATTCATTTGGAGTTCTTATCCTGAGGGGGAAAAAAGAATCCAGTAGGTAATATCACAGTGGCTTTCCCCATTGTTTCAATAGCAATTTGATGCTCTTGTGATGTCTTTAGGTAGGGAACTTGCTGGTACCACGTGATGGTGGAGGCACATCATTTGTTTTGTTTCTCTGATAGAACCAACTCAGGCTGTTGCTTCTTATATAAAATGTTGTGATTCCATGCTAAATGCATTAGGCTGGGAAGCTGACAGGGCTTCGACACAAGGAAGGTGCTTGAACCAGGATCACCAGGCTGTCAAGTCTTCCACAGTGACTGCAGCAATGAAATCCTTCATGAACTGGAACTGGCCAAATGCTGGGTAGCCCTCCTTGCTGGGTTCAGACAGCACCCTGCTGCTGGAAGGGTCCTTGCTGGCAGCTCTGATCAGGTCTATTCCCAGAGGGCCAGAAGTTGAACACTGTAATACATATTCTAAACAATTAAGAGTCTGTACTCAGGATACAGAGTACACATTGCTGGAGCTCAAACGTAGGAAAGTCTGCATTGACTTCCTGTCTTCTTCACAGGATTTACTTCAAAAAAATAAAACTAAAAAATATAAATATGTTTCTAAACCAAACTCTAAATTAAGACCCAGTGTTTGCTGGGGTACTGGCTTCATGGGAGTCTTTTCTGTCAGTACCACCTGCAGGTCTTGATCAGGACCTTTGTGACAGGTAGTCCTCCTTGTTTCAAAGGAATTAGGACTTTCACCGTTCTGTTTCCATTAATTCCAGGTTGGATTGGTTTTAGGCAACGTCACATCTATAATGGTGATTAGAGAATATCTTCAAATTGCATCAGATATATAAATCAGCATGAAATGTTATATAAAGTAAAAGAATTCTGAGACATAAGCTACAATACATTTTTATTCCCCTGGTAGACTTAAAAGAAAAATAAATTCAGAATCATGGTATAAGATGCAGTAAAGGAAAATCTTGGTAATGCAGAAACATAAAGTGAAGGATTCTCAATTTAAGCATCATAAAAAGTTATTGAAATGAGGTGACTCCATTCTGAACATATGTTATAAACTCATAATAAGGGGAGGATTTTCTTTTCGTTTGTGGTCAGGGTCTTTAAAAAGATGTAACTTTTATATTGACCTTCTCAAATACGAATTTTTGGTACGGAATAACATATGCTACATTGATTCTTTCAACTGCAGTTCTGCAGTGAGTTTGAAAGTGTTTTGTAAACACTGTAGCATAGATCATTTGTTGAAAACGTTAGTAACTTGTAACCCCATGTGAACCTTGTTTTGGTAACTGTTGTAGATGTATGAGATGGAAGTAAGGCATCATCTCTTAGTATAGTGAAAATGCAGCCTGTCTGGTCAGCAGTATCTGTTTTCTGAGCAAAAGATGATCATTACATTTAACACTAAGACTTAAAAGTTGAGGCCATGATAATGCTTAGCTCTTTTCTGCTTACCATTAAGAATAAAGAGTGATGCTATTATTAAGATGAAGCTGAGCAAAACATTAAGTTGACTGTATGCGTAGTACGAGTGGTATGTGTAGACTTACAGATGTGCTTTGCAGTCTGTGTTCAATTCCAGTTGAACAGTAGCAGTGGTCAGGACGATGGCCTGGTTTGCTAAAGGATTTCATCATTCTACCTTTGCACTACTAGGCTTATATGTGGGCTCTGAATCCTGCATGCACACATGTGGTAGCATGCTTGGCTTGTCAGCATTAGGCAGAGAAGAGTGACCTGGCATGAAAACTGAGCAACAAAGTATGTTGTAGGACTTTCCCCTTATAGCCAGGATCTTACGTTCCTGTCTCTTCCTTCCTCGATTTTTACCCCCTCCTTCCCCTCAAAATGACTGGAAGCAAGAGTTGCATCCCAGCTGTTCAATTTTTACTCTAAGGAGGGCTATTGCCAATGTCTCCTTTCACCTGTGACCTTCTGCCCAGGGGCATTGTATTGCTGTGGTATGCAATGCTCCACACTGGTAAGGGCAGAGATCACATAACATAGCAGCAGTGGCTCAGTATAAGGGTTAACAATAATAACCACTGAGAGGGAATTTTCTCCCTAAGAGAAGCACAGCAAACTAACAGTAACCGGCATCATGAGGGCATTGAGTTGTGGATGGAGAGATCCACAAATCATGAATCTTCCTGGGACATCAGCTTGGACAAAGTTTTGCTGTTTTCATGACTCAGCCAACATCTGCGAGCTCCCAGATGATGCAGGAAAATGGTATGTCTTAGCAATACAGTAGCAAAGTTGTTAACCTTGTAAGGTGCATCTAAATCCACAGCAGCAGCTGATGGAACTGGTCTACAAGGTGCAGTAGCAGGAAGCTGCAGATCTATCAGGCTTGGTCCAGGAACGTAGCGACTGTCACGTCACAGACATGCAAGGAAGTAGGCTGGTTTCTTTTCAGTTTTATTACAGCAATTAAGATAATGCTTGTTTTGGCTGCTGGGTAGCAAATCATACGCAAGTCTGAATTCTGGGTGTGCTTCCCACTGCTTTGCAGCAAGGACTGCAAACTAATTGAAATTTGTTCTCGAAATTACTGCAGGCTTTCAGGCCACCTATTGCACAACACAGTGATTTGTAGCTTGATAATGGGATTTAAAATAGGGTTTGGCAGCTGCTAAGTACTCCTTATACCTATTTTATTATTGTTTTGCCATTATTTTTTTGACATTTCTTTCTCGGTAATAGAATGTAGAAAGAAAAAGTACAGATGATGGTTTTTAAATCCTAATATTAAAGAAAACAAACATATTCTAAGCCTCTTGAAAACTCATGTTTCCATTTGGCTCCCTGTTTTTAATCAGGAGTATATATTTCAAATATACAAACATTATAATGTATACCCGTAGAGGGTCTTGTCTGCTTGTTAGCTCAGTCTGTTTTTAAAACAATATATTTTCAGATATAAACAGTTTGCTCATATTGAAGTTTGGAGAAGTTGTAGTTTTATGCTCGTTCTGCAGAGTCGGCTGTTTCTCATCAAGCTGCATTAAATTCCTGTTTTTAATAAATAGTGGTGTACTTTAAGCAATAGAGTATCACTGCTTAATATCTTTCTTTGCTGGGATGCGTCTATCCCTGCTTTTTAATTCTTAACCCCTTTTTGTAAATCATAAACCCACTGCCAGTGGAGGAACAGTCTTTTATGGCAGAATCTGATCATCATTAATGGCAGCCCATCCTAAAATGCCCTGCACTTATTTTTTGTTATTTTTTTTTTACTTTATTTTATTCCCGCAGGTTGTTTGACCCTAATATAAATATTTGCCTGTTTTTCTGTGCTAAATATAGAGGCTTGGTAAAGTTCAGAAGCCTTTCCTTTCCC
The DNA here is from genome assembly GCF_054131305.1 of Coturnix japonica. Classification (NCBI taxonomy): domain Eukaryota; kingdom Metazoa; phylum Chordata; class Aves; order Galliformes; family Phasianidae; genus Coturnix; species Coturnix japonica. The sequence continues at coordinate 16,077,764 of NC_140676.1, read as the reverse complement.
TTTCCCCAGCCTAGAATAGCCAGTGTAACAAAAAAAGTCCTGCAAGTCTTTGGTGAGCAACTGGGAGGGTTTGTCCGTTCTGCTTTACTTCGGCAGCTCTTAGCATGGTTAACATGCAGGCTTCTTTAAACAGGATAATTAAAAGGAGATGCCTCTGTAGGACTCTTAGCTTTACTTACCTACGGACTAAGTTTCATGTGATACAGAGTCCCCTCTCACTGCTGTGGGTTTTGTTTGTTTCCCTTCCTTTCAGCCTGTAAGCTGCCAGTTATCAGAGCTTTCCCTGGGCTTACATTTGAGGTGGACTAAAAGGGTTTTTAAAATCTGCTAAACGTGTGGAATCCGCTGTTTTATGGGTTTGACCAGAACGGCTCAAAGCAGCGCACACAAAAAGCTTCACCTTCCATTTTCCCACATCTCACATGTGTTTTTTTCTGCTTTAAAGCCCGCAAACCAGTATGAATAACGTCTTTTACCTTTATATTGTAAACATTTGGGCTTAAAGTGATTATAACTGACAGTTAAAACCAACAGGAGCCGGTAGGCTGTTCATACACAAATTAACTGTAATACAGGCAAAATCGAAAATAAACATTTCCAACAGTTCCTTCAGCCCACCAAACCTCACAGAGAAAATGGCTTTTTTTCAGCAGCTTTGTCTTGTGGTGGGACTGTAAAATTCTTGGTCTCTTTTGGGGGGAGATCGAGGGGTAGGAAAAGAAAAGAGAGTGTTCATTTGGAGTCATTTTTACAATTGACTTTTTTATGTATATGTTGATTCATTCACTGCTCAAAATGGCAAAAGGATTTCATCCAGCTCTATAAGCTTTCTCATATGGAGTTGTTTAAACATAATGATGGAGTGAGAGCTGAAAGCAAAGCTAACTTTAACCTTGGGTAAAATCAGACAACCTTCTCGTTGCGCAGAGTCACAAGAAGCTGCAGGAGGTGTCACGTACAGCAGTGAATTTGGAACTGTTGTTTGAACGCGACTGGTTTTTCAGCTGGTAGTTTTTCTGTTTGTTACGATGGTCGAAGCTAAGATGGAAATAAAATACTGGTTGCAAAGGGAGCCGTGCTCATGTGATGCTGTGGAAACAAACAGGCTGCCTGTTGCAGCGTGGGGCAGTTGGCACGCTCTGGCTGCCGAGCACATAGTTGGGCAGCCAGCAGTGCCTCTCGGTGGGCAGTGCTGAGCAGCTCAGACACAGCACACGGCCTGGGAGTGCGTGGAGGTGGCCCTGAGCTGCTGACTGCCTTCCTCATGCAATGGGCCTGCTGCCTGCTCCCGGCTTCTCGCTGCAGTCCAACGCGCTCACCTGAGGACCTTGCAGCTTCCAGGCACGGGAAAAGGAGCTTCACATTGTAAACTGCTGTGCTGCGTGGCTCCACTCAAAGCAAACTTTGAGCTCCAGGACTACTTCTTTATTTTTTAATCTTTGCAACATAGATGGTAGGGCTGTTGAGCATTACAAACCACAAGCTGTTTGTGCTTCTTCTTTTGCAGGAGGTAAGTGACATTGAATCATTATTTTAGTCATCATTTGATTGTACTTTATGCTGCGTTTCAAATGTTACCATTTGTATTGTGAGCAAATCCAGCACCAGGGCCTTCTGAAGCACTGCTGCGGCTGGGTTTGGGGTAGAGCCCTTTTAGGGATCCTTGTGAGAGTCTGACTTGGTTGTTAAAGGCAGCCAGCATTAGTCATACGACTTCTGGAAACTGGCATGAACTCAGCTACACGGAGCTGCCCTGCAGTGGTCACAGTGCTTGGCTGTGCTGACAGGTGGGGCACCCACGCAGCACCCAGGTGTTGGTGGGAGAGCAGATGTGGTACTGCCTTGTGTTCTTCCTCTATCTTACCTGAAGATCTGGTTGCTTCTTTCAAACATTGTGAAGAGGTGGTTTGATGGGATGCTGGTACAGCACAGAAGTAAAACTGGGACATGGAAATCTTGGCACACCAGCAGAGGATGCTGCATGTGAAGCTTTTCAGTAACATCATTTATGCACACAGACTGTAAATAGAAAGTGGTTTAGGAGAAATGGTACCCCTACATGCTTATTTCTGATAAAATCATTCCCCATGCAGGTGACCTAACTGATACAAAGTGATAGCATTCATCTGAGGTAACTGCCTTCTAAATGTGGACGTGTGAGACAGCAGTGATGAAAGCAGATGTGTGTCAACAGAGTGAGCTGTGCACGGCCAGACTGTTCACCCGGGCTGGTGCACAGACAGATATGAGCTGCTTCTGAGATGTACTGAAAGGGCTGCATTATGCTCTTCTGGACAAGGAAAGCTTGCTGCTGATCCTGGTCTGCAGGAGTGCTCTCAGGCCTCTGAGGGTCCAGTCCTTCCTGTAGTAACCCAAGGTCTCCAGAGTTACAGATGGTGTTAGGCAGATCTCGTTTCCAGCTTGTCTCCTATTCTGTTTTCCCATTTACTCTCCTTTTGGTTTACATAAAGGGGCAAGATACCCTCACCTAGTTTACTTCTTTATCTTTTATGTGTATCATATAGACTGTGGTATTTTCCTTTAACAACAGAAAAGAAAGAAAATAGTTGCTTCTGATATTGACATTTCTTTTCCCTTTCCCTTTTTTTTCTTTCCTTTTTAAGATGCAAACACAGTATATGAGGTAAAGATAGAAGGTTGATACACCATATATTCAGCATCACTGCTTGTTGTATCCCAGTGTTTCCTATGATTACTTACACAGACCTACTGTGCTTCTACAGTGAAGTTCAGCTGGTTTACGTGATAGTTCAGATCAGGACTTGAAATACGTATCTCCTTCTCTGAGAGATTCAAGACCTGTGCGGATGGCCTACCTGTGTGACCTGCTGTAGGGAACCTGCATTAGTAAGGGCTGCACTTGATGATGTGTAGAGGTCCCTTCCAACCCCTGCAGTTCTGTTGAAACCTTGTTGGATTATTTTGTGTACTTTTTGTATTTGCATTTAACCTCCAAAGTAGCAAAAGTCTTAGGTTTCACTGCTTGTGACTTCCTTGCATCAAGCAGTTCAGACTTCTGTCTTGCTCCCGTACACTCTTCCATAATAGCATCTGATGGAAATAAGCAGTAGTGTTTTGCTAACTGCTCAACCACTTCATTCTCAGATTCCTGCAGAACGATTTGATTAAGATTGTCTGGTTTGGATAACTACTTTTGCTTCATCAGCAGCACGTCTGCTGCTGTGCCCACCGCCCATCCCCGAGGCAGGAGAGGCACAGGCTGTGCTCCCACCTCTCTGTGGGGACTGGAAGGATGGCAGTGGGCTGCTGGACACAGCGGCGGCCTGCGTGGATCCCCCAGAAGTGCCCCCAGCTCTCTGACCTGAGAGCTGGCCGACTTCTGCATGTTGGCATCATCAACCCAGTTCGGAAACAGAGACACCAGGATGTGGAGAAAGATATTTAAAGAGCATAGCAGCGCTGTAATTAAGGAGGGCAAGAGACAGTGCTCAGATTATTGAAATAATTTTGTGGAAATATTGTGGATTCTTGACATATTAGACATCGGGCTGTTTTCCTATTTAGCAGTTTGCTTGTGCTCTAACATTTCCCTTGTAACTGTTTCACCCTGGGCAAGTGTGTGCTGCTCCTCTTTTCAGACAGTTTAATGTTTCTTTGACAGATCTTGGAACATATTTGACAGTACACGTCAGGATCCCACAGGACTAACAGCGGTTCTTCAGGCTACGGATCTGGTTGGAGTCCTGCATATGCTGTACTGTGTTCTTTTCCACGGCACAATTTCAGATCCAAACACAGCCAGTCCTAAAGACAGCTATGCAGAGAACACAATCCAGGTTGCCATTCAGAGTTTACGTTTCTTCAACAGCTTTGCGGTTCTTGATCTGCCTGCTTTCCAGGTAACAGATGTTTCACAGCTTTTGCTTTGTGTGAACATATTAATGATTACGTGTGTTTTTGGGCTGACTTCCATCTCCAGGGTCTTAGTTACTTTGTCTGTTTTGTTGTGCATAAAATTACTAGTTGCTGTTTCTGCCCTATGGCTGACGGGTGTAACCAAAGCATGGAAGTTTGCAGTACATGGAATGCTGAATCCAATCCATTACTTCTTGTATTCATAAAAAAGAAACTCGATTTTAAAGCATAATATTTTGCTTTGGGGAGCTTCATTAAATATATAACTATATATATTTATTTTATATTTGTTAGAGAGCAAGAAGTAAATTCTTCTGATGAGGAGAATTATAACTGTAATTCTCATTTCTGAGTGCTTTCAGCAGCTGCTTGCACTGCACAGCTCAAGCTGAAAATCACTTAATATCTAAACTTCTTCTCAAAGTTTTATTGACAAAAAACAGGATTTCATGTCTCCTTCAGTTTGTATTTCTGATTATTTTTTTTATTTTTATTTTTTTTGGTCCATTTAGCAGCAAGCTTACATCTAACTGCATACATCCACATAGATGCAGCTGGGGGATCTGTGCAGTCAGTAGTTTTTCTTTTATGAGACACAAACTGTTTATTGGAGATCCATGTGAAACAACTCTTACATGCACCATTAACTCCCATTTCTTTCTGTAAATCAAAGCAGCTCTTTTGTACAGCAGGCCCGGTAGGTCTTGGTTTGGGATAGAAGGTTTGTTTGTTGCTGCATAGCATGTCATAGGAAACAAACCGGTGCAAGTGATTTCCTTCAGTGCATTGATACAGCGGTGCACCCAGGGAAGCACATGCTTAGCTGTCTTATGGCACGGTGGGCACATGTAGTCCCAGCAGCCATCCATTCCTCTGCAGTAAAGGGCTTTATTTCTGTGGAATTAAATCTCAGCGTACACCTGAGGCCAATTAGTGCCCGTCCTGACCCTGTGGGCAGGAGCAGATAGCGGAGGGAAGGAGCATAGTTTATGCAGTCAGATTGTTATCTTGAAGGAATAGTTTTATCGTGTAATAGTAGGGCCGTAGACTGGGGTTTTCTGATGAACAGAAGAGCTCTGGTATTCTGGAGTTTGTATTAGCACAGATGGCTCGTGGGTATATATTTAATTTAATTTGACAGTCTAAACAATTGAAAGATGGTAGTGAGAAACAACACAGGATCCTGAGCTGATATTAATTCTAGCTAAAAAGGAAGCATAGTTTCCTTGAAAAATTAGTTTAACTTCTATACACAAACTCAGGTGCCCTTTGACCTGTTGTTGTCGGGGAGGGTTTAGCCCAGAGTGCCAGGTCACAGTGTGTATGGGCTGCCCTAATTAAAGAAGGGTGGCATATGAACATGGCATTTACATGATGGTGGTAAACAGTCACACTTGTGTGGTAGGATTTGGAAATACGCGCATTTAGTGAGATGCTTGAGATTCAAGATGGAGTCTGCTTTAATTCTCAAGGATTCTGCCTTTCCTGGGTAGAGATTTCCGGTACGCTGAAACTAAACTATTCTGCAGGCTGGGATTTATGGAGATGTAGTTAATGCAGACTGCAAGATACGGAAAGAAGAAAACACCCAAATGAAAGAAATTTTCTCACAGGCCTGTGTTGCTATTTCATTAGAGTTAGTAGACCGTCATGCTCGTTCTTTGTGCTTTAGTTTTCCCCTTTGACCTTGTGTCGTTCTGTCTGTTTGACATGTTTATTAAATAGAGGCTGTAGGCTGTGCAGATAAAATCTAATTCAGAATCTCCACATTACAGCAATTTGACTACTTTTTAAAAGTATCCCAAAAACCATCCAGCTGAATGTTCTCTCCTTATGGAGGTTTCTGACTTCTTTTTTTTCATGTTTGCAAAGTGATTACTTATTAATCTTTGTATTCCGTTCAGAGCAGGAGTTATTAATGCAAAATGCATTTTGCTCTTCTGCAAAAATGATGTGCTTTCTTTTGCTGCTTACTAGGAAATATCATTAGCATTCAGTTTTCCTGGAACGTATAACGTTAGTCAAATGGAACAGTCAACTTAATGCTACGCTGCATGTCAGCTAAGCAGAATCCAGTTTTCCTGTGTCCCTTCAGAGTCTGATTTTACTCTCATTTGTCTGGCTTTTAATGTTACAGTCCAGTTGTAAGTGCAAGCTACTGAATGAAATGAGAGACCTGAATCTGTCCTCCTCCAAAAATATCTCATTGCAGCCAAGAATGTAGTCAGTGCTTCCCCCCAGGTTTGTGTCACTGATGCATTGTGATGCATGGAATTTCTGTAAGGCTCTAACCTCTGTTTCTTTACCTTATTTTCAGTCTATTGTTGGTGCTGAAGGACTGTCCCTTGCCTTCCGCCATATCATCAGCTCGTTGCTGTGGTACTGTTCCCAGCATACCTGCGAAGGATTGCTACACGAAGTCATTATTTGTGTGGGCTATTTCACTGTAAACAACACAGATAACCAGGTAAGGCAAATGGAAAATGGGATCAGAAGTTATCAAGTGTACATTTACTCACAGATCCCTCAAAAAAAGCAAACCCCCTCAACACTATTTGGAAGAGCTTGGGATTCCTATGAACACAAATGTGTGCACTTACAAAATAATAGATGAAGTTACGTCCTAGGAAAAACACTGCAGTTTTCTGTGACCATGAGCAAATTCTGTGTTCTTACACAGACGACAATGGTGACCTCACATTGATCATAATTAAACTCACTCTATGCCAAGATATACTCAGCAAATGATATTTTTAATTTCAAGTTAACTTCTTGCTGGCTTGATTGGGCAGCTGTGGTGCCCACGTACAACCTTGTAAAGACAGCAAAGCTAGTCTGTCATGAAGGCATGTCCTTAGAAGCCAATGTGCCTGGGTACCCAGAGAGCTCTTTTAAATTTAAGCCGCCTTGTATCTTTCCATAAGTAAAGCAAAAACTCTGTCAAACAGGCAGTGGAAATCCCTATCTAGCTTCCTTGATTGTTTTTTGCTTCTGTTAATGGACTCTGAGACTTCTCATACTAATGAAAATAGCTTATACAATAATCCAGGCACAAATCTTCAAAATGATTCTGAATATTTGGATTTTAAAAGACTCCCAGTTTCCTCAGATCACACACAGCAGCTCAGGGGCACTTCTTGACTTCTGTGACCATGACTCTGGATATATGGAAGGTGTGATACAGTACCTCCATCTTTGGTATGATTCAATTTTGTGAAGTTATTTGTTGTTGTTTTTTTTTTCTTTCTCTCACCATACCTGTAATAGTTGGTTCCCATTTTTGTTCAGCCTTTGGGTGGGGGTGCAGGATGAGCAGCTTAGTTCCACCAGTTAAATGGAACAGCAGAAGAAAGAAGTGGCTCAACTTGTCAGCAAAGGTTAGAGAAAAGCTGTCCACAGTTTTTGACTGTAATTGGGAACGTTCTAATATCCTAAAGTTGAAAACTCTGTCAAAAATATTCTGTAATCACATAATATACAGTAACGTTTCTGTGGTTTTGGCCACAGAACCTGAGGGAGGATCCTGCAGCCTTCCTTCCTGGTGGAGCCAAATCCCACTCAGGGTACAGATGCACTGCTACCAGCACACAGACCATCAGGGCCCCAAAGCTCAAAGTACAGCCTAGAGCCTCTCAGGAGCAGGGGCTGCCTGTGGGCAGTACTCCTCAATGTGGTCATTCTGAAAATCCACGTGACACCACTGCAGATTTCTCATCCTTGCTGCTGTACCAGCGGTTGTGCTGCCATCCAGGGGTGCCAGCATACAGTCTTGGTTTTCTTCCACAGCTTCAAAATTCCTGGCACACAAGTATAAACAGCTGTGATTTATTGCCAAGAGGACATGCAGCTATAAATGTGCCAGAAGTAGCGCAGCAGCGGGATTTCCTACCAGCAGTGCTTGCGGAGCACGCTGCAGTGCCTGTCACTGCTCTGCACGCTGACCTGGGGCAGAGGTCCAGCAGCAGGAGCCCGGCACAGTGCCATGGCAGCAGCTGCCCGTGTGGCTGCAGTCAAGAGACAAAGTGTGTGCATCGTGTGCCGTTCTGTGGGCCTCCTTCCCGCTGGTAATCTCAGTGCCTTGGAGCTTTCTGCGTGTGTGCCTGTGGTTGGGGTCATGTGCTGTCAGTAATCTGCCCCTGAACGGAGTTAGTTTTCAAGACTAAAAGGCAGCTTTGGCAGCTCTGTGAGGCAGCTTTAGGTCTCTGGTTAAATGACCACGGTAGGGTGGTACTGCTTGTGTGCTGAATGCGGTCTCTGATGGTGGTTTGCTTTGGCGGTGCTATTTGCAGAGATTCGGTGATGTGATATTCCTGTTTCCTAGCTTGTCAATGAGAAAGCAGCATTTTTGTTCATCAGAATGCTGCCCATGACAGTACTTGATGTGAATTAACAGGCTGAACAGTGCTGGAGGACTGTTCTGCTCACCATAGACTCTCCGCATTTCCCTATTGCAGTGATTCCTTATTATTCCTATTGGAGTGATTGTGCTTTTCCTGACAGCATTGCTAATATTCCAAAAAGGCAGAATCTTAGTCAGATACTCATAAAATGTAGGGAAGCTTATACAACAGTATTTTTTACTTTTACTGCTGAGCATGCCATCATTTGCTACTAAGCAGGCCATCATTCAGGTGCTGTTAGTGTTGTGACTTCCAATAAAGATAGGATGCCCTGACTGAAACAGGAAGTGCTTCCTATTAATTCCCTCATGGTTTAATTTTTTTACTATGTTTTGAGCTTCCCATTTTTTTTCCCCTTTCATTGTGGACTATTCGCAGAGTGCTACTAAAAATAAAAAATAGGCCTCGCAGTGAAAGCTTTTCACGTAGCAGACTTGAAATCCTGGAAAGAACTGCCTCGTAAAAATAGATCTGCAGGACTTGAGCAATGAAGCCAAACCTTCACAGTGCCTGGGAGCTCTTTTTATTTACTACTGGAACAGACTTTTACAAAGTTGATAACTAATGCATTTCACAGCAAACCTGCGTTATTCTTGAAGTCAAATGCTTTTTTGTTTGAATTGTTTGTTGTTTAAATAGGTCTGTTCCTCTCTAAATTCCTATCCCATATTACAAAGCTGCCGAAGTTTTCATTCCCTTGAACTCGCAAGAAAACTGTTATTTACAGCTTCTGCTGTGCCTCCGTCCAACTACACAAAGAGATAAAGTACTCCAAAAGGCACACTGAGAGGCAGGAAAAAAAAGGACACTCGTGATTCAGAAGTGTGCAATTTAGAGAATAGATTTCTTTAAAATAATAATAATAATAATAAATTAAGAGGTTTTCCAGTCTGCCAACATGAACGCGGATTTTCTGGTTTTAAGTTAATTATTGCTACCGCAGAGTCAAACTAAAGGACAATTTCCTAAATATTTCATGCTCATAGAGTGAAATTCTCCGACAGCATCTTATGTTCAGTGAGCAGTACAGGGTCTTTACTGTTAGTGGAGAGGATTCTTTCATCAGCACTCCGTGCAGCTGGCAGGAGCCCCACAGTGGGTCCTGTGCGTGTGTGCTGGTCTGTGGCTGGGCTTCCATGTCCTACCATCAGCCTGGGCCCAAATGGTTCTGTCGAGGAGCGACAAGGGCAGTGGGTTGCTAAGGAATGCATTCCGAAGTGTTTTGGTAGCTCACGCTCTGTTTATTTTAGCAAGACTTCGATTTTTGCTGACTGCATATACTATATATGACTGACTACATATAATATATCGGTGATACTCCTTCCCTGTTTTGTTTTGTATTTTGTTTTAATGTCCAGAGAGCCTTTTTGAGGCAGCTGCCGTCACTGGGGAAATAAATCAGTTATGAAACTGAAAATTTCAGAAAGCAAAGTGTTCCTTTAATATTTTAAATGCTTCGGCATCATTAGTCATGCCTAAACGGCGCTGTCTGTTTTGTCTCGGCACGTGAACTTCTGTTTACGATAGCAATAGACAGCCCTTGTTTTGCAGGACGGGGAGCTCAGCTCTGGTAGGCGCCTGCAGAGCGAGCTACGACTTGGGTTCACTTTGGTGGCCACCCCTTCATCTATTAGCATCCGAAACGGGTCCCCTGGTGCCGAGGGTAGGGCTGGACAACCCAACTGTCATAAGAGTAATGTCCAATCTCGGGATAAACCCGTCGCACCACGCTGTAGGACTACAGCTGCTAATTAAAATGTTCTTGTTAATTAAAAATATCCTATCCCATTACGCTTTTATTCCCTTTCTTCAGTTTAATTATTGCAATGACTATAATTAGCATGCACTGTCAGCTCATTTCATTTACATATTATATTGGATAATTGAATGTGGTCCCGTAATTAAATTAACATGAATGACAGATGATTTGGCTGCTTTTACATGGCTGTACTGGGAATAGAAATCTTTCCATATGCATTGCACTTAGCAAATATTTTTCATTTGAAAAGTCCTCGCAAATCAGATCCTCCGACTCGGGACCTCATCTGGCAGACTCTGAAGGAAGTTGCATTGTTTGCAACACTCGATGGTGCAACTTATTTAAATATTTAAATCAGAAGAGCTTTCTTTTTCTTCTTTATTTTTCTTTTCCTGTTTGGCAGACGATGTATTTTATAGAGTGCTCCAGCAGAATCTCACCGGCTTCTGGCACCCGTGTGGAACGGGACTTTATGCTTTGGAACTGTTGAACTGAAAATAGGTGTTTTTAGTACATTGCAGAATGCAGCTCTTCTGTCAGAGAACTCAGCTGAGTTGTCTGCAGCTTTACAGTTTTTATTTTATTCATAGATACAGTTAAGAACTTCTACTGATAACCAACGCAATTGGAGAGGAAAAAAAAAGAGAAGATATGCAAACCATATGTCTTTGAGGAAGGGATTTCATCCCAGAAAGTTTGCCTTGCAATTGCATTAGTTTAACTAACTTACTTGTCTGTCCTTCCGGACCTTTTATCTCCTGACAGCTGTGCCCATAGGAACAGTACACGACTCTTATTGTGAATTTAGGAATAATTGAAATGTTAATATTGAATAAGCTTAGAAAACAGAAGGTGCACACGGTTTGAATTCAATAGTTGTTCACTCAAGGGGAATTTATCCGTATTGTACAGCCATGGAGAGTCTGATGTAGAGCCTATTTCAGCCGTGCCATCTTGCTTCACTTAGAGGCATAAGGAACAGTGAGGTTACGGGGTATCTGGGGAAAGGAATTTCTCCTGTCTTAAAAATATGTAATGTCACAAAGTAGTGTCACAGGTATAAATGTAATGTTCAAAGAAACAGAGTCGTATGGAAGGCACAATTTGGAAACATTCATGGAGTTTATTGCTCATTTGCATCACAAAGGAAACCCAATAGGAGGTCTCAAGAAGTGCTTCTTACAGGGAATCTTAATTCTTTTTTATTTTAAATGACTGATTTATTGTTACATTTTCTGACTTTTTAGCATTTCTTTTCTGTTACAAATATTATTTCTGTCCTAAAACAGCAGAACATTTTATTCCTTATTAAGTAGGGTGTGTATGAACTCAAAGCTGATTAACACATCACGTGTATATATATGTGTGTATGAGATGAGCTGTGAGTGTGGCTACAAGTGCTGCCAGGTTGTAAGGGACACTTAGAGGATGCATTCAGTTTACAAACTGCCATCTTTAGGGAAATTACTCTGTGCAGCTGACAGTGTTTGCTTTCACTGAGTTTCAGTGTGCGGCTGGTTTGCTCGAGTGTTTGCATGAAGGAGTAGTTTTAAAACGCAGAGATCACAAACTTGGAAACTGGAAGAAACAGGGAAACTTAGAGCAGTGTATAAAAATACTGTTCAGAGATTCCACGGGAGTTGTTTACTGGCTGCCATCGTTAAACTTCCATTATTTGTGTTCTTTGGGGGCTGTGCTGGGCTGGAATGATTTTAATCTGGTGTGTGGGGTTTCTAAAAGTGGAGCAGGAGTAAAGGTGCAGGAATTGGTAGTTACTGTGTAATAAATGGCCGTACTTGAAAGTAAATTGTAAGGAAGTATTTTTAGGGGTGTGGAATTCATGTTGAAGACAAGTCTTTCCAAAAAAAAAAAAAAAAAAAGCCTTTGAAAACTTTGAGTTTGGATTAAAAATAATAATAATAATGATAATTTGTGGAGTAGCTGATTTCAGTGAGAAATTCATGTGAAGCTGTAGCCTGGATTGCCGTTTAGGTAGGAGCGCTGCAGCTTGTGAGCAATAAAAACCCTGATGATTAAACTCAGCATCTTAAAATGCAGTAAATTAAACAACTCAGTAACGTGTGCTTTTTTTCCTATCAATCTTACGCAGTCAGCCCACATCAATTCACTTAAGTGATGTTTTCAGAAAAGCTGGCATTCCTCACGAGACAGAGAGAAGTGGAAATGCCTCTTGGGTGATTTGTCAGACACCTCCGCTGTTATTTGAGCTTCCTGATAAACAACAATCTTTTCAGAGCAATTGATGGCAATGCAAATAAAACACAAGACGAGCAGAGGGGACTGAATATTTCACACTTGGTGCTTTAACTGTATTTCTATTGCTCCAAAGTGTATCTCATACTTCTTTTTTGGTTTTGTGTTTTGAGAGGCCGTAGGGAAGGAAATGTAATATGAGCAAAGGCTTAAAATGAAATCGGTCGTATTTAGTTTCAGTTTGTAATGGCTGATTCCAATAGGAGCGGGAGAGTGCGTACAGGAGTTGGTGGGAGAAACGAAAGCAGTTGGGCCCATCTTACTCTCTCATTTTAAACTGGAAAAAAAAACTAACAAAGAATAAACATCAGCATCATTAAAAGGAGTCCTCCCACAGCCTTAAAGCACAGTCCATAACTAAAGCTTCAAGATGGAGAGGCCCGGAGAGAGCGACTGTCCCATGTCACAGCCTCTGACAACCTACGTGCCAATCTTGGGTCAGGAAGAGAGAGAGCTTGGTGGTCTCAGCTTAATCCCCAGTGGACTTTTGTCCACGTCAGAAACACACCACAGAGTCTGGCACAACTCTGTGTAATAAGCAGTTTCTTCTCAGCAGAGACCTTGGCCTGGCATATTTTGGCTTTGGAGATACACTGGCAGTGATGGCTGCACAGGCTTGCACAATGCTTGCCCTTTGCTCTGCCTCTTTCTAACCAAGCGTGCCTTTCTCTCCTTTCCGTGGAAATTAAATTTCACACCAAAACTTAACACAAAGTCTGAAGTCTGCAGATCTTTAATCAGGCCTTGCAAACTATTGTCTGTCTTGCCCCATGTGTGAAGGAACTCCCTGTTCTTCTCCCATTTGACTGTAGGCTTTCTAAGTCTCTGCAGACCCCCAGTGACTGTGCCCCACGCAGAGAGGACATCGGCCTGCTCTCTATTCACAGCTTTGGGCTCCAGCAGCTGACAATTGCTGCTCTAAGGGAGGGGAGCCTCCGAGAGACCCAGAGAAGTCTCAGAAACCTACGTCATCATATTTAGCTCAATTGAGTATCATTTGATTGAAGTAATGCTGAAATTTAAAGAAAAAATAAAATGCATTAAGTCTTGCGTAAATGTATGCTATGGAAAATCTGGCCTGTCTTCCTCTGCTCTTAGTTACGGGCAAATTATAGCACATTTTTTTGTGATGGATGAGAACGTTTTCTTGTTCTTTGAAGCTTTTTCTCAGCCAGCTCAGCATGTCAAATGGCACGATGTGTTTCACAGTCCTTAATGTTGATTGGGTATTTTTACAAAGCCTCTGCATTTATTGTGAAAGCCAAAAAGCAAGATGTACTGGTAATAAAAAAATATGAAGACTACATTTGCAAGTAGGTTTTTGGAGTGTGACAGAAGAGGCTTGTTGCTTTTGAACAGAGAGAATGCTCAGAGAGCGTTTTAAGCTGTAATATTTTATTTACTCGCTCCTCCTGGCAATTCTTACCCGGCTAGTTCTACTTTCAAGGATGATGGCAGAGTAGAGTTGCTCTTTGAGTAGTCGTTCTGAACTTCTTTCAGCTGAAGCCCAGTTCTCTCTAGGCTTTAAATCAAGAATTCTTCATTCGCATCAGTGTGGAGTTCCAGCTCTAAGGGTGGGCCAGGCTCTGAGCACCTGATGGAGCTGTGGGCATCCCTGCTCATTGCAGGTGAGTTAGACCAAATGGCCTTTAAAGGTCCCTTCCAACTGAAACAGTTGCATGATTCTAAATGAGTAAATAAAGCAGGATTGCACGGGCCAGTTCTGACCATTTCAGTGTTCAGAATCATGTTTCAGGATCTGAGACGTAGAATCAAAGAATGGCCTGAGTTGAAAAGGACTGCAGTGCTCATCCAGTTCCAACCTGCTGCTGTGTGCAGGGTCACCAACCAGCAGCCCAGGCTGCCCAGAGCCACATCCAGCCTGGCCTTGAATGCCTGCAGGGATGGGGGTCCACAGCCTCCTTGGGCAACCTGTTCCAGTGCGTCACCACCTTCTGGTGAAAAACTTCCCCCTAATATCTATCTAACCTCAACATGGCATAATAGCTTTAAGCTTACAAAATAAATGCCTTGCTCAGTAGATCTGATGCATAATAATAAGCTCTTCTAATAAAATAAAAATATTAGTCCAACACTTAAATGTGTAAATCTACTGTTAGGGTATTTTAGAAACCATAATCCATTTTCTAGAAAGAAATGATACACTGGAATTTAGCAAGGTACTTAATATATGTTTAACACTAAGCATGATTGTGCCCTCATGGGTAAATGATTTTATGTCAGTATGTTAAATGCTAAAATGCTGTTGTTTTTAGAGTTAAGCTTTTCGTTACTTCTCTTTCTGGTTCAGGTGTTTGGTTACGTGTTCATCCTGCAGCCTGAGCATGTGCTTAATGACCAAGCAGCCTCAATACATATTCAAATTGTTTCCATTCTCCTCTCCGCACATTGTAATGGAGCTGATCTTTTACAAGATCAGTTTAATATCATTTGCTTCTTGCTGAATTTAATAGCTGTGTACTTTGCTATCTTTTATCTAAGGTGCCCTGTTATTTTGAGTGGCATTTTTTCAGGAATTTTATACCTTTTCACTTTTTCCGCCTAGCAATGCTGTTGATAAATTTTATAGCATTTTTAAATGCATCATTGTGCTTATATTTGCCATTGTTCTAGCTGAAATGCTCACGTGGTTTTGGGTGATTACATGAAAACCTCTGGAAAGACGCTGCTCCTACTATGGTTTTTAGGGAGAAAAGCATTAATTCTGACCTCCGTTATCTGCTGAACTTCTCTCTGAAAGCTTTTGTGTGATGCTAAGAAAATAAACATGACATTTTTCAAATAGACCAAATTCTTATTTTAAAATCTTAACGTAATGTTTCGGCACATTATTTTTACGTAGAAATGGTGCTCAGTCTCCTGATAAGATGTCAGAAGGAATTTAGAACATTCGTTGCGCAGAGCCCTGCCAATAGTGGAGTTTGCAAAATGGAAAGAAAAGAGCTTGACCTTAAAACAGAAGAAGAGTCTAAGTGGTGACATATTCCTCTGATTGAATGCTGGCAGTATGGGGTCTGTTTATATAGGAGCAAAGAAATAATGCAGATCTAACTTTGAAGAGAAACTCCGGACTACTAATATAAAGATTTATTTCTTTTACCAAGTTATAAATAACCTTACATCAAACAAAAGCCTTTAACCGTTTGATGTATTCTGTGTAGTTACAAAGAATAGATGCACGGTGTTTCAGTTCCAGTTCAATAACGTTTAGTTGTTTGTACAAATTAGAATTGACTTTGATATAAATGATAAATAGAGAAGAAACATTAGTAGTTCCCATACCAACAGTAGAATTTTAAGAGTCAAATGTTTACAATGGCCTTGTCCAAGTTTGGAGCAGCGGGTCGTACAGGGCTGGGGAAACACCAGGAGTGCCCCTCAGAGAGCTGTTAGCTCTAACGTGCACCGTTGCTCTCAGAAAATTGCATCTAAAGATGAAATAGGTTGCAGCAGAATACAGCAGTCAAGTGGAAGCACACGTGTTAGTGCTTTGCTTCATAAAACCCCGACATTTTATTGAGAAGGATCTATTTCTAGAAGTGTAATTCAGCTTTCAGTTACAATGGCTGTATTTGTTACTCAGCAGTTATGGAATACACCTTTTCATGAGCAGTTTTTCTTTCTGAGAGCTGAGAAAGGTTTCACTTCAGGAAGTTTGAAACTTGACAAAGCTGGGATCCAAGCACGTTTTCCTGTTTCCAGTTCTCACGTCGGTGTGACAATTTTGTCTCACTTTTCATTTGTAAGAACTGCAACCTTTAGCGCTTGGTCCAATTACGAAACGGATGTCAGCAACCTCAGAGGAAATAATTGGATAGATGGGAAATGCTCCTGCAGATTTTAGACGTGCTCTGCAGATCAGCTGATGGTGCCTCGTGGCTTTCCAAAGGTATGGGCAGTTCTCAGTAAATCAAACCTGAAACCATCAGTAGAATCAGGCTCTTAGAGGTCTGAAGGAGCACGTGAATCAGCAGTTTGCCTTCATTTGGGTGATGTTTGCTCGGTGTTTTTTACATGCAGTCGTTCTTTCAACTTTCTGAGTGACGTTTGAGATTCCTCCGAGAAAATGTTGATTGTTACCTACCAAGTGTTTGTGAACTTAATTACCAAAATATGGTTCCAAAGAGCAGAGGGCTCTTAGTTTAACATTGTTGTACAATACGCCATTGATGTGGTAAGATTTGACTAATTTGATGTGTAGCTGCTGGTACCTAACAATCAGTAAAGCAGAATCCTGGTAGCTAGGAAGGTTTACAGCACAGCTTTGAACAACGTTCATACGTACACGTGTAAGTAGCTGTGTCTTTTGCTCAGAACAAAAGGAATGAAGGGAAAGGTTGATTCAGATGTATGTTTTATGTGCTGTGCGTGGTACCCAGGGTTGTGAGGTGTCCACCAAAATGTCTTTCTCTTGGTAGCAGTTGTGCAAGTTCTGTAGCAAACTTGTCAGTGCTGTGAAGGTCTGCTTTACAAGGTGCCAGGAAGCAAGGGGAGGTGGCTGGACCAGTTCTGGTGTGCATACAGAGAAGGACAGTAAGATCCAGGACAGGTTATAGCCTTGTAGCAGTCACCTCGGGTGCGTAGCCAGGAGCCTTATTTCAGTGGCAGGGTAAGCCTGATTTCCCAGCAGAATGATGAGTTCCCTTCACAACTTTATTGCGTCCCCAGTGCTACAAGGAGCTTTTAATTTTTTGATTGATTGTCCTTCTTTATTGCTCGAGAGCTGTGTGGCATATTGCTGGCTTTTGTCACTGTAGCCTGTTTTGAAAGACTGATTTTTATACTGCCTCAGACTTTCACAGCTAGAAGAATCGCAGCTAATGGGTAAGCAATATACTGCATAGTCAATATTGGTCCAAATAAACTTGAGGAAAAAAAGAGGTGGATTTCATTTTGAGACATCAGGAATCATTCTTTCCTTAGAGATTAGCTTCTATGGGTCAGGGCAGTCATTGCACTTGAGGGGCAAATGGGAGCAGGGGCTGCCTGCTAGGGAAGGGGTGAGCACCTGCTAACAAAGTTTGATATTAGAGTGGTATACATTATGCAGCCTTCCTATCAGCTTATGTAATGGAGAAGCTGCTTGAGTTCTTCCCAGATGTTCCGGTTCCTCATTTTCAGCAGGCTTCTACATGGAAAGTAGGATGTGCTATTTAAGCAACGCTCAGGCAAAAGCAATACTGTGGTATGAATATCTTAATTTCAACAGGAGGCAACAATTGAAATCAAATACAGAACACAACATCACAGAGTTTCCTGCTCTGAGGAACAATTAAAGCACATAGCTTTTAGCAATTTGATAGAGAGGTCTCAATTCAGAAAAACAAAATGGCAAGCAAATATTAGTGGGACCTGGGCACCTATCTGAAGTTGGGCAGGTGCTGAAATGCTTGGCTGTACAGAAATGCAGAGATTTAATTAGGATCTTGTTACGCCTGGCAGGCATATCTGACTTTCAGGCTGGAGAGGGAGCAGCAAGAAAAGCTAATTCTAGGATTCCAGCACGTGGCGTGTGTTCCTGTGCTACCTTTCAGTAAGCAGTTTGTATCTCCTATTGGAGCACTTTATGAGTATTCCAGGCCTGCAAAACTCCCTTGGATCATTCAGCAAGGAGACAGAAGTCACTGTTTAAAATAAAAATAGAGAGGAGTCTTTTTTTAAACTGTAAAGAAGTCGTAGATGAGGAGCTGATTTGTTTTCTTTATTGGTCATCTGCTAAGTGGAGTTCTGGGCTGCACTTTCTGCTCTGTTGGAGGTTTGTGTGTCTGCAGGTTTTTTCCAGATAGGAGTTGTTTCATGACTGTACGTACTGTAGTGTATCAGGTTTAGTAACTGCATTAATACAATGAGCTGAACTCATTAAATTGATTCCACATGTGATTAATGCCAGATTAAAACAACGAGCAGCTCCCAAATAGAACTTTCCTATCTTCAATGTCAATAACGTTGTAGTTAAGAAGCTGGGGAAAACAACACAGAAGTGGTGATGTTGTGTCCATATACACAAATTACCCGTGGCATTTTTAGAGTGGGTGAGGGGGGTGAAGTGAGAAAGGAAAAGAGCTCAGAACTGCTTGTCCTGTGCCTGTTCAGCAAGTCCAGCGGGCAGCAACAAAGAGACGGGTTTCCCTTCCTCTGTCCTCCATCACAAGTTGTAGCTATTGGAGTAAAACTGCGAGTGATTAAAAGAGCTTTTCTGATTGGAGGATTTGCTGTAGAGAAACCCAGAGTGAATAATTAATAATAATAATGAATGTGTTATAACAGTAAATGTAGGATCCCAGCAGTAATCACCAGGAGTGGTAGCCAGCAGTTAAGTGTAGCATCATCCAAATGCTTCGGTGGTGGGCTGGTAGATGCTTTCCTCAAAAGAGCAATGCTTAATTGTCACATATTTGTCTGCCTCTTAAAAATTCCTCCCGGCTTTAAGGTCATTAAGACATTTCTACCAGTATTTTGAAAGGTTTTCAGTGTATTTTAGGCTGGTGAACTGCAAGAACGCAAACGATTACTTTGTTGATCTTGTTTTTAAACTGAACTGCATTATCGACTCAGTGTGTTCTTAAGGTATTGTTAAAAGTGCTTTGAAAACTTGTAAATCCCTGTAATTTATGTCCCTGTGGTCTCGACTGCTGCTTTCTGTCCTTCTGGTTTTAATTTGAACGCAGTCTTGTCTGGGTGTGTACCTGTAAAATTGTGTTTTTCCAAGTACAATTTACAGTCGTGACCCTAAGTTTTACAGTGTTCAGCCCTATAGGAGCTTCCTCCTATGCTGAAAAGCCAACTTTGGGTCAGGCAGCTCTTTCATATTATAATTGTCTAATCGAGGTTCCTTGGAACAGATCCGATTCTGACATTTTGTAGCATATCACAAAGGCTGTATGAGAATATCAAGTAAATGGGAAAGGTTCCTTTGCGAGAGAGCAGTATAGCATTGCCTGATTTCTTCAGATGTACACAGTTGTAAACTTAGCCTGCTTCATGACAACAGTCCCATTTATCTAAACAATTCTCCTTTTAGAGTCAATGGCACTGATAGAAACTGAGATAAGAAATACAGATGGGAGGGTCTTTCAGAGTCTCCACTGAAACTAGTTGCTGTGCAGCTTACAATCACCTTTTCTTTTCAGTGCCTGAGAATGCATAGCAGACATCCGCGATGAAACAGAGTCCTCTCTGGCTGCCAGAGAGCACTTGGGTAAAGGATGAGAGAGCTGCATGTGGGTTTTTACAGTCCTGGTGATCTCGGATCTTGCTCTTGCCTTTTTTTTCCTTTTTTAATTGAAATAAAGACACACTTACTGCATTTAAATGGCTGCAGTTGGGAGAGTTGTTTTGCACTTCTAACTTAAAACAGTCCCTTTGCTTTCATTCTTTGTCTTAAGTGAAAGTATCGTAATCCTCAGATTAATCTGTTTCTAGGGTTTTTTATTATTGTCTTTTTTTGGTAATAGAGGCAAAAGCAGTTTACAGCCTTAATTCTCAGTGTTCCTCTGCAGTAAATACAATACTCGCACACTAAAACAGGAGCTATTTGGGCTAAATGTTCTAAGATTTATTATTAGTATTTACTAAAATGTTTTCTTCTCATCCGTGCTCATATTTCCAGCATGACTTCAGCGCTCTGGTTGATCCACATGAAAACCAGCTCGAGCACACGTTCTCATTGTGTTACGTTTGTCTTTCAGATCATCGTACAGTCTGGCCGTCACCCCACCGTGCTGCAGAAGCTGTGCCAGCTGCCTTTCCAGTATTTCAGCGATCCTCGGTTAATCAAAGTGCTCTTCCCTTCGCTAATAGCTGCCTGTTACAATAACCCTCAGAACAAGCTCATTCTGGAGCAGGAGATGAGCTGTGTGCTCCTCGCCACGTTCATTCAGGTAGCAGTGCTGTGCAGCAGCGCTCGCAGGATGGCTGCGGCCCTTTTTCTCGCCTTTGCTGTGTGCGTGGAAATTATTTGCCTTACATAAAGCAAGTAAACAGCACTGAAGTACTTGAAGATTCTCTGCAGCTCTTTTCAAACCACAGATTATGCCTGTACTTGAGATATCTTATAACACTGAAAGGTTACCCGAGCAGTTCAGGTTCTCGCTGTCGCGTGCAGAATCCTGCTTTCACTGAAGTTATTGATGTGCCTGAAAGATGTGATGTGGATCGTGCTATTACAAGGCAATCCTTAAGATACTTCACTTCTTTTTAAACTACTGCATATGCAGCGTATTTGAAATCGGTACATTAATCTGTTTACATCTAAATGTATGTCTGTACACTGCACACAGCAGATTTACAGAGAGCAGAACAGCCATGTATATATTCGATGCAGAAGGCACACAACATATGTTACTGGTCTGATCATGCAGTCTTTATTTCTGACAGTAAGCCACTGAGGTTGTTACAAATACTGCTCTAAATAAGGCCTTACAGCAGCTTTGTTCCCTTTGTGTCAGTCTATGTGCTGTGCCGTACTTACCAAGTTTGTTTTATGCTTTCTATATATTTTACTGTCTGTCTTTAAACAACTAAATGCTGTTTTCATCAACACTACTGCAAAGTAACATGCTCTGGTCACCTGGAAGTTCCCATTGTTGGTACAGAAACAGTCCTGCAGCTCTTCCCTAATGCCTTACAGCCAGTCCTGAGGCAGGCTGCACCAATTGAGGTGAAAGGACATGAGAACTAAATATTTACTGCAAGTCTCAGCGTAGCTCCTGAGTTACGGAGCTTCTGAGCACGGCTGCTTTCCATTCTTTGAACACTCAAATAGCAGCAGCTTAAGGAAGAAAGAAAACTTTAGAGCTTATGGAGCTTCTGTTGAAATACAAAGCCATAATTCATGCTGCACCTTGACTTTTTATATGGACACATTTTAATATGGGAGCTACAGGTTGCATGGTAGAAGCTGCGGTGGCAAAAAAGTAGCTTCGGCAGTATTAGTAAATGCAGCAAGCTGGATTTGTGCTCCAATTTAAAAACATAAAGAAGAGTGAGGGAAGAGTCACCCCCATCAAATAAATAAGTTTATTTACCTTGATTTCTTTTCTCTAGTAGAAACTGTAGCATTTAAATCTATACTAGCTGAAGCAAAACATGCTAATTAGGACCGTGTTTCTACCTCAGATGCCAAGTCCTCGTGCTGTTCTTTTCAGGCTTTTAGAAGAGGAGTTGCATTATTATATAGAAGATCCTTGTGTGTGTGTGTGCCATCTTAGTGCCCTGTCATTGCTGACCTCCCTGCTACTTCACTGTTATACCCCTTTGAAAATCAAACCCCAGATGTTGAACGTGCACAGAGAGCAGTTCTGACAGGCACAGGGCGCTGATAGCCGCGCACACAGCAGAGCCCTGCCCCTCTGCTTCGGTTTCAACCCGCTGCTGTGTTGTCAGGCAAATCCCTCACTCACTTCCGTGGAAGTTTTGGTAAAGTCTGCAAAATATTTCCCTGGGACCAGAAAATGAGATTCTTCCTGTGCCAGGGAATGCAAAAAGCAGCCCTGTTTATGTAAGAGTTAGGTGGTGTGTACAAATATAACACTTAAATACAGTGTGTTAAATGTGTGCAGCATCCATCAAAGGAGAACGATTGCTGGATTTTACAGCTATCGGCTTTGCACCTCCCTGCCGGCAGATCTGTTTGCATCCCCTGAAGGTTGCATCATCCTTTCTCTTATTTCTGCCTCTGGATGCGCTGGAAAAAAATAGTCAGAAATAGCCAGGATCTGTTCAGTTGTGTCTCATGTCAAACAGTCCCAGCGCTGCTTAGGGAGAGCACGAACAAAAGGCGCTGCTCGAAGCGCTCCGTCCTGGAGCAGCCCGTGGGAGCAGAGCTGGCCGTGCTCCCCAGAGCCGATCACAGCCAGGGGAGAACTTTGCCTGCTCTGAGGGATGAAAGGGGATGTCGGGCTGTGGGATGGAACTGGGTCGGTCAGCAATGGAGAGAGCGTGTTTGGAATCCACAGAATACATCCAGAAGGTGCTGTTGTAAAGAAATACGGCCATAGTCGTTGTTCAAATGGGAAACAGTGAGAAATAATGATTTCTGAGGAAGGTAATAAAGCTGCTTTTTCTCTGTTGTAAATTTATATATATATATATTTAAAACTGGGTAAAATCCGCTCTGTGTCACAGAATGTGAGTGCTGGCAGCGTTGTGTTACAGGGCACAGCACACCAAGCGCGCTGTTAGTGTGCAGATTCATACAGCAGGCGTGTTCTTTGCAAAATGGTTTTAATTCCTCAGATGCAAGATCTGAAAACCTGATGCTCTTTTTCTTTCCCACAGGACTTTGCCCAGAGCTCAGGCCAAACGGATAGTCTGTTATCTCAGCAGAGGGGTACGTCTCCATTGAATGTAACAGAGGACAACTGGGTAACAGAGTATCCACGCGTTATGTTTTGCTGTGATTTAGGTATTTTCTCAGTCTGCATCACCATAAAAAGCAACGCAGTAAATGGAAAAATGATTTTCCCAGTCTCAGGACCTGAAAGATACGTGACTTCCAGTCTTTGCTCCCAGTACCAGGAATCCGGGCTGTTAATCTTTATTAAACACTTTGTGGTGTTCTGTCTTAAAACGCGATACTGTACGTGCGCGTATTTAATTAGCTGTCACAAAGGCTGCTTTCAAAAGTCTTAGGTTACAGCAGCCGTGCAGTCATTCCAATGCACCCGAGGAGCCAGAAGTGAGTAAAATACTGTCCTGTAATTGTTGCACGAAGTTCCTCGGTCTGCAGGAGGGTTGCATTATTTTCTCAGTTGTAAATACTGCATAAAACACAGCTAACCCCACCTATGCTGCCCGGTTGGAAGGCGCTCGGCTAAGGCAGCTCTTGCTTGTTAAACAGAGGAGTTAAGGCCGAACGGAGGCCTGAGTGGTTCTAAGTCATAAGATTTGTAAAAATACATTGCAAAATGCAAAACACAGGTAGGTATGGGGTGATTTCTACTGTCAGCATTCTCCCTTCTGCTCCTCCTGACACGGCTGCAAAACAAACTTTCCAGAATGACTATATTTGCATGAGAATCTGCTGGAGAAACAGCTACAGTCCAGGCGGGGAACTGCTTTTTATTTTCATTATTCAAACGGAATGAGCTTCTAAACTAAGCTGACTACGTGGTGACATGAGAGTGTGATTTCTGAACATTCCCCAGATGCAAAAAGCAGAGATAATTATAGCAGCATAGCCGGGATTATTTTTATCTATTTTATCACAACAGCGTGAATGTCAGTTCCCCCCAAAATGCAAATGGGAGCAACAACACTGCTTATAAACAGGAGGGGAATGGCTGTTTGTGAGGGTGGGTAGTGATAGGACAATGGGGAATGGTTTGAAACTGAGACAGGGAGATTTAGGTTGGATCTTAGGAGGAAGTTTTTCCCCCAGAGGGTGGTGACGCACTGAACAGGTTGCCCAAGGAGGCTGTGGATGCCCCATCCCTGCAGGCATTAAGGCCAGGCTGGATGTGGCTCTGGGCAGCCTGGGCTGCTGGTTGGCTGCACACAGCAGGGGGTTGGAGCTGGATGAGTCCTTTTCAACCCAGGCCATTTTGTGATTAAAAGGGAACTTGGGGGTTCTCCATTGCTTGGGTGGGGGTGGGGGTGTGTTTGCAGCCTGCTGCCCTCATGAGAAAGCTGTGGGTCTGGGGGCTGAGGAGCAGCTGCTGAGCAGGAGGCACTGGGCGCTGTGGTGGCGTGAGGGCTGGGGAGGGCTGAGGACGTGACGTGGTGGAGCTGGGCCGCCTGTTGATGATAGTTGTTTTATTGCCACCTTTCTGAGGATGGAACAAGTGGGTAATTGTACCTTCTGTCTCCACAGAGAAGCGTGTGGGCGCTCAGGATTACCTGGAGCTGTGCAACCGCTTCCCCCGCCACTGCTGGGAGGAGGCCCGGCAGTTCTTCCTGCGGCGCTGAGGGCCGCGCCGACGCGGCAGCTCTGACACTGTATAGATGGGTGTAATTTGCACTATTTATATCCCCCAGTTCTGTAGATACTTTCAAGTTGTTTTGTAATTTTGATAAATGGGAGTTCATTTCAGTCATGTGTCCCAACATCCCGGGTCCTTCCTGCCCTGTGGTGTCTGGCGTTGGCGCTGCAGAGCTGCCGAGGGGAGACTGTGAGCAGAAATGCCTTCTGTACATGTGTAATAAAGTAACTTATTCTGGCTGCGTGTGCTGGGCTCTCAATTGCTGTGAGCGAAGGGAAGGGGAGGGAAGGGGCTGCAGGCTGAGCGCTGTGTCACAACGGGCTGTGGGGAACCTGCTGCTGTAGCTGAGAGGCGACAAGTCCCGGCGTAAGGCGGACTTTGTAAAGCACGCACATCGCCAACGTTTGGATAAGACTTTAATACCGCTCCTCTCAGCCTCGCGCTGTGCTCTGAGCGGGGCGAAGTCTCCCCGAGCCGCAATTAAAGGCTGTCAGTCAATGGCCGCCGTTTCCTTTCGTCCGCGCTGCCCGGCGCGACCCGCCCTGGTGCCCGCTCGGTTCCCTCAGCGGCCCGGCCCGGCCCGCACACGGGGCGGCGGCGATCGCCATCCGCCCGGCCGGCACAACGGGGGCTGACGGCGTTCGAACCGCCCGGCTTCTCCCTCTGTGCTGCGGGCACCCGAAACGCCCCGCAGGAAACTCCGAGTCCCCGCGGTTAAACGGGGATCCATCCCTCCAACCCGCACCGGGACGGCGGCGGCTCCACCGCGGCTCCTCGAGGCTCCTCGAGGCTCCTCGCTTCCCATCACCGCCCGGGCCGCCCCATGAGCCTACGGCCCCGCAGCGCCCGACCCGCGGCTGTTCCCGCACGGCCGGAGCCACCGCATCGCATCGCACCGCGTCTCCCCCCGCACCGCGGCGGCTCCGGGACGCGGAGGGTCGTGTCCGCGTTGTGCCGGCGGGGCAAAGAGCGGAGGGAGCGAGGGAGGAGGAAGGCGAGGAGCCGCCGTCCGCGTTGTGCCGGACGGGGAGCGCGGAACGGCCGCGGCAAAGCCCCGCATGGCGGCAGGTGCGGGACGGCCACGGGAGCGGCCCGAAAGGGAAAGGAGCGCTCCGCCTCCCGGCTATAAATAAACGGGGGCGGTGGGAGCCGATTAGCGGCGGGTGGCGGTGCCGCAGAGCCGCGCTGCGGGATGAGCCCGCCCCGCCCGGCGCCCCGACCCGCTGTAACGTTTTCTCGTTTTCTTTCCTTTTCGTTTTCCTTTTTTTTTTTTTTTTTTTTTTTTTTGGTTCGTTCGTTCGTTTTTATTAAGTCCCAAATCCTCCATCCCACCATCCGACCGCTGACTCTGACAATAAATAGCAATAACTTACTTTTGTTCGTTTAAAGGCTCAAACAATCCGTCCTCCGGCCGCCGTTACCGCCGGCAGCGCTGTCCCGTCGCACCGCCCCGTCTCCGCTCCCCGGCGCTGCGGGAGGCACCAGCGTGAGGCGGCCCCGACGGCCGCGGGCTCCGACCCCCGTTGGGTTCGATTCGAGTTTTCGTTTCTGTTCCAGGCGAGGAAGAAGATCCGTCGCGGCGCCGGGCAATGCGCCTTCAGCGGGCAAGGAACATCGAAATCCGCAGCGCCGAACCTCCGCGCAACGAAATAAGCGGGACGGGGACCCTCTCTTTCTCTCTCTCCGGTCCGGTGAAGGCAGCGAGAATCCCGGCGCTTTCGGGCCGTCGGCAAGGTACGTTCGGTTTAGTTTTAAATAGGAATAATTAAAAGACAAAGGCGCTCGTCCGGCGCGCTGGGCGCGGCGCGGGGCCGGGTGTCTCATGCAGGGAGCGCGGCATGCGGAGATCCCGCGGCGGCGGGGGCCGGGCGGCCTCACGTCTCGGCCGGGCTGGGCACCATGCTGTTGGGGGTGTCGGGGAGCTGGGAGGACAGCGAGGTCACGTCGCTGCCGGAGGACGTGCCCAAAGAGCCGGACTCGGAGAAGGAAACCTGGGGGAGCAGCGTTGATGAGCCCCGTGTCGGTCCGCCCGTCCCGTCCCCGTCCCCGTCCCGACCCCCCGACCCCGCTGCTCCCGGTGCTCACCAGCTGCTGGAAGGCGGCGGGCGGCTCCAGGTCGCTCTGCAGCGCGAAGTCGCTGAGCGCCTTCCAGGGCGGCTGGTAGGTCTGCACCTCCACCGCGCTGCCCTGCACGGCGCTCTCGTGTCGGACGGGGCTGCCGGCCACCAGCGGCGTCCCGGTGAGGCCCTGCAGGCTCTGCGGGCACGCGGCGCTTCAGCGCGGCGCCCCGACCCCACAACCCCGGTCCCCTCCCGACCCCCCGCCCGGCCGCTCACCGTCTTGTCGCTGTGCTGCTGCTGCTGGAGCTGCTTCATGAGGATGGATTTCTTCTTGTCCTTGCAGCGCTTGTTCTGGAACCAGACGCGGATGACGCGCGGGCTGAGCCCCGTCATCTCCACCAGCTGCTCCTTCATCAGGGCGTCGGGTCTCGGGTTGGCGGCGTAGCAGGTCCGCAGCGTGTGCAGCTGCTTCTCGTTCAGCACCGTCCGCACTCGGGTGGTTTTCTCGGCCGCTTTGTGCGACTGCGGCCGCGGGCCGGGCGGCCGTCCGGGAACCGGCTCTGCGCGGCGGAGAGAGGGAAGGAGGGAGGGAGGGAAGGAAGGAAGGGAGGAAGGCGCTCGCCGTCAGCGCCGCCGCCGCCCGCGGCCCTTCAGCCCCGAGGAGCGGCAGCGCCGGGCGCTGGGTGTGCGCCGGTACCTGCGAGGTGCGCGGGCGGCGGCGCGGGGCTGCGGGGCCCGCGGGCGGCGGCGCCGTCGTGGGGCGGCCCGTGGTCGGCGCGGCAGAGCAGGTCGCGCTCTCGCAGGCAGAACTGGTCCCCGGGCAGGAGCTGGCGGCCGCAGGCGGCGCAGCGGAAACACTCGAGGTGGTAGACGTGGTCCCGGGCGCGCATCACCAGGTCGCTGCTGCTGAAGGCCGCCCGGCACTGCGCGCACTTGATGCCGAAGAGCCTGCGGGGCGGCGCCGTCAGCCAACGGGGAGCGCGGGGCCGCGAAGGGCTCCGAGCTCGGGTCGGGTTCGGTTCGTTTCGATTTAGAACGAGCGGGTCACCTGCCGTAGTCCCGCTTGCAGTAGGCCTTGCCGTCGCGGAGGAAACACGTGCAGGTCTCGTCCAGCGGCTGCCCGCACTCGGCGCACTTGAGGCAGGCGACGTGCCACTCCAGGTCCGGAGACACCCGCAGCAGAAACGGGTCCTGGATGCGGCCCCCGCAGCCCGCGCACAGCGCCAGCCCCGGCCGCCCTGCGGGACCCGCCGCGTCAGCGGGCGGCAGGAGGAGGCTGCGGGCTGCGGGGAGCTTTGTTCGGGGTGTGCTTTGGGGGCTGGGGGGTTCGGTTGGGGTTTTTTTGTTGGGTTTTTGTTTTTCAAGCAAAATTGAAAGAGAGAGAGAAATACGGACAGGGACGGAGAAAGGAAGAAAGAGCCACGACGGGAGAGGAAGGAGCGGAGGGGAATCCGAGGGGAAAGTTGATCGGGGGAAATGAGAGGAAATCAACCCAGAAAGAGACAGAAAATCGGCATCTCAGACGTGGAAATCAGAGCAGAAAAGCAGAAAGACCGACACGGAACGAGAGGGAGGAAAGAAAGAAGGAACGGGAAAGGACGGCGGAACGACGGGAAGAGAATGGAGCAAAGGGGGAAAAACGGAAAAAGAGAATGAAGGCAGGAAAGCGGACAAACGAAATCGGAAAGAGACATCGGGCAGAGAGAGAGAGAGAAAGAGCCCCAAACCAAAACGGAAGAACAGAAAGAGAAAGAAAGAAAGAACGGAAAACGGAAAGAGAAAGAAAAAACGAAAAGCGAAACGCGGAAAGAGAAGGAGGGAACGAACGAGCGATGAGGGAGGGAGGGAAGGACGGAGCGGGCAGAGCCGGGAGCCGCGGCGGCGCTGCGGCCGTAGGGGCGGCGGGGAGATGCCGCAAAGCCGTTACCCCGCGCCGAGCCCGCAGCCCGCGGGGCCCATCCCGGCGCTGTCAGCGCTGCTCCCGCCCGACGGCACCGCATCGCATCGCCCCGCGTCCCGCCCGTCCCCGGCACTTACTCTTGGCGGGCTCCCCCATGGCGCCCGGGAGCGGCCGCGGCAGGATGATGTCCACCATGCGGGCGGCCCCTGCGCACCGTTGGCGCTGCGCGATGCGGGACGCGGCGCCGCCGCTCCACCACTACCCGCGCCGCGCGGGGCGGGGGCCGCGCCCGCCCCCCCGGGCCCGCCCCGCCGGGCAGCGCCGTGATGTCAGCGCGCACCGGGGATGGGGGGCGGCGCTGAGCTCACCGCGCGGCCCCCGGAGGCGATTGGCGGCCGCGGGGCGGGCGGGAGCGGATTGGCCGCGCCGAACAATGGGCGCGCGGCGGGGCGCGGAGCGGCGCGGATCCCCTCGGATCCCCCCGGTTTCCCCGCAGCCCCGTCGGGTTCCGGCCCCGCCATCCCGGCTCGGAGCGGCGGCCGCGGGGTTCGGGCGGTGGCGTCGCGTTTCCCTCGTGCCCCGTCGCCCCCCGCCCGCAGCGCTCCCCGACCTTCCCGTGGCCGTGAATCTTCTCCTCTCTCTCTCCCTTTCGCCGCCCGCTTCCCGTCCCCGTTTTCGTTGCCCGCGGGGCGATGCCGCCTGGAGCCGGACACCGGCCGCCATCCCGACGTTCGCGTTCGGGGCCGTCGGACCCGTCGGGGCGGCCGTTCCCGACAGCGGCCGGCCGGGATCTGCGGGATCTGCGGGAACGGCCGCGCGTTGCGGCGGCTCCGTGCACCTGATCCCGCAGAGAAACCTGCCGTGTTTCTTTCCTTCCTCCGTTCTCCTCATCCCCCTCCCCCAGTCTCCACGGGTTTCCTGTGCATTAGCGGAGCACTCCGCATTGCACTCACTCCAGCGGCCTCTCGCTCGGTTTTAAATTCCCTCAGACTTGACGGCTCGGCGGCTCCATCAGAGACTCGGCAAAGCAGAATCGCTGCCTCCCTGGGGCTCCGCGCCCCCCGCCCCGCCGTGCGGCCGCCTCCCCGGTGCTCCGTGCGTTGCGGGACGTGTGACGGGTCCACCTGCGCGGGTGCGGAAGGATGCGGTGGCTGCGGCTTTGAGATGCTGGAAACACCCGCGTGCGTTTGTGCGGGAGCTGCAGAGGGAATTACAGCGGTGTTTGTGCTGACCCTCCATCCATCCATCCATCCATCCATCCATCCATCCATCCATCCATCCATCCATCCCTGCCCTCCTCCCGGAGCGCTCCGCCGCCGGTGCCCGCGCGTCCCCCGCCCGCACGGCAGCGGCACCGTGGGCTCCGCCGCTGAGCGCTGAGCTGAGCCGGGCGGTGCGGGGGGCTCTGGCAGCGGGATGCCGGCTTTACACCGCGGCGTTACCCGAGGGGCAGGTGTCGGGAGCCTGAGTGTTACAAGCAGAAATGGAACGTCAGGGTGATAGGAGAACGAGGCGCGCCTGAGGATCCGGCGGCTCGGCGGGCACGTAGCGTGTAGCATCGCTCCTTTTCCCACTCGATGGCGAGGTTCTCCGTGTTCACCCAAACCTCCCTCCGTCCGGAGGGCAGGAAGGGTCACAGCAGGGCCAGCCCGGCAGCGCTGCAGGCTCACCTGTATTGCAGGCTCACCTGTACCGCAGGCTCACCTGTACTGCAGGCTCACCTGTACCGCAGGCTCCCCTGTACTGCAGGCTCACCTGTACTGCAGGCTCACCTGTACCGCAGGCTCACCTGTGCCAGCGTGCACCATGCAGAGCCCAGGAGGGGCTGCACGCGTGGTCAGGCAGATGGGATTTGGGCAGGTGGGGGCAGCAGGCTGGAAAACCCCAAGAATTCAATTGCCGTGGAAACACCAAAACACCGAAAGCCCCGAACCTCCCGCAGAGGTTTGCGACAAGTTTGAAGTGACGCCAGGTAACGCCTAGAGGCACAAAACCGGCACTTCACGGCCCCAAACGGGGCTGATTGCCTGGAAATTGCTGGGGAGCTGTGAGTGGTGACGCTGCCCGGTGCCCTGTGCAGCTCCGGGGCAGCTGGGGCCGGCCGTGGTGCGGGGGGTTGGCATCACATGTGCCCTCTGCGGGGCGGCTGTCCGGGCTGTGCTCCCGCACACAACCACGAGTTGCCTCTAGAAAGGGGAAACGGTGACAATTGTGTTTTGTTTGCGGCACATTGCAATGGCAGTGAATGCCGGTTCTTTCCGAGCCAGCCGTGGATTAAGTCCATTATAAAATTAAAACAGATGGAACGCAATTTCACTTACATTACAAAAAAGGACAGGAACCATCTGCAATAAGATTTAGCATTGCAGGGCTATTGTTATCGTGTTACCATTCAAACCTTTGAAGAAGGGTTTGCTTTTCTTTTGGAAACTTGTCCGCACGAACCCAATGTTTTATTTATCCGCCTCCCTCAGATAATCATCATATTTTATTGAACAACACGACGTCCCTCAGCCCCAGCCTCGGCTCTGCCAGGATCTGCAGAAGCAAAGGTGGTCAAACCCCAGCACTGAACTCTATGGGTGTTTGGTGGGGAGGACGTGCCGAAACATTCCCCGCGTGTTCTTCCTTTCAAAACATTTCCTCGGGTTTGGGGACAATGTCTGATACTGAAAATAGATAATTAATGAGATAATGGGATAGTGCGTGTCACCTCCTGTCCGGTGGGATTATCTGATGGCTAATTATGGACAGATTGTGATTAATGTGATTATGGATTGGTTATTAATCTGATTCTGGATTGATCTAGTTATGTTTTAGTCTGCTCCAAATGGTTAATTGGATCTGAGATAATAGAAATGCAGCTTGCACCAGATTTTGCCACATCAGTTGATGAAGTATCTTTTGATCTGGGTGGGTTGCGAACAATAAATTATTTACAGCTGTTGAGAAAATGACTCTTCCTTAGAATGTAGCCATTCATTTTATTTTCGAGGGCCTTTGAAAACAAAATCAATATCCTTTTTAAAAGGAGATGTTGACAAAAGAAAGGCACGTACATAACTCACAAACAAATGTGACGAAATTAAACAGCGGTTAACCCGGTGGCCCAATGTCTGGTGATGCATTTGAATTGCTATGTGGAGCTTTGGGCTCAATTCTTCTGAGACCAGCAGGGGTTGGGAGCATTGCAGGGGAAGAGGGCCCGGCTCTGCAGAAAGTGGGATTGCACAAGAGCTGCTGCCAGCCCTGCTATTGATTAAGAATCAGACGTGGTAGAATGGCAAAGGGAGTCCTCGCCACCCCGTCCCCTCTGGGTAAGAGGGATGCAGAAAGCTCGTGGGCTCATCCCACCACCTCGTCCGGCTCCCTTTGCACCAGGCCCTGCACTTGGCCTGCTGTTGTTTTTTCTCCTCTGACACTGAGCCCATTGGTTTCGGAGTGACCTCAAGAGATTCATCTGGCCTTGATGCAGCCTGCCAGCATGGGAGAGGCTGCCCCGCTCCCTGCGAGGCCGTCCTGCTGCCTCCCTACTTTCACTGAAGTGCAAATTGAGTTCACATTTGTGGGATCTTGTGCCATTTTCTGCTGGGCGAAAGGCAGTGATGTGATGTGGGGTTTGAGAGGTGGGGCTGGGAGGAGCGTTGGCACCGGGTGGGATGTGCAGCTCATGGAGGTACCCACAACCAAACAGGTCTCAAAGCTCTGAGAACAGCTTTATTGAGGCTGCTGCCCATAGCACCAGGGCGTTGTTTACTGAGTGGGAACTGAAGGAGAAGAAAGGAAGAGCAGCTTTCCCTTTTCTATGCTGCCA
The DNA here is from genome assembly GCF_054131305.1 of Coturnix japonica. NCBI lineage: Eukaryota > Metazoa > Chordata > Aves > Galliformes > Phasianidae > Coturnix > Coturnix japonica. The sequence goes on along the minus strand of NC_140676.1, from coordinate 16,045,718 downwards.
TTCCCCCAGGTGTCTGTGCTGCTGCAGGAGTGCTGCGCTGCTGCCAGCACCGCATCCAGGTTCCTCCCCAGCAGCACAATGGGCACAGAAAGCAGCTCCTGCTTAAAAAATAATGCCGTACAACCCAGTGGTGCATTTTACACACATCTCCCATTAGCAAGGAGCTGAGGCACACACCGCAGGAGGGATGCAGGGCACCACAGCGGGCACTGTACAGGATGGAGAGCATTGTTCCCCTCTCTCCTCCATCCATCTATGCAGGATGGTGCAGTGGGAGCTGCCCTATGTGCTGGAGGTGCCTGTATACATCCCTCCTTACCTATCCTTGGCTAGGAGGACTCTCTGTTGCTCAGACAGCAACTCACACTTTGGGAACACTGACAGCTTGCAGCTTTATCACTGCACCCTTATTACCTGGTCAGCACCTGGAGATGGTTAGTGAGGGATGGTAGAAAAGGGGAAACACCTGCCAGCAGTGGCTTTGCAGGCTTAGCAGGGAGGGATGGCTGGATGCTGGGGTGTTTCTGAGGGAGTGCTCCCCTCTGCACCCTGTGTTGGAGGTGGTGCTGGTGGTGCTGGTGGTGCTGTGCTCACCTGAGGGTTTATGGAGGGGCCTTGTGAGAAACAAAGTGCTGGTGGCAGATGTGGGTGGGTGGCTGTAAGCTGATCTGGGCAGAGCACTAAGCACACCTGTGCTGGGGTTTTACTGCAAAGAAATCCAAGATTGTCAGCCTGTGTCTGTGGCAGGTGGATGGGGGCAGGGCCTTGGGGAGGTGTGTTCCATCCCATGCCAATGGTCCCATATCCATGGAGAAGGACTGAGCATAGGGGGGCTGGTCATATCCTAGGCTGCTGCACTGCTTTGGCTGTGTGCTTTGCAGCACTCAGGCATAGAGTATTTCAGCAGCAGAGCTTTCCCGTGGCCCTCCCAGCACAGGTTGTTACCCTGTCGCTCCCCACAGGCACCTGCCTGGCCCCGGGCTGCAGATCCTGCACACGGAGCCCTAAGCAGGTTGCAGTTGCTTTAACCTTATTGGATTTTGACAGATTAGGAGGCGAATCCTTTTGTGCGGTGGAGAAGCCTCCCAAATGAAGCTCCTCTAATTTATCTGAGTCCGTTCTGCCTGGTGGTGATGGGAGGAGTAAGCTGAGGATGACCCCTGCCAGAGGGGACCAGCATAGCAGTAATAAAAGAAATAAATAAATAAGAATGCCTGCCCTTCCCTAAATCCCATAGCTGGGATGCTGTATTAGCTGGATTCCATATGTTTTAATTAGGAATTATGTATTTGAAGGGAACCAAAATCCGATTCTGTTGGAGGATGTGGTCATACATTTATGATGGCTCTTGTTTCGTGTTCCTTTTGTCAGAGGCCCCAGGGCAGGGACACCTACCTACACCTTTGCAACCCTGTTGTTCTAAGTTAAAACAAGTGCATTATTGATTTGCCTCCCACTCTGGGAGTGTGAAAAAATGTAATTCCCTTTCAGATACAGAAATTGGGTCAGCAGATCCTAAGGAAATAATCCTGGATAACAATGCATTTATTAATGGATCTGCTGCCACTAATTACTGGCTCATTTTTCCTTCAAAACAGAGTCCTCTCCTCTGCCCGGTGGCAGGATGACTGTGGTGCTGGCAACACCTGCCTGCTGTGGTTTTACTACCTTAATTGCTGTCCTGCTGGAGGTGGGAAGGTCAAATTTGTTTGATAAAAGGTTTTTTTTTGCCACCGTTCAGCTAATATGGATTGCGCTGATATAATCCCCACCTGATTACAGTTATAAGCTCCTCCAACAGTGGCCATACGTGATAAGGACTTCCTTTGTGCTGCGGGGAATAATCCGCATCAAGCCAGTTCCAATAAAGATTACACACATCTGAAGTGATGCTGGGGGCTTTAAATTAGAATTATAGACAGAAAATACAACCAGGAGCACAACGTGCCTCCGGAAACCTGAGCTGGGGGGTGTCCGTGGCACTCTGCCCATACAAAGATGCTGCTGAACCAGACCCCATGTGGGGGAATCAGTTCATTCTGGGCTTTGATGCAAGTAGGTCAGTTTGGATGGGGGAGCTGCTTGTTGTGGGGTGAAGCACTAGAAAACCCCATAGCACCTAACCAATAAACATGAGCTCAGAGATCATAGAGTCATAGAGCGGCCTGGGTTGAAAAGGACCACACTGATCATTTATTTCAAAGCTGTGCTGTGTGCAGGGTCACCACCCAGCAGCCCGGGCTGCCCACAGCCACATCCAGCCTGGCCTTGATGCTGCAGTGATGGGGATCCACATCCCCCTTGTTGGACCCGCTGGATCCCCGCCCTGTGGTGAGCTCCCGCTTCAACCCTCCCGCCGCCGGGGGGGCGCTCTCCGCCGCCGCTCATTGGCTCCGAGCCGCGGCCAATGAGGAAGCGGTGCGGCGCGGCGGGTCTCGCGAGAGCGGCGCGGAGCGGAGCGGGGCGGCGGAGCAGCCATGTTGCGGGCGGCGGCGGCGCGGGGAGTCAGGAGGGCGGTGAGTGAGGGACGGAGGGCGGGCGGGAGGGCAGGGGTCGGCGGTGGGTACAGTCCGGCCCTACCGGCCGCTGAGTGTAGAGTCCGTTGGGGGGGAGCTTGGAGCCCAGTTGTGAGCCCCGTGAGCTGTACCAGCGGTTAATCTCAAGACCGCCCATCGCCGCTGCCGTCCGTAGGGCCGCACTGGGCCCGCTCGGTGCTCGGCGTGTCGCAGGGCTCGGGGTGCACGGCGTGAGGGGAGCTCAAGGTGAGCGGGGCTGCTGCTCCGCTGCGGCTGTGCCAGCTGCGCTCCGAGCCGGGCTGACCATCACACGGCTCTTGGTCTGCGGCCTGCAGGGCTTGTACGGATAGTGCCGATCAGCAGAGCGCTGAAATAGCAACAATAAGTGTATTACTCGGTTTAAAGTACTGAGAGTAGCTACGACCAAGAGCAAAGAGCACCAGAACCGGTGCGGTGTGGTGACCCCCCGCAAAGGCACAGCTGTTGCAATCACGGTGCTGGAGTTCGGCCTTCTGGAGCAAAGGTCGTTGTGAAGAGCTCATACGGGAGCTGTGCTGCACCAACCCCGGGGTGCACGGGGCCGTGAAAGTGTGAGCTCAGCTCCTTGCTTGTCAGCTGTGTGCACCTGAAGGTGTATGATTATACTGGGCTTGTTTAGCTGGGAGGAGGCTCTGGGGAGACCTCATTGTGGCCTTCCAGGACTTAAAGGGAGCATTGAAACAGGAGGAGAATGGCTGATTACAAGGGTGGGCAGTGATAGGACAAGGGTGGATGGTTTTAAACTGAGACGGGAGGTTTAGGTTGGATCTTAGGAGGAAGTTTTTCACCCAGAGGGTGGTGACGCACTGGAACAGGTTGCCCAAGGAGGCTGTGGGTGCCCCATCCCTGCAGGCATTCAAGGCCAGGCTGGATGTGGCTCTGGGCAGCCTGGGCTGCTGGTTGTTGACCCTGCACACAGCAGGGGGTTGGAGCTGGATGAGCACTGTGGGCCTTTGCAACCCAGGTCATTCTGTGATTCTGTATGTTTCTTTGCATGATGACAATTAATTCTGCAGGAGAACAGGTTGGTTTTTGTTGAACTACTTGGTCAGGTTTTATGTCATGAGGTTTAAGAGTGCCTGCATAAAAATGGGGTTTGTGAGGTCTGTAAAGTGTAAGCTGTAAGGAGATGTCAGAGCTGAGTATCTTAATGAAAGGACTGAGAGGTCTTGGGCTCATGCATTCCTGCCTCTATAAAATAACAGATTATGTATTCCCTTAAAATTATTCTTTATCTTTTTTACCACATAAACAAGTCCATTCGGTCTTTTTTTCCTCTTCCTCATGTGACATCACACGGCAGTTTGAGGCCATCACCTTTTAAATCTGCACCCAGTTCTCACTCAGCCCATGCAGGTAGGCCACCCAAGGGTATACAAGCAGTCTCAATCTTGGCTGCTTAAAGACAGAAATGTATCGGTGACCCTCACTTCCATGCTCTCCCCCAAAAAAATGATAGTGTGGCAGTGTAGGGCACTGTGGCTTTCCATTTAAAAATGTCATTTCTACAGTATTTTAGGGGACAGTGACCTGGTTTTCACTGCTGCTGAGTCTTTTGGTTTCTCTTGATTCATTCAGAGCTCACAACTCCCTGATAAGTCTGAAAACAGTGCATTTTATTTCATACGTGTGTATGTGCGAGTGCTTATATTGTGATGAACATAAGGGTTTTTGGTTTTGGCCAGAGATAATTCAGATAAATGGATTTACTAGCCTGGAATGCTCCAGCAAATTATGACCTTGCAGGAGAAGTGCTGGGTTACATTTGTAGTTGGTGAGAGTCCTTTGCATCTGTCCTTCAGTTGTCATTGGTGGCTTGGAGACGTGCCTGCCTTTTTTTAGCGAGTTCATTTATCATGAGTCTACTTTTAGCAGCTTTGTCTGTATTTACAAACAGCTTAGCTTTGATTTTTAAGAACAATTTGTGTGGGGTATATCTGGGAACACTTCTTTACTATGTCTTTCTTTTGCTTCTTCAATTCCTTGGCAATCATGTCTTGATTATAATTCCTAAATAAATCCTGAAGCATTTTCTTGATCTCTTTTGCTGTCCTGTGTTGCAGTTACTGCTCCTCCTTTCCAGCTTAGGTGTCTTCAGTGTTGTTTTTCCACTTAGTGTTTCCTGGAGTTCAGTAGCTGTGTCTCAAACCTCTTCTGTTGCCACATGGTTACAAATGCTCTGCAAGTATGAACTTTATTGTATCGAGCTTGTCAAATATGTATATATGTATTCATTTAAGCTTCGCAGCTATGAGTCTCTTTTAATTGAATGAGGCATTATGTTGTTATATGGGAGTACAGCGCATCCTTATTTCTAAGTTGGAGGAATATGGATTTGGAGGCTGGACTGTTTGGTGGTTAAAGAGTTGGTTGAGTGGTCCCAGCCAGAGGGTTGCCAGTGGCTCAATGCCCAGGTGGAGGGTGGCAATGAGGGCTGTCCCCCCATTGTTGTGGGGATGGGTGCTCTTCAACATCTCCATGAGTGGTGTAGGTGATGGGATTGAGCGCATCCTCATCAGTTTGCTGGTGGCACCGAGCTGAGTGATGCAGTTGATAGGACAGAAGGAAGAGAAGCCATCCAGAGGGACCTGGAAAGGCTTGGAAAGTGGAACCTAATGAGGTACAACAAGGCCAACTGCAAGGTGTTGTACATGGTTGGGACAGTCTCAGGTACATGTACAGACCGGGAGAAGAATTGATAGTATCTCAGTCCTTAATTGGGCCCTGGATGTGATCCAGCAGCGTGCTTCTGCAGCCTGGAAGGCCAACAGTGTATTCTGGGCTGCATCAACAGAGGGTTGGCCAGCAGGGAGAGGGAGGGGATTGTCCTGCTCTGCTCTGCCCTTGTGAGGTCTCATCTCTGTACTGTGTCCAGGCCAGCAGCACAACACAACAGGGATGTGGAGCTGTTGGAGCGGGTCCAGAGGAGGCCCACCACAAAGTTGTTCAGGTGGCTGGAGCACTTCTCTTGTGAAGAAAGGCTGAGTGAGCTGGGCTGTTGTTCAGCTTGGAGAAGACCCTTGGGAGACCTCACCAAGGCCTTCCAGTACGTGAAGGGAGCTTACAAGCAAGAGGGGCACTGACTTTTTACATGGACAAGACAAGGGACAAAGGTCTTCACTTTGAAGTAAAGGGTAGATCTAAGTGAGGTGTTAGGAAGACTTTGCTACTCAGAGGGTGATGAGGCAATGGAACAGGCTGTCCAGAGAGCTTTGGGTGCCAGGAACAGGTTGGGTGGGATCCTGGGCAGCCTGATGTAGTGGGTGGCAACTGCTCACAGCTGGGGGGTGGGACTGGGTGACCTTTAAGATCCTTTCTAAGCTCAGCTGTTCTGTGGTTCTGTGATCACCTGTGCAAATTGAATAAGCGCTGTGGGTGTATGGCTTGTTGGCCTTAGGCACGGCTTTGTCTGCACATGTAGCAGGTGTGTTTTGGATCTCTAGTGTGTGGCTGCTTGTGAGTAGTCCTGCTTATTTGCATGAAGTCTGGAATTCCTTTGACTATATTTAAGGTTTTTGTATTCTGCTTGGAAATCATTGCTGGGTTTCTCAAGTGGGGAGCAGAAAGATGCCTTGATGTAACATGAGAAGGTGATGGATTCAGTGAATCCTTTGGTACTGGCTGGGTGTACCCTGCACATTTGGGTTAATCTCACCCTCTTTCAAACATCTGGAAGCCAGAGGCCAGGTTTGCTCTACAGTAAATGGAGGAGGGAGGGAGCTGAAAACTCCAGATGTTTTTGCTTCTTAGGTGTTTATTTTATTGTAGACTGAATCACTGTCTGGAGTTGCCCACAGAAAGGAGGTGTGGATGTAGAGGGAGCACGGGTGTCTATTGTCCATCCATGTCTAAATGAATTCCTGGTCCTGCTCTCATGTGGTTACTGTCATATTCTTCATGGTGTACTGGTGTGCTTGTGAGAGGACGCTTGGTCGCCCAGGTCTGTAGGATGTTTAGTTGTACTTAGTTTCTTCAGAAGGCCTGATGTTCTGGTGCTTGTTTTTTGTGGCCCAACACTTGAATGCTCTTCCTCCTCTAAGCATTGTTGTCAGTAGCTTTGTTGTGTATGTGTTGCTTCTTGTGCTTTCCATAGCCTTGTTGGAGAAGCTTTATGAGGGGCACTGGTGGTTACTTGACACAGTAACATCTCATTGCAGATTTGCAGCGCTCAGGATCATACCTGTCTGAATCGTTTAACCACTGCTTCTGTGTCATACTCTGCTTTTGGCTTGGTTTGCTTTGACTGTGTAGTTCTCTTTGGAGAATCTTTCAGGAGCATGGCCCACCTCACGCTGTGACATGACTGTAAGTTGTTGAAGCAGTGAGCTATTTGCCATGAAAGCACAGGTTTATCAAATGGTGACCAAATCTCATAACTTCTATTGCAAACAATGCATAAACAAAAATATGCTGTCTGATCTGTATTGGCAATAAATATACATCTGTTTACAAGGGTGGGCAGTGATAGGACAAGGGGGAATGGTCTTAAACTGAGAGAAGTTTAGGTTGGATCTTAGGAGGATGTTTTTCCCCCAGAGGGTGGTGACACGCTGAACAGGTTGCCCAAGGAGGCTGTGGATCCCCATCCCTGCAGGCATTCAAGGCCAGGCTGGATGTGGCTCTGGGCAGCCTGGGCTGCTGGTTGGTGACCCTGCACACAGCAGGGGGTTAGAGCCGGATGAGCATTGTTGGCCATTCTCTGATTCTATGAGATATTTTGTTACTGGCAGTTGGCTTCATGTGTTCTTTTAATCTTTAATCGTAACAAGTAGCCTTAAGCAGAGGAGGTGAAATGCAGTGTACTTCTACAAGGTTCCTTCTTGTTTTAATCAAAATGACAAATTGTGGTCCTTATTCTGTGGAAATGTACCTTGTTGTTTATATCCTTATACTAAGAGTAGTTTCAGAGAAGTCCTTGGGTTTGCTTTCTCTGTGTGAAGTCTGTTGTGCTGATGATACAGCTTGCAAGGCTGAAGTCCATGTCCATATTTCAGTCTCTCAGGTTATCTGAAGCTTTATTGTCTGCTTTAAATGTTCATTGTGTACGTATTCGTTGGGAGTGGAAATGGGCTTAGAAATAGGTTTGAAGTATTGCTGTCCAGTCTTTAGTTTTGGTTAGTATTTGTCTCCCTATGTTTCCCCTACCTTAGTGCTAGCCTGAACAGTGAGTTGGTGAGGATTATTTAAGCACCATTGTATTGTGGTGGTAGCAGAGTGGTTAATAGCACTGAGTGTTGTGAAGGAAAACAGATTATCTACATCTGAACCTGGTGCTGTTCAGCAGGCTATGCTGGTGTTTGTAGACTGGGAGACTTTGATGCTTATTGCTGTCCTGCTACTTACTACCTACAGTTTTGTCCTTGTCAATAATTGATTACAACAGAGTAAATTCTGTGCAAAGGTTTTGGTTAAAATGACTGGGGAAATAAATCAATAAGACAAGTAACTGCTACTTAACTCTTGATTCCTGGGGTCCTTGACTCACTTGTCTAATGGATGTTATGTTGAGGGACATGGTTTAGTGGAAGCTATTAGTGATAGGTGTATGGTTGGACTGGGTGATCTTTTAGGTCTTTTCCAGGCTTGGTGATTCTATGATGATTCTCATGTGGATGTCAGTCTACAGCCACGGAATATCTCAGTGTTGTGCTCACACTGAATTCTGTTTGCTCTGTATGTGTTTCAGTTGATCAACTGAGCTTAAATGTTTCTTATTACAGCTTTCTTCTTAAGGCTGCTCAGTATTTTCCTGTGAAGGTCTTAGTTGTAAAGCTGTATGTGGTAGCTGTGCTGGAGTCAACCAAGTTTGTACATTTCTTATAATTATTAGATTATAGAAATATTCCGCCTGCGTAACAGAAATGATCTAGATTTAGTCTGTTTTGTATGACAGCAGCAGCTGATGATCTGTATAGCTGATAGCTTTCTGTAAAGTACTGAATGCTCCTAGGAACATTGTATTTATTTACGTGTGAATTATCCAACTCCCCTCTCTTTCTCTTTTCGAAGGCATTGCAGTTGCAGCGGTTTCAGAGCACACTGGTCATAGCAGAACACGACAATGAGACTCTTACACCCATTACCCTCAATGCAGTCACTGCGGCAAAACGTCTTGGAGGTGAAGTTTCCTGTTTGGTTGCTGGGACCAGTTGTGACAAGGTGGGTAATGCAGTTTTCATTGGAATGACTTAATGAATGCAGTGGAATTCTATGTGGTAGCATCTTGGCTGGCTTGAAGAATAATCTGGTGAAAAGGAGCTGTGCCATGAATTGCTAATCTGCAGGAAATGTGCTGCACTTGAGCTGCTTTTCTTCTGAAGTGGAAATGTGGGTATTGTTTTCATTTCACAAGGGAGAATATCAGTATAAGCTGTTACAAGTTAAGCACATTTTTATAAGGCTGTAGGACAGTTAGTTTTTAAAACAATATTCTCCTGTAAAGTTTGAAAGTGCTGAGAGCCTGGGAGAAAAAACCTTGCCATGTACAAGGAGAGATGGGCACAAAGGGTGCAGTGTCAGGCGAGGCTTCTGAGTGTCTGCCTTGTCATGGTCACTGCTGGTAGTGTAGCAAGAGTGTCTGCAAGCCAAAAACCTGAAATCAGTGTTTCTTGACTCATATGGCTCATGTCTAAAAGTAAGAGTTGTGTGTTGGCTGTTGTGTTGTTAGTCTGATTTTGGTGAAGTGCAAGGTCTGGGGGCAGCGTATCGTTAGTCTGTAAGGGGCACTTTTACCCCAGCATGATGTAGTCTGACATGAACAAGAAAGATAACTATATCTAATTTTTTTATATCAGGCTCTTGCCTAGGAGCTGTGATTCTGGCAGGACCGTATGCTGTCTTGTGCAGGAGGCGCAAGTCAGAGCAGCTAATTGACAAGTAACTGAATAAACCTTACTGTTGCAGACTGATTCTAAACTGAAACTCATGTGCTCAAGGTTGAGATTGGAGATGTGTTTATCTAGATCAAGAAAGTAAAAACCAGAACAGTAGCAACATGAAAAAGAAGCCTGATATGTCTGTGGATTCATTAATTTCCTTGTTCTTTGGTTTTTGTTTTTGTTTTTTTTGTTACTTGGGTAGTAGAACAATGATTGGGAATGCTTTGTTTGTGTAGGGTTCAATACCAAAGTACGTGGTATCTGTTTGACGGTGTATGTCATGCTGGGGAAAAGGTTCTTCACAGAAAATGATATTATTACTTTTTGAAGCTGTGTAAGAGCCTGTGTTAGTAGGACAAAAGAGCCAGTTTCTCAGCTATTCTGTAGCAGCTGTTATGGGGTATTTATTTGTTTCCTCTTGTTAAATTGTAAGGGTAAAGCTGATTCTCAGCAAACTTAGTAAAACTGCATTAGTTCAGGGGTGATGCATGTGGCCTCCAGACATCGCTGTCAGTCTTTTCTCTGATCTGCAACAGCCCTTTCATCATTTAAACGTCTGCAAATAGAAAGGACAAAATTGCATAAAGATAGCATTGAAAATAGACATCAACAGGCAGTCAGCTGCAAAGGATTGCTGCTGAAATTTGGGCGAAGACTGTAACATCTCTGTACATTTTTATTTGCATGGTGTGCCTCTGCAAGTAGATACTGACTGATGTAAAAAGTATGTAGGATTGTTGTCTTTGATTATGTTAGAATGCTTGGTAATTGTCTTGAAGTGAGCTTATTATTGGTTATTGTAATAAAACATGAGATGGCCCAGTAGTCTCTTGTATGGGGCAATCTTTGCTAGGTTTGTGTTGCTGTGTAGTTCTCTTATTCCCAAGGTTTGCACTGCTCTGCTGTGAGTCAGAAGATCTGCAGCTTGTAAGGTTTGTTCTGACTCTGAAATTATGTGCTTTTGTGTTCTGCTTTGAACTGATCTATAGTCTGCAAGCAGTTTGCACTAAGGGCAATCTCCTGCTGTCTGTCTGTGGTGCTTGCCACTGTGAAGCTCTGAGTTTGGCTGAAGCCTCTGTGCTGTTGCAATGCAAACTAATAATGATTCATTTGTAATCACAGGTAGCACAAGAACTCAGCAAGGTTCAGGGTGTTGCAAAAGTTCTTGTGGCTCAGCACGACGCGTACAAGGGATTTCTACCAGGTGAGACTCGTTCTAATCTGTTGGCAGAGCAAGAAGCACTGGGATTTGTGACTGATGATACAATAGTAGTAAACTTGTGTTTTTGTGTTCTCAGAGGAGCTGACTCCCTTGATTTTGGAAACTCAGAAACAATTTAAATACACCCACATTTGTGCTGGAGCGTCTGCCTTTGGGAAGGTGAGTAAATCAAAATGCATCAAACAATTCTTGTGGAACAGAGATAGAGGCACTTTTTTATGTGTGCCTGAGAGAGGGTCTGCAGGTCAGCCCAGGGCAATTCAGAGTTTCCTAGAAATGAGGCAGTAGTGCACTGAAGAAGCCAGTAGCTGCTTCTGAGTTCTCCTATGGGCTGACTCAAACACACCCTGGATGTGTTTAAGAGCTGTTTGGATGTGGTGCTGAGAGATCTGATTCAGCAGAGGGTATTAGAGTTAGGGTACTATGGTTAGGCTGTGGTTGGACGTGATGATATTTGAGGTCTTTTCCAACTTGAGAAATTCTATGATTCTATGACTTGTGAATAAGGGGTGGTGTGGAAGCTCGTTAGCGGTAGCCGGCTAATTGTATATGCATAAGGCAAAGTGTATAAAATGTGTAACACAAAATACTTTAATTATCTGAAAGTGTTACGAAAATACAGTAAGTGGAGATGAAAACCTGGTAAACTGTTTTTGGTGACTTTTGTTTTGCTTCTAGTATGATTAGGATTATTATATGGTTTTCATGTTGAAATGAAAGCGTGCAGACCTATCGGCAGCAAACTCTTTTTGGGGAGGAATTGCATCTGTGTTGTAGGTCATGTAGATTGAGATGTCTGTAAACATATAATAAATAATACAGATCCAAGATGTAGCCAAGGCATTTTGTGAAGAAAATAGGTTTTTTTCAGAACTCGTTATAACGTGCATACTTAAAAATGTGCTTAAATATATGGAAAGCTTTGGTACTGACAGTCTGGTAATGTTGTGGTGCAGCTGAATTAGAGAAGAAGGACTCTTTAGAAATGTTGCCAATGTGGAATGAATAATGACATCAGCCTTCCTTCTATTTTTACTTCTAATCAATATCAATCCATATAATCGTAATTTTGCTAAGAGAAATCCTCACATGCCCTAAGGCTCAGTCATTTCATTTTTCATTTATTTGTGATCTGCAGTGTCTTAGTAAAGGTTAATATCTTGCTTTAAAGTTTATGCTCCCATCATCGAGTAGTGCTTTTCTGGAGGGGTGAATCAGTGACTGTTGTCATAGCGGTGAGTGAGGATGACTGAATGGGGTTCTGCAGTGTATCAGGTTAGGAGAGGGAGAGAGAGCAAGTAAAGCTCTTGCTGTTGTTAATTTCTCTGTGCCTTGTTGTTGCTCGTTTTAACCTTTTCCCCATGCCTAAAGGTGACAAATCATTCTCTAGAGCTGATTTCAGAGCAGGGAGATATATGTTCTAATATTAATTTTAAAATAGTAAATTGTTGCCTTTTTTGAGCAGGACAATAGTGTTTTCCTCCTGCTGTTGTCTCTGATAAATGGCTTCCAAACTGCTTTTTTTGTTTTTCTCTTGAACTGCTGTTATAAGAACTCAGCCATCCATAATTGTCAATTTTCCGAGTAGATTGCATCTATATTCAGTTCTAAATTATTGAAGCAAATAAGCTTCCTAATTTAAGATATTCAATTAGGGGTTTGCTTACTGTAAGGACCATAACATTTCTAATGTTATTACAGCCCTGGGTTCTTATTTGGCTGCTAAAGCTGTGTGAGTAGCCCTGCAGTCATATTACAGTTGTATGTGCCTTCTTAATCGCAGGCAGCAATCTGTGAGCTTAAAATCAGGTCAGCATACGTTCCTTTATTTAATATGTGCATTTCACCTTATTTCCTTTGCCTATTCTCATATGCACTGTGCAGATACCAGCATTTACTTTGCTGACTTTTAATCTTTGACTTGTAGAATCTTCTTCCCAGAGTGGCTGCTAAACTTGATGTCGCTCCTGTTTCTGACATCATTGAGATTAAATCGCCAAACACTTTTGTGAGAACTATCTATGCAGGTAAGTAATCACAACAGATATGTGGTGCTCATGCAATGAAGTACCTAATACTGGTAACTTTTTGTTGTCAGAACACTGGAAGGACTTTTCACCTTACAACCTAAATTGCTTAAAAATCCAATGTGATGCTCTCTTTGTGAGAATCCAAGCCATACTGGTAACTTTGGTGCTGTAGGATTTTAGATGGGATCCAGTTCATTCACTTTAATTAGTAGAATTCAGTATCCTTTATACATACTCAATTTCTTTGTTTTAATGTATTTCTGATTTGATTTTGTAAAACATAAAGCATTAAGTTAATTTTCTGACATTATTTAATATGACTTCCATTAGCTTTGATTTGAGCTGCCACAGGGTTATTTTCTCTAATTATGAAGACATTGCACTGATTGTTTATAACATTTGATATAATTTGTAATTCTTTTATCAGCCTTTTTTTTGTGTGTGTGTGACTCCTTTCTGGCCCTCTGTTTTAATTCAGAGATGGACTCCTTCCTTGTGTTTCTTAATGCTACTGTACAAGGCTGAACTATGTATACCAAGGACAGTAATCGATGGTTTCAAGATGATTTTATTTATTAATACCTGGTGTTGCAGCACTTTGAATTCAGTTTTCTTTGCAGCCTTCGCTGTGAAATAAGTACCTTTTGCTATCATTCACAGTCAACACAAAGCCATGTGGCAGTATTATAGATTGTGTTATATGATCTTTCTTCACTAGGAAATGTTCTTTGCACTGTCCAGTGTGATGAAGCAATTAAAGTGTTTTCTGTACGGGGAACATCTTTTGAGGCTGCGCCAACAAGCGGTGGCAGTGCCAGCGTGGAAAAAGGTGAGTATTTGCTCTTATGTTTTTTGGGCTGATGTTCTGCAGGAGTATTTGTCAAAGCACATTGATAATCTCAGCTTTTTCCTTTTACATATTGGTACTTGGTTGTTATTATCTGGTAGGGGAAAATACAGGTTGTCATTTCACTCCTTTCTCTGCATCCAGAGAACAGATTCTGCACAGATTATTTGTGCCTGTTTTACTTGCTGCCTTAACCTCATCCATAGCAATCTTGGAACTATTCCTTATTTGAAGATACAGCTGGTTGAGTAGCTGGGCAGATTTTCACAGCAGAATTGGGCACAAGTTGCAGTTGCTGGCAGTCCACAGCTCTGGTTTGATTGGTCGTATTTCAGTCGAGATAGGTCGTAATAGTATTGAGCTATATCAGTGGTAGTTGAAATTGGATTGAGAACACTCCATCATTGTTTTATATCAGTTTAAATGGTTATTTTAATGAAATCTCTGTAGCTTGAATTGTAGAGAAATCTGCAGTCTCAGGGTCATGAAATGGTGTAGGTTGGAAAGGACCTCTGGAGACCCCTCTACTCAGGCAGGAGCACTGGAGCAGGTTCACCAGGGCTGCATCCAACTGGGTTTTGAATACCTCCACAGGTGGAAACTGGCAACAGCTGCTCTGGGCTGCCTGTCCCAGGGTTTGATCATCTCTGCTGTTTTTCAGTCTGGGCCCTTTCATGACAGTGGTGTAAGTCCAGCAGAAGCAATCATTAGAAACATGCTGTGTGTCCCCTACATCACCTTCTCATAGTCATCACCTTTGTCTGGGAGGCTTGAAAATGTGCCCCAGAACCATCATGTGTTTCCTGACTTGCATAGAAGTTAGTGGACATGCTGCTTGAGATCTGGCATTGGCACGTTGTATGTCTTTGCACAGAGGCTGCTCCAAAAGTAATGCCTCCTGTTTGATCATGTTGGTCTACAACATTAGAGGTGAATTTTGGTGGTATGGCAGTGGAGGTTGTACTTTCACACCAGTACTCCATTACGTTTTGTTGCCATGCAAGAGATGGCAGCAGAGGGGCACTCTGACAGAATGGCTCCTGATGTGGAAGGGCATGTGAAGCAAAGGGCTGGAACTGAATTCCTCCATGTGGAAAAAGCGGCACCCATTGATGCTTGCTGAATATTTTTGGACACCAGACAGTGGATGTGAGCACAGTGAACAGTGGGTGGTGTATTCCAGTGGTGGCAACAATGACAGTGGGTTGCCTCTGCTGGTGCAGGTTTTCATAAGTGCTGCATAAAGGCTTTTGTTCATTGCTGGTGAAAGGACACAACTAATGGTGCTGAGGGTGGTGTGCTGAGATAGAGGTGCTTGTAGCTGAGAATTTGTTCTATCAAGTAATGTTGCTGTGCTCTTTGTAGCTGCTGTAGTTTCCAAGGAAATAATTAGGAAGCATTACTTTTGGAGCAGCCTACATAGTTGGCTTTGATTGCCTGCCTTTTGAAAGTACCGTGGTTATTATGTTGGGTTGATATCAGTATGTTGCTTATACAACAGACATTCATTTAGTGCAGTCTGATGCACATTAAACTTAGAATTGTCTTGTACTACAGGATAAATAATTACAAGTAATAAGGCTTGCAACTCAGAATCATAGAGCAAATATTCATGGTATTTAAAATCTTGTGGTAGAGCTAGCTCTAGAATGGACTTGTGCATTAAGTTTGAACTGAAGTTTGGAAGGTTGGAAGCACATACTTAATCCTTTTCTTTGTGGATGCTTTTTTAACCTCATTAAAACAGTGACCCCTCCACCACCCGTTGGTCTGTCAGAATGGATTGAGCAGAAGCTGTCAAAAAGTGACCGGCCTGAGCTTACAAGTGCAAGAGTGGTTGTATCAGGGGGTAAGTAGTACGTTGTTGTGCATTTCTGTGATGGTGCAGCTCAACTAAGTAATATCTGTAGGGAAACACTGACTAAAGCCAGCAGGGGGAGCATAAAAATCCTGTCTACCTGATTTCAGAGGGGGAGCTTGATGATGTTAACAACAGTGAGAGTGGTGTTGGTTTGTGTATATATAATATTTATCACAAAGAATAGAGCTAAATCTCAAAATGTCAAATACTATTTTATTATATCCAAAAATAACCAATGCAAACATATCCTTCTGCCTTTGCAAATGCAGATAATAGTCCAGAATGTTTGTGTGTAACAAGAAATCCTAGAGTGTATGTATTATTATATTATTATACTCTTTCTTCATCTTCTTTTTGTTCTTTTAAGGAAGAGGCTTAAAGAGTGGTGAGAATTTTAAGTTGCTCTATGATCTTGCGGACCAATTGAATGCTGCAGGTAAACACATTTCCCCCCCCTTTTTATAATCCTGATAATTTTTATAACGATCATATTAAAAGCAGTGCTTATCTTAAGTCTTTTTGTATCTCTATCAAATACGTTCTTAAAAACCTGTTAATTCTATTTTATGTCTAAGTTCTGGTTTGCCCGTGTGGTCAGCTGTATTTCAGTGCCAGGGTGTGAAGCAAAATGGCACACTGTTGTATTCCCAGTTCTTCCCAAGTCTCCAGAGCATGAGCTCATAAGCAGGAAGTGAAACTGTAAAAGTATAAATTTGCATATTGCTTTACAGAATGCCAGTTCTTATGGTTGGAGTGGTTCTCTTTGTGCCATGTTTTTCCTTTAGTTGGAGAAAACCAACTGCATGCAGTGTTCCAGCAAAATATTCTACATAAAGGCTGGGGGAAGAGGAGGAGCTGTTTGTGCTAACATTTGAACTGTGTTAGCCTTAGATTTTACATTTAGGAATCAATAGGATTTTTACATCGGTGCCTTTGTTTTCTAATTGTTGGCTTCACCGATTCAATATTCATGTGGCATTTTCAAGTTCAGTTTGATATTTTGCTTTACTGTATCTGACTTCCAAGCTTGAGAGCAATATAAGTTGGCACATGTGTTCTATTAAAACTTGGTGGAACATTATGGGAAGGCATATATGGGAAAATCCTCTTTTGACAAAACAACAAGAAAAAATACTGGAAATATGCCAGACTGAAATCCTCAGTTTTAAATATATGCCCTTTTGGTGCTGGGAGGAAGGATTTCCTGTTGCTTATGAAGTGCATTAGCATTTAGTATTTGGAAGTTTCTGCCAGTGTTTTGGAGAGGGATTACTTTAAGAGCTCTTTAGAGGGATGTTTCTAAATAACTACCCGTAGTGTGTGGGACTCTTCAGTGAAATGCGTGTACTTTTATGGTGGTATGAATTTGAGTTGCTAATATTTTAAAAGAAAACACTGGAAATATTTTCTTTCAACTAGTTGGAGCTTCCCGTGCAGCTGTAGATGCTGGCTTTGTTCCTAATGACCTGCAAGTTGGACAGACAGGCAAAATAGTAGCACCAGTAAGTATGGAAATATAGTTCATAAGAGAACTGTGGTGTTTTCTAGTGTACGTGTTCCTTCAAAGCAATGAACTAAGCCTCTACTGAACCTAACAGGAAAATCTTTGTGTGTCTGGCATGATACTGTCACTTAAACATGCACTTGCAAGAAGTACAACAGCAAGCTGTGATGTGCATTTCCACTTTAGTCCAATTAGAGGTTATTCTGCAGGTAGTTTTGATAGAGCTTTTGCATGCTAGATATTTTTTTATAGTGACCTATGCTAAACTTCTTTTAGTTTCCTGACAGCCATCGCTGATGAGCCAAAAAATGTCATTGCCAGCATAAACTGTAAATGATACTGATGTGTGGCATGGTCTCTGGAAAACCTTTATAGGTAGTTTAGATGATGGCTTCATTTTCAAGCTTTGCTTACTGTGACTTTGTTGCTGCATTACATTCTAAGCAAAATTTTTGTACAAGATAAAACTGCAAGGCACTTAAGACAGAAGTGATGTGCAAGTTGGCTGCTGTGTAGTGGGATCAGGAGAAGCATACTCGAGTAAATATCTTCACTTTTGGAGAATCCTTTCCTGCTGTGCATCCAGTTACAGGCACATGGTTTCTGTCTACATGTGTCTTTTTGGGTCAGTGCAGGGAAGAGCTGGCTTGCTCTCCTGTACAAGTCTGAAACACTTCTTTTTTTAGTTCCTTATGAGGCAGTGAAATGTGGAGAAATGGATATACAGATAAAGCACACTTGAGCATTTGTAAAACAGGAAGGTGCAAATGGAGCTTGTCTCAGTGTAGGATAGAATGTATGCTGCCCTGAAATGAGGAGATGTTGAGTGGCTGACAACGTGGGCCCATGTGGATATCAGATGTATGTGTTGAGCTATATAGCCTAATAAGCATGCAGTCCCTCAGTAAGCAGCTATCTCTCATGAGGGTTTATGGCAGCAGAAGGCTCCGAAGAGTGACTTTTTACTTGTTAATGGTTCAGTAAGAACATGTCAAAGCAAACTGTGACTATTTTTCCAGTAATGTTTCAGACAAGATAGAACCGTACTCGGAAATCTCAAAGACAGGAATTTGGGGTTCCTGCAGTCTGTTGCCAGTTCTTCCCGCTAGGTTTTCTTGATCAGGGTTCTTTGTGCCTCTCAACTCTTCTGTCATGGAATGTGAATAGGAATTCTTGCTGTTTTTTTAGTTAAGGTGGAGGCCTTCTGCTGATAGCCCTATTGAAGGGCCGGATGGAGACATTTCTCAGCACACTAGCAATTAAGCTGTGAATCTGTATGATAACCAACGTTAAAAACAAAACAAGACAAACAGGGTCTGAAGAACGGATGTAAAACGTAAGAGTTAAGGTTGGTCTGTTTGCATATTTTGTTCTTCTAGAATCTTGGTAGCTGTGATATTAATGTCTGTGAAGCTATACCTGTTACAAATGCAACCTTAATTCTTCTTTCTGATATATTTTTTTTGGGTACAGAATGTAGTTGTTATCTTTCTGGCAATAGCCCAGCCCAGCTTTAACACCCAGCGTAATGCGTTCTCTTTGTTACAAGAATTCTGTATTTTACTGTGATCTGCTTTCTTTAATCAAGCACACTGGGCATTAGGTTGAGTATGCAGCTGCACCTTGGTCTCATCAAATGGTTCCAGTTAATCATATCAACACTAGCTCAGAAAAAGCAGTTTATATGGAACTGTAGCTTCCCCAGAAGGCAGCATTGGCTGTTGCATACCAGACCTTTTGAAGACCAGGGAAGTACGCTGTGTGTCATTTAACTGCATATTTTGAAAGGGGCTTGAGACTGAATGTCCATGGTTTTTCACTACCTAAATATCCACTCATAAAGGGGAAAATGCTGATCTGAACGTAGCTCAGCTGTGGGTTGTGTGTGTCAAGGCTTGTTGGTGAATATTCTTTCTAGAGCTGAAGGCACATGAACAGTTAGGTTGAAATTTAAAGAAGGGCTGATTTCATGTGAAGTAGAATGGAACTTTCTTGGTCAGCTGAAGGTTATATGGGCTGTTGTACCAATGCTCTACAAAGTGACTGCTTCTTCTTCCTAGAGGAGTTCTGAGAGGACTTTTAGTGTTTTGTCTGGAAAACAGCAAAGCAGCTTTGCATGTTGATCAGCTGTATTAACAGAGTCCTGAGTTTTTGTGGTTAGTTTTGGTTTCTGATTTACACGTCTGTCTGGGCATGTGGGTTTTAAGCAGGGAAAGAATCTTGGATAGGAAGAGCAGCTGGAGTTAGAGATGGGCCTGCTCTCCCCTGCAGCTGTTGGTTTCTGTTGGGAAAGTATCTCAGTGTATGCTCTTCTATGAATAGCTCTGGCCTGGGCTCAATGGAGGACTGGAATGCATTGTTTTTATAGGACTGGAACTGGGTTGTTTTTGAGCCCAGGGAGGGAGAAGAGTTAGTTAGGAATTCAGGAGGAGGGAAGGTGACTTGCTGCTGCCTTCTGCCCATGAATGTGTGCAGAGTGTTTCTGATGTGATCTCTGGCCAAGAATGTAATCATCTACAAGATCTGCTTATTTCTCCCCTTCTGCTTTTGATTGGGAATTTGATGAAGGAAGACTAATTTTGGTTGTTGGTCTTTCAGTAATTCCCTAACAGACTCTGGTAATGTATCATAGGACATGAGAACCTCACAGCAGCTTCCTCAAGTGCTCACTGTATAACACATGAACAAACTGCCAGTAGGGAGACGCTTCAGGTCGTTCTGCTTAAAGTAATGCAAGAAAGGAGGGAAGTTTCGCCATCTTTCTGTTTGAGAGTTAGTCCTATCACAGTACGTGTCCACTTCCAAAGAAGCCGCAGAGCTCTAACTGTGAGCGTCTTGTTCATGTTGGGATTCGTGCTTTTTGTTGTTGGTTTAGCCTGGATTTTTGGTAATGGTTGGTTTTTTGTGGTTTTTTTGGGGTTTTTTTTTTTTTTTTTTTTGTATAATTTGATTCCAGCTCCTGAAGCAGGGAGTGTATTACGTTTGTTTCTGTTAGTAGCTTTTTTTTGGTCTGACCTGCTCATTTTTAGATGATAGCAGCTCTCTGGACTTCAGAAGGATCTTTTGCTCTCTGGAAGTGCATCCTTCTAGTTTAATCTCTTCAGGGTCGGTGTCAAGTCAGTGTCCTTTCAGGGCTCAGCTTTCCATACAGGTGTCTTAACTGGCAGTGAGGAAGATGTGGCCACACCATTCTTTCACAATTGTAAGAGTAAAGGTGTCCATGCAGGGTTAGCCATTGGTGGACCACAGGTGGAAGGCCTGCCCCAGGTTTTTGTTAAGAAGGGTGCAGTGCAGAGGAGCCACCCAGCCAGCCAGAGATCCATTCAGTTAGGGATTCTCTTGCAGTTGTTACTTTCAAAGCTGAGCACAGCATACTGTTCCAGCAAGAGGTAATGAAAGACTGAGATAGAAAAGTTGAGGAGGCAGGAGTGAGGAAATATATGGTATAGTGATAATTGACACCAGGTGAGATGGTTGTGCTAGAAGTGTGATTGCACAGACGGCAGCTGCTCTTGGGCATTGCATGTGCTGAGAAATCTCATATGAGGGAGGCACGTGGGAGTTCAGTGTCAGTGCAGTTCTGGTATGATCACTGGGAGAAAACCTGCTGACCTCCTCAGCATCAGTGCTTATGCTTCAGTTTCATACCAGAGGCTCTCCTTGGTTGTTATGAATTGCAGGAACATCGAAAGGGTGGTAGATTTCCAACTTGGTGTGTTATGTTAGAGTGAAAATGTTGGAGTGGGATGGTATGGAAGTGGGGAGAAGAAAAGCAGAATAACAAGGGAGAATTTCCTGGCAGTGAGATGCACGAAGCCTCAGAATGGTCTTCCTCAGAGCAGTGGAAATCCTCATGTTCCACTTGTCTTACAAAGTGATGGGATGCTTTCTGAGTTCACGTGTACTTCAGTATCTTAGAGGGCAGTCCTCTTCTGTACAGCACATGGCTTTTTGGCAGTTGATAGTCATCTTCTTGCTTTGGGAGTACTTGGAAGGGGGAAGGCAATATCACATTATTGACATTATTCCTGTACTTCTTACCTTTTGGTTGCTTGGCCACCAAATACAAAGTAGTTCACTTAGCCAGGTTCTCTTTGAAAACCAAGAGTGATGTATAGTTTTAATGCTTGGTAGGTGGCTGCAGACTCCTTGCAGTGTGGGGAAACTGAAGCAATCTGTGTTTAATGCAGTATTTAACTTCAGCTTTGGTCTTTGAGTCTTGCATAGAATCTCTAACAGAGTGAACAAATTCATTCTTTTTAGGTTCAGGAAAAGTGTAGCCCCTGTCATTGTGCTGGTGCTGACTTCTTGCTTTGATTACAGGGTGTTCATTACTTCCTCATTTGTTGCACGCAGCAGCTTCTGCATTCAGGTGTGTGATACATCATTTAGTTTCTCCCACCTTCAGCTGGCTTCTTTGTGGGACCGTGTTGTTTGTGCCTTAAATTGGTGTGTGTCATGCACGGACCAGCAGGTGCACATTTGGTTGTGTAATGGCTGGGTTGTTGGTAGTGAGCAGGTGGAAAGAACATTGGGAAAACTGACAGGGCTTGGGAAATGGTTGTAGGAATGCCTCATAATTCACTGGCATTGAAAAGTAGCTTTGTAGTGGCAAACTTTGTATGCAGCTGGGACTGAATTTACAGACTACCTTTCTCTGACTTGCTAAAAAGCCAAGAATTGACAACCCCTTTCATCCTGCATTATCCAGTGTAGCTTTTAACTCCAAGGAAACTATGTTCACAAATTGATGCACTGCTCCTTGGGGGTTGGTGCAGAAACATTAAATTGTACTAAAATATTCATATGTGAGTGCATTTAGCTGAAAGCAATTGATGTGCTTTTCCCACGAGAGCAAAAAGAAATTGCTGTATGGCCCTGCACTCCAGCAGACACCCTAACCACGCTTAAGAGTAATTACATAGCTTGTCTCATCAGAGGCACTCGCAGTGAAGAAGAGACTGTGGCTGGGGTGCAGTTTAGTAATGTGCCCTCCTTGAATGGGGTGTATTGGACAGCATCGCTGCCGTGTGCAGGATATTCTTTGATGTACAGTGTGATAAAAGAACTTGTGTCACACCAGCGCATGTTTTATTCCAGTTACATTTGGAATTACAAAAAATAACTGTAACTACATAAAGTTACATTTTATTTGGCTAATAGCTTGCAGTTGGAAGGAATCTTTTGTATGCAGCAGTTGTTATAGTGGCTTCTAATTCCTTCGTCCTTTCACTCTTGCAAAGGAAATAAAACGAACTGCCTTTAAGAAGAGGATGTGTGCCTAAGGAGTTTTATCAGACCAGCTTGTTTCAATGCATTGCACCGATAGGGTGATCAGCAGATGTACACTGAAGGGTTTTCGGTATAATTCAAAGGTTGACATAAAAATCGATAGCAGCTGACAGCCCTATTGCAGAGCAACCATCTCCTCTTGTGCTGCACCTGTGAAAGATGCACCATTGTACCCTACAGCATTCAAAATCACAGTAAGTTGCAGCTAAAAACTGTACTTGTCATTCATCTACACAAATGTAGCTCCAGCTGCCTCGAGGCGGCCTAAGGGGTTTTAAAATATTCTCATCAGTAAAAGTGAAGTAATGTTATATGCCACCAGAAATGGGAATTAGGCTAAATGGTTAACGTACACTGCCTCTCCCTACACGATATACTGGGGTCGTGTTTGTGAGAGTTTGTGGAAGGAAAAAAGCCACAAAGCTATGCTAGATGAATAATTAATACGGCAAATGAGAGAAGTTGGGTTCTTGATTTGGAATCTTGCCTTTGATATGGGCAAGACCATTCAGGCCCTGCCTCCTGGAAGTGCCCTGTGGGATGCTGTATGGCAAGATGCAGTCAAGCACTGCTGTAGCACTGCTGTTGCCTCCACACTGTCTTGGTACTACTGGCACAGGAAGCCTTTTCTGCAGCAGCATGTATTTAGTATAGGTGTTTTCTGGTTGTGCCTCCTCTCCTTGTGCTCCATACGCTCCTGGGCCTTTTGGTCTGTTCAGCTTCCTGGCTGCTTGCTTCTGTCACTGTGCTATCCCTTACACCCATAGTGGCATACAAAGATTTGTGGTGTGACACTGGTGTATTTGTAATAAATGCTTTCTATATGAAATTAAGTTACTGTGAGGGAAGACAGTTCTCTCTGATGCCATGTCCCTGTACCACCAAGACTTTGCTTTTCCCTTTTTCCCCCTTAAGTTACTGTTGAAGCTTCGTCTCAGGCAGTGCAGGGAGCCCTTTGGTATGGAATCTATTTGCTGTGTTGTTTTCCTTGTGCAGCACAGTGCTGGTAGCAATGAGATCCTGCCCATGTGCAAGCATCAGGGAGAGCATAAATGCCTTTTCACATGCTGGACTTTGGCATAAGCGCCTCTAATTGCTGGCTGTGGATCAGTCATCTGACAGCAGTGATTAGAGCAGCTTCTAGGGCTCTGAAAAGCAGGAATGTGAAGCTGGTGTAAAGCCATCTTTGTTGGCACCTGAGTGGTGTGATGCAGAGCGTACTATGCTGCTTTGTTCCCAGGCCTGTGGTCCCATAGATGAGCTCTGAAGAGCTGAGATCCTCTTCCAGACCCCGTGTGCTCTCCGCTGCAATGGCCACGTGTTGGTAATTGGAGTCCTGCTGCCCTGTGGCTGCTCTGTGGCACTGCTCTGCTCTCCATGTTCCTCCCTGTTTTTCTTTCATAGTGCCTGGGGCTGCAGTCCTGGCCTGGGACTGGGAGCACTACCACAGCAGAAGTGCTAGGGCTCAGCTAAAGCTGGAGTAGAGGTCAGTGATTTCAAGGGAAGCATCAAAACAAGGGGATTATCCTGAGAGGAACTGAAAGAGATAAGAATTTTGGAGGCCTTCTTGACCTCTCCAGATGTGTAATGGAGTTTTTTCTTTGGAGGGATCGGAGCAGTCCCAAATCCTTATCATTCAGGTCTCATTTTTCCCTTTTAATAAATAGCAGAATAAATCTAAAGGAGGATTTAAGCCATTCCATCTGTTGTGCAGCATTGGACTAACGTTAGGCAGCATAGTGTCACGTGTGACCTGTGTGAAAATGTTGCTGAGGTGTTCCACCATTGGTGCTGCAGGGCAGTGAGCAGTCAGTTGTTTTGGCTGGAGAGCCAAGAGCACATAACCTAGAAGGGCACGGCTTAAAGGCATAACAAAGGCTTTCTAGATGAGCCCGGTAATTTATAAATGTCTTTTCTAATGAAGCATCTTTGTATTTCCCAGATATTTTAGTCAAATATATACGTAGGCATCTGGCTCCTGGTTAGCTGGATTCCTTCCAAGGACTGAACCTTATGATATTAAACAGAGTGATAAGAATATCTGGTAGTCTGGATGACTGGCATTTAATGAATTGCTCTAAAAAAAAAATCACATTACAGTAATGTGCTTCAGAAAAGAGCTTATATTAAAGACTATATGATGTTAGAGTGATTTCTTCTGTAACATCTGTTCTTTTATTTGGTATAATTAAAATATTGCATTCTTACTATGAGGTCTCACATGTACATATTGTATTACAGTGCAGCTGTGGTTGAAGTGAGTTGACCTCCAGCACCAATCCATGCACTAAGAAGCGATGGAGACTCAGAAATTGAGTCTCTTCAACAGCTGTGCTGCTTTGTGCAGATACGCAGACCAGATTCTGTTCTTCAGTTTCAAAGCAAACCATTCTAATAGGAGATATTTAGTTCCTGTTGTCTGCCTCCCATTTAGTTGTTAAGGAGATCTTCTTTTCTGCACAAGCTATTCTTCATTTGCCTGTCCCTGTTTAAAAGCAAACATAATAAGTGGAGTCTGTAGCTGTAGATGTGTCAGAAAGCAGTCATCTTCTTTCCTGCAGTTGATATGGCAGCTATCAGCCTGTATGGGAAATGCAGGCTGCCTTCTCTCTGTGTTGGAACACCTTCGTTTCCAGCTACTTCTTTAGTTGGTGGCTGTTGTACAGCCGTGCTTTGGTCTGCTGTGTTAAAAGCTGCTTAACTGTAATGCGCATCTTAAGTTGTGGAAGAACAAGATCTCTTTTCTCCCACTTATTCCCTTTGACTCCAAAGATCACTTCTCAATTTAGGTCTGTATGTTCTTAAACACAAACTATCTGTGGTGGTGATGAAAAACAAGTTCTCTTAAATATTTAAGTTTGTGTCTTCATAAGGACATACAAATACAGCATTTGAATTGGTCTGACAGAGGATCCCCAGCTGGTTTTGTGTGCTCCAGTTGCCTCTTCTGTGAGTGTAAGAAGTCGGGTAGCTGAGCACTGTGGGTCTGAGTGCTGCTTGGGCTGTGTTGCTGGTGGAAGAGCTGTCACTGTGAGCTGAACGTTTGTATGGTTTTTGGTAGGCTACAGACAGGGTTGTTTTCAGCCCAAGGGGAAAAAATACTTTTCTGCTATGAGTTAATGTCGATGCAGAGCTTTTTGCTCATAAATCTTCACCTGTTTTAAGTTTCTTTGGAGATGCCAGGTTGGCAGTTGCAGAATATAACAATTTCCTGTGTGGTGCAGTGCCTACCTGAGCACATCTGTGCTCACCCACCACAGAAACTGGTAGTGAATGGGGAGGGAGAAAAGCTTTAAGGCATGTGTACTTTGAGGTTTGGGTTGAGTAATAGAAATGGTCACTGCAAGTGGAAACTGTGGTAGCCCATTTCTGTGCCTGAGATGCTTTATCCTGCCATACAGGAGCCTTTTTGAAGGTGTAAGCACCTGAATTCCAGCTTTGTGTGTTCTTTCTTACCCTGGGAGGGTCGTGGAGGCCTCAGCCCCCAATATCTTGGATTTCTCTCTAGGAACTGCATGATCCATTTGCCTGTTATCTCACCCACTCTTTGTTTTGGCCAACCCTGGGGTCATGAGTAGCACTCGCTGCCCTCTCCTCTATCTGAACAGTGCCTTACATTTGATGCAGATCTCTGTTTTTTCTAATCTATCTTTGCCAGACGCTCCTTTGGGATTCTCCTTTTACAACTGCATCCCAAAGTGGGAAAGGGAACCAATCGTGAGCCACATTTAATATAGGCAACCACTGTCCTATAAAAGCGGCCGTGTGTAATTGATCCTGAGCAAGGCTTGTGAGAGCTGACCAAAACTGTGGCGGGTACTGACAACGTGTCCTCTTTGTTTTCTTCTAGGAGCTCTATATTGCTGTGGGAATATCTGGAGCAATCCAGCACTTGGCCGGGATGAAGGACAGTAAGGTATGTTAGAGCTGGGTGTGCTGCAGGAGGTTTTTGAGGAAGGAGGAGAGTTTACTTCTTCACTTTAATGAACTTTCCATGTTTTCCAGTGTTACGACTGTCATTTTGTCTGCTGCCTTAAAACATGCCTCACTAAACCTTGCTGAGTGAGATTGTGGTGGAACACCTAATGCAGCAGAACTGCTGCACTAAGCCCAAAGTATTAAGTAAGAGCTAATTCAGTTAGTTATTAAAAGAACGGCAACAAAAAGGCACACGCCTGAATTCTATACAATAGATGCCTTTGCGTTTATTTCAGAGTATGACATATTAATTCATGCATAACAATGTGTAATTTGAATTATGAACTTACTACTCCATAAAGTAAGAGATGTGTCTGACATTCCTGCGTTTAGCTATTCAAATGGAAACCTATTATAAAATGGCAGTAAAACTTTAAAAGGTTTAACTCCTTAGTTGCCAAAGCAAATAATCTGCAACCGGAATTGCCAGCTTGGTCCACAGGGCAACGTTTGTTAAGAGCAGCAGAATTCCTTGCTGCATCCTATTGTCAGGTGCCAAGCGCTTCAAAACAAAACACAGTAAAAAGCTGTTCTGCTGCCCTGCCTCCTGTTGTGCAGTTGTAGAGGAAAAGGATTGATTTGTTTCTCTGTGCCAGGGAACTTTTCAGATGCTTCGCTGGGTTGGGTTTGGCCTTTTGGCAGCCCGGAGTTGGAGTAGCGTGTAAAACCATCACACGTGGTTGTCTTTTGTGTCTGAGCAGTGACAGACTGCAGGCAGCTCACATGACTGTGTGTATCCTCACAAGCCAGCCTGCGTGGTAGGGTGATCTGTGCTGCTTTTTAGTTCTTTTTGCCCACAGTTATTTAAATCAAATGTTTCTGGGGGAAATCTGGGTGCAGCAGCCTTTGTTTGGGCCTCACCCTTTCACATGGACACAAGCTATTCTTGCTGTAGTGGATGCAGCTGGGGAAGAAACAGCTAAAATTAAAGGACTATTGATGGGCAGAGGTGAAGGTCACTGCTGAGAAGGGAGACAGAGGTGTGGACAGCAGCATCTGCAGCGGTGTGTTCTCAGTGGCGTTGGTGGAAACAGGGTCAGTGCAGCCTCCCCTGCTTGCTGTGCAGCAACAGGGAGACATTGGGGCAGAGGGTCAGCACAGCTGGGGGCAGGAGCAGTGCTGGTGCGGTGCTGTCACAGCCACCTCTGCAAAACCTCTGCTTTTGTTGCTTTTCCAGTGCCACATTTGATATTTTGAGATGGTTTTTATATCAAATAAGATAAAGTTTGTCAGTAGGAGAAGCGTACTTAGGTTTATTTTCACCCAGAGATGGTGTGTTTTCCTGTCGTAAACAATAATTCAGTTTTACTTCCATGTGTTTGAAGTGCATCCTGCTTTCCTTGTAGCCTGAGTGCAGGTGTTGGAGTTGCTGACAAGTTCACATTTATGCAAACAGAAGAGTTTTGCAGCCATGGAAACTGCCCCTGGGTTGTTCCCCGTCCTCCCATTGGCACTGTGCACTGACTGGCACTGTGGGCTCACACACTTCAGGATGTGCTTTCCACTGTTCTGCTGCTCTCTACTGTGAGAAGCAAATAATTGAGCTGTCCTCATACAGCAAGGTAGAAAATGCAGCTTTGGAGGAGGCCTGGCAGGTCCTTGTTGCTTTCCTTACTTGTTTTAATTCCCTCCTGAGGTAGTTTAAAGTATCTTTTCTTTCTTGGAGATGTAACTTAGAAAGTTTGTTGCTGTTGTTGCAAGCAAAGTGATGCTGCTGCTTCTTAGCATGGGAAGTCTGACTGTGGTGATGAGGTAGAGATCCAGATCTTCCAGAAGTCCCTTCAGTCAGAGGTGGCAGAGGAGGGCACGAGCTGTCAGCTGCTGTTGTTAACTGTTGCTGCTTTGTTTTTGTCAGTGTGACACAGCATTTCCTAGGGAGCCTTCCAGGGCTGCAGGCCTGAAGATGGAAGCGCAGAGAGCTGAGCCTGCAGGGTCTGTGTCTGGAGGTGTGTTGTGTGCTGAAGTGACAGGCTCTGAGAGTCCCTGCACACCTCTCCCTTGTGCCTGGTGAGAGCAGGTGCTTGGGGCCGGCTGCCCACAGCAGGGCGCACTGGGGATGCCCAGCCAGCTGTGTTCTCTGCCATCTCAGCCTGACTGCCCTGCCCTCTGCAGCCATGGATATCAGTCCTTGTGTCCCTGGGAGCAGCTCTGGGAACACGTGGAGCCTCAGAGCACAGCTAAAGTCTTCTGAATTAAAATCCATGGTTATCACAACCTGGATTTTGCTTCCTGTGCTGTAGAGCTGTTAGCAAAGGCTCGCATTTGCAAAAGGAGTAACAAATAAAATGAAGAGCTTTGGGAGGAGCGTGTTGGGCTGGTAGTGCTGGGATGATTGCAGCTCTGTGCTCGTGAGCTGGTGAGAAGGCAGCAGCAGGGCTCTGCTGTAGGTACTGCCTTGCTGTGTAAACCATGTGGTTCTCCTTTACAGCAGGTCATGGGATACAAATGAGCTGTGAAGAAAGGAGGTTTCTGTAGGCTTAAAAATGCAGGATTTGTGAACTTTTATCTTTGAGTTATTGCTACTGATGTATGCTACCGAGCCATTAATTTTGTCAGGCAAGTACAGTCGGTGGAGGGAGCAAAGCATATGAGAAACATCAACTGTGGCTACCTGGGCATGGCAGGTAGGTGTGGGGAGGAAATGTTGGTTAGAGCTGTCCTGGGGAATCTGTGTCCTCAGATCCCAGCTTGCAGTGGTAGCACTGAGGTGGAGGCAGAGTGCTGCGGTTTTTAGGCCAGTGGGTGTTTGGATCGTTTTATGAGCTGTTGCTTGTTTGTAATTAATTTCTTTTCCTCCTGCATGGAGTCTCCCCATCCTGTTGGAGATTCAGCTTCGGACACACACGCTTATTTTGCTGGAAGCAGTCACAGACATTTATGATGGGATTTACCTTTTAGTTCAAACTGGGGAAGGCATTTTCTGGACTGCTGTGTTGGGATTTAGATCACGTGCATTTCTCTGCTGTGTGACACAATAAATTACATGGCCTGCTGTAACTAACGGGCCTTTGGCACGGCTCTGTTACAGTTATTTTAAGTGCTACCTCTGATTTATTTCTGTAATGTTATGGCTTAAATACTGCAGGTAATCTGTTGTAGCTTTTTTTCCAGACTTATTTTCAACAAGGGAGAAGGGATTTTTCAGAATGATACTTGGCTGTGGTGGGTAGGACTGCTTGGCTCAGGGTCGGAGACTGCCGTGATGGTTGACTTTTAAGGGTGGCAGGGTTGGGTTTGGTTTCAGAAGCAGAATGGGAAGATGTTTGTTAAATGCTGCAATCTGTTGCCTTCTGCCCCTAGCAGCCAGGAGAGAAGTCAGCCCGTTTCCTCAGGTCAGGCCTGTCTGCGCCATCTGCCCCTACACGATGATCACCATGTTCACCTGGTGCTTTCCTGTTGTTGCAGACCATCGTGGCTATTAACAAGGATCCAGAAGCTCCCATTTTCCAAGTGGCAGACTATGGACTGGTGGCAGACTTATTTCAGGTGAGGCTCAGCTTTGGGCATGGGAGAAAGCTGTCAGATGTAATGACAGTTTAGATAGGTAAATAGAATCTAATGGGGTGTTGGCTTTGGATTGTTTTGCACAAGAGTTGGCTTTACAACTCCATTATTCTCAGTGTCAAAACTTGGTCCCCACAAGCATTAAGCTGAGAGGGCCAGGTTTCACATCAGCCTGCGTTCCCATTTCCTGAATGTGAGCTGCTCTGAGAGAAAACTGCACATTGGTACTGAAATGGGTTTTTGAGCTTCATAAAGTATGAACATACAGAGTTGGCACTGTCTCCAACCCGCAGCACTTCTTGCTGCCTTACTGACACTGGGGGGCAGCTGGCAGTTTTGTCCTGTGCCCCAGGCCATGTCCAAGTGCCTGCAGCACACGTGGGCTGCCCAACAGCCCTACATGGCAGCGCTGTGAGCTCACAGCAGCTCCACAGGGGCATGGGCAGAAACTGTGCCAGCACTTAATGCCATTCCTGAACTAATGCCCGTTGGCTCAGCGGTGAGCACGGGCCTTTTCGTTAGGCAGAGACAAAGTCACATTCTGAAGAAACACCATGTAGACAATTTCCTTAATAAATTTTGTACGAATGCATTATTTCCACCTAATGGAAATGTAGCGCTCTTAAATAATTAAGAGGCTCCATTCAGCAGGAGGGAAGTGGGGAGTGCTGTGAGCTGGGGTGACCCACAGCCCCTGGAGTTGTGGGTGGTGGGCAGGGGGCTGGGGTGTGATGGGGGGTTGGGATCTCACATGGAAACTTTGTGGGGGTGGAGAGGAAGCGGGTGCTACCCTGGCACTGGTGTTTGCAGGCGGTGCCTGAGATGACGGAGCTCCTGAAGAAGAAGTGAACAACTGCAATGGCTGCAGTTGGGCTGGAGAGTAACGACAGCACACCCCCAAGAGTACGGCAAAGCACCAGCGTCGGTGTATGTTCATGCTGGGCGGTGTTTGGTATGGGTGGAGGTGGAGACAGAGGTGGTAAGAAAGAATAACAGTAATAAAGGATTGTAGTGGTAAGAGGGGATGTAACTGTGGGGCTTTTTTTCTAAGTTTCTTTTTGTGGGTGGCAATGAGCTGGGAGATCAAGTGGTGGTGGTGGTGGGGAGAGTGAGGAAAAAATGGTAGGAAAAGGAATAAAGGCAGGTAAGGTAAGGAAGGGAAGAGGGATGGAAGACAGGAACAAGGGAGGCAGTGGTGGTTGTCAGTGTTTATTCCCAGCCTCACTCCCCTCCCAGCTGTGCAGAGGACATGGGCACTGGGAGCAAGCTGGCCAGCAGCTCTGTCCCTGGACACTGTAGCTTGGTGCTGGTGGAAGGTCTGTGCACCTTGGGGCTAACCCCAGGCTGGTGGCAGGACACAGCTGTAGTCTTTTCTCCCTGCCACTGGGCACTGAGTCCACTCCTGCTGGCTGTGGACAGGAGGAAGGTCTCCTGTGCCTCAGAGGACACGGTAGGTACCAGCTGGCCCAGAGCTGGCAGCAGGGCAGGCCTGCTGGGGACCAGCTGGGTGGTGCTGGTCCAGCCCTGGGCTGGTGGCCACTGCTGGAGGTGCCATAGGAGGCCTTCGGTGCTGCCTGGTGATGACCCAGCACAGTGGGTGTGCCACAGCTGTCCTTATGCCTCAGGTACCTTGCTCAGCCGTGGCTCGGGGGGTCCCAGGGCACCATACTTGTCATCAGTCACTGGGGGGCCCTGAGGAGAGTCAATGAGTGGCTTGAGCTGCAGGACATCGAGGTTCTCCTGATTCCTGCGGTTGTAGACGCTGAGGCGGTGGCCAAGGTCAGGGCTGGCCCTCACTGAGCCCGCTGGGCTGGGCAGCTTCAGGTTGACAGGGTCCAGCCCCTTCTGTGCCAGGCGCGCCTCTTCGGACAGGGAAGAGAGCAGCTCCTGGACCATGGCTTGTGCCACCCGCTGCTGGCTGGGCACCAGGTCGGTATGAGGGCTGGCGCCTGCCCCATCCTCACAGGCTGCGCTGCAGTCCGGCGAGGAGCCCAGCGTCTGGCTGCTCTCACTGCACGCCCGTGTGCCCGAGCTGACGGTGGAGCGGGAGGCGCTGCCCGAAGTGATGCTGGCGGACGTCCCGGTGCTGCTCAGCCGCATCGGCACCTCCACCGTGAAGAGCTCGGAGGAGATGTTGGGCCGGTGGACGTCAATGGCGGCCGTGGTGACCACACAGATGGCGGCCTCAGGAACACCACTGTCTGCAGGAGGAAACAGCAGAGAGGGGCAGTGAGAGCACAGCACAGAAAGGAGCTGCCCGTTACAACGAGGAGCAGCAGACCTCAAAGGCCAAAAGGATGGATGGGCAAACAGGATACCTCTCCTTTCACTGGTTAATTATTTTATACTTGTGTAAATTAAACAGTTACAGGTAGGTAGATATGTGCATTTGTACATGTATAGATGTAGACTAACAAATAGGGAAGCAGAACATGGCAGAAGTAGCATAGTACAGATAAACCTCTGCCTTCATGGACACTTACATATGCAACACACACACAGTCCTTGGTAATGAGCACATAACTGTAATTCTTAGTACACCTTGGTGCTTGTGTGTGAGCCTTTATTCATATAAAACACATAGATATGGTCTTGCACTTCCCCCCCAGTGTATGTGTGTGTCAGTATATGTATGTGTGTGTGTCACTGTGTGTGTTTGTGTTTGTGCGTGTCGGTGTGCATGTCACTGTGTGGGGTGTGTGTCACTGTGCATCACTGTGTGTGTGTCTGTGTCACGGTGTGCGTGTCACTATGTGTGTGCATGTCACTTTGTGCATCACTTTGTGTGTGTGTCACATTGAGTGTGTGAGTCACCGTATGTGCATCACTTTGTGTGCATCACGGTGTGTGTCAGTGCGTGTGCGCATCACTGCATGTGTCACGTCTGCATCACTGTGTGTGTGTGTCACATTGAGTGTGTGTCACTTTGAGTGTGTGTGTCACTGTATCATTTTGTGTGTGTGCATCACTGTGTGTGTGTACCTGTGTGTCAATTTGTGTGTGTGTCACTGTGTGAGTCAATGCACTCACACACAGTGTCAGATATCCCGCACACACGCACATAGAGTCAGACTATGTACACATCAGATTTTCACTCACTCACACACAGTGTTGAACTTTCACGCACACACAGACATAGTGTTGTATTTCACGCACTTTTACACACATACTGTTGAACTTTCACGCACTCACACACAGTGTCGGATTTTCACACACTCACACACAGTGTCAGATTTTTCATGCACTCACACGCATATTGTTGAACTTTCACGCACTCACACATATAGTGTCGGATTTTTTCACGCACTCACACACGTAGTGTCGAACTTTCATGCACACAAATAGTGTCGAATTTTTCTCGCACTCTCACACATAGTGTTGGATTTTCACACACACAAAGTGTCAGATTTTCATGCACTCACACACACAGTGTCGGACTTTCACGCACTCACAGACATAGTGTCAGATTTTTCACACACACAGTGTCAGATTTTCACGCACTCACACACATACTGTCGGACTTTTCACGCACTCACACACATAGTATTGGAGTTTCACGCACTATCACACAGTGTCAGATATTTCCAAGCACTCACAGTGTCGAACTTTCACGCACTCACACACATAGTGTCGGATTTTACACGCACTCACACACATAGTTTCGAACTTTCACGCACTCAAACACATACTGTTGGATTTTCACGCACACACACATAGTGTCGCATTTCACGCACTAACACAAAATACTGTCGGACTTTTCACACACTCGCACACATAGTGTCGGATTTTCATGTACTTACACACATAGTGTCGGACTTTCACGCACTCACACACATAGTGTCGGATTTTTCTCGCACTCTCACACATAGTGTGGGATTTTCACGCACACACGGTGTCGGACTTACACACACACACAGTGTCGC
The DNA here is from genome assembly GCF_054131305.1 of Coturnix japonica. Classification (NCBI taxonomy): domain Eukaryota; kingdom Metazoa; phylum Chordata; class Aves; order Galliformes; family Phasianidae; genus Coturnix; species Coturnix japonica. The sequence continues at coordinate 16,012,124 of NC_140676.1, read as the reverse complement.
ATTTCACGCACTCACACACATAGTGTTGGATTTTCACACTCTCACACGCTGTGTCATACATGTGTGTGTTTGGGCGTCTGTGTATGTGTTTGTGTTTTAATGTGCGCATTAGTGTGTGTGTGACACTCTGTTTGTGTGTTTATGTGTGCGTGTCTCTGTCACTGTCTGTCACTGTGTGTGTCTGTGCGTCTGTGTGTCAGTGTGTTCATCTGTGTGTGTCACTGTTTGTCACTGTGTGTGTGTCAGTGTGTGCCACTGTGTGCGTGTATGTGTGTGTGTATGTGCACATACATAAGAGCACCTACTTACATGGGTATGTATATGCATGCACGTAGCTATACACATATGTACATGTATGTACACATGTGCATGTACACATGTTCATAGCATAGACATATTTATATAAACAGATATAAATGCATGTAGCACATTATCAATCTATATATTCCTTATAGAAACATACATAAGGGCTGCTCCAAAAGTAATGCCTCCTACCTTATTACACTGGCCCACAACGAGTGGTGGATGGTGGTGGTGAAATAGGAGGCATTACTTACACACACTTAAAGAGGAGATGTGTGTAACCCTGGTCTTGTGGTGGAATGTATATATGGGAATATAAACACATTATGTATAATGCATTATCATCTCTATACACACATGCATATTTTATATTTAATGTACAATTAATGTGAATAATTTATACATTATCTGACACACACCTTTACAGGAATATCCGTATGTATTTGTACATACATAATTTATGTACTATATGTGTATATCCACATCTCTGCCTCCCTAGAAATATATATATATGGCCATCTCCCTGTTTTATGTGTATATGATTAAAAAGGTATGCAGTTATTCTTATTTCTGTATGGTTGTGTCTGTGCATGCCTGCACTGGGTATGTATGTGCACCCATCTGTACTCCCCCAGCTGTGAGGATACGCTCATACACATGTGAGTGTAGATATGGGGCTGGTGCTGCAGCCGTTCCATTTGCATTCCTTGCCCCTGCTTTGCACACTCGGGCTCCGTGGAACCTCCCTGCAGCCCCAACAGGGCATTGACCTCCCCAGGACACTCAGCACTTCAGCCTGTGGTCTGCACTCAGCTGTGCACGTGGTGTCCCTCACCATCAGAGAGCTGCTGCTTTGGCTCTTATGGAGAACACCACCCACTGTGGGCATTGGGTTCCATTCCCAGAACAGACTCTGCCATTGCTTAGCCTCACTGGGGTCACAGAACACAACACAATGCAAACATCTGGTTCACACTCATGTTTTCAAGCAAAACTTACCACTGCTGGGCTCATTGTAGTACCGGCTGATGTAATTGTTCATGTCATCCTCTGAAACAAGAAGCAGCGTGTGGGTAAGTGGCTGACAGGGCACAGTTTGCTCGCAGCCCTACAGCCTGCTGTGCCCTGCCAGAACCAGGTGTGATGCTCAGCCCCCAACCATGCACTGCACACCTCACGGCCATGGCACCCACAGGCCAATAGGAGCATGGTTCTTTATTAGAGCTCCCTGAGATCAGACCTGCCCAGCAGTGCTGTGCTCTAAAAGCATCCTCTCCTTTTAAGTGCTCTCTCTGATACCACGTTTGAGAGCATCACGCTCCTCCCTGCGGGGCAGATTCCCTTCGCCCCCCCGGGGTCCCTGCAGCCGCAGCGCTGCCTTCCACAGCACTCTGCGGTTTGCAGGTGAAAGAAACAGATGTTTTCTGGGGAGCACTTTCCCCATACAACAAGACCCAAACCACCGAGCACTCTGTACCTGAAATAGCTGCACTCGTAAGAAGGCAATCGAACCTGACACTGAAAGGGAAGGCGGTTGTTTTCCTGGTTTCATTGGCTCCTAAAAGCTTTCTTGGCCCCTGTTGATCTTTAAATGCCTGCAGTCAGAGGTGTGCTTTGTGCTAATGTCCAAGTTTAAAGAAGAAGCCTCCAAGTAGCTCAAGGCAGTGCTGCAGGATTAGGGTACATTGCAAAGCTTTTCAACTATCTGCTACTCAACCACACTTCTTTTCCACCATCCATAATTGATCCACACTCTGAATGTTAGCAGACCCACCATCCTGTGCAGATTCAGGTTCTTGGTCAGGCAAGGAACCTTCAGATACAGCAGACCTCCATTCCCTCCAGCTCTCATGGAAATCTGTACTAGACACCACAGTCATCCATCCTGAAGCAAGCAAGCAGCTTGGAAACAGTACTTACCTGTGTTCTGTGTCTTACAGCTCCAATTAAACCTCCTGTATGAACACATGCATTGCCTGCCCTCCACCTCCTGTGTGTGCACTGCACCAGAACCTTCAAACCCACCTCAGAGTTACAGACCATTCATTACATGAGGCAAACAGCTGCAAAGGAACTGCAGCACTGCAAACACTTCTTCAGCACAGCACAGAGTCACTGCTCTGACTCACTGCTGCCATGCAAGGCCTCCTTATCCTCACTGGGCTCTTTTGGTGTGTGTGTGACTGTGTCTATGTAAATAATATAAATGGGCGTGTGTGGGTATAAAATATAAAATATTTTGAGTAGTTTCTTATGAATAAAAAACAATACAGAGTATTGGAATAACAACAGCAGGATAAATATTTCAGCGACAGATTAGGTTTCTGAACGATTACAGTAAGGCAAACTGACAACTAACAAAGGCCATAGGGAGTCACAGCTGTTTTGGGGTTAAGTGGAATTCTTTATAGCCTCTTATCTCTGATGATACCCCACTCTGCTGGAAGCTGGGAGCCTGAGAACACTACCAAGATGAGACTGAAACCAACCAGTTTCACAACAACACAAGCAGAAGGTACAGCAGTGCACATTACTGTGGGGCTGCTGCAGAACTTCGTGGTGATTTATGATCGAGTCCCCACTGCGAGCAGCCAGAGTCAGGAGCACAGCAGCAGGAGGAGGTGGGTATAAGTGAGGGAGAACAGCTCCTGCAAGAGGGAGAGACCACCACAGAGCGTGGGGTGCTCACTGTTCCCAGGATACTGGAGCCTCAACTACAGGAGAGCAGCCGTCTTCACACAGTGCTTCATTCTCTGTTCTTAAAAGCTCAGACAGCTCAGGATTTTGGGAGCCTCACCATCACCCCTCAGTGCTACGTCTGCCTGCTGCCTCCCACCGGGCTGAAGGGAGCATGGTCAGAAGGGCTGATCAGACTCCTGCTGCAGCCAACCATCTCTGTGGAAGCGCAGCAAAGCCCCATCAAGAAGGGCAATAAGCCCCCTCCTCTTTGCTTGCCAACCAAACCTTTATTGAAACAACATGCAGCCCACGGTCAGGATCCATCTGAGAGCTACAGGATTTTATCTTCCGTTCTTTCCCTGCGAGACTCAGATTACATCTCTTCCACCACAAATGGTTTAGGGAGCAATAAACCACTTGGAGTGCAGTCCCATATAATCTCATCTGACCTGAGAGAAAACACTGTAATCTCTCTCCCTTGGCCCTGTAAAAACCTCATAAATTTGGTGAAGCACACGAATGACATTCTGACCAAGTCAGATCTCTTTTTCAGTTCTGTAATCTCCCAACAGTGACCTGCAGTTGTTTCATCAATGACTGCAAAACCTCTGCACGCAATAAATACCATTTGCACACCTCTGTGATTAGAGGCCGTAACAAAAATACTAAGAAAAACACACCAGAACTTATTACTGTAACAATCAGAGAGCTCAGTGTGGTGGAATGGCAATACAGGAGGTGCAATAAGAAAGGTGTGCGATGGAAAGGTGCTACAAAGAAGGAGGAAAATGCTCACCTGTCTCTAAAAACCCAGACTTGATCCATCAAGGGAGGGATCTCCAACCAGAAACCCCCAGTGGCAGTCAGCCCTTCAATGAGGTCTAAGAGGAGTGCAGCCAGGCTCCCCCCCTCCCATTCACACAGCTGAATCACCTTCACCTGTGCTCCCAGGGCTGACCAGGTCCATTCCCAGGTGTTCAATCAGTGGTCCAGGCCAAGACTCCACAGTTCCCATACAGTTAGTAACATATTTTACTTCATATTTGCATTGCCATTGGTTATACTGCCTTCCATCCCAAAGCTGCATGTTCTGAACCGCAGGGTTCATTCTGCTAAGCAATCCCCCACTGAGCAGAGCAATCTGATCTTCCGCCTCCATTGCTAACCTACCTGACACCAGCTTCTTGTCCTCCAAGCACCACTACCACCATCTAGAAGCAGTTAGCAGAGAAGCATAGGATAAAATACACCTTCCAATAAAAGCCACTAAAACACTGAGCAGAAAAGTTGTTTCAAAGCAGAAGTGACAGGACCTGCTGTCCCCTAAACACCTGTAAAAACAGGAACAGTGATGATGAGAGCTATGCTGCTCCAGCAGCCAACAGCACTGCTCACTTGTACATACATTTATTAGGGCACATGCCAAGCTGTGCCTCCTTCACCTTCCTGGGCTCAAGTAAGATGACCCAAGCAGAACGTTTCCCCCTCTGCCTTGCTGGCCCAAAAAGGTGTCTCTATGTTCCCCTCTAGCAACATGGAAAGCTTGTGCCAACAGGAAATAGCAGCAGGCAGCTCAACCCTTCCAGGAGACGTTCACATGAAGGCAAACTGCCACGCAGCACAAGCTGCTGTGCTCACATGGCTCCCATCCACAGACGTGTCCAGTCAGCACAGGCTGGATGGCTGCCTGAGCACGTGGGATAACCCACAGTGAGAGGAACTGCTGCAGTTACCTTGCGCAGAAATCAGAGCCACAGATTCAGCCTGGTTCTAAGAAATCAACCTGAGATGAAAAGTCATCGTGGAGAAGGGAAAAGCGAAGACATGGAAGATCAGCGCAGCAGATCATGCTGCAACAGCACAGTGTGCTAAGCTGAACAGGGCTGAGATGCAGAACACCTGTGTGTGGGCACAGCCATTGGCTTTAGGTGTGGGATGGCCCCGGGGACCTCTCTGTGCTCTTTTTCCATCCCAGTGAATAAGAATCAGCAGATCCATATCTGAGCTGGCTCATGACAGTCAGAGTGGATCAAACACAAAGGAGCTTGGGCCTATCGCTGCAAAACAGCTGTTGGCTGCATCTAGAAAAACAAAACAACCATCAGGGTAACCAGCAGGGACAGAGAAGGACAATTTAAGCAGAAGGACTCAAGAACAAACTTATGAGCTGGCAATGAATAAGGGCAGAATAGGAGTAGGAAAAGCTTTGAATGATTTAGGAGAACGAGGTGCAGGAGCAGCGAGTTCATGCCATCAGAGGGCACCACATCTCACCATTAACAGAGTAGGCTTCAAAGCAGATACATTCCAACATTAGAAAAAAACCCTATTTACTACCTGCTGTCCTGCAGTGACAGGGCTCTCCTCACACCACTAACAGGGTCAGGCAGGAACTGGCTTAAGTGTGCAACAATCCCAAGTGTTCAACCTGCCTCGCAAGCAACAACTGGCAGAATCTTTTGCAGCGCCCCTCAGACAGCAAATGAATCATATTAAGGGAAGCCTCCCCAAGCTCCAGATTTGGTCACATTCCCTTCCCAATATCCCACTTTCTTCACCTTGCAGAACACGTTTGTGTCTATGGGGAGAGTAAACTTCCCTGTTCTCTAAGCACGACCTGTAAATTGCAGCAGTGCCCCAAAGAAAAACACTGCCAGCCCCCCAGGATCAGAAATTCCACCCTGAATGGCTAAAAATCACTGTTCTGCCCCAGGAGGTAACAGTGTCTGGAATCCGGTCCCTGCTCAAATAAGTACAAGGGTGCCACGCTGCTTTCACACTACGGCAGTGCTGCAGAGCTCCCCAAACTGCAATGACACATGCAGGAAAATGAGGGATTTCCTCTCGGGACTCTAATTCATATATTATGAGGGAGATTAAAGAATAATAAATTTTGGAAGGAAGTATTAATGGCTGTATGGGGTACCGTGAACTCGGCGTTCCCTGGAGCTGGAGGGTTTGTAAACTGAACAGTAAAAATGATTTGTGCGGGAGCAGAGAATGTTGGATTTCATTCTGACCGTAACTGGTTCCGTGCTGCACGCCGCAGGAATTCAGGAGGAGGAAAAGAAAACCCACCTCTGTCATTTAGAGATGAGCAGACAGGATACATTGGGTGCTCCGAAAGTAATGCCTTCTGTTTGTTTCCATAGAAACTACAACAGCTACAAAGAGCGCAATAACACCATTTGATAGATCAAAGCCCCAGATATACCAAATGTAATGGAGCATTGGCAGGACTGTTCAACTTCTACTGCTATACCACCAATATCTGCCTCTGACATGATGAGCCAACATATCAAAATAGGAGGCACGCACAGTACCCACAACAGCATTCGTCCCCAGCTCTTTACAAACTGAGCAGCTGAGCCCCACAGCGCTATATTGAAGTGAGTACCATCATCACTCTGTGCCTCGCTATAGAAACTGAGGCAGTGAAACCAACCAACCACGCTTACAGGGCAGCAAAATGTCCCAGCAAAGCCCTGGGCTTTCAGAGTCCTCCCCTCTATTGAGGCCAACTTCCCTGGAACTGACAATGGCAGCCTTTGACTTGCGTGCTGATTCCTGTGTGACAGTCTTCATGTCTGGCTACTCTGGAGTCCAGTTTGTTGGCTGGACAAATATAACCTCCATTCAAAGAAAATCTAGTTGAAACATCTCCTGCCTCTTAGCCAAATTAAGTAGTCACTAGCATATATCCATGCTTTTTCCAGAGATACTCCTACTGTCTTTGGATTCTTCTTCAGTGCCTGAAGAAGCAGTACTTCAAGAAGAGGCATAGAGTATCAGCTGGGGAGTTACGGGACACTTTCAGAGCCTGCTGGCCATCTGACCAGAATCAAAGGATATCCTGACTTGGAAGGGATTGAGTCCAACCCTGGGCTCCATAAAGGACCACCCCAAATCCAAACCCTGAGAGTGCTGACCATGCCCACCGCCCTCTGGGGCAGAGCCCTTCCCTAACCCACACCTGGCCCAGCCCTGACACAGCTCCACACCATCCCCTTGGGTCTTGTTGCTGTCACAGAGAGCACAGCTCAGCACCACCCCTCTGCTCCCCTCCTGAGGATGGGCAAGAATATGTATGCAGCATGTGCATTACACTGCTGGCCATGCTGCGTGTGTCTGCACAAAGTCCCAGAGGTGTTGTGCGTACCACGTGATGCTGGGGTTACTTGACTTACCTTATTGAATGCTGTAGTAAATTGTTGCACAAAATCCAGTGTAAATACCAGAGTACAAGCTACAGCTGTCCCCAAGGAGCTTTAACTTATGCACCGTGCCATAAAACTCCCAGGTATGGAAATGAATAAAAAGACTGAATGCTTTCTTATTCCATAACCCGTCCATGATGAAGTATTCTGCACTGAATGTTTCCATTGTTCAGTGCAGACGGGGGAAATAAGATTAGCTAGAGATGGAATATCCCATTTTTGCATGCAGTATGTTCTCCAGCCAACTAAAGCTCACTGGTTTGGCAGAATCCAGAGCTCTCCAAAGATGGCAATTCTTTTTTGAAGGCTGACAAAGTTAAGTTTGGCACAAACATCCACATTTTATGCCATACCCTACCCTTAGGTGTTGTGTGTAAGGCTCATGTTCTGCCAGAGCACAAAAGAGGAGCCTCTCCTGAGCCCGTTTTGCCTTACCACTGAATTCTGACTTTGAATTGCAGCTTTTCTTGTAGCAATATTAGCAACCTGGTCCCCTCCTTCTCCTCAGAGTAAGCACTGCAATAGGCAATTGCAGATGTTTCCAAAAGCTCACAGATGCCACGTGGCCCACAGAATGATTGACTGCAGTAGTCACTCTAGAGTATTAAAGGAGGAAAATAAATAATCACAATTAAAGTGGAATTCCTACTGTGGTCTGATAAGAGAGGGTAACTCGCAATACATAACCCTTGGCCTAAAAAGTAAGGGTGAAAACACTGGTGGCTTACAGCTCCAGGTAGAAGAAGTGGTGGGAAAGCCCCAGAGACAGCACAGCCAGTGTAACTACATGCCACAGGAAGCAAAGGAGCCACAGGAAGGGTCTCAGTCTGCTCTGCAGAGCCATGTTTCAGGAGTATTACACCTGTTGGAGGAGGAGGGAAAACAGGGGATCCTACATCATCCATATACCCATTCCATGCTGTGCAAATGAAGGACTCCTCAGCTGAAGACATGCTCTTCCTTTACATGGTGTATCACATCCAGGTTATCCAATGTGTGAGTTGGTGAGAATGGCCATGGTTGTAAATACTTACAAGACACCAAAGTGTTACCAGTGAAAGCTACTGCTATGACAGCAGCACGTTACTGGACAGCAAAGACCCAGCTGAGGTGAGGAGGTAGAAGAACCAGGCAGGGCTGGCACACAGACTTTCTCTGCTGGGGTAACTGCCTTATCGAGCTGTTATCCAAGATTTTGAGGTCCTGTAGCTCACACAGAAGCAATCTCTAAGTCAGCATTTCTACAACAGTATTCAAAGCCTTGTGATAGTGGATGCGTTACATAATTATTTCTTTGTAAATAATCCAGACAATTAGATGCAAAATCCTCTGCTTCAGTTGACTGTTCTCTGAATTATGAATTACAGCACTGAGTGCTGGGCGTGAGGTTTCTCATGCAACTTGATCTTGGTCCCCTTGTCAGTACTCCACCATAATGGCAGACTATCATGGGTGGCTGCCCCTCGCTATAACGCCATAGGAGATTCTCAATTGTAAAACACGGAGTCACCCAAACTCAACTTGTTAAACTCAGCTCCTAATAATTCATCTGCAAAAGCTTCGTATGTAATATATGGTACGATACACAAAAAATATTTCCTTGTGTTCTGAGTCCACTTCTGGGAACCAAAAATTAACTCTATATTCTTAGTATGAATGCTTTAACATGAGATAACTGTGCCTTACCTGATATGTGAAGCAGCACACACTTTTTTATTTGCTGGATGTATTTTTTTCCCCAGTGAAAAGCTTGACTTGCTTTAATGAATCATGTAACCCAGCAGTATAGAAACCAAGATTATATGCCTACTTTGTTGCACAGGTAGCCAGCGTTTTACAGGGAGAAACAAACCCTGAGTACTGGTGTTAATCCAGAACAAATACTTTGGATAGAAGGAAAAAAAAACCCAACAGACAAATCTCCACAGCACCATCATTTCAGCAAACCTCCTAACTGTGCACAAGACTCCCCAGTTCCAAATGTAACCCTCAAGGAACACATGCATAAATCATAATATATCCACCAGGGGAAACCTCTGAAATCCTGTAAAAAAAGGGGGGGGAAATGCATTTTAGGGGACAGTCTGCTCAACTGCCTGCTTTTAAATACAATTCCAAATCAGGAATAATTAATGGCTGAATTGCGGTTAGTGCGTAGCCATTACTACAGAGGACAAAACAGATGCAATCTCTGCATGCTTTCATTGCTGTGCAGGGAGTGAAAAAAAAAACAATATGAAAGAACGTGGTAAGCTTTTTCTCCTAAAGCTTTTGGCTAAAATCCTTCTATGCCTTAAATTCGTGAGTTTAATCAAACAAAGGTACCAACTGCACCTCTAATTCTACTGAAACAGGAAGACCAGGGTGGCTGTGGAAGGAAGGCTTGTGTCTCACTACGATAAAGGATTACTACATGAAATATTACATTAACCACCAGTGAGATTGTGGCTCATTCTCTCCCCCATCATGAGCATTGGGAATCGTGGGTAGAGAAGCTACACCCTGTGTCCAATAAAGCCTTCTGGTCTTATAAATAAAGAGGGTCCAGGTAAATAATAACAGATAGCATTCCCCTGAACCACACATCTCAGCTAAGAGAAAACACACACGACTGCTCCTCATAACAGGCACTGGAGCTGCCTATGGTGTACAAATGTACAAATGTTCCTTTCCTTCCACCAGAGCCTCCAGGTCTGAACACGGCTGAGCTGTCCAGCACTGGCAGTTTTAAACCACTTAGTGAGAGCATAAGCCTCCAACCAAGGCAAGCTGGACAGCTGGTGTGTGGGCAGCCACAGCACCTGGAAGGCAAGCTGGGATGTGGTGCAGTCAGCAGGATGAATGAAACTAGTAGGAGAGTCTTGTTTCCATGGATTCACAAAACGTTACACCGAACACAACAGAACATGGCACACAGGTTTCTATGGATTTGCACATCTGCAGTCACCCATCTATGCTTATATTTCTAATCCATATACACAGATACCCTTAGAGTCATAGAACCACCAACGTTGGAAAAGGGCCCCAAGATCATCCAGTCCAACTGTCCACCTACCACCAACCACCATTTCCCCACTAAACCATGTCCCTGGGAACAACATCTAAGCATTTATTGAATACAAGACTTGAGTATCTCCCAGCAGACACTGGATTCTTGGGTGATGATGGCCAAGAGAAAAGAAGACACAAAAAACCATCCAAGCTAACTCCTGATGTACACAGTCTGTCCTGTCACTAGATATAAAGGTGAGGGTAATCTGGCCTAATAGATTTAACCCGATACTTTTAAAACTGGTATGAAAAAAAACAACACTATGAATACCAATAGCTTTCTTATGCATCAGGCTTCTGTGCTGTGAGATGTGACATCAATTTATAACAGTCCTAAGTCCTCCCTGAACCACAGAATTACAAGCAACCAAAGTCTGAAGTTGTTTTTCAGTTCTTCTCAATTTCCCTGCTTTTAATTGAGTGATTATTGCTTTGCCAATTCTGATTTGGCTGCTGCTGCTTTAGTGTTTGAGGGTACAATCATGAGGACACTGGGAAGGTATATTGCTAACATTGTCATCCAGAGTTGTTTCATTGGCACTGATCAAAATCTGCTCAAAAATGCTGCCACTTTGGAGCCGATAAAGCTTCTTTGCAAAAATGGGAAAACAAATTCACTAGCAGAGGGAAAGCAGTAGGTTCAGTCACTCTGTGAAAGGGAACAATAGTGCCATGGATAGCGTCACACGGGCAGCACTCACCTCGTGGAGTCTGCAGCTCGGTGATGGTCTCAGTGGCTTCATCGTCTGAGTCTTCAGTGGCAACCACCTTGTACCTGTTGCTGCTCTGTTTGTTCAGCACGTGTGGGACCTGCAGCGCAGCCTCTCTCTCTGCAGCCAGGTCCAAATCTTGCTGAGCAAGGTGAGCCCTCAGCTGCCTGATCTCAAACTAGAAGAAAGAAAACAATAGCATGTTCATATGATGTCAGTACATGCCCATATTTTACAGTTTGGTAACTATTATTCAGTTTACCACTCAACTACTACAGACTGCTAACAGCAAACACAACATGACTACGTTAACATTTGAGCTCAAGTGAGCTGGATTATTGTCCATGTAATTGAAAAAATAATGGCCATCTCATGTGGTCTTTATTTTATACACCTCTCCCTCCTGAAGATACCGTTTTGGACAATTCCTAACAGATGTAACTGTCAAACTGAAAGAAATCTTTACAGAAGAACATCCTTAATGCGCATTCAGATATTTACGTTCTTGACAAACACCTTTAATCTGTTAGACCGTAACAGGGATTGCTGTGAATTGGTCCTCCCACACTAACTTCAGGCAAATGGACACTGCAGTCTCCTTCCAGCCCGATCTCCACAGCATGAAGAAAACCCTGGGGCAGGTTGCCACTTTTCTATCCACTCCTCTCAAACCCAGGAGCTACAGCACTTACTGACACTCTGCAGTCAGGATAGGATCTGCCCAAAAAGCAGATACAGTTCAGATGACAAAAGTTACCAGGTACAGTTTGATTGATGGACACAGCATGTTTCTCCCCCACATCTGACAGCCACAGGTCTTCCACAACGCAAGAAGAAAAACCATTTCTCCAAAGTGCAGAGACTATGCAGACTTCTACGTAAGCACCATAAAACCTCATTGCCCTTCCCCTTATCCAGCACAGCCATATGACAAACAGGTTTCTCCTTTTCAAACTCTTTTTAAGATCAGTAGTATGGCAGTGCACACTCATGTTTAATTACAGAGAATCTGAAGGGGGAAAGCAAATGAGGCAAGTAACGGGCTAAGGCATTTCAATTGTAGCATTGCTGGTCTCCCTTAGTTCAAGGCCTGAGAGGCCATCAGAGCATGATGCTCCAGTAAACCATGCTGTACCTGTCATTCCATGTATACAACAGAGATGGAATTAGCACCTCTGTGCTTGAAAACCAGTGTGTAACAGCACGTAGGCCAAATGAATCTGGGAATGGCTCTTACTTCTCAGATGCTGATTCCAGTCTGCCATGCCATCCTATTTTGGGATTGTCAGCAGACTAAGTTTGCTTAAGTGCAGTCTACATGAGATACAGCATGTGTGCCAGGCACATTGCTGAGCACCAGCAGCTCCTCTGACCGGGGAAAGCAGCTGGAGGGGAAATGAGACAAAACTTCCTCAGACTTCAGAAAGAAAAGATGAAAAAGGAATTCAAAATGCCATATCTGGAAAACTACCTGCTTTCCAAAGCATAAAGAAAGGAGCTTACAGCTCTCCCTCATAGATCTGGACATTTTTACTTTGGTTTTGCCAACAAGCTATGAACCAATCAGCCTGGCATACTGACCATGCAGCAGTTGGTAAGCACTGCCTGCGATGGCCCCACTAGGCAATCCCACTCCGGGCAAGCAATTCTTCATCTACTCTTTCTGTAGGGAAGATGAAACTGGAATCCACAGGGAAAACAATCACCACTATCCAGGTGAGCAGCCACTCTGGTAGCATCAACAACAGAAGGGGCTCTGCTGCCATCTCATGTTTAAAGGACAGAAATACACGCCTGCAGCTCCAGCAGCAGAGGGTGCACCTGCTCACTAAGGACAAAACCCATGTGCACAGCAAAGCAGCACATTGCTCTGGACTTCACCATCGTGTGAAAGGTAACCACACAGATATTCAGAAAGGTAACAGTGGAAACCAACATTGCCTACCACACTGCACAGCTTCAGCTGCTTAACAAGGGCTCTGTCTTCTTCCTTTGCAGTATTTCAGATGGACAGCTTCCAGGCTTTTCCTAAGCTTTTAGCTCATGAAAGGCAGGCACATACTCAGGAGAGCATTTCAGTACTGATTGTTCACAACTATTAAGAGTGATCCCAAGTTATGCTGAAGCTGGTATGCAGTTTTGACCACTAAAAGCAACCCAACAAAACAAAGGTTAAGCCTGAAAGAAACGTGTGTTCCTTATGGGCATGATTCACTGAGAGACTGCATGAGCAAATTACCTGGTAGGTGCTTATATCTACTGAACATTATATTGGACACTGACCTCAGGCAGATCTAATGTGTAAAAGAGCTAATGAGATTGCTCTGACTCCACATCACACAGGCCAGGGCAGGTTAAATAAATCAGCAGAGAGTGTGTATGTATATAATTTTCATTTGCAGCAGGAGCTGATGCAGCCATCTGAAATGTAGACCTGGGCAACATGAACACAGAAAGCTGCAAGAGAGCTGCACTGAGGATGTTTTGTATTTTGAGGCAACCTCTAAAGGCTTAAATGTTTGAAATATAAATAAGGAGAACAGTAAACACATAGACAGTCATTCGTATGATTTGATTTGTTTCAGTTAAGACTTGATGTTATTTACCAGCATGCCTATATTATTCATTATCTTTAATTACACATACTTTGGTAGCTTCTTATGGGTTCCTTTATCAATAAGCTCCCTAATATACATGGAAAAAATGTGTAGATATATATATTTTGTTTGTGTGTGTGTGTGTTGATAATCTGTCTTATGTGTACTGCTGCTGGAATAGACTTTTACAATTACACGGAATGAGATGTGCAATATAAAGGTGTGATACACATGGCTTATGTGAAAATACATTTACTACCAAGAAAAAGGGAAATAAAGATCATTTTATGAAAGAGTAACTACATTGTCAGGCCAGATGAGAAAGCTACGACTCACTTTGTATGGCTGGTTGTCTAAAAAGTTGCACTCCTCCCATCTGATGTTTTACATATGCACAAGACTCAAAAAGGGACAGACTTAGAGTCATACAGAACTTCCCTTTAACGGTTTTGTAACTAAAAATGACTGACGATTTCAGAGAGATCAATGAACATTTCAGTCAAAAGCTTATTTGTGTCTAATGCAGGCACAATAACTTTGTTCCACTCTATGAGTCTGTCTGTATAGAATGCCCTGCCCTGGAACTTTTCTGCCACTGGGATGCAATCCAATGTTTACTTCCATTAGTTTAGTCATTGTTGGTAACAATAAAAATCAGGAGACATTTGCAAGCAAATAATTTATGGGCAGAATGAAACACGGGATGACCTTGGCTGCCCTCCATTTACCAAGAAAATGACTGGTAGTTAGACATGAATTAAAATTATTGCAAAAAGATAACATAAGTTATTTCTCCAATAGGTAATTTTACCAGCTAAATAGCCCTGTCATTAAACTAGCAGCTGATGTACAAATTATATTCCAAGATGAAAAAGAAATTACAGCTTCCATAGTTCATATAGTTTTGGAATGATGAAAAACCCTATACTACAAGAGCTGACAGAAAAGGAGCTTTTGTGGTACATAGTCTGGGCTGGACTGTACTCAGCTGGATGACTCTTACGTAAGAGTAATGGAAAAGATCAGGTAAACAGATCTATTGTCAGAAATGGAAGTTCCTTTACAGGTGATTTCAAAAGAAATTTGAACTGGAATTGGCATTGATAATGAAATTTCCTATGTATACATATATATACTTTATAATTTAACTTATTAAATTGATTAATCGTAGTCATTAAGCTGATAAAACAGTACCATCAGCAAAATACTCTTTCTGTATTTTTGACAGTAATTGCAGTGCGACTTTCTAATCTCTCACCCATTTTAAGAAATCCCTGTTACTGTGATGGGTGCAGCCTTTCAATACCTGAAGGGAACTTACTCCCAGGAGGGGAGTAAACTCTTCGAAAGGGCTGACAATAGCAGGACACGAGGAAATGGTTTTAAGTTAAAAGAGGGAAGATTTAGGCTGGATGTTAGGAAGAAGTTCTTCACTAGGAGAGTGGTTAGGCCCTGGAACAGGCTGCCCAGGGAGGTTGTGGATGCCCCGTCCTTGGAGGTGTTCAAGGCCAGGTTGGACGGGGCCCTGGGCAACCTGATCTAGTAAATGTGTATGTTTGGTGGCCCTGCCAGGCAGGGGGGTTGGAACTACATGATCCTTGAGGTCCCTTCCAACCCGGGTCATTCTGTGATTTTGCGATTCTATCATTTATAAAATATATTCTGCTTTTCAGATGGATGGTTAGCCAAAAATCAGCATCTGGAAGGAGTTTTCATATTTGCAGATTACGTTTCCGGTGTCACTCAGGAATGGAGTAATACTTTGCAGTTGTGATATCTGATCATTGGCCAAAAATATATACAGCTGACACGTAAACCTAGACAGATTAAAGACAACACAAAAGCCACTGCTACTACAAACTAGTACAAACTGGCAAACAGGCTTTGCTCTCCTTTCACTCCTATGCACTCATCTTCCCTTCCTCATTTCCTACCTTTGATCAACAGAACCAGTTCTGCAGCATGGGGTGAACTAGGCTCTAGATACAAGGCCTACAGAACTGATCACATTTGTTACATGAATGACAACCCAATCACTTTCCAGATCTGTTTCATCATATGCATTCATGCAAGTAAACAGGAAAAGACAGGTTGGCAGAAAGAGGACAAAGGAAGTACCCCTAGCACCATTAGCCATACTAACTCAAGCTGATTTAAATTGGTCATGTTGTTAAGATGTACATTCGGCTATGTTTAAGTTAATTACAAGACATGAGTCCGCTCAACAAACCTACATGTCGAGAGATGTCAGATGGAGGCTGCTTTTGTGACTTAAATTCCTCTCACTTGTGTATATACACAAGGACTTAAATCACACAGCTCAGCACAAGGAAAACAACAGTTCACAAATACAAGTTAAAAACCTCATCATAAAAACCTATAGGAAGGCTATTTGCCTTATTGCCTTGTTAAGTACCAGCTTCAAAACACAAAGGCTTCACAGAGAGGCTGTATACTCAGAAGGGAAATGCCTTACAGGTGTTAGAGGCAACAGGTCAGCCCCCTACAGGCTCTAGGCAGCTCCCCACTATCTCATCTGCCTGTGATAGAGGTAGCAGGTACCTTGTAAAAAAGGCAACCTGGAATCCCTACCTGCTGGACCTCCAGATTTAAGAGCAGCCAGACTGCTGTAGGCAAGTCCTGCATGCAAAAGCATAGACATGCTCACTCAAATTCCAAGAATAAGCAATCCTTCAAAAGGCTGGGACAGCTAATCAAATGAAAAAGCAAAAACCTGGCAGAATTTTAGACATCAAATAGCATTAGGAGACTTTTTTTTACCCCCCTCACCAGATAATGTATACAATGCCAATGTGAACATTATAATGCTGACAACTTGTTCTTGACTGAATTATGAATCTATTAATTTACGAAGAATGCAGTACTTGTGTCAATGTCTTCTGTTGCTAACTGCAGCAAATTAGTACATTTACCTCATATTATACAGCTGAAACATTTGTTTGGCAGGAACTCAGGACAGTAAAACATGAGAGATTAGTATGCTGTCATTTTTCCTATAGTCCATATTTTTCCACAGCTGATGACACTTGAAAGCTAGGAGAGAACCTACTCTGTTTTCACAGATTTACTCATCCACCAAAGCAGTAATTCTCTATACTTGACATACAGCTGTGCTGTAATCATCAGAGCTCAGGTTCAGGCACCATGGTTAGACATTCCGCAAGCCAGGCATGCAGATAAGGAGAATGTGGATCAGAATTGCAGGGTGGCAAAAGTGCTCCCAAATCCAGCTTGGTATAATGAGCCCACCTCCACTCAGACTGTGAAAGAGCAAGATCGAAAACTGCTCAGGGAGTAGGAGCATTACTTAGCTCTGCAATAAATTTCCTAAAAATGAATGTCTTTAAATTTATGATTGTCAAGAACTTTAACCTAATAGCATGGGCTGACAGACAAAATACTGCTGTGGGACTCGAGAAACTGCTCATTTGCCTATTGCATTTGGTCTAAAGAGATTCTCTCCTCTGTAAAACTGGGTATATACCATTCCTTGTTCATTTCATGACCATAACAGAAGCATGAGTCTACCAATATCAGTGCACAAACTTGTCACAAGGAGGACTGTCAGTGGGTTTTACGTTCCTAATAGAGAGATGGGCACATAAATTCCTGCTTCAGATTAGGCACCTGTTCCACAGCTGTCCTGTACTGGGATGAGTACATCTCTCCTCCTGTCTACTCAGGCCCTTCAATTTTTTGACTGATTGACCCACTCCAACTCAACCCCCATTTTGTATCTGAGAAACACCTGCCAGTAGTGGCGAATGGGAACCCATGATGGAAACTTCCAGCCTTTATTCGGACACCTCTTAATTATCATTGCAATTGAAATGAGAACTAAGTCAGCTGGAGGATCATTCTGTTGTGGTTTGGTGGTCATCTGAATACTCCTTGCTACTACTGAATACTACTTACAAACTCATTTACATAAGACTGTAATTCAAAATACGTGGCTTATTGTAAAAATGACTGTTTTAAACTCCCTCCCCCCCCCCATCTGTGTGTGATATTTTGCATTTCACCTTCCCTTATCTCAAAAGACGGAGCCATTGAATATTTGTGGTCTTGGGAAGAGTCTAATCAATGCTGCACCAGAAGCTTCTAGTTTCTGGTGCAACATCTTGAGTCTGTCAAAAGAGCCTCAGACTGACATACAAGAAAGCAGCCTCCTGCATTTAAAGCAGGGAGATTCATTAGCTTTCATGCAAATGCATGCACTTTTCCAAGGAATAAGGCTTTAATACAGCTGCAGCATCCAATAATGGCCATGAATTTTGCATGCTCTGAATATCGTGTCAAACTGCACTCCTTCAATAAATCAAACACTGGAAGCAGTTCTTCCCTATTCCTCACATTTGTTTTCCTCACCTTAAGAACAAAAACACGCAGAGCAGCAGATAGAACCAACTGCTGTTTGGCAAATATCATGCATAAAAATACCCTGGCTGCAGCCAGTATTTCTTTAACACTGAAATCTGTCACTCTGCAACAGAAATCCTAATGACACTTTTGAAACCTTCAATTATAGTAGAGTACTGTATGATTTCCTATGACTAGCTATGTGTAAATAAAGACAAAACTGAACTTTACCCCTTGTTCTTGGCAGATCTGGGTTAGTCTTTCCAGCTGCTCATCCTGAATAACCTTTGCTTTCTCATACTGCTGAATCATCATCTCCATCTCCACTTTCACTGGAAGGACATACGCTGAAAAACACAAGCAATTCACATTAACCCAGCTGTGATTCTTTAATTTTTAAATCAGAGGGAAATCCTTTACATATCTTCATAAGCCCCCCCACCCCCCAAAATAAACACCACTTTCACTTACAGCAAGTGAATTAAAGTAGGAAGGATTTCTAACACATGAAATGCAGGTCATAAGCAGGATCTAGATCTTACTTGGTCAGATATCCAGTTGCCTGGCTGAGTTGAAATGCATCCTGCATTCTCTTCCTAGCTTTTTGCTCATACAGACATTTCTTGGTGGTTACAGCAGATTACCTAATTGCTAGAAAGGAAGGATTTTCTGCTTGGAGCTCCTTCATTCCCCTATAAACCTGATCAGCATGGCTCCCTCCTACTCTCCTCCATGCAAGCCATAACTCTCTCCTCTTTGGTACTTCTAACATATACTTCTAACATTCTTGCATATAAGAGGAAGGGGAACAAAAGGAAGAACGGTGGAAAGCAATCTTTCCACATATTTAAAACCTTTTTGCTTTGTTTTTTTCCAGCCTGTCAGGTAACTCTAGGAGACACAAACTGAATCACTACTCACCATCAATGATCCTCTTCACTCTCCATATTCGTAGTGTGATAATAAGGCTGATAGCATCCCAGGGGCTGTTGGGCCCATTAGCTACTGTTGAGGCCACCATTGGTGCCAAGGACAAGATTATGACAGCACCATCAAACACCTAGAGAAAAATGACTTGTCAAACCCATCCTGGAGATCACTGCCTGCCTTTTCTGTCTGAGATCACAAAGGGCACCCATTTTCCCCAAAAAGAAATGAAATTTGGGTATGTATTTGAAAGGGATATGAGAGGTGGCCAAGCCCCACAAGGGCTGCATCCTTTTAAGGCAGCATGACAGAGTTCTTTAGTGCTTCACCCACATTTGATGAGGTGATGAGAGATAAACTGGTGGGGGTCAGGAAGAGAGAAAGTATTTGGACCTACTGGCCAAAATCCCAATATAGAAGTGATAGCCTAAATGCTATTATAGCTGAAGACATTCATTATCACTGATATTTATTACTTATTATTTGGCATGATTATTTGCCCCCACCTCAAAATACAGTCCCTGCCCATAGATCTTACTGCCTGAAGGAAGAGATCAAGAATACAAGAAGAAAAAGGAGGGTGCAAAGTGATTTAATGGCTCTTGGCCATGTCCTGACTACATAATGTGTGGGAGCATCTGTGCATCAAGACAGAAAGATTCTCTGCTCTCACTGTTATTGGGCAGCAAAATTGCCAAGGTTATTGACAATGTGGACTGTTCAGAACTTGAATGATGCTAGTTTCATTGTGGATTAGATCAGAAAAGGCAACCTTATTCATTGGAAGTCAGATTTAAGAAAGGAAATAATTTTACGTTAAAATTGGGGTCTTTGCCATATGAGTGTTTTCTATTAGCAAACAACCATACACCAATTTTCAATCAGGTCTAACTTCGAATTGGTTACAGAAACATATGTACACAAGTCACATGAAATTTTTTTTTACACTCATTGCTCATTATCTCAGGGTAGCAATAACAACTGTTGGACTAGCACAGCTCTACCAATAAAATACATAGGCACATGCAGCAAAAACCCCACAATCCTGTACCAAAACATTTCCGAATATCACACTCCTTGAGAGTCACACAGAAAAGAAAACTGCATTATATGGCTCTGCACTAACGTGAACAATGAAAGGAATATGCACTCCTATCTGAATTAAAAGGTATCTGCATCTGACCTGTAACTAAGCTACCCAAGGCAGTTCTCAATACTGTTAAGAGCATTAATATTCCATTGTCTGCCTGGAAATCAGAGCAAAGAGTAAGACTGCTTACCTCTATTTTGTTTTCAATGTAATCCCATATGCCAAGAACCACAATCCTCAAAATAGTCTAGTAAAATAAATTAGGAAAAAATGATTAATATCATTATAATTTGATATATATACAGATATATATTTAAACATTAGTTCTTTATGTATTTAAGGGCTTGTTTTTGTCTTATCTAAACATTTTGCATCCCTTCCAAATAATAAGGAACTAGAAATAGCTACACCTTCAGAGAGTAGAATAAAGTACTGTTTTCCAACCACCATATTAACTCAGTGAAACACCCTAAGCACAAATGTACAAGTAAGTACAAATGTTCAGTCTTTTCAACATTCTCAGGTTTCTTTTAGACATATGAGATTCAAATAGCCATAAAAACAAAACAAAATAAATAAACAAATAAAAATATACAAGAAATAAAAAAGCCCCAACAGACCCAAGCCTTCAAATATCCACTCTTGGGCTCCCTCAGTAGTGTTGGAATGGAATAAGGTTTGCACTTCTTGCCATCTCTGCTATGTCAGTGCTTACTGTTTCCTAATGAAAATATGCCACTGTGCCTCCTTCATGCCCAAAGCTGATGATATTTCATCAGTGTGCAGAGCAGAGGCTCTTATTCTCCCCTTGCCTGTTCTGACTGCAGAGTCTTCGCCTTACTGTGAAGTCCCAGAAAGTCACAGGATAAGAAAGAAAAAGATATTTACAGTCCTCCCCTATTAAACAGCTGTAAGTAACATCAGAAGGAACACAGAATGAACCAATGGTGAATTCCAATAAAAAAAATCCAATGGTGCTATTTCCTGCTCCCTCCCGCCCCCACCCTTTTTTTTTTTTTTTTGATTTCTTTAAACTGGCCTATAGGAGACAATTAAGAGAAAATAAATCTGGTGATTGAAACTGAATTCACATAAAAGGACCATAGACATGACAGGCATGAAGATCCTAACTGCAGCTGAATGACTTGTGGAGAAGAATGAATTTCTTCTCCATCAAAGACCAGTACCAATGACAGAGAGCTGAGTAGGCCTACATGTGAATGGTCACCAAGCCAAGAACCGTGGCTGAAGGATCTAAGTGACTACATGAGAAATATACATATCACCTCTTCACTAAAAATGCAAACTTCCTAAAATCCCAACCAGCTCTGAATTCACACCAAACACAGCAGCGTTACTTAACTGTGTAACAACAAGATTTGTCAGAACAGCATTGTTTTGCCAAACCCCATGAGCCCAATTGCCTCACTTGGTCCAGGATGACCATGCTGAGCTCTACCTTGGCACTCCAAGCCTGAACTTGTTTTGCAGAGGAAGACACTGCTGTGAGACATATGTTGCTTTCAAATCCTGTCTTGTATCACAAATAATCAGCAAAGTCAGCCAGCCAGCACTCACTCAGAAATGGTGTAGGTGAAGCACTGTCCAGGTCTAGCTGAGAAAGGGAGCTGCTAGCCAGAAGAGCAAGGGCAGCACTCTCTTCCCTCTATGAAAAATGATGAGATTCTATGTAGACACCATGAATGCTAGTGCTGCTGGTCCCTGCTCCAAAAAATAACACTTTACCTCCAAAGCACTTTACAAATAAAGTCTAGGAACAACAATTTCCTTATGAACCTGTATGCACAGGGGTTTTAGATGGGAAAGATGAAAAGCATGACTGCAGCCCTATGAAACCCCTTACCACTCCAAATTTGCCACTGTGGTGTGATGAGAGCACAGTGTGTGAGTACACATGCTGCTGTACAACCAAGATACTCATGCAGCCTTTGTAACCCAGCTCTGTAAGGAACTCCCTCACTCCCCACTGAGAAGCTGCACAAAGTACAAGTTACTTATGAGCACACAAATCCTGCTGCATCAGTTAACCCAGGGTCTACCCCAGCAAGATCCAGAGCAGGCAGCCATTGGGAAATGCACAAGGAAAAGCAGTGCCTTGCCAAAAGCAAGCTGCCTTTACAACAACCCTGTTGACAGCATAGAAACATCCAGGTCATTTTCTTCTGTGCTTAAGCACCACGTATGAAGTGCTATGTCAATAAGGAACGAAAGGATGGTTGAACACTTCAGATGTTTACAGTAACTGATGGTGAAAACCTTTTCTCTTTTGGACAGGAGATCTTTTCTTTGCAATGATAGGGCAGACATGCACAAAGAAAATAGAAGCGCTGTTGCTCAACTCTAAATGTGATTCACCATGGAACTGTTGAGGGAACATAAAAAGGCAGAAAAGAAAAGCTCAGTTTAACTCCTCACTGCAGCATTTAAAGTGAACTACATTACTGTCACATTTGCAGGCCCTGAGCAGTTCCAAGGGCTGGATGCTAGCACAAATATTTTCATTCCCAGCCTGCTGGTGTGAATCAGCACAAGCCAGCAATGACGGGAAGTCTGTCTGGCAGACAGCAACAGCTCCTGGTGCCACATCTAGGAGACAGGCTTCCTCACAACAAACATCTTGATGACAAGCATATCTGCTTAAAAGTAGAGCAACCAAATTAAAGGAAGGGAGAACACAAGGGCAGAACGAGCCCTGCTCCGCACCCGAGACATCACCTTTGGAGCAAACAGTGCACATGCAGCTGGTGGTACAGCTGTGATATGCCCATAGCCCCCTGGTAACTTTTTACCACTGGCAGCTCCAACCTCTTTCGCTTTCCCTGCCCTCTCTGTGCAAAATAGAGAAGCACCACTATTTCCTACTGATGCACAGGCATTTTTCAGCACTGCAGCAAATGCATGCAGACAGCTCTGCACTGCACTACAGGTATTCTGCATTTTGGGGTGCACAGGTTTGAATGCAAACATTAGATATCACTGAGTATTTATTTTTCAGCTAAAGGCCACTGACAGGTTTGGGTTTTTGTTGTTTTTTATTTTTAAGCTGGAAAAAATGCTTTGACATTTCTTGGCCAGACGGCTTTTAATTAGA
Organism: Coturnix japonica; assembly: GCF_054131305.1. NCBI lineage: Eukaryota > Metazoa > Chordata > Aves > Galliformes > Phasianidae > Coturnix > Coturnix japonica. Next base: position 15,989,058 of record NC_140676.1, on the reverse strand, counting down.
AAGTCCTTACATATATAGATATACATATATCTATATCTGTCTTATACATCTGTTTGATACACTCATCAGAAATACTTTCTGCTTTCTGCGGAAAGCTAAATCATTGCATAGAACTTTGTCCAGCGTACTAATAGAAATAAAAGACTATACACTTCTGTGAACTTATGTTAGATGGAGCAAGGGCAGATTAAAGAAAAACAATCCATATTTTTCATAAAGAAAGGCAATTCTGAAGTTGACGCTGTTCACTGCTGACACAGTTGCTTGCATGACATTGATTGTCTGTAGTGTTGTAGCTTGTGAAGAGCTGTGATGCTGCAGGTTCTCTCTCTAATTTGGCAGGGAAACCTGGCCAAGTCCTTTGCTGAGCCAGCTGTGTGCATTCCCACAGTCTGCGTGAGCTGGCCACATTTGTTAGCTGACTGCACAGTATGTTCAGTAATTTTTAATACTTTACTGCTTGCCTTGGAAACGCACTATTTACTACCCAGTGACTTGCTGAGCCATTATCATCCACAGCATAAAGAAATCCAAAGGAGGCAGCACAGCTGATGCTGGCCCACCACACGCTTAAGCACCTCATTTCAAAATGAGGCAGGGATTGCACAAGAGCTGAACAGTGGATGGAGGAGGGTGGAAAGGGTCTTTAGCAGAGTGTTTCTCTCCTTCTACTGCCACAAAACACTGGCAGAAACTGTAAGGTCAAGCTCCTGCCTTTAGGATATATCTCATAACATCAAATATCCATTGAAATATTTCCCAGAAAGAATACCTTGTACTCACTCTATAATCTGTGGCCTGGGACACTTTGCAGAGGCCTGAGCTCATTCACTACTTAAAAGAATTGCTTTTTGCCACCTCATTGTGCGCCTGACCTGAGATACTGCATTACTTGTTCTGGTGTTTGCTCCTCCCCAGCCTGCAGAGCATGAAGAAACACACTGGCATCTTTAACTGATGCATCCTCCTGCTTCCCAGGCATAGGCAACCTCCTCACAGGGTTTCTCTTCAACCAAAGCTCTGAAATGAAGAGGATAACTACTGACCTCACCTCACAGAGCACAAAACACTCCTGACTTACTGTGCTCTGTAAAACCATGAATCTATTAGCACACGTAGTCAAGAATGCAGTGCATTTTTCTCACTGCCTACCACTAATACTCTATTAGGGTACCGCTGAGTGATCAAATGCATCTTTGCAAGAGCACTGCAGTTCACTCGATGTCCTGAAATAGTCATTCTTAGAATGTGGAGAAAAGGAATTAATTTTATAATGAAAACTTGGGATTGATTTGAAAGGGCTTTACAGGAATAGAAATGTTTTACTACAGATATAGCATATTACTGTAAGACCAATGCAGATTGAACAGAAAATCCATCTTAAGCAACCTTGCTTCAGAAGTTCCCTCTTGGCATGATCACATAGAATTCTTATCTTTTCATAGTGCACAGCACAGAAGGTGTTGGCCTGCGGCTATCAAGAGATGAAAGCATAGATGAAGCACTGATAGAGCACACCATGTAAGTAATACGTTCTTGGAAAAGAAATGGGCAGGCTCACATTTCAGGGGTGTCTCAAGCTAAATCACTTAGGCCTCTCCAAAACTAGTTTTTTTGTGAAGTAAGAAAAGTGGCTAAAAAAGGAATGTCCCAGTATACTAAAGACAGTAGCTTACATTTACCATTGTAATTGTAATGGCATATAAAAACCAGTATCTTTCTAACTGCATCTCCCCTTGTCAATCACCTAAAATAAACAGTCAGCAATGCAGGGCATTTGTGCACCATGAAGAGTTGTGCACGTGGAATGAAAGGAAACATTCAGAAGTCCCAGCCTGTGGAATTAATATTAGATTATGATCTTTCTGCTTGGTTGGTAGAAGCATGACAAAAAATCCCCAAATCCTAACAAAAGAAACAGCTGATTTCTGTAATGAAAAATTCTTCAGGAGCTGTAATGAATAATCTATATGGGAAAGACATGATTTTCTTAGTTCTGTCCTTTGGGATGTGTTTCCTCCTAGAAGTTCTCTATAGAACATCAATAGGAACGTCATCCTTGGGAGGTCTTATTATTCCCAAGAATTACTAGATGTAAAACATCACAATGAATACTAAGAACTTCCAACACATTAGATGGCATTTTTTCCTCCTAAAGTGAAAATGCACCTGTGAGGCAGGGCTAATTAAACAAATCTTCTATCAACCAGTACCCCAGAGAAGTACTTACTTGATTCAAGAACTTGTTTCTTGGATATAAGTAAAAGGTTGCAGTGCAGTGACTGCCCAACTTCAAGCACATCAGAAGACCTGGTTTCTCCCTGGGAAACACCCAAGTGCTGAAAGCCAGCAGAATGCCTGAGAGCTTGGCTGACTGAAGCACACACAGAGCAATGCAAACAACCAGTATCAAAGAACCTGATTCTTGCACGCAAGTGGTCACAGAAGTCTTAGTAGAAAAAGCAGAACTGAACACAGCTACAGAACCAGATAATCGTGGCAATGCTATAAGGCTATTACTAAATACAGACTCCAATCCACTTATCAAAATACTCTGACTTTCCCCACCTTTCTTTTCTCAACCAACTGTTACTGAGGCTGAATATGCTCTCTTGTTGGGGTGCAACCCCAGCCTTGCTCTGCTATTGGCATTGGGGTTCTCCTCCCAAAGTCTGCTCTTCTGTCTTAACACCTGGGTAACGTTCAGTGCACAGACAAATTATTATGATGTATGTAAACAGAGACAAACATACACAATTAACACCACTAGTAAATCCTACTCAGAATAGTTGGGAAAAAGCAAGAAGAGTTGCCGTGTACTTCATCTGAATTTATGTTGGAAAAGTCGCTGACAGTGACAGAAGATACAGAACTGTCAGAGTGCAATAAATTCCTTTCAGACTCCTGGCGATAACACAAGTATACAGAGGGCTGGAAAATGCTCCAAGCCCAGCTACTTAATTTTGTTGGCAAACATTCTGCTGGCTGCTGCTTGTTGCTGGCATGTTTGTCCCCTTCACTTTAACCAAGCAGAAAGCCAGTGCCTGTTTAACTCCACCATGATGAGACTATAAGGACTCACAGCATCTTTACAGCACTTGCTTTTAACCAGTCTTGCTTTTCCAAAACATTCAGATTTTCTTCTGGAAGTTTCCTGTTTTTCAACAAGTTGTTGTTGTCTTTTACAAGTTTCTATTACATGTTCTTTACGTCTAATCTGAAGTCTCTCTGATGAATGACATCTCTACCTTTATAACGAATGGGAACCAAACCACAGGAAAAAGAGTAATGAACACTCAATGCTGGGACACAATACTTGCAAAGGAGAAAAACATTTTTTGTACACCAGAAACTCTCAGCCCTTGATTTGGGGAAAGAAGCTCCAACTGAAGGACTAAGCACCGTTTGCCTCTTGGATCCAAAGCAAATCAATTAAGCCTGCTCAAATCTGGAAACCCACTGGCAACATCCTTGGCATCAACAGTCACAGAACACACTCAATGTAACTCACAGTCTTCTCAACAAATAACAAAGACAGCTGACTCATAGTACCAGGAATTGGGGGGGGGGGAGGGAAGCCTCTGAAGGAACACAAAACAAAGATGGATGAAGAATATATTTGTATGATCTGCAGTTCTTACAACATTTCATAATCTCTTGAAATTCAAAGCTTCTGATTTGGGTGAGAAAAAAAAAAGACTTAGTTTATCTTCTGAGGAAACACATTTCAACACACAGCAAACCCAATAGTAAAGTTACACCTTCATTCTCTTTCAGATCTGAGGTCATTGAGGATATCCAGATACTTTGTGGAATCAGCCTCTGCTGCTTTAACCAAGTCAAGGACTCTGAGCAGCTACAAATGCATCTGATAAACCAACATTCAAAAAGTCTACCCTCCTTTGTGCTCATTAAATGGCTGCTTTGTGACCACATTTTTCACTGGTGTAAATCCAACCCACAATCAAGTAAGCAAAGGAAGATGCTTTGAAAGACAGAAACAGGAAAAAAGGGACTATTAAGTGGCTTATGAAAAATTAGGACAGAAAGCAAGGAAAAATAATTCCAAATAAGTAATTCAGAAAGAAAGAAAGTACCCAGAACGCAAATTCAAGATGAGGATGGTGAGTCAAGCAATCAGCTCTAGCTGTGTGAACTATTTCTGTTACTGTTTTACTGCAAAGCATTTCCAAACCAGTCCATCCATTTGTTCAGGTACTGTTTCAGTAGGACTTAAAGTCTTTCTTTTGCCTTGACATAGATGAGAGCTGGCCTAGTCTGTGTCAGTGCTGCCACAAGCAACATACCAAAACCTGCCTGCATGTGAACTGAACTATGGAGGAGATACAGGAACAAGACACTGCATCAAAACTTTGGGGAAAGTGGTAAAACCAAATGAAAACAGAACTTCAGACTACACCCAGCAGAAGAAAATCAAGGAACACAGGAAAACTTGCTGTGAGACAAGCTCAAGACAGCAACAAAGATGAGGTGAGTGTGTAAGTGCAGTCATGCTGCCAGCAGCAGTTACTACAGGCTGATCCTACTGGACAGCTCAGGATTACAGGTACCTCCAGGGCGCATATTCCCACAGGAGAAAAGAAAGATTCTGAAGGAGACCAGCAAGTATTTCTTTATAGGGAGTGGACTTTATCTAGCAAACCCGAACCTTTGAGAATTAGGATATGCAATGCACAAAGAAAGGATTCTGCAAAACTTTTCTATGGTTTACAGGTTACATGTAATCTACAATCCACAGTCACTGCCAAATGATGGGAAATACACAAAGGAATTACATTCATTTGTGTAGCTCCAGCACCAGAGAAGACTGAGATACAAAGCCATCCCGAGACCCTGGCCTGGAATCAAGGAATCCGTTCTGAAAGTGCCCAAAGGCAGTCTGGATACACTAGCTAGAAAACCCCCATAATGAGCAGAAACAAAAAGCAGAAATACAAAATGATGCGTGTAAATAAATTTCATTAAACAGGACCACAGAAAGAAACAGTGGTAGAATATGGGGAGTATGAATCCAACACAAGTTGGATCATGTACAGATGCCACAGCTCCCAGTTTGTTCGGGGCTTTTCGAATATCTCTGTCATCTTCACCAAGACACACCACAGAGTGAGGACCTTCACTTCTTTTGGGATGAAAACGTTTTCTCCTACAGAGCTAGAAGGTGTATTTTTAAATACGTAAGCTCCTTGGGTTCTCTTCCAACATACTAGTTGGCATCACGTGACAAAAAGGTTATACATCATTGTATGCCTGGAAAAATAGCCTTAATAACATGTCTAAATGTCTCCGTATCAGTGACTTCTCATTGGAATGAAGTTGGAAGTTATAACAGATTATCCCAATTTGATCATTTGTTATATCATGACTAAAGCATTCTCCAGTTTCCAAAAATATATTCATAAAAATATTTGCATAAAAAATCACCATTTGTTTCATTCTCTTACTTTGTGTACATACAGCAACCCAGCACATCTAAACTACCCACATAAACTATGAGAGAAGATTATTGCACTCTTAAAACAGATCCTTTTATGAAATAAGATCTGTGAACTTGAATTAAGTCCTTACTCCCAGTGACACCAACAGGATTTCTGTGAGACAAAATGCATGAAATAGGCCTCATTCACTTCTGTGCTGATCAGAGATTATCTTTTTTTTGTAGCTGTTCAACTGTAATTTGTCTTCCTTGCCAATTCTTTGCAGCTGACAGCGCTAATACAAACAAGATCTCTTGGTTTGCTAAGAGCAGCAACTGTTACCCTCACTTTTTCTTCTCTTCCCTCTGCACTCCATTACATTTATTCACAACCAAACCAGTGTTTAACTCTTGCTAACTTAGGCAACAGCATAAAAATACCTTGCAGTTCTGTGTGTGGTGAAAGGCTTTGGTCATACGTACCTCTGAAAAGAAAACAGACAGGATGACTAGGCTGATCCAGTGAATTACTCCTGCAAACTGAGAAGCACTTGAAACTGCAATTAACACAATACAATGAAGCATCATTTTAGTAGCAGAATGCAACTTACGATTGATATCATTAGTACTGCTACAACTTACACGTGGACCAAGCTTTCTTCCCTAAATTTCATCATGGAAAAAACAGAAAGGGAGTGAGATGTAATGGCAAATGTAATTCCAGACCTGCCAGCTGTTCACTCAACCCAGATCAGCATGTTAGCAGTCACAGCAGCTTTGCATTGGACCATTCACACATCAGGCTGCTGGTAAGCAGTGACATACACATTTCAGGTCTTTGTTACTGCTGCACAATGTCACTTCATGCACTGCATTAGTATGAGATGTGTGACTAAATCCCACCTACCTGCAAGTTCAGTTAGAATGTTGTAAGGAGACAATGCTCTGTTATTCCTACATTACTCCCTGTATTCATTCTCTTACAGTTATGCTCAGAAGACCAAGAACTACCTGGAACAGGTCATAAAAAACTAGAGCTTTAAAGCCTATTTCTAATGACTTAAGTAAGGCTCTCTTTACATCAGAGATTGTCTTCATAGGGTTAAACCAATGTCTTGAAACATGGAGAATTTCTCAAGTAAGCTTACTGAAATTCTATGTTCAAAGTATCCTTCATTGCTGAAAGCCCAAAGAGTCCAGTTATCTGAACAGCTGACAGCTCTTCATCTGGAGGCCACATACTCTGAAACTTCAATTAAAATAACAAAGAAAAAACCCTCTTTCATTACTTTAGGGCATTAGCGAGACTATCTTCCCTACAGCGGATAGATTACAACACTGTGCAGCCCTGCTGCACAGCAAAGCTCAAGATAAACAATGGCTCTGCGTACACTGAAATGTAAGATTATGGCAGAATTAACTAAGAACATGTATGGCATGCACTAAACCAGGCATCTCATTTTAAAGTTAAAACTGATTAAAATGGGAAGAAGAGGGAAGAATGTAAAAAGAAATGAGGATACAAAGAAAAACATTGATGCGCTGCTGCTGGAACTTACACAGCTGAAGCTCATGGGGACTTGGTGTGAGAGTGTTTCCTGTAGTGCAGCAGAGGAACTACTTAGAGATGAAACAACACAAGAATGTAGCATATATACCTATCCCAAGACACTATCTTTATAGGGTGGATATCTTTATGGGGGAGAATAAAGAACAAGAAATGGAAACCACCTGTAAGCTATTTTTCACAGCTGCCGATTGACATAGAAGGCTCCAGCTGCCCCTTAGTGGACAAAAAATATATAGCAGTAAGAATTTTGATAGAAAATCAATTTCTGATGGAGGAAAGTGCTGGATCCACTGCCAGACAGTGTGCAATCAAATTGCCAGTAAAACGGTATATCTGTTAAAGTCCTCCAAGCCAGAAGCTTTTGTTAAAGAGCTGAATCACTAACCTGTACGCTGGCTTTGTATACTTGCTTCTTCCAAAAGATTCAGTTGCTACCTTTATCAAAAGAGCAACCCACATTTATTTTATTTGTTACCCTTTTACCCTAAAAGCCAAATAGTTTTGCTTTATTTTGCTTTATTCACATTTTGATCGTAGGGAGCTATGAGGATGATGTGAATACAAACCCAGGATGTTTTTAGCCATGAAAACTACCATTCAGTATAGAAAGTGAAGTACAGCTGGCTTCAGTCCACCTCCTCCTCCCGCCATCTATACTCAAAACACATATGTGGAGAACAGGAATGAAGAATGCATCCTGACAAATAGTGAGTGGACATTATAGAAGCTCGTACAATCAGCTCTTACTTCTGATTGTTGTTGTCCTCGATGACAATTTCCTGGTAGATACAAACAAGCTGCTGCCAGGAGTAGATAGCAGCTGCTCACTGTGTGTTTTGGGCAAGCCCTGAACCCATATTCATGCAGAGATATCACTGCGTCTCAGTACTTGTTTTCCTCAGACAGCTACACACATAATCAGACAGGACCCTGATCCAGCAACCAGGTACAATTATGTGCTGCCTTTCAGCTCCACGGTTTTCAGGAAGACCTGATGCCTCCTACAGAAATATCTGCTGTAGCTGACTGCAGAAAGAGGACTAAGATGACTGCCTGACATGCTCTCCCCCAAAACTACTGAAGACAGAGAAGGGACAGCGTGGTCTGTTCTTCTGAATGTAGGAATAGGGGTTGAAACTTGCCAAGTTCAAAATACTTGCATCACATAAGACATTGTTTTGTTAAACACATCCTACGCATTTGCAGACCTGGTCTCTGTCACTGATCCTGACAGTTCTGTGTGTGGGAAAAGCGCAACCAAGGACTGCAATAAAAATATGAGAAAGGTACTTTCAAATATGACACAGCCAGGAAAATGGACTTTCATGCAATAGTTCCTCCACAAAAAACTTAGAGCACATTGAAATCTCATTTAAAAGAGAAAAAGGAGACTTCCTAAAAAATTATCAACTATAATATGGATTAGCATTTGTTATCACAAATACAACTGCCATAATGTATCCTAATGCACTGCTCAATTCCATAAATATAAAAAAATATGTATTTTTAAAAAGCATAATTTTGCCCTAAATGCTTTTTACCACTTCAAGGTAAATAATGTACATTCCTTGTGCAATGCAACTGCAATTCCAAGTGTCATCGAGATAATCTTTATCTGATTTTAATCAAAATAGAAAGAGTTCAGCTTAACAAAGGCAAGAAGTGTGATGAGTTATAATTCAAAGCAGCAACATGGAGCTACATCCTCTCAGATGCTGAGAGAATCCACACAGACAGGGCAGGGATAGCATCCTAACAGTAAAATCACCTGACCAAACACCCATAGGTGACATACAGGGTGCAAGCTGTAGAGTTTTTAAGAGTATGATTTGCACCAGATACAAAAAGAAATGAGACCTAAAAAATAGTCATCTTTTCAGAAAAATGAATGGTAAGAAAATGGGTTCTTCCAGAGGAAAGTCTCCAGAACTGTACTAGAAGCCTAAAACAGACCAACAGAAACATCTTTTAAACTCTTGGGCTCCACAAGAAGTGACATATCTACATATAAACATAAAGATGTAGTACCTCAATAAATGCAGTTCCTCATTCAATTTTTAAGGACTTATACCCATAATTAGCATTCCTGACTCTTCTGAAAGCTACAGATTTGCCCAAATTATGGGTTTCCCCATCCAAAATTGTAAGTTCCAAGAGACTGCTGAAAATAACAAATGGAATGAAATGGTCATGCGGTAACTGTGTGTGCAGTATGGACAGACAGGGCTGTAAAGAGGGCTGGGGGCAAACTTGGACAACGTTGTGGATAGACAGCACAACCACTGATTCCTCTTGAAGGGTTTATAAAACAGTTGCAATTATCAATGAAGTCCCCTTGATTACAAATATACAATACTTAAGTCTCACACTGAAAGCTAACTTCACTAATATCAACAGAAAAGGAATGAAAATAGCAGAATAACAGAATAAAAATGATGCTTGCCTACTTTAAAGTTGCCACAGAGGATACCAGACCATGACTCTTTCATGCTGTGCATTCTTGCATTCATGGGATCGTCTGAACCTCATTATTGACATTTCAATGTATTTGTAGGGAGGTGCTAAAGGCTACTCCACAACAATTAGATGGACAAACATAGCTGGTATTTGTGTTCATAACAGGTTTGTATATTAAAAGCAAAAAATAAAGAAAGAAAGGAATGGAAGAAAACAATAGTAGGAAAAAAAAGCAACATGAAAAATTGCACTGTGGAACCTGTGTAGAGTGAAATCAGATAAAGCAAAACTCCACTTAGGAAATTATTGGAATCACTGTGTTATAGTAGAATAAGAATCTGTAATGTTTCAGCACACCACAAGACAGAAAACCATCAATTCTTAACTACCTCAGTAGAAGTAAATAAGTAAGGAAATGGCATAAAATAACCTGGCATGTTCTTCATATCTACGTGTATTCAACAAGTATCGAGGAGATTAACAATACATATTATTTTTCTCCTTTGTGTGCGAAGAGTTTCTGACCAAAAGGACAAACCTTTTCAGGTACCAACATACAGATGTCTGCACATATATTCCCGCTTGTATCCTCTGAAAATGCATCCTATATGAATTTGGTCAGCAAAATAGAGAAGGGACTGACTTCACTATACCAGGGTTCCACAGACACCATTCTTGCCTACCCTACTAAACATTTACATGGTAGGGGATTAAAAAAAAACCACCAATCTCCAACCCACCCCTTCAAAAACCTCCCAGCAAGTTAAACCCTTATTTCATTACAATAAAAAATAAAAATGAAAAATAAATCCCCCTACTCACACTGGAGAAGCTTTATATCTATTAGGAGTTCCAGAGTCAGAAGAATCACCACCAACACTACACAGGCTACCAGGAAACTGTTGAGACTTGCACTGAGCAAAAATACCTGCCACACAGCTGCTCGTCTCCCACAGCACGGCTTTAGCCAGTTAGATCTAAGAAAAGAAAATTAAGAGGGGGGGAAAAAAAAGAAAAGAAAAAGTGAAAAAGGAAGAGAGCTAGAGAGCAGTGGACTCAAAACAGTAAGTTCTGCTGTTATGGATACAGTCATCAATATTGTATGTAGACTGTGGGATTCACTCACTGGTTTCTTTACTAAGGTTGGGCCATTTTCCAAATGAGTAACAGCGTTAAATCCTGTTTGCAATTGTCAACTCCGTGACCCACTTTAATAAGCGTGGTTAATTGCAACTGTTACACAGGCAAAACTTCACCCTGGGGATCAGTTGCATCTCAGCTTTAATGAGTTTCCCCAACCCTCTTAAGTATACCGGTTCTCAAGTGTCTTCCAATGGTCTGAGTAATGCAACACTGATTATCACATCATGCTTTTCTATTTTCTTCCGGTCTCGCTGTGTTTCATGCACCTTGATTTTGATACACATGCTGCAATTACTTATCTGTAGCAGCCAAAACACAAAAGGGCTCTGCTATTCAGTTATAAAGTAACGATGCTTTGTAACAGATACTCTGGTATTTAACATTATGGTCTTGCACCTCATCCCTTTTCAGGTATGAAACAAATCAGACAAGGGCAGCAATCAGTTGCATGTCATGGAAAAGAACGACATGATTTTGGAAAGCACCAAAGAGCAAGTTCAGATACTCCATAACTCAATCTATACAAGCAAACTGTAGACAGCTGAAGTGTCAAGCAACTGGCTGGGGCTGTCTAGCAGTCTGTTTTGTCTCTGTCAGCAATCTGTGCACCAGGCTAAACAGAGATCACCTTGTTTTGGAGGAGAAAGAAGGTTCAGGCAAAGTGAACGGAACTGCACTATGCCACTGGTTTTAAGGGCCAGAGAGCCCTTGATGGTTTACTTCGTAGTACAGATATAGACTACAAGTTCTAAGGTTCAAACAAACCATGAGAAGAAATACTAAAAAGACACATAGCTATTACTTCAACAAGTAATACTGCTTGCTGAAATTACTGTCCACAACAGCTCCCCGCTTTCCAATGTGTGTTTTCAGGAGCGATGAAATTCAAAACATCGCTTGGATCAGCATCAAATCAGCTATAATTTGTTTCAGCATCAGCTAATAACCACCAACCAGCTGAGAGCGCAGCTCATTCACTGCAACACCCAAGTTCCAGTTGCTAGAGCAGCTTTAAGTCTTCACAGAAATCTGTTACTACCCTGGTTCACACTTCCCTTAGCAGCTGGCAGTCACCATTCTCTGCAGGGCTGTCACAACTTTTGGCTCCAACCAAAACCAGTAGCTGGATTTCAAAAGAACTTGTTTACCGCAGGGAGAGAAACTGCAAGAATTCCTGCTGAGTACATCTGGGAGGATGGGAGCTCTGGAAGGAAGCTGATGAATCAATAAATGTTTTTAACAGAGCTTTCCTAATGCAGATACACATTTTAAAACAGGCTGTTGAAACTTCCTGCTTTTTCCTTTTGAAGATACTTCTATCAGGAATCACAGTAGCACACCGTTCAGAATTATAAAGCCCATCCTGATGATTCTTTTCCTCCTAAAATTCTCCCCATAGTTTATTTACTGCATCATTTCTCATCATAGCATAATGCAATGTTCCTACACTGGCCCATCTCTGAAAGTTCTAACGCCTGCCTGACGCTGCATTTTCAAAGCACTGCATTAGTTAATAAAGCCCTGATGTGAATTACCAGCTCAGCTTCAAGAAGCAGAAAGCACCTGAGGTGTGGTGAGTAATTGCACTGTAGGAACTGCAGTGTCAATCTGTGGAAATTAACGGTGTACAATAAGATAGCAAATAATTTCAAATAAATTACTCTAGACACAGTAGTTCATGTTACAATCAAACACTAAAAACACCACAAAACACTTCCTGACATACCTGTTTTTGTGTTTAGAGGAAAAAAAGATGCTAAACACCACTCAGAGACCTGGCACTTTCAAGCAGCTTCTCTGAACACAGCATATATAATCCAGATATACTCCGAATATATATATATATATATCAACTTGTACACAGAGCTGCCTGATTACCTGTCCACAAAAGACATTCTCAATTGAACCTCAAAAGCTCAAAGATTTGACAAGTGTCACTACTCGGGATACCCTTAGTTCTAACCTAAAGTACTACAGAATACAAGCACTCCAGCCTGAAGCAGCAATTCAAACCAGTTTTTTTCCTCCATTGTTGCCTGAAAAGAAATACATAAAACAATCACAATGCACTATAATATATAGAAGGCACTGGATTTTAAATACATTGTTTTCAATCTTAAGAAAAAAAGAGCATTCCTTTCAGCAAGCTCATCATTTTTTAATGGATTTTACTTGCCTCCATCTCAAAACAGGTTCACCTGTTCTTACCACAGCTGGTATTTTTGTTTGTTCCCCAAGATCTTTCCAACACAATGCTAAAGACTGGATTTATCTAATTAGTGCAGGTTTTAGTTCTATTCTCGTCTTCCCTTCTCCAAAAAGAGCCGCTTCGCCAGCATTTTGCAGGGTTGTTTTTCTTCTTTCCTATTCTCCAAATGATCAGTAGAGGGCCTAAAAACACTCCTAAAAATTCTACCTAGTTAAGATTTTCAAATACTCCAAGTGCATCACTAAATAATCTATGCACTCAGCATACATTACCTACAGACATAATGATCTTTATTCAAGTTAATCATTACTTATAGAAACACTCAGAAATGCAGACTTATTCTTCTGTCTATGCAGCATCAATATTCTCCCAGCTCCAAAATGCTTCCGAATAAAATTACCAGCTTATGCCTGGAAAAACAGTAACATCAAGACGCGAAGTGCAGACCATCTGCATGTCTGCACCTATATATCACTCATATAATGTATAAACTGATTTCAAGTATGTAAAGTGTTTGAAAATTAAGCTCTGGAAAAACTATCTTCAGTTTCCTATCTTAATTTACTTAACCAAAGTGCATTTTTTTAACACTTGCCCTATGAACAGACAGTGATTAGCACCTCCGCACCACTGCCTAGCAGACCAGCTCTCCACAGATCTCCAAGTCCTCTGAATCCACTGACACCAATACTCATACTGAGCTCATTTACCATGTTAATTTGACACAACTGTATGATAGAGTCCTGATCTTCTCTTAGACTTTCCTCCCTCTCCTCCTTTTTCTTACATATCTTCTGTAAAGAAGGGACATAGATAACAAAATGAACTACAACTAGGAATATATCTTACGTAGATAAACCTATTGACACACTAACCACATCAGATCTTAATAAACAATCATCTTCATCATTCCATGCTCTAAACTGCCTTAGCAAAGTATCTTTCTTGTGATATATATAAAGGACTCATTCATTCAGTAGATGAGAAATCTTGTATTTGAGGAGGGAAAAAAAACATACCAGGATTAGAGTGGGTTTAAAATCCACCTTCCAAATCTCGGCCACTGCTCCTCTATTCAGGAGAATTATCATCTACCTGCCTTACAGTACCTAGGTGAAATAAATAAACACACTACAGCCGGAATCCCTAGGCTGATAGTGATGTGGGGTTATGAGAAATCTAAATACACTGTGGAATTTTACTGGGTTAAATCTTTTTAAAGACACTTTCACACATGGCTATGTGGAAAACCAATCTGTTAACATCACTGCTAGTTTTATTAATAAACAGCTTGGGGGGAAAAAAAGAGCATAAGGCAAAACTGGGAAAGGTTTAACATATTTCTTTGGTAAGGAACAACTACAAACAATTTGTTCAAGCTGCTAACAGCTGTCACTGTTTCTATTTTCTGATCTAGCAAACAAATATCCCAAATCTGTATTATACCTTACCCCGCCTTTTTTTTGGCTTAGCAGCAAGTGTTTGTATCTTGCAAGATGGATACGATTAGAAAACAGAAGGATGGATGAGATCCAAATCACTAACTGAAGGAGAAGAAAAGCCATAGTCAGGAAGTAACGGAAACACAGAAACTTTCAATAATACAAAATCTGGCTGAGACTAAACAGACAGGAGCCTCCCAGGAGGCTACAGATAGCAGCTGGAGGCCTTCAGCAATTGTAATGAACAGACAGAGCTCTGCATCCCTCCCCCTATAAGCTTGGTTTAACTCCTGAGGGCAGCCTCATCCTTTTTCCACTAAAAGCCTTACGATTTCTAACCCAGCTACAGTTCTTGGAGGGCTGCTGCAAAACTCTGTTGCTGTAATGGCAAGAAAGATTCCTCCTGGCTTCATCCTAAACCCAATCCCACATATGGCCAGTACTTGTGTCAGTCCTGTTCTTTGGCTGATTAACTCTTTTCCCTTGCTGGCATTTTGGCAGTGATGCATTCATACACAGTGACATTTCCTTATTTATTTTAATCAAAGAAGTGCAGTTGTGAGGAAGTGTTGATCTGCCTGGGGGTAGCGAGGCCCTGCAGAGGGATCTGGACAGGCTGGATCACTGGGCTGAGGCCAATGGGATAAAGTTGAACAAGATCAGTGGCTGGGTCCTGCACTTTGGCCACAACAACCCCAGGCAGAGCTACAGGCTTGGGGCAGAGTGGCTGGAAGATTGTGTAGAGGAAATGGACCTGGAGGTGTCGGTCAATGGTCAGCTGAACACGAGACAGCAGTGCACCCAGGTGGCCAAGAAGGCCAATGGCATCCTGGCTCGTATCAGAAATACAGATCTAGCAGGAGATATCTTGTTATTCCAGTGCCAAGTCAGACCTGCATCACTTCCCCTCTACAAAAAAAAACTCTGTTGCAAACAGTGATCTGTGGGACACTACATTCATCTTTCTGGATTCAGACCGTGACTGACACATAAAGGTACTGAAATCACCTTTGCCAATACAAAGAATTTGCACGCTGTAGGAAATAGCCCTGACACTCAAAACCTTTGCACCTTACCTCCCTCTAGCCTTGACCTGGTTGTGATCATTCACCACATATGAACATGGTATGCTTCAGGATTTGCATGGCCTGCACTTAACCTTTCACAAAAGGGACTACATTTTAAGTATGCTGCCAGATAAAAACAAACAACAAGATAGAAAACCAGGAATTTAGTCCATGTAGTTAAAAGAAACCTTCAAGCCTTGCAGAAAAGATGAAAATAAAAACTGAAACATGAATATAAAAGACAGAAATGACAGCACTCACTGTAACACAATGACAGAAGACAGACTGAAGGAACAGACATCCTTTTCTTCCAGGATGAATGAATACCCTCAATCAGGGAAGACTTGCAACCAACCTCAAATGAATCTTTGAGCTTACGTTAACTTCTGAGTCTCTTACCTCTGTTCTTTGTTCATAGATGGTTTCCCTTCTTTTCTATTTCCCTGTCTATCCCTTCACATCTCATTCTTTCCTCAGATATGCCAACTGCTTCCTTTCCAGCCAGCCCATGACCAAACAAATCTTAAAACTATGCAAAAATGATGGTGGATAGCTATGTTGAAAAGTAGTATTTTGTAGCTGAGAACTTGCTCTATTAAAAGTATTACTGTGCTCTTTGTAGTTGTTCTAATTTCCATGGAAATAAATAGGAGGCATTGCTTTCAGAGCAACCATCATAATTTAAAGCTCGTGCATCTCTCTGCTTGCTTCCCAGCCAGCACCAAACACAGCTCTTTGCTGAGAGAAGCTCACTGACTAACTGCATAATATGCAGTCTATTACGTAACTGGTTGTAACGTCTGTTACAATTTATTGTGAATGATACCTCCTAATTGGAGATTGAAGAAAACACAGGAAGGAGAGCTGGTCCCAATCCCTGCTTGTTCATAGTACACGCCACATTCTGCATGCAGACAATTTCTGAACCATTCTCCATCATCTTTATTAATCACAAATGTAGAAATAGAAAGTATTATTTTGGAAAACAGAACACTCAATTGGACAAAAAAAAAAAAAAAAGAAAAAAGAAAAAAAGAAACTAAAGTTAATGTTATTCTTTTAAAAGCTCCTTAGCTCCCAGGTGATTAATCTCCTCAAAGAAACATTATTTTCATGCAAACTGAGTTCTGTGTAGACATAGATTCCCCAATAAATTCACAGACATGAAAAAAATCATCTGCTTTGCATCTGCTTTTGGTACACAACTATCTCCTTATCTGTTAGAAATGTACATTACATGATTACATGATCCCCTTGGAACCCAAGGCACATTTTTTTCATGACTTTATTTTTTATCTACATGTCTCCAGTCAATGCCTCAATCGTTTCTGCAATGTCTAAGTACAGAACGCAGCACAGTGCAAAAATATCTCAAAATTAACTACTGTGCAGACAAGCAGGACTAATAAGTAATGAACTCACTGGTCCTGAGAACCAAGCCACTATTTATTCAGTGCTCCACTGGGCGGAAAACGTGCAACTTCTTAAATACAGATTGCTGCAGTCACATAAAATTCAGCGTTTTAGTTACTAATTGTTGGCATTTACCAGAAATTTTTGTTTTTCTGAGAAAAACAGAGCCACGGTTTCATTAATTCAGGCACATCAGCCTCATTGCAGCCAGGAAGCAAGCCTGATTCAGCAGTCCTTCCTATCCTACATACTGGCGTGCAAAGATAGAGCAAAGCCCCATCAATCTCCTCAAAATAAACTTTTTACTCCTGCATCTTTAAAGCCATGTAAATGTCAGGTTACATACCATCTTTCTCACAAAAAAAGAGATCATAACTTTCTTTTTGTTTTTCCTCTCCCCCTATCTTTGGTGAGAGGAGTAGTTGGTTTGATACCACCTGAGAGTTTCCATGAAAACAAAGAGGGGCTGAGCTATTACCCACCTGTACCTTGTAGCCTATTAATATCAGGTGTACTGAGAGAAACAACAAAAAAGTCCCCTACTTAACACCACACCGTCCTTTGCCAACCAGGTTAAATTTGCACATGTGCTTGGACTGGTGCAATCTGGTCTTCGCCTACTTTCCAAGCCTCTTGCCATTTTCCTATTATAACTTACCAAGAAGTGGGCACATGCCAGACCTCTCTGCTGCAGTGCCTTGCAATTACAGTAAGCATGGTTTACCTACATCAGCTACAGATCTAGACCATTAGATTCCTATAGAATGCAGGTTATACCGGTTGGCAACCTCCCTGAAATTCTCTGGGAAAAAAAAAAAAAGCGTAGAAGTGAACATCTGGAAGTCCACAATGAAGGCAGACTGCCACAGAGTGGAAAAACAAGGCCTATGTCCCCATTTAATACTCTGTGGCATTTGCACTATCAGTATTCCCACCTGCAACCTGTGCAGAAGCAGAGGGGACGTAGGGCTCCACAGATATGACTATGGATGCTGCCAGAAAATACAGGGATTCAGACATTTTCTGTTACTTCCTGTGCTGACCTTTCCACATCATCCTCTTCAGCTGTGAGGGAAAGTTAGCTGGCACTTTCTGTACCAATGTGATCTGATCCTCCACAGATGCTTCTTACCCAGGTGGAGAAGTGAGTCAGACAACTTAAAAGGCAAGGGGACAGAAAGTAGAGCATGCTCATAAAACCAGACACATTCCCAAACAAGCCACAAGGTGGAATGGGGGTAGATTTTCACTTGGGCTGTCAGCCTTCTTGATCTCAGCTCAGCTCCTAAATTTCACAGGATAGCAACTGCGAACAGTGCTTCTGAAAGGAAAGAGCCATTCCCACAAGAAAGATGCAGCCCTGGGACTTAGCTGAACATATTCAGCCAAAACGCATTGAGACATACAAAGCAAAAGGTCTGAATTCTCTTCAAAGAATCCCCTCTACAGCTATTACGTCTGAATGGCACCTACTTATTTCCATTTAGAACAGTAAAGCAACAGAAGTCATCTGTGTGAAGGAAAGGATCTCTGCTGAGAAAAAGAAGTCTGTCTCCACACTTAGACTACAGAACTGTTCAAACAGTCACAATGAGAGGCCTGTGCACTTTGGCACAATGAAGAATGGAGTTTCAGATCATAAAAATCTATTAAAATATGTATTTAAACAAAATTGGTATCAACTCAGCACCAAAATAGCCTAAGGGTTACACCTGCATACTCCAATTAATTTTCAAGTGCCTCTTCTGCTAAGCAGGGTATTTTATGTTACAGTTGTACCATACTTACATAACCTACTTGAAATGTATTTCCCCTTGTCTGGAGCAACAGCTTTCTGGAGATGTCTCAAAGTCTAATTTGGAAAGAAACTAAAGGCAAGAATCTTTCCTCGGTACTCTTTCCTGACTAGCACACAGAATACCTACTGAGCAGAGATCAAGCAGCTCTCTGCTGATTTCTAAGCACAGGTTAAAACATACTCAATTGTTAACAATTTGAGGCTTATATTAAGCCTTTTAATGTCTTCATCTTGAGAGCTCTGTACTGTTAAGTGTTTTTAGACAGATCTTACTGGCAGTGGAGTATATAAAAGTTCAGTGCAACATACAGTAGAACAGCAATCACAGAGTCAGAGGGGTTAAGCACACATGCTCACCTAATCTCCATCCCAAGGAATATTAAGCCGTACTGTCATCATTCCAGATAACTGCATCTTCTTAAAGGCCTCTAATGATTGCAATTCTGCTCCCCACTTCCTCCCACGCACTATCCAAGCACTTTGCTAACCTCACTCTTCTCCTCTTTGCTGTTATTCAAGTCTCTTCTTGCCCTAAATACCATAGAGATGGAACAGACCATTTTCTTCCTCACTGAGAAATCCCTTATAATTTCCCCAAAGTCTCTTCATGCGAAATGGAAACAGTTACTTCCATCAGTAGCAGGCTATTTCCTCCAATGGCAGGTTTTCCACGCCTCTCATCATTCACACTACCTTCCTCTCTTTATGCTTTCAAGTTGACACAAAACTTTCATGAAAAGCAGAGCACAAGAGCCCACTTACAGCCACTAGAGGCTTGAATCAGGCATAAGGCTAACTTATTTATTCTGTAGAGCAACTCTACATAAACCGACACTGGGTTATGTTTCAGCAAATGTTATAAACTGATCAAAATCGTTTATTCCAGTTAGTGCAGCAGCAGTCATTCTAAAACAGCACTAACATACACAAATCAAAGACAGTAATCTCACATAAGCAAACTACACAATACAAATTATTCTACAAATAGCAACGATCTGTTCAGGAATCAACAGTACCATCATTACCTTTCAGTGATATCTACAATTGCACCTGCCAACCCTCTGTTATCCTGAAACACCACTACTGAAGAGCTGTCATCAGGCCACTTAGTATGTGTGATGCGCTAGAGGCTTGGTCTAGCTTTCCCCATCTGACAGCTTCCAGACTGGGTCAAATAGTAACTTTGAATTACGTAGTCTCGAAGAGCCCCAAATTAGCACTGATTAGTTATGTCAGAAAAAGTCATTTCCATCCTGCAACAGTGATTTTGAAATGAGTTTGAGGACAATTGGCTGCTCTTTTCCAGCTCAGGGTTTTCTTTTCTTTCTTTTTTTTTTTTTTTTTGCAGGCAGAGGAATTCATGCAACATAAAATTAGAAAATAAGATTTTCTCCTTTGTACTTACCCTTCTCTTTGGTATTCCTCGTCCAAATTTGATAAAAGCTGGGATCCAGCCACAGACAGGTCAAGTGCAGCTAAGGGTAGATCTCGATAAGCAAAATTAACAAGCTGTACGGGGGCAATGCTTTTGGTCTCTTCTTCAACTTGCTGCGAAATTATTTCAACTTCTGAAACACCGCCTTCTATTGCAGGCCTGAAAATGTAATAAGCAAAATGAAAACTTCTCTCTACAGAGGCACACATACATGTACATCTATATAAACAAATACACAAGCAAATAAAAATATGTTGGAGACTAACTTTGCAGTACCCTAAGAAGACAAATTACAAGGCCAGGTCATTGCAAGAAGTATCCACCTTAAAGGGACAGATCAAATGTCTCCAAACTTATCTTCAGTACATGTCACAGAGAGCAACAGAAATCCCACAGATGAAGGAGAACAGCATGTTGCATTCTGCTTCAAAAGCACCAAATATAAACGAATAGCATTATTAACAAACAAATGTGGAAACAATGTATGAAACCAAAAGCAAAATATTTGCGCAAAACATACAGGAACAGCAGAAAGAAGGCGTGCAACTACGCCAACTAAAAACTCACTGCTTTGTAACTTGGACAAGTGAAGAATGAATAGTTAACCTTATTACACAAATCAGCAGTTAGTTAATGGATGCATCTGGACCCCTCTCACTGAGGAGCTTTTGAGAGATGGCAACTTGATTTCATTCAACCACAGAAGACTACTCTGTTACAAGTTACTTCAAAGTAATTCTGAAAGGAGAGCAAGGACTCAGGAGAATTATGAACTCCTCTATAAAGCTTATCTTAAGCAGTTATTTGTACAGCTTCCAAGACCAGCAGCACTATTGAGAACTGCAAGCAAGCAAAAAGAGCATCTGACTATATCCACGTCCTCCACAGTTAAAATACTACTTAGCTAGAACTCAAACTTTGTCAGCTAGCATACCCTCCTGCACATAAAGGATGAATTCATTGTAGGAGATAGCCTGCACATAGCACCCAACTTACCTCTCTTATTTGACTGCAAAAGTTGCATTGGTGACTTTGCTTTAAAGAAGTTTATTTAAATATTCCACCTATGTGAGCAAACTGAGTAATATGTAGGGCTTTTTTTTCCCCAAGAAAAAAAGTGAATTATTTAGCAGAGTTCTTAACTCGTGTATCTTGTAAATCTAAAGATGTGAGTGAAGAAGCTAAAATTCTAGATGAAAGGGAAAGAAAAACCTATTACTCAGAGCCTGAACATCAGACTAACCCTTTTGGATGGAAAACATTAATCCAGAATTGAAGGAGCTAATCGCTACCAGCATTACACAAAAAAGTCATTTGAAAAACCTGGAAAAGCTTTTATAACTCAAGTATTTGTCAAAGAAAGGCTGTGCCTGTATCATAGAATTAGAATACCCTGAGTTGGAAAGAGCCCCCAAGGGTCCAATCCCTGGTTCCACACAGAACTACCCAAACCCAAACCCTGCACGTAACAGCAGCATCTGACCGCTCCTCGGGCTCCAGCAGCTCAGGGCAGAACCTTTCCATGACTTCCACCTGGCCCTCTTCACACACAGCTCAGTAACAATATCTAAAGCTTTACTAAAATCACATCAGTTGGCTTCCTCCTTTGGTCATGCAGGTGGGTAACTTGTCATAAATGGAGATAAAGTTCATAAGCAGAACTTTTCCCCTTTTGAACCCACATTGCTTGCCACCAGTGACAGCATTCTCTTCCAGGTGTTTTTCTGTAACTCCCAAAATGATTTTATCAGGCACTGAAGTAAGACTGACAGTGAGTCATACTGTCACACCATGCAGAAGGGGAGACACTACTATATATACAACATACAGTCTTATTTTACTTTACTCTTTGCCTAACCAATGATTGAAAGTATTGAGATTCATGTCACTTCCAATAGAACTGTATTTACCTGTAAAGTGAAATCAGAGGCAGGACTAGTTTTAGCAACAAACTTCTTCCTGTGATTTTCACCTTTAGCGACAACCCATGAGCCTTTACCTTTACAAGTCTAAACTGATTCAGTTCTGCACAAAGCCCACGTAGCAATCCCATTTCCAGTATTATAATGGAAAAAAGGAAAACGGATGAGTGCAGCCTTCCCCCTCACCACAGAGTTTATCGTTTGTGTTTCTTAGATGGACTACATCAGAGGCAGAGTCTGATGTGACAGAAAAGCAAACCAAACCAACCAATATATTGGTGCTGGCAAGCTGCTTTCAGACAGTTTTGGTGAAAGGGAAGGGAAAAGGAAAATGGATATGAAAATGAGACACAGTTTTTAGCCACTGGCTGTCAGTACACACCCAAAACTTAATGCATTCTTGATTTTTCTGTTAGTTCACACCCTTTAGACAACTGACAAAATCCCACTATTCTTTCTCAAAATAGCAACTTTTCCCTCCGACATCACAATGATATTCTCTTACAGGCAGCAACTGATCTTGTGTAATTAAAATAAGTTATAATTATCCTTATATGGCACTTACTGAGGACCGGTCATGTTGGAGGATGCAACTGAATCAGCAGTGGTTATTGTGTTCAACTAATTCCAGCTGCTTTGCACAGAAGTTCTAGACATCCAAAGTGAGGCTTCTGCAAAAGTCAAAAGAAAATTATCTAAAAACAATTAAAAGAACTCCAAAGGGCTGCACTGACAATTTTTGTCATGTTATCAGTTCACTTAATTACTTCATTTCCCTCTGTGATTCTTTTTCTAGGCCTTTTGTCTGGATTGATTCCTCCGTTTTATACAAATAGAACACATGCTCATGTACTTAATTCCACAGCAATATACATCTAGCTTTAAATTTCTGGTTCACTTAAATTAATCAGGCAGGGGTGATTTTCAGAGAAAGCTGAGGGGTTTGGGAGCACAAATGCAATTGGGAGTCAATTCATACTTTCTCTTTTAAAAATATACAATATTTAATTTAATATTGAGGCGTGTGCTGGTTTTGTCTCCAAAGTTTGGCAGTTTGTTGTCAGACATTCTGGTTGTTACCAAGATGGGATTTTGATCAACAAAGTTCACTAATATTTGGAAAAGGTGACACATTTGCCTATGGCATAATGTTGATTCATGGTGTACCTGGGCCAACGCATGGGAACCAGAATGGAAAACAGTAATCAAATGAGAATAAAACTTTGCAGTACACAGGTTTTAATGGCTGGAAAATACAGCCTGGAGAATACCACATAAAAAGGTACAAATTCATAGAAAGTCATATGGTAACAGGTTTTGTAAAGCTACTGTCAGGATGGTACACACAGTAATTGAAATCAGTAACTAAAATAACAAAAACATACTCTTTATTTAAGCAGAAATACACTGGTTGGTAAACTAGCGTATTACCAACATCAAGCAATTTCCACAATGATGAAACATAATTCTTATACTAGACCAAAGTCATTAACAGACTGAACTGTTAGTATCAGTCAAGCATTTACAACGGAGATATAAAGCAACAACACAATCTACGGCAGTCACTTGATGCCAATTAAAAATGAACTTACATCAACTGTAGAGCCATTTCCAAGGCTTTATTTAACGTACTGTAAACTTCTAATGAGGTAAAATGTAGTCAATCCATTCTCAGATTTTTCAGCTAATACACCTGCATACACAAAAAGAAAGGATCTAGATTATGATCACCTTCCTCAGGTAGATAAGCTCGCCAAAAGCAGTCATTCGCAAGGAGCAATACAATTGACTTTAAAACAGAAAACAGATGTTGCAGAAAGAAACACACTGCACTTCTCAATGAGCTTTAAACACTTCCAACATCAGAGTGACAAACCAACCTTTTCTTATAGAATTTTCTTATTTCTCAAATACAGCACGAACCTGATTCAATATTCATTTGACATCAATGGGAATCTCTTCTCTTCTATTCTTGGTCTTGTATTGATTATATTCCCAATGCAGTAAGATACTATAGCAATTGCCTACAATTAAAAGTCTGTTTAAATCGCATACTGAAAGGACACAGCAAAAACCTCTTATGCCTAAGATAGTTTTATAATAGCAAACATTCCACTTAGCAGCAGAATAAAATGGAAATGTCACTGGAAGCTTTGCTTTGCAATGTTAGGGAGCTAACATCCCATCTGGGGGTTAAATTTTACCCCACGTGCTTTCATTGAGGTATTTTACCTAAACCTGTTGTTTTAAACATACAGCCTGGGAAAGTGGTAAAGGCACAAGAAGGTGCTCTGCAAAGCAAAGGACAACATATAGGCAAACATACATAGGCAAAGGACCACAACGTGAGCCTAACACAGGCACCCTACGGGTATCCCATCCACCTAGCCCACTCAAGGCTTAGGAAATAAAAACACCTTGATCTCACAGGAGGAGATTAGCTGGCACTTCCAGGATGGGTTTTGTGCTTTGTCTTTGTTTTTCAGTCACTTGTATTTTTCGCTTTTATTTTAACTCCTTGGAACTGAGGCCAAGGCAGCACATGGTTCATGCTGAGTTCCCACGTAGCTATGAGCAATGCCCATTCTGTGAGAATTCAGCTGTTCCATTTGTTCTGTGGCATAAGTATTTTCAAGGTGAGATGGCTGCGGAAAGAGCAAAGTTCCTCAAAATAAACAGAATTCATTTCAAGAGGAGATAGAGCAGAAATGAAAGAATTGCCTCCAGAAGGTTTTTTGTGCAAGTTTCAAAGTGCTGTAAAACCAGAAACAGTCACTGAACTAAATGACCAGGATACTGGTCAGCTGAGCCAACAGGACAACACAACCTGATGGGAAGCACATTTCCATAGCTGGTTTTCTGTGCAGAGTTGAGTCTGCAGATTCATTGCCTGAGTTAAAACATGCAGATACACAGTTCAGAAATCAGCAAAGCTGACTCAGCTCTTCACACTCCTGCAGTAGATGAAGCTGCTCACAATTCACTGAGCTTTTTTTGAGGCAAGACCTTTGAAATGCTTAAAAATGCTTTGTTTGCCTCCCCAGCTCTTCTGCCTTCCTGTTCTTTGCACAGATATTACACACACCAGTGACCTCAATGTTTCTGTGACATACCTTTTGCTTAATTATTTCCCCTACCCTCTCATCTGTGGGCACACAGGCATGCAGCTGTTCCACTCTTCACACGTTATGGTCAGATCACACAGGTTGAAAAGCAGCATCACGCTCCATAGCACTTGAGCAAAGGTTGATGCTGCTACCTGCACCCAACACATCCTCTCATAGTTAATGTGTTAATGCTTAGATCAACTGCTAGTCACTGTAGCGTAGCGGTAGCTTGTTAATACACAAAGTTCAGCTGAAACAATGCAAACTATAAAGCAATTTGGGAGTTTACATAAAATATGCTCTGTGCATACATCATACATGCAACAGCCTGGGTTGAAAAGGACCACAATGCTCATCTTGTTCCAACCCCCCTGATATGGGCAGGGTCACCAGCCACCAGACCAGGCTGCCCAGAGCCACATCCAGCCTGGCCTTGAACGCCAGGCCTGAAGCCTCAAACAAAAAAAGATTGATCAGAAGGAAGATGTCTAAACTTTTTGCACTAAAGTCTCTTCTAACTTACATTGCCCCCCCCTTCAATTAAGCTGAAGTCAAGACCATGGTGTTCACTTGTTGCATTTGCTCACGTTCCCCAAGGAGTATTATAGTATTATGCCATTAGCTCCCCATAGCCACACACTTGTAAATGGACCATCACATATTACCCTGTAAGCTTACAGTCAGTAAGATTATATGGCATGTAACAGCAGCAGATTTCCCTTTAAAAAACAAAGTGCTTCTCTGATGCAGTGAAAAGCACAGCTCCAAAAACAGTTGTGTCAGCACCAGGGGGGTATGGCAACACACATGGCCACAGCCATGGGAACAAATGGCATGGCAGAGAAATACTGAAGTCAGCTTCTATCAGAAAGACTTACACCTAAAACAACGTGCCAAGCCCTCGCCATTGGTGGTATTAAACTGGAGCAAACACCCAAACTGGAAATGCTTCAAAGACTGAGGGATAGGGAAACAAAAACAGGCCCAGGTTTTAATTGCTTTTTGTTATTTCTCTTGTTGAAGCTTTTTATTGTGGCTAGCCCATATCACAACATGAAACTGTTTCATTCAACAAGCCACATTCTTAGGTAAATCTTATAAAGACTAATGTCCAAATGGAAAACACAGCTGCTTTAGTTGCTACTGGACAATCTTACACAATTCACAGAGCTGTTCCGAAGGAAGGCATAATTTGAAATAAGACTTAGGAAAACAGGTGATAAGAAATCATCCTCAGGAACTTTCAAAGAGAAAAGGGACATGTGAATCTACATTTAGCTCTTGAGAATCACATTGGCCACATAACATCCAAATTGTTTCCCTCAGAAATCCTTCACCTTGCTCTTCTTTCCAAAGGGGAAACCCCAAAAAGCTCCTTCAGGAAAGGCAGCAACACCCCCTCGCTTCACTTCAGGTTGAACAAAATGGAAGAGGCTCATTGAGATGGAAGATACAAGATTGATTAAACAGACCGACCCCCAAATCCTCTTTCAGCCAGCCAGCATTTTCAGTAAGTATTTGTTTACACGGCTCTAATAGGTAGATACATAAAACTTCCTTTATCTTCCAAAAATATCTGAATGAGATTTATCAAAAGATTATGAACGCAGAGCGTTACAAAACAGAGTAAATTAACTTCCTCTTCAAATCAAATACATTAAATCCCTGTTTTAACACTGCAGGTTCCCAATTCCAGTCATAGCTTTAACATTCCTATAGAGCACCCAGAAGAAGAGAATGGTACAAAAGACTGAGCTTTCCATAGGAAAAAGGGACATTGAATTTTGATTCTTCGTCATTGATCCACAGTCCAGCTTTTACATACATCATTGAAAATATTTATATGACACACAAAAGCCCCAATCACAGTAAATGCGTTTAGAATTGGGGGGAAAAAAAATAAAATCAGACATTCAGAAATTAGGAAATGGCAGATTTGAAGTTGCTCATGCAGCCATAATCCTATCCCCTTATGGGATAACCCTGTATGCCGAAATTAAGCAGAATGCTGGGGGTGGAGTAGGAAGCACAGAATCTTGTAACTAAAAATGGTCTCGCTATTTGTTTGTATTTCCTAGAAAAGTTAAGAGAGGCCATTAAAAAAAAAAGAGAGAGAGAGAGAGAGAGAGAGGATCTTTTGCATAATCATAACCTCCCTACAAAGAAGTACAAGCACTGTTTCAATCTTGAGCTTTCAGTACTGACCTCAGAACACATCAAAATCCTATAGAAGACTAAACAAATTACGGACTGCCAGGATAGACCAGCCCCCTTCCAAGTCACTTGTAGACGTGCAGCAAATGCTACTTCCAGACAAACAGGAGGTGGTGCTCTGTTTGGGATGGCAAAGCACAAGCACTCCTTTCCTCTATCGCCTCTTCTCCAAGGAACTGGAAAGAGCAGGAGGAAACCAGGTAGCAGAGGTCTGTGACACACCAGCATTCCAGCTTGAACATTCTTTCAGCACACGCCCATGTTGCCCTGACAGCTCCTACAGGCCCTCATTCTCATCTGCATAGCTACAGGCTGCATTTGGTCCTGCTGAAGTGGTTGTATTCAGTTGTTCATATACATTACCAAGGCCTCTCAGAAAAAGCACAAAGCTCAGCAACTACTTGAGTAAGCCACAATGTACCTAAATCTGAAGACACCAGGATGCAAAGGCTCCACTCCAGACTAGCAGCTGTTGAGTTTTAACAGCTCGTAGCAAACAACACAATTAATGAGGCATCTCAAAGTTCTGCAATAACTGGGTAACTACTAGGGCTGCTCACACAAAGTCAGCTCCCTAACGTCAGGCATGCATTCATTTAGCAAAGAGAGTACTCATTTGGCCTCTTATTCTGCATTAACTCTCCAGGATTGCACTTTCCCCATGCTACACAGTGCCCACATCTAGCTGTAATAAATTGTTCTCTTTGCTGTTGTTCCCTATAGCTTCCCATAACTGCAGTGAAGACTCATTAACTAGAGACCTGCAGCCCCGGTGAACTTCAGTAGACAGTAGATGTGTACTACAGTGAGGCTGTGGATGCCCAATCCCTGGAACTATTCAAGGCCAGGCTGGATGTGGCTCTGGGCAGCCTGGTCTTGTGGCTGGCAATCCTGCACGTGCATGGGGTTGAAAATGAGCACCGTGGTCCTTTTCAACTCAGGCCATTCTATGATTCTATGACCCTAAATGCATTCACACTATCATACAAGTTATAACCAGCATCTAGAAGTAAAGACTTCACTGTAAGAACCAACTATACTACAAATATATCTGAGGAATGTCTAAGCTCTGCCATTCCTGGTATGTATTTTGAGCATCCTTCTAGACTAAGTGTTCTAAATACAGGACAGTATGGCTTCACTGTGCATCTTGAGAGCAACTGTATAACAGCCAGTCCACTTGTGAGAAATACATTGCTCTTCTCCCACACACAAAGCAAGGCTTTGTAGTTTGGCTTTGGGCAACAAATAGCTATCAGCTTTGCTGACCACAGAGAACCTAAACAAAGGACTGGACCCCCTTATTAAGTAATAAGGAACAATTACTTCAATACAC
This sequence comes from Coturnix japonica, assembly GCF_054131305.1. Taxonomy (NCBI): domain Eukaryota; kingdom Metazoa; phylum Chordata; class Aves; order Galliformes; family Phasianidae; genus Coturnix; species Coturnix japonica. Next base: position 15,960,508 of record NC_140676.1, on the reverse strand, counting down.
AGTTAATGCATTTAACTGTATAAGCCTGGGTCCCTCAGTAGGTAATGGCATGCACTTACTACATACAATAAGCCAGGTTCCTGCCACAAACAGATGATGAGAGACTCAGACCAAGCTGCAAGGATGCTCAACCCTGCCAGACCTATGATCTGAAGTCAACAGCCCTTGCAATGCACACATTCACTGGCCAGCAGTTCCCAGGTCTAACAGCCAAACCTGCAACTTTAACCCCTCACTTTTAGTTGAGCTCAGGATGGTAGGCAACACATTCAGAAAAGCATATGAAGACACCACATGTTTTCAACTATAAATCATATATGCTAATTCCTCAGCCACTCTAAATATCTTTAATATAATATTTAGTATTCATACTCCCAATGAATAAAAAAGGTTGTGGAGATGTGCTGGCTGAGAAAAGTTATTCTCATTTACTGCTGTGCCCTCTGAACCACAGCACAGTTGCTTTTTCCTGTTTATTCAGCAGTAGTAAGAAACACTTATTTAAGGTGATATAATAGTTTTGGGCGAACACTTACCTCACACATGGCAATCTGCTGCAGACAGCGTGGTACAACTGGCAAGCCTGTAGCAACAGACTGCTACTCTGGCACTCAGTTCAGGGGATAAGCAAAGCAGATGTATTTGAAAAGGCTCATTTGCTCACTATTTTCATTAAAATTGAATACCAGAAAGAAAACAGGCCACAACCCAAGCACAATGCCCTCTTCCCCCTTCAGCATACTAGGTTGTGGTTCCCAAACACCCACCAGAGCAAGCCCAGGGCAGCCTGCTTCTTGCAGCACTGCACAGGCAGAAGAGCTTTGGCCACAACTCTGTGACTCAATGTAGCAGCCCTCCTGCCACCCTCTATGACTCTATTTTAGCACCATCTGATTTAGTACTCCAAGTCTCATGACCCATATCCAATAAAGAGGCCCCATGTAATACACTGATCAGATAAAAGGATGCTTTCAAGCAGGGGTTATGCAAGGGATGCACACTGCAAACTCTCAAACACTGAATGAATGCTAAGTTAAAAGAAAACCTATCCTTGCTCTTAAATCCAGCACATTGCCCTTCTGCTTGGAACTGAATGACGTCTGTTACAGCTGCTAACAAGCTGTTGTTAAGAATCATCAACTAAGCTTCATTAAAATTAAAAGTTAGAAAACAACTTCAGCAGGAGAGAATCGTCAGCTCTTCTGAGAGGTATTCCTCCAAACTCTTTTAACATCACTGCTGCAATAACCTCTCCAGGCAACCACGACTTGCTAAGTAAGTTGTCAGCCTCCAGACACAGGCACAACAGCACTTGGCACACAATCCAAGTAATCTGTAACGAGAGCACACCCCCCAACTCAGTTCCACACCCCAAGACCACAAAGCAAATTGGTGCCAGAGAGATTACAATTCATCCTTCTGACTTTTTGACTGGTATTTAATCAGTGGAAGATGCCACTTCCCAATAGACAGCAAAGCCTCCTTTATTAGTGGTGTGGGTTGTTTAATACTTTTACTTTTGGAGATTTTATGTAGGTGATTTTGTTTTCAATTCTTATGTGAATTAGCAGTATGAAGTATTGCAAAATCAATACAGCTTCTCCAACAAAACAAGTGTGTCTGCAAGGAATTAAGATTACGCTGGCCTCAGGTCAGAGATTTACTGCACTTGACCCTGTACAACAAGCACTAGAAATGAAACTGCCTGCTGTAAAGACCAGCCAGGAGCTTAAAGAGGCAACATCTTGTGCTTGTTTTACTCTTCACGCCTCTAATAACAACGCTGTAAAATGAATAAAAACTAACTTCCTTGCATTATGGCCCTCACTCAATACACTGTTGTTAACAGCTGACAGTTCATGACCCGTTCAGAGTTTACAACATTAGAAAAACAAACAAACAAAACACAGGACAGCTTTCAGATGGTACCAAGCATCTGCTGCCAGTGAGAGCTGTCTGAGGCACCTGCTGCAGGATGAGGAGGGGAGACACTGCAAGACAAGGATCAGAATCGTCCATTTTAGAATCCTAGATGTGAACGGTCTATGAGGGCAAGAAAAATTAGCCTGTATTCTTATTATTCACATGCTACTTCGAAACAAATTAGGTACTTCATAAGGTGTTTGTTTTTTTTCCCCTAAGTGACATAAGCCCTATTCCAAAGGACTTAACCTAATTGGAGACAATGCTTACAATAATAAGATCAGTTTTGAAGACATACATACTCAAAGGCTTACAAACACAGCTTGGGTTACAGGGCCTGGGATATTTGGTGATGCTGAAGATGGGAGCTTTTAGAAAAGCTGAAGTACTGACAACACAAGAAACATCGTGTGCTTCAGGACAGGGAAATCTGTCTCAAACCAAAAATGGTAAATGCTTTTTTTTTTTTTTTTTGACAAATATTCTGTTAACAAGCCATTTCTTTTTAATGCACACTACCCATCTTTAACAGCTGTGGCAATAAAGAAATCCCAATCAAGCACAAAACAGACAGGTGGCCAAACTAAACGTAAAGGGCTTCAGAGCAAGGTGGCAGGCAGCACCCAAAGGGCTGGGAGGCACATCTGCCCTGTAAAAGCAGCCTGGAACACCACGCACCCTCATCTGGGAGCAGAGCACTTCTGACTCCTACAGGACTGAGATGAGGAGTTTACACCTGCTGAGACAGCTGCAGTCTTGCAAAGCACTTCTATCACTAACTCACATATGGCTGCAGATGGCAGACAGCACACATAGGCCAGAACTAATTTCTCCTTCCAAAAAGCATGTGTACATTCCAAAAGCCTAAAGAAGTGCCTCTGCTACAGTGATATGCAACTGGAGTAGGCATCAAGCCCTTACCCAGATAAGGAGTCAGCCCTATTCACTTGACCTTAAATTACCATACATCCCTTTGTTCTTGCAAAATGGAATGATAAAGCCTAAGCCATTAAGAATGTGAACAAAATGCCCTACGCATTTTCCCTGCTTTTAGAGGAGCTGGTTTTACTGAAGGAAAAGAACCATCCTCCTGCGTCCAGGCCAACAGTTTTCCTCTTAGGATTAGAGAGAAACTAGAGCAGGTCACGCTGAGCTGGCACTGCTGCAGCTGGACTTTGATACCATCACCAGCTGGTGAGTTGAAGGCTAACTCAGGTATCGCTGCACACTGGCAGCCTGCAGCACTGCAGCAAAGTAACCACGTAAACCAGAATCCCTCCCCCCAATAATTCCCCTACAGAAAAACAGCAGCTGACTACAACCCCAGCCCTGGCATTCTCTAGCAGTGATAAGATTTGCTGTAAGTATCTAAAAATACACTTGATGGCTGGCAGCCCAAGGAAGCAATCAATGGAAGTTCACGAGGTGCACTTTGCAGCCCAGATATTCTCAAACTGCTCCCCGTGTTAAACTGATGGAGGTGACCAGTCGCAGTATGCTGACTTCTATTCCTTCTGCTATCGCAGTGTGTGCTCAGGAGAAGCACACTTGCAATTGAAAATGATCCCCCTTAAATATTTCCTTTTGTTACAGTTAGCATAAAAACATCACAACTAATTGGTGGGATGAAGTTGTACTGGAGACAAGTTGATATCAAGCACAAATTAACCCACACCGCTGCAGCAAAATGACCTCAGCAAAAGCTCCAAATGCACGACCACGGCACCAGGACTCCAGATAGCAACAAAAATGCCAGATAACAAAATATTTCCCTAACCTGCCTTATGCACCTTTGCAGCACATAGCATTAGAAGTTGCGTAAAGCTGTGGAAGAACAAGAGGTCTTACTTGCTTATATAAAGAAAACACCCTGCAGGATTTTCTAGGCAAATGGACTGCAAAGGCAAAGTGTTACTAGATCTTAATTTATTATATATTCATGTCTGAAAGCTTTCTTCCAACACTTCAGTTATAAATGATGATAAAAATGCAAAACTATACCTTGGGGAAAATACAAGAACTGGTTTAAACATGTATTTCTCCGTGCGCTCAAATAAACACAGAACACTAGCACCGAACTTGGATACACTGCTGTCACCTCCCTTAAGCAGGGGGCACACACTGGTTATGGGCATCACTTCATCCCTCCTCTCATTTAGGCATTAAGTTAACAAGCAGCCACTTGACTACCATTGGCAAAGAGCAAGGCAGGCCAGAAGGAAAGCACCTGAGCACAGCACCCAGGTCCTGCACACCACCCTCACTGGTTCAACAACAGAGACCACAAGAATTCCAGTCCAAATCCTTTAGGGGTGAGCGAATGGCTGCTCCACAAGTAACACCTCCTGTTCTAGTCTGTTGGCCCACAATGTCAGGGGAGGATGTTGGTGCTGTGGCAGTAGAGACTGAACCTTCCCACTAATATCATTACGTTTTGCTGCCATGAGACAGCCAGCGGCAGAGGGGCACTGTGTCAGAACAGCATCTGCCATGGAAGGGCAGATGGAGCAGAAGTGTGGAACTGAATTCCTCCATGAGGAGAGCTTACTTCCAGGAGTTTCCATGGAAATAAATAGCAGGTTGCTCTGAAAGTAATGCCTCCATATATCACTTATTTTGACTGCAACAAGAAAGTCCTTTCCTTTTTCTTTCAACCCAAGATGTGCTCTTATCATATGAGCACAAACCCATAAGCACCCCCCAGAGAAGCCTCAGAGGCCCTTTTTGCAGCATTTCTCAGAAAGCAGTGAATTTTGCCAACACAGAAGAATTGCTGATCTGTCATCTCTGCAAGTTACAAAGCACACAGAACTAAAGCCAAGTTCAAATTTCCAGTGTTTTCCTTTGCTTTGCTACTTCAGTCTGCTCCATTTCTTTCCCCTAAGGACAACACTTGCCCTTGGCTCCAGTCACAGGGCTGAACACGCACTACGTTCTGCCCTCACCTTCAATCCTAAACAATCCAGACCAACTCTGCTCTTACCAACAGCAGTATGCTCCAGGATTTTCCCTCAACACCAACCACTCGAACTCTTGTCCATTCCGCAATGTTTTCAAACAGCCATTTTTAATGCAAGCAACAGCATTTTGCCTTAATTTTTTTGCAGAGAACATGAAGCTGTTCCAACAAAGAGGTTCAGGTTTTCACAGTACAGGTCACAAGCTTCACATCCCACCAGACCTATATTTCAAAGAGCGAGCGGATTCCTTTGGGGACATGCTGCCAAATGTCTTCAGCTCCACTATTGCTGTTGTTGAGCATGGAGAGCAGGTGAGAATTCAGGAAGATTTCCTTGGTTTACCATCAGTGCTGCTGGCTGAAGGGTTACAGAGCGTGGACGCTGCCTTCTTTGTCCCCATTTTTCACTTAAGTTCTGGCAGCTACACACAGAAAGACAGATTCCTTTATGTATGATAAATGCTACAATCACTGCCATCTCCTTAGGGAAGGCAAGAAGTGCTGAGCGCAGCTCAAACAGAGAAATAGTTCATACTGAAAATACAACTTCTCCACTGCAAGGCAGACGGATCTTCTGCTGGCTGAACAGCGAGATAAAGAACATGCAGCTGATTAACTGAATACACTGGACCTCATGCCATAAAAAAATCACACCTCTTTGAGTAGGCTTGACCACTTCTGTCATCTTTTCAGGCAATGATTTTGTCACTTTGTTGCTTTTTCTTTAAGCTCCAGCCTGGGGAGGTGGGATAGAGATGCTCAACTTTTCAGCAGGGTGAAATTCAGAACAAAAGGTTCTGTCCATCACCACTTGTTTCCCAGCCCTTCTGGGAAAGGCCACCGAAGCAGATGGGGATGTTGCTGAGTACATAAGCACACCCAGTCAGGAACCCACAAATGAACTTACAATCTTACTTTAGGTCACAGCACGACACACACGCAAAAACTATCAGCTATTGGCATAGCAGTAAACTCACTAGTTTGCTTTAAAATCCTCAAAGAGCTTAAAAAAACCTAAAAATTATCTGTAAGGTAGAAGTAGGAACTTTTCCACAGGTAAGGAAAACAAGGTAATGTGTAACAGAAAGACAATTTGTCCCCCAAAGCTCCATTTCACATGCCTTAATCAGAAGCTTGCTCTCCCTCACTATTTGTTTTCCTCCCTTTCTCCCCTCGAGCAGCTTGGTAAGCTTCTAAGAAGTTTTAATCTTCAGGGTGGGCAGTGGTTGTTAGTTTAATACAGCATGTTTAAACAGACTCTATAGTCCCAAGCACTGATGCAAGCAAACACACACACAATTAAATCTGATAAACCAAGAAATGCTTTCAGAAGTGCTGGTATCATTCAGAGAGAAAAAAGTGTGACAAACATAGTAAAACAGTCCAGACTTTGCACTGCAAAAGCTTTTACTCAACTCTGATCTATTTGTTTGTTCCATCAGCTAGATATCTGATATTTGATATTTATATTGATATATCAGATATCTGATGATATTCAATATTCTTTTTATTTATTTCAACACTAGGCTCTGGATGCAAACATTGCCAAACTGCTTAAAGACCAATTATCCAATGCATACCCAAGTTACTATGAAATGTCTATAATACATTATTGATAATATAACATCCTCTGACCCAGACAGAGCTGGCTGCAGCATATAATTAAAGGTTTTTGATACATTACCTTATTCTCCTCCAAATGCAGTTCCTGCAGCACACTTTACAGACTGGGTGAAGCAGCCTACCTCAGCTTGCTAAACACTCTGTCCAGCCATTAAACAAAGCCAGTGTCCTTCTTGGAAAGAAAAATACCACCCCCACCACCTGTTTTTCTCCATTATGTAATTCACGAGTTTGAACTCTGGATTTCCCTTTTTTTTACCTTCAATCTATGATAAAGCAATCTGTACTGTGTTACAACAGTATCATAATCAAGATAAGGATTTAATTGCACCAGACATTACCTGGAGGGAAAGCTCCTGTAGCACACAGCTAACTTAACAAGCAAACACACTGCAAGGTGATTTTTAAAGCCTGTAAAACGTCGAGGCACTAGAGTACAAAGACCACCCACTCAATAGAATGAGCGCTACCAGCCTATACTTGGCAGTCCATTCGTCCCATACACCTCAATCCTCATTGCAAGGTACAATTCAGAACAAAGCTCACTTCACACTTGCACTCTGGGAAACCTCTTCATAAAGGCCATCTATCAAACTGCTCCTTGGCAGTCTCTTTCAGATGATGACATGGATCATTTCTCAGCAGACAAGTAAAAATGATCCAGGAAATATCAACCAGGCACCAGCTGATGCCACTCACCTCCTCACTGAGAACAGCCCCCATTCCCAAGCCTGCAAAGCAGCCGAATAACCCCTTAGCTTTGTTTCCCCCTTCACTGCACCTAGCTCTTCCACATTCACAGACTGGCAGGTTACCAGCAGCTCTGAACACAATCATTTTAGACAGCTTGAAGTTGTCTCAAAACAATACACATGGAAGCTTACAGCAGACACCGTGATCCTGTTGAGGTGCAGCACACAGCCACTAAAGGATGGAGGAGGAACGTTCTTTTCACTGCTCACACAATTCAGAAGAGTACAAGCAAGTTGCTGAAGAATACTTAACCTCAAGAAGATGCAATGGAAATCACACGTGCACAAGAATTAAAACTGGAGAGCACAGAGTTCAACATTCAAGCCATTGTAAGCCCTCGAGTTCCTATTCCTCCTGCTTTAGGGGCAGCCCTCAGCCCAGTACTCCAGGCCTCCCCAGAATTTCATTCACACACCAAAATTTTTCTGCTTTCTGGCAGTACTTGAACCTGGGCACAAGTCTAAAAGCAGCACTTGGGGATAAATTCACCTTTGAAACCAGCAGCAGGGAGCTGGGTTTGTTGGAAATATTCACAAATGTGAGCATGTCACCATCACATCCATCATGGATTTAACCTGAATACTTGGTTAATACGATGGAGAAGGACTTTGCTCTACAGCCCGATGCATTTAAACAGCCCAACCACTATAAGAAACTACATGGCCTCTGAAGGTCTGTTTTGGGGATCAGAATCACTGAGTTATGTCCTCTTATTTCTTCCGCCTTTTGAAGTGAAGGGACAACACAATGCAGAGATTTTCAGCATCTCACCGTGCAGGGCAGAAGCTTTTCCAAAAAACAACCTCCAGCTTTTAAAAGCTGACGTTTGCAAGGAAATAAAAACAACACCAAAAGCCAAAAATCACCATTGCCGTGTTAAAAGCTTGTCTGAGCTTCTCTTCAGGATGGAATAAAATCCTTAAAGGATGCGAGAATGCTGTGAACTTGAACTCCAGCAACAATCCCCCACCGAAACTCAAACTATTCTTAGCAGCCTGTGAGCAGTTTCACATGGCAGCGGGGTCACTGCAGAGCCGTCCTACATAATAAATACGCATGGATCTACCAGAAACGAGGATCCCTGATCCAAACAGCAAGCGAGGTTGTTTCAGGTAAATTACAGTGTCTGACTCTCCCACCTACTTCCTGCTTTTATAATCACATCGTCCAGTTAGCAAACAAACAGGATTTCCCATGTGGTGCCTACTACAGACCAAAGGCACAGACAATATGAAAGGTAACTATTGCGCTTATAAAATAAATGGCACTCAATAATTACTTACTGTATGAATATAGCCTGATTTCTCAGTGGTATTCCTTTAGATGGTAAGAAGAAAGTTTGGTTATTATGGCCTTAGTGTCAGTAACTGGGACTTGGGTGGAAAGAGAAAGGTACAGAGGCACATGCTGACAAAGGTAAGCCAGCTTCTCCTTACCAGCATCAATCCTTAGCACAGGCCACAAACAGAACAGACTGAATGCACCCAAATCGACATAAATTCTTACCAGCGTTGCATCTAATCATTTAAAAAGAAAAGCAACTACAGAAGAACTTAGTTGTGTGCTTTGAAAGGCTGCTACAGGCTTGTGCTATGTTGAAGTGGCAGCAGAATTCTTAGTGGCAAATATACAGTATTACCTGCATAACAAAGGGAGGTTTCTGGGGTTTCTTATTCCAAACATATCTATCACCATTCACACTGCTCTCACCAAGATTTATTTCCCCTGTAAATCCCCTGGGAAAGAATCCGTCTTATCTACACTTGAACAGCACAGAGCACAACAAAGTTCCAGTCTCCTTTGCTTTAAATACAAGCATAGCATGAGTATTTAAGACAGAAAGCTGCACGTGTTCATAGAACGGCCTTTGTATTCACTTCTCACTCAGTTCCCTCTTGCAGCTCAGAATGAACACTTCAGCTGTCATTCTATTAGCAGCTCTACCTCCCTATGAAATGAAGATGGGGCCAAGTTTGCCTGCATCGTGAGCTCACAGTAAGCGGCAACCAGATGGACAGCACATCGCCATATGCTCCCCTTTGCCAAAAGGTCGAGAAGGAAGCAAATACAAGTCAGAAAAAAAAAAGAGCATGGAAACAAATGTCTCCATAGCACACCCATTGATTCATGCACACACTCTTCCCTCCTAAAAGTCCATTATTCTATTAATTGTACCTCGGGATTGGAACTGCAGGAAGCGGGAGCGATGAGTGGGGCAGCTGGGGATGAGCATCAGCTCCAGCACAGCCCTTGTTAGGCAGGTAATGTGCCTGTGCTGTAGGCAGCACTGCTGTGTTCACATCAAGAGCCCTCATACAAGCACAGGGAAAAGAACCTGCCTCATGTGGCCCAAAGCAATAGGGAAGGGAGCAGAGCCAGCACTACACGATGTAGGGTCAACCCCAGAGAAGCAGAGGCTTTCCCCAATGCACTGCCAAGAGGTTCAGCTGTGCCCGCTCCACAGCCTCCTCCACATCTCCTTTTGCCCTAAGAGAACGTGTCAAAAGCTTTTAAGCAAACCTTGGATGTTACTTAAGCGCTGCATTTCTCTTTCTGTCAAAGGAAACCAGCCAGCCACGTTGTGTCTCCGAGGAGAACCTGCCCTTTGAACTAGCCCCAAAAATAACAGCCTCCAAAGCTCAGAATGTCTGTTGAATTACATTACTGCTCCCTGCTCAGGAATGACTTCTTAAAACCAAAACAGAAAGAAAAGCATTTGTATTGCTCCAAGTGGTGGCTGATAACAGAAAAAAGTAAATACACGCAAGAAGAATCTTCCAAGTTGCCTTTAAGACCTTTGGACAAGCTAACAAACAAACTGTGCCCCACATCTCACTTTCCTCTTCAAGCATTGGTTTCAAAGCTAATTTTATCATTCCTGATAATAAGTGACAATTTATTAGACACGGGTTGCAAAACCCAGGCAGCTCTTACACACCAGAAGCTACGGGCTGTGCACTGCTGAGACATCACACACCTCACAGCCAGGCTGTGTGGTAACACTCATTAACACACACAGGAGCCCTAAGGTTCACAATCAGCCTGTTTGAAATTCATTCCATCACCTCCACAGTGATGCATTTTCTATAGGAAATTTGATAGGGGTGTACAGAAGCACTAAAACAAATCAGCAGCACAAGTCACACTCAAATAAAATTGGAGTTTTGCTGTTTCCTATATAAATCCTCATCTTAGTGGCAAAAGCTGGTAGGTACACTCGACTAACAGCCACGTAACACTGTTAAGTCACTGTAAGCACGAGAGTCACAGCTTTTTGACAAGCTCTGACACTTCCCTGGTTTGCAGCAGCCTTTGAAGTTCCCTGAGCAGCACAGACGCCGTCTCATGGTGATCCAGCCCAGCAGAACTGAACTGCTTCCCTGTGGCTGCTTGCTTTTCTTAATTATTTGGCAGGCCCTCAAAATCCCCCATTGGACACATATACCCCACACATACCCCATGCTTTGGGCACAGCAGGAGCAAAAGGGGCCTCAAAACATTGCAGGGCTGCTGAAGCACACACAAAACAGCGGATGGATGGGGAAACAGGTTGGATATCAGTCCTTATTTCCCTGGACAGAGCATCAACCTCACCCACAAAATACCACCACCTCACCCAAGAAGGCAACTGCATGAATTACAGTAAATGCTGAGGACTCGGATCCCACTTGTTAAGGTGAACCACGTCTGTGTAACATCCTTTTAAAAAACACAAACAATACGAAGAGGTTCCGTGTCAGAAACTAATTTGCAAGGCAGTTATTTTGGTTTGGAGTTCAACTCTTGGAAAATTAGGAAGCATCATATTTAGAACAGCATATGACTTAAAAAGATGATTAATGCAAATGGAGGTTAACAGTTACGTTTGCATACTAATTTCCCTGCAAAGCACTGGCTCGTTCAGGGCACAGGATGGCTCACACGGGCAGAGCTGAGCTTCTGCAACCCTCAGCCAGACATTTGCTGACCTATAGGTCTTAGGTTTAGCAATCCAAGTATCTGAATGTTTTAAAGTGTAGTTTTAATTTGTGCTTAAAATACAGTTTTGAATAAAAAACTAAGCAGATGCATGTTATACTCCATTAAACTCCTTTCTTGCCTTGGGTTCACAAAAGCCTGCCCGGCATCACTCACACAACACCAGGGACTTGGACAGGATCACCCATATATCATCAGTAGTGGCCATATAACTAAACATGGAATTAAACCCTCACACACAGCACTTGCCTTGCCAAGTCCCAACTGCAGGCAATAGGTGGACTGCAACAGGATGGGCTGAAGGAAACCTCCCACTGTTCCACTCAGCCTTAACTCCCAGTGAAGACTTTGCTGGGGGAAAAAAGGCTTTAAGCTCACTGCTGGGAGCCTCCGGAGCCAAACAAAGTCACAGGACAAGTTACTCCATATGGTGATGAAGTAAGGTGCATCGTGCTCCACTTGAAGCTGGAAGTTCACCAAGTATGACGATGTCCACCCCACGACACAACAACAAAACCCACTCTCTGTGCACAGACTCACTCCTCATGTTATTACATCTACCAGGATCATCAAGTCCAACTGTGTGCAAAATCCAGATAGGACCTGCAGGGACTGAAGGGAAGGAGGCCATGATTTCATTCTCCACGTATCAGCCAGCAACAAAGGCTCTGCAAATAGCACTGAGTTGACACTTTGACAATAATACAAGGCAAGGAGGAGTCCAGCTCACCCTCCTATAGCAACAGTGGTTCTGCAGCATTCATAAGGATGAAGTACTGTCCATTAAGGAACACCACCATCCTGCAGATGAGTTGAGTACTATGTGGACAGAACACATTGTTCATTGCACGTATAGAGAGTGCATGCAGGTTGGTGTTACACTAGGTAACATGATTTAGTTCACTACTGTTCTATTGACAGGCAATGCAATAATCTAAATGAATAGTGATAATAAATTATAGGTAAACTTCAGTCTTACCAGGGTCTCATGGGGCAATCCATTTTCTCCCAGTCTGGAGGAAATCACATTAATTACAGTGAAACCACTTTTCCTGACCACGCTTCAAATCTCACTTCCAGCACAGAGCGATAGAAGCAGCAACCTGTGATGCAATACTGCTGCAGAGTCAGCAGCTGCAGCGTGCAGCCTGCCGGAGATAGAGCTGTCAGCAGGCTGCTGGCCAGCCCGGCTCTGGAGCCCCTGCTGGACCCAACCTGGGGCACTGCACAGCAGCACCTGGAGCAAGCAGAGACCAGGCAAAAAGCTGCTCGTGCCTGCAGCAGAGCACCTTCAGAGCTCACACCCAGCTGACCTTTGGGAGCACAGTGATGGGGACACACTGTGCGCTGTGCTCTGCAGTTGCAGTCAGACATGGTCTGACTTTAGCACTTCAGCTGAGTAGCAGCTTTTGTTGCCGCTTGCACTTCAAGCTTACACAGCTCACATCTTGATTTTCTTACTGACCTTCTCGAGAAACAGTTGGAACCAAGGTCTTCTCTCACCCACTCCCCCCAGTCTGCACTCAGAACTGGCAATCAATGCACACTCCTGCGAGACACCCTCATTGTCTGCTCTTGTGCAATGTTCGCACAGCACACTGACAGCACCCAACTTACCCCAACTTAAACCTCTTCTCAGCCTTCCAAGAAAGAGCACAACAGGGGAAAGCAACTTCACACCTGGACATGCAGCACCGGGACAGGGCTGCAGAACTTTGCTTTGTTCTGGAGCACACAGAAATGAGTGCACACACTGCTTCAGGAACACAGGCTCCCTACTTGCAGAACCTCTTTGCTGACAGTGAGCATTCAGTGAGCAGCACTCAGGAAGCACAGCACGTTGGAAGCTGCACACACATGCTTCTCATCCAGCACCCTCTGCAAGCGAGAGGCACTCCTTCCTTCCCTGCTCTACTCACAGCACAGACCTCGTTCATAAGATCAAGTTGTTTCCCCCCCACGAGGTAACAGCTGTGTTAACCACAAAGCCTTGTAGCACAGCCCTGATTTCCCACATGCAGCCCAGCACCTGTGGTACTCCTGACCACCCCACCCCACCACCGGCCCCCTTACAAACATCCTGCATGGACCTGCCCATGGGAGCCACCAGCTGGGTATCAGCACCCAACATAAACCCTGCTGAGGTAATAACGCTGTGTAACACATGAAGGATGTGCAGGTCACTCACCTTGGCTTGGGCAGCCCCCACAGCACCAAACAGAGCCCACGGCACCAAACGGAGCCCACGGCGGGACCTGTGATGCTGCCCTGCAGTTCTGTGCCGATCACTTCCCATACAGACAGCTGTGCGCACACTGAGCTGCCGGCTCTGCCGCTATCACTTGCAGCTGTGACAGTGGTTCCAGGTGCGTGCCGTACCTCACACAGAGCTCGTAGGTCAGCCTTCCATCGAGCACCAACCAAACCCAGCCGGGGACACCCAACGAGTCCTGAACTCAGCACACCAACAAACTCAAAGCCCACGCGCATCTACTTACTATTCTCCACACACACCATCTCCGTGCCACGCTTCCCCGCCTGCAGGGGGGCTCCCCTCAACTCGCTGCACAAGCGGCCTATGGAGCTCGGACCGACCTCACGGCGCGGAGCGGACCGCGCTGTGCCCCGCACCACGGCAACGCTGCGCCAACAGCGGAGCGGCTCCAGCCGTCCCGGGCCCCAGCGGCACAACAACGGAGCGGCACAACACAGCGGCACAACAACACAGCGGCACAACACAGCGGCACAGCGCAGTGCCCCGGCCCGTCCGCACGGGACAGCCCCGATCCCAGCGGCGAGTTGTCGGGGGGCGGCGCCGCCTCCAAACTTTCCCGGCCGTGGAGCTGCTCCCGCGCGGCCCCTCCAAAGAGAGCCGGCCCGCCCGCAACGCGGGGACACACCGCGGCCCCGGGGTGCCCAGCGCCGCGCACGGCCGCGTCGGAGCACGGCACGGCACACACAGCACGGCACGGCATGGAACACACAGCATGGAACACACAGCACACACGGCACAGCACACACAGCACGGCACGTACCTGCCGCACCGCATCGCGCTGCTCCGTTCCGGCGGGGCCCCGCGGCGCGCGCCTCGCGCGTGACCGACACCGCGAGGGGAGAGTGGAGCGCGGCGCGCGCCCGGCCGCCCTTCCCGCAGAGTCGCCTTGGAAACGGCGCGCGGCGACACCGGGGGGAGGAGCGGGCGGCGGTTTAAAGGGGGCGCGCGCGCGTGCTCGTCCCGCCTCACGTGGGCGCCGCCGAGCCAATGGGAGACGGCGGACGGCGGGCGCCGTAGTACTACGGCCCGGGGAAGGCGAGGCGCCACAGCGCGGGGCGGGGCCGGGCGGCGCGCAGCGCTCAGGGCAGGACGACACGCCCACAGAGCCGGCTGAACCACGGCGGGAGGTGAGGACGGACGGGCGGAGGGTGCGCTGAGCAGAGCTGGGCTGAGCTACGGGCCCGGCGGGGCTGGGCTGGGCTGGGCTGGGCTGTGTCCGGCTCTGTCAGGGTGACACCGCGCCGCGAATTGGCGCCGGTCGCCGTTAACGTTCCGCCCGTGTTTTTGTTTGTATAGACAGCCGCATTACATAACCGCGTACAGAGAGCGCCGGGGTTACACCATGCGGATTAACGGCGGCGTCGATTCAGCAGATCGCCCTGTGTGTGTGTGAGGGGGATCGCGGCACCGCCGGGCGGTAAGCGGGGTGAGAGCAGGGCTGAGAGCAGGGCCGGTAAGCGGGTCACACAGAAACCGCCTCACCTTCAGCGCTTTGCAGCTCCTGCGTGTCCCTGCAGGCGGGCTGTGAGCTGGGCTGTGAGCTGTGAGCTCTGGGCTGTGAGCTGGGCTGTGAGCTCTGGGCTGTGAGCTCTGGGCTGTGAGCTGTGAGCTGGGCTGTGAGCTGTGAGCTGTGAGCTGTGAGCTGGGCTGTGAGCTGTGGGCTGTGAGCTGGGCTGTGAGCTGTGTGCTGGGCTGTGAACTGTGGGCTGTGAGCTGTGAGCTGGGCTGTGAGCTGTGAGCTCTGGGCTGTGAGCTCTGGGCTGTGAGCTCTGGGCTGTGAGCTGTGGGCTGTGAGCTGTGAGCTGGGCTGTGAGCTGTGAGCTGGGCTGTGGGCTGTGAGCTGGGCTGTGAGCTGTGAGCTGGGCTGTGAGCTGGGCTGTGAGCTGGGCTGTGAGCTGGGCTGTGAGCTGGGCTGTGAGCTGGGCTGTGAGCTGTGGGCTGTGGGCTGTGAGCTGTGAGCTGGGCTGTGAGCTGTGAGCTGAGAGCTGTGAGCTGGGCTGTGAGCTGTGAGCTGGGCTGTGAGCTGTCCTTAACGCAAACTTGCTGTTCTCTATCTCAGAGTGTTCCTTGCTGAGATCTTGGTTTGCTGCGGGCAGCTGGATTCACTCCTGATGCCTGTGTGTGCTGACATCAGTTACAGCCTCATGCAATAAGGGCAGTTACGAGTTGCCACCTACATAAGAAAAGAAACTCCTTTTAACAAGACTTTGAGGTAACTCGGAGCAGATCAGAGCCGTGGGTCACTGATTGCCCTGGGAGATACAAAGGACACATCTTAGAATGCAGCTCGGCCTTAAGGAGCCGATGAGCAGATTAGCACAATTCCTAACATCTTTTTTTCCCCTTTTTCTTTTCAGTCCTCAAATATTCCAGCTTGGAATGAGTGATATTTTACTTTTTTTTTCCCCTTAAAAAGAATACATATTGCAGTAAAATCCCATTCCAAGATACACCTTAAGGTAAATGAAGGGACAGTGAAAGTGTGAAATGGGCATCTGACTGAAATTAGCTTCATTTTGGGGGGAGCTCCTATAGAAATTAATGCTTGGATAACAAAGAACCATAAAGCACAGTCCGGATCCTTGTTCAGTGTGGGATTTTTCTCTCTCTGTGCTCCAGCTACCATCTGTTGGGGATACTGTGCTATCCCACAACTCACGAGTACTTAGAATAGTTAACCATTAAAAGTACACAAAAGCAGGTGATAATTACAGCTCACTGTTCTCAGTGTATGGGGAGCAAAGCAGGCAGGTTCATTTAAAGACAAATCCAATGACTTCCAAAGGTTTTGCCCTGACTCCAGCACAGCCATGCATTAGCACACATTTTTGCTAGCCCTGAACCCACTGCAGTTTTGTGTCTGTCTCCTCATTCTGCCCAGAAATCCAGCAGCAGTTCCCAACAAGAAGAAAAAAGTCGTCCTTTTCCCCAGTGTTTTGGTGCCCAAGGAGCCCAGAAGTGCATCGTTTTTCCTTCCCACATGCTTCACTTTAATCTGTGATTTCTCTGCTTTAGAACAGTAACCTGGTATTTCTGTCACTTCTGCAGCATTCAGCAGGGGACACATGTTGGCTGTGTTACTCCTTCACAGGCACAGTGCAGCAAAGTACATACACATGCTTTAACTTTGCCATTTACAGGGGACCAGGATGTTGTTAACTCTAAACACAATCCTCACTTAAACTGTAGCCTTTAGTAACAGAATCAGACTATGAGGATAAAGATAAACAGGACTTTGAAGTAATTGAAGAGGCTAAAACAGTATCCATATTTCTCTCTGCAGGCGCTGGTGACCTAACTTGAATGTATAAACTGTAATCTTTCAAACTTACTATCACTGTCAATATCAGTTTGGCCGACAAAGATGTAGGGAAAAAAGGTAGAATTGACCTGAATTATTTCCAATGAATTAAACAGGTGCAAAGCATAACAGACTGTATTTTAAACACCAGATTAAAATACTCTAACTTGGTACACACAGTAATCTTTCAAAAAGCTCCCCACATGCATGCAAGATAAACTTCTAAACGTGCACAGACTTACAAGTTAGAATCAGGTTTAGCGATAATTTCTTCTGTAACAATTCATTTACCTTTTATAGCAATAGATCAGTGTATTTTTCTGATGAGGTAGAGAGTTTGGTTTGCTCAGGTTGGGACTCTGATGCTTCAACTGCAACAAACACTCGAGAGAAAAACATTTACCTATAAATGCGTGACTACCTAATGATTTACTTTAAGGTCATAAACAAACAACAAAGCACCAC
Source organism: Coturnix japonica (assembly GCF_054131305.1). Taxonomy (NCBI): domain Eukaryota; kingdom Metazoa; phylum Chordata; class Aves; order Galliformes; family Phasianidae; genus Coturnix; species Coturnix japonica. Next base: position 15,943,231 of record NC_140676.1, on the reverse strand, counting down.
ACCACAACTGTGAGTTCTGTCAGCAGCATCGCTCTTAAAAGTGATCTTCAACCTGAAGTTATGATACTCTATTAAAGCTTAAACACAAAATAGAGATGTACGGACACATGTACATCACCTGGGGTTGTTCAGGAGATGCACAGAACGGTGTGCTTATGTTGTAAGTGCAGAAAACATATATTTTGAGATAGGCTTCTAGAGAAAGTTTCCTTTGTAGCACTAGAAACTGAAGTTATTTCTGGTAGAGTTGAGATTTTATGGCATTGAATCACGTAGTGGGAATAAATCATTTAACTGAGAGAGCTTTCAGATAGATGGTTCAAGGAGAAGAAATACTACATCTTTAAAGGTGAAAGAGAAATAGGGATTGTTCTATTGCTAGGTTCCTCTTAGCATTTCTTCTAATACAAGACAATCTGTCTGATTATTTTATTTACACTTTAACATATAATTAAGAGCAAAAACAGCAAATGTTGAAAGATAAGAACTTCCACATGAGGCTTGTTTAGTAGCTTACTTGGTACGGTAAACCTTGAGTATGTCTTCAAAGAAAACAGAATATAACAGCAGTAGATGCTTGTAGCTGGCAGAATAAGTTGCTTTTTAGCAATATGAAGATTAGATTCAGTGCAGCCAGCCAGCTTCTAGTCCATATTTTATAATTGATTGTCCACACTTTTAAATCCAATTCTTTTTGGTATTTAAGCGTGCTTCAGTGTGAATTGGTTTTCACTCTCTGGTTTTACCCTTAGAAGTTAATGGTATGCTTGAGTGCTTGCCGTTAAGTTTGGGTTAATGGAATGTACATGTAATATTGCTGTCAAAGTACAACAAATGTTGAAGCAGCAACACTATATGATGCATTCCAGTAGCTGCCTCCTCAGGGGAAAAGGTCACTAGGATGAATAATGATGTGCTATATTTACATGTTTGTCTTTAGGTGCTGTTTTAGAAGAATAGCTTCTGTCCAAGAATTAGAATTGCTGGAATAATATGCGAACAGGTAATTTCTTTCAGCTCCTTACTTGCAGATGCATATAATTAGAATTCATTGAATTTGCATTGATTTTGACAACTGCCCTTGGGAACGCCATAACTGCTGCATGTGAATGTCTTCACTTGCAAATTGTCAATGGAACAAATTAATTGCTCAGTCCTAGTATTTAATGGCTTGTGATCAATAAGCAAACAGTCCGCATACAGATCTTTTATTTTTGGTCAACATTGCCCACAACCGACCCTTTTGTTTTAGCAGATGGCAGGCCTGGGCAGTCCATAGACTTTTATTGTCTGGGCCAGGCACCACACTTGAGGCAGCATGTGGATTATCAAGGCTAGTTTGGTTCTCTGAGGGTTAAGGTGGTGCTGAGCCTTCATTTGCTTTTCTTTTTAATAGATAGGATGGTCAACTTAATTAAAAACAATAAAAAGTAAATGGGAATAGGCAAGATAATTTAGTGACAAGTGTTCACGAATGTCCTTGAAAACACATTGTGTGTCAGTGTATTTAGAGGCTGCTGCTACCTCTGCCAGTTTCAAATAATCTGTCTAGCTCTGTAAGGAACAATCTTGTTTCACAGAATCATAGAATCACTCAGGTTGGAAAAGACCTCAAAGATCATCAAGTCCAACCACAGCCTAACCATAGTACCCTAACTCTAACAACCCTCTGCTAAATCATATCCCTGAGCACCACATCCAAATGGCTCTTACACACATCCAGGGACTGACTCAACCACCTCCCTGGGGAGCCTATTCCAGTGTTTGGGAGCCTATTCCAGTGTTTGGGAGCCTATCCCAGTGTTTCATTCTTTTCCATTCCCTCTTTCAGCAAAAACAGACTTCTTTTTTTAAAATAACTTTTGGGTCTTACTTTTCTTTAATCTCTAATATGGAAGGATATATCAGAATGCAGATAAACACTATGTGGAACATATGTTGACAGCATTTCTGCAATCATATCAATTGGGCAATTAAGTAATGCACATACAGAGCCATAACTATCAAATTTGATCCAAGCTGCTGTATTTTGGTGAAGTGGGTATGGAATACAATTACACACATTTTGGAATAGTAGCAAAAAACCTCTCTAGTAGAAACCAACTTTTATTTATTCATTTACTGCTGGAGTATCCTGAATTTTCTTCTCTTTCATAACTGTGTGGTCTACCTAATACTGTATGACTTGGGTACTTTCCTTAAGGAGCAGCAAAGGACTCACATGTAATGTGGTATTAATGAAATGCACACTTACTTGGAAAATGGGGCACGTGACCTACATGGATGTAGATGTTTGTTCATGCATCCCATTGCTGGTAGAATTAAGGTTACAATTTTCCCCTTAGCGTTAGAATGAAGCATGGCTCTAGAAAGAAACAGCCTGTAGAGAAATTGTCTGTAATTGCAATCGAAAAGGTTTTGAAGGCCTCCAAGGCACTTCTTGTTCTTTCTCCCTCGCTTTTTATAAGACAGGGTACCTGAGGTGTTCTTCCAGAACAAAAATGTTCAGTTGGATTGCAGAGCTGGTCCTCAATACATAGATCACACTGTAACAGTGAGAGATCTTTTTCCTAAATATTCTAAGAATAAAGGTGAAGAAAAAGCGTACAACTGTAAGGTGGGATCATAAGGCAGTTAATACATTCTCATTAATTCTCACAAGAATTTCTTTGAAGGCTTTTCCTGAGTTATCTGAAATCCTTTTTCACTGAGGCCTACCCCGTCTCACATTTCCAACTGGTAGAATCTGAACACGTGACTCCCTCAGACACTAAATGGAGTTGAGGCCAGGTCTAAGCTGAGAGTTTTGCTTCTTCTCACTTGGTTCTTGTATCCTGATAGAGCGTTCATGTATTCAGTATTCTCTCTTTTCGTTTTAGGAAGAGTGTGGCCTTCAGTTCAATTACACTGCCACAGAAGTTTCACTGTTACGTTTGAGTAGACTGAAATCAAATAACTTGTAGTTCTTGTTTTCTGTTGCCATTTTGCTGTCAGTTTCCCATGCAAAATGACTCTGAGCGTCTTTCCATGGTGAACTTGTGGTAAATTATTTGCCAATAGACAAGCATAGAAAGCCTCAGAGTTAAAATAAATTTCCATTTCCCTCCTAATGACATGAGGTGTATCACGTTTCTGTTATATCACATCCTGAACCAGTGCAATAAGGTCAAACATGAAACAGCCTTTCCAGGCTTACGTCTGCCCTCCAGGTCCCTAATTTATCTGTACACGTGCCAAAAGGTCCAGTTACCATTTGGATGGTAGCACTTGGATAGCATGAACATGAAACTTCAACCCTGTTGATCTCTGTGCTATAACTGCCTTGGTCTTAAAATGATATATGGACTTCATTCACGCTCCCATGACATGATGGGAAATGTTTTTTTCTGTCCTGGTTTGTTGTTCTTAAAATGAAGCTGCACCACAACTCATCCCTCAAACACACACACACACATTATATATATGTAAATACATACATACATACATACATATATATATATATATATATAGTATAATTATTGATGAAAATACAGAAATCTCAAATTTTCACTCTTTATTTTGGTCTTATTTTTAAGATCATGAAGAACTCTGTGGCACCAGTTACGGATCTTTTTGTCTAAATGGAGGCATTTGCTATATGATTCCTACTGTACCCAGTCCATTCTGCAGGTCAGTGAAACTAACATTTGTGTGTTTAAATACTGGACAGTATCTGTCTCAAAACTGTTTCTCCATTTTGCTGCTTTAAAAATGCACTGTTAAACCACTGAATAAAAGAAAATGTTACCTACTGTCCAAAACTCAGTAGTTCACACTCACATAACATACCAAGCCCACAGAGATGACAATGAGGAAAACCAAATGAGTATACCTGGGGTATACCTGTTTGATGGATGCTACAGCACTCAGTTATGTATTCATTCAGGATGACATCTATACTTAGGGCCAAGTTTCCTCCCCTCATTACAATACAGAAAGGAACAAAATACCCTTTGCCGAACAGAGAATAAAGTGTAAGTCAAGGTATTGGGAGTAGCAAAGTACATTCCCAGTTTTTCTTCCAGATGTATTATATTGCAAAAATTCTGATCATGCAAAAATGGCCTGACATGAAGAAAAATGAGAGGCACAAAAAGGAATATTATTTTTTAAGGCAAAAAATACCACCCCAAAACCATGAATATAAGCAAGACTTACCCTGTTCTCTGAACCACAAGGATAAAGGGCAGATTTATGGTGACAGCCAAAGACCACTTGGTGAAGAAGCATCTAGGCAAAGTAAATATAGATAATTGTTAGGCCATCAGTTTATTGGGCCATTCTTCCCTACAGTGTCCATCTCCTGCTTTTGCGTTCATTGACTGCAGCCAATGCTTTTGGATTCCCTGTGGAAATACAGACCGATCCCTTTATTTTCTTACTAATACATAAAATGATACCATTAAAATTCAATTTTCATGGTTCTGCATTTCCTAATTCTGAGTTATTGTTTAAGGTAATTTTGTAGTAAATGCTAATTAAAGAACAAGCACAGCATGTCACTGCTAAGTGTATTGTCCAGTGTCATACAATGAATCCAATCTAGAAACAAGGATAAGGCTTGAGAGTAATGTGGTAATTATAGCTGATAAACCCTCTAGACTTCTGTGCTGTACAATACATACTACACACACATACAAAGTAAAACATGCATTCCATGTACCTTGATATATGCATGTTTGTTTTTTTCTAGAAAGAATCCCTTATTATTGATGTTTAATGGCTTATGTGGAACAATAGTAGGCTGAACAGCATTAGTTATATGGTTTCAAAGCAACCTATCTTGTCTGTTGGTGGACTGCATAATAAGGAAGGCATATTTGATGAAGTAACTGTGGATAACAAGTAACAGATATTCAGAACTTATTCTTGAGGAGCACAAGCCAGTCAGCACGGATCACTTCCGCTTTAAAAAGCTCCAAATGAAGTCATTTCTAATTCACGTGCTAAAAGATTTTATAATCTGCTGAAGCAGAAAAGTACCATCTTAAGAATATTTCTGTTACACTCAGGCAATCTTATTGCATTTAAATTATCGAGTATTTTTCCTCTGTACCTAATGGTTGATTATGAAGTTATAAGGGTTTAAATAGAAGCATTCTATTTAAGCATGTCCTCATTCTAAGCATGTTCCTTAATCAGTCGGAGAAAGCTAATTATAGATGAGAAAGGTTTTGTTTACACACAGATATCTCAGTAATCAGCAGTGATGTGAATAGAAACGACAGAAAAAACGCATCACTATTCAGCAGAATTCAGGAAGATATTCTGCACTCTGGAATTGCAGGGCTGTCAGCAGCACAGAATCACAGCATCACACAGTTGCTCTGAGTTCCTTACATGCACGTTTCTTGCAGACCCCACTGACAGCTTCCAGGTGTTCTCAGACCATCACCCCCAATAACACAAAAGCTGAAGCAGATTTTTAGACTCAAAGGCTGCTTCGTTGTTAGCACTGTGTTGACTAAAAGAGACAAATAGAATAAGAACAGATACCTTAAAACACATTTGCCTTGGCACTTTATTCATCTAGACAAATGCGTTGAGCTAAACATAGTCAGGCTTACCTGATGAAGTGCCACTGGAAGTAATTTCACAACATAAATGGGAAAACTGCACCTTGCATCCTAGCAAATTAAGAGACACTGTTTACTTTTGGAAATTTTAGTTCTTTGCGCTGAAACATCCATTCAGAATTGGATATATATACATTGGAGAGCTGTAATATAAATAAAACAGTAGCTGACCTTCTTTTCCACCCACAGCACAATATAGCAGATTTTAAATACAGCTGATTATGTTAAAACATGAGGTTGCTCAGCTGCCATCTTCCTTTGTTCCTTTTCTAACACTGAGTTAATGACCTCAGCATCAAAAGGCACATCTGTCACCATATGCAAGATGAGCTTCAAACCTGGGAATGCTCAGCTGTACTAAATAAACAAACACACAGCAGAACAGAGAAGGCTGTGAAAGCAGCTGCCTCAGGTGTATCACAAAACGCTGGGCTGAAAGATGTTTGCCTCAGCACTTGATGTGCAGCTGTCCCATCATCATTAATTAACACAGAGCAGAGTTAAGATTTCATTGTGAGGGGAAGTTCTGCTGTATCCATGTTGTCTTACACAGGACATCTCTTCTTTCTCATTTCAGAGAAGATACAGGCTGTTGTTTGCTGCTTTGTTTGTTTGTTTTCCCCCCTCAGCCTACACTCAGTGTTTTCAGAGCAGAGCACACAGTTAATACACACTTTAGGATGTTTGACTTTACAAGCCATCAGGATATTTCTGTACATCTTATCCTCATCTGGTTCTTTCCTAAATGGGACCCTCATTCACTGTTGAACGGCCCCACATGTGATATCCTTGCTATGTCACCACCAGTGTTCAGAATTGACTTTGAAGTCTTTTTCATGTTTACTAGATGCCCTTATAGTGTATGGATTAGGACAACTTGTAAAGCATTCTACAGACCAAAGATCATGGTGATTTTGAAGCTGTCAGCTACACAATCTTGCTTACATTGGCACACAGCTTATTTTTCAGGTGTCTTTTACTGCTTAGAGCTTTTTGTACATGCAAGTAATTTTTCTACCAGGAAACATTCAGTTTTTTTCCTCACTGTAAGAAGACTAGAGGAAAATTAAAATCAACACCCTCATATAATAACAAGCAATGGGAAGTCTGTGTGTGCATCTGAATCAAATCTTACTTCCAGTGTTTGATCTGTCAGATATTGCTTGTGCCACCCACCTTAGAGTCTGGAAGAGAAGGAAACCCTGCTTTCTCACCTAAATCAGACAGGCAGTGTCTGCAAAGGAGACTGCAGTAATGCTTTGTGTTATTGGAAAGCTGCTGTGTTGATTTTTTTATTGATGCTTTCTGATCTCTAACTGTAATTCCAGTCCTGCTGGTCGTGTCCTGACATCTAATTCAATGCCATCTATTTCCTTCCACCCTTTTATTGATGCTGCTGTGGGTAGTTCTGATTAACGTGTTATGTCAGTGTTTTGTCTCCAGCACAGCTGCTATATTAAGTTCATATATAAGAGCTGCTCCTCTGATCTGACAAGAGATGTGGGTGTGTGCGTGAGCACGTGGACGTGGGCGTGTGTTGGCAACAAGGAAAGCAGAAGCCTGGATGCTCTCTGTAAGAGGAATGTCTGGGCTCACAGCCGTTCTCAAACATCTGAAGGCTGCTGTCTCTCAAATCTGACTGTATTAGAAATGTTCCTTTCTTAGATATATTTTTTTCCATTAAAAAAAAATCAACTTTAGAATGCTACGCAGGACTATTCAGAGCCAACAGACTGTGTGTACTAATACAGCAGGCTGCCAGCGTGCAAATGTTACTGTGCAACCCAGCCTGGTGACCACAAGTAATTGTTATAACATACTAATGTTACAGCCCAGAAGCAGGCTTCTACATCATTTGTACTCATTCATTCAAGCCCCTGCCTTATTTAACAACTATAAGTATATCATGTTTAGCTTTTGTTCTGCTTTTAGGTATCCATTATAAACGAGGTCAACCTAGAGTGGTTACTGACTTTTAAAGTCGTGTCTATTAGACCTGACTACTTCTAGAAGACACCATATAAGTACCCATCAGTCTGGACTCTGTTCCTAAACCACATGCTTGCTAGAGGCTGCTTTTCTGTCCTGCTTGCAGCCACTGAGTATGCAACACCACTGCAATATTTAGTGCTCTATGATGCAACAGTGTAAGGAGATTTTTTGAGTAAGTTTTGCTGCTTGCTCTTGATGTCTGCTAATTTTCTTTCCCACCAATTTCAGGAAAAGACTTGACACAGAAACCCTTACCTTTCTTGGTTGTCTTAAAGCATTGGTCATTGTGTATTTAACACAGCCCTCCACTGGTTTGCACATCAGCACCAGCTCCTTCGTAAAAACTCATGGAAGCCAGTATTTGAACATGTTCAGTTAAAGCATTTCTGAAAATGCAAAACAGAAGAGCCTATTGGTAGGACCACATTAGCTGTACATTTGATTATGGAAATGCAACCAAGAGATACCCAATCTCATTTTTTCTGTTCCTACAAAAGCTATATGAACTTGACTATATGAATAAGTTTTCCCCTTAGAATCCTAGGCCTCGTGGCTCCTTTTCCTCTTGAAGGCTCAGGACTGCTTTAAACATCTGGCTCTGTCTTCTATTTAGGAGCAACTTGCTACAGTTTCAATGACCTGTTTGCAACTCTGCCATTGCATTCCTTTTTTTCCCCCTATGTTCATCTTTAAGCAGAGCATGAATATGGCTTCCATGGATTGTTTAAGCCAGCTCAGTCTAGTAATTCTCAACACTTCTCCACCCCTGTCATTTTAACCTGATCTATCTATGTGACTTCCTTTAGCTAGAAAGATCATCTTTATTTCTTCCTGCTTCATTTTTCCTTTGGACCACTGACTTAGCTCCCTTTATACATGTTCTCTAGAACTTTTCTATAAGCTTCAGTTTATACCAAGTTTATTTGTTCTTCATGTCTCATTTTAGCCTAGCATTATTTGACAGTTTTCACTGGTATTCAAGAATGCTTCTATGAATATTATATTCCCTTCTCTATTGCTGTTATTTTATTCAGTTCTACGAAGCATTTATCTCTCACTTGCCAGAGAACAATGCCCTACTCAAGCTACATTTCTATTCTTAAATTATGCTGCAGGTTCTCAGCAATAGGCTCCTGAAATGCCACCATACTTACAATAAATACCTGAAGCATTATCTCAAGCAGTCAGAGCAGTACACCTGTCTTTCCTTCTCCCAGCAGCTGAGTGCAGTAACTCTGAAAAGTCTCACATTGTCCTTTGGAAATGGTGGCTGTTTGATTGGAGCTTTAATAAGTGATGGGATTATCTTTTTTCCTTTCCAGTCATCTGCACAAGACTTAGATTTTATTTTTGAATACAAAGAATTAAAAGGAAATGTTAGTACATGTTAGTAGTTCTTTATGTAATAGTTTAGACCTGTACTGAAGACCTTTAGTACTGAAGTATTAGTCCATAAGTCACAGAAAATTGGTTCTGGGAGCCATACCAAGTGAGCGCAGTGATATGCTGACAGCAATCTATTTGTTGGATTATGATATGCTCGACATTTTTCCTTCTTGGCTGATCCTTCCCCCTTAACCCCTTTTTAATCTCTTATCTGAAATCATACCTTGCAGCTGCCAGTGGCAATTGAGATCGCTAAATATGTTATGGAGCTCAGATAGAGCCTGAAGTTGCCCATGTCACACATTATTCTGACTTCAGTGCCAGAAATAGCAAGAAGCGAGACCTTCAGTAATAGAAACAGAGAGGAGCACAAACACATACACAGATACATACAGAACGCAGTCACTTAATAAAGTGCTTTCCATTTTCTGTGATGCAATAAATTCCTTAAGAAGATTTTGCAGAATAAGTGCTAAAATCAAGAAAAATGAAGAGCAGTTTAACTTCAGCGTACATATTTTTGATCAATATGAATTTCTAAGCCATTTACCGAGTGAGTTTTTATAGCAAAACACCATTTTACAGTTAGTTTGGTTCTAGATTTCCTGAGCACAGCACAGGATACAAAACCTTTCAAAATAAGGTAAGCCTAAGGTCAGCAATGATTGGCACCCAACCAGAGGAGCTGAAGTATTACACTGTGACGTAGCAGAGAAGCTGCATGCTCTTTAATCCCTCAGCTTTACAGTAAATCCAGGCTGGAGTGGAAAACACACTGTGAATTAAAGTATGCCACGTGAAGTGCAAACCAAATTTCACTTAAATGTTTTCAGAATATTTATTGACATGACTTGCATTAGGTTGCATGGTATTAACTGGTGACAACTTCCAGGTTACCTGCTTTATTTAATGGGTTATTACAGTTTTAGTATTGAAACATCTCAGAGCTTCAGATGCCTTCTCCCCACACACACAATTTTTTTAAGCCAAACATAAGAAGAAGAACTCAAAATGGAGAACACTGAGGATATATAGTAATCTCTTAAACAATACAGCTCTATCAGTTACTTCCTCTGCTACTGTTCTTTGACATACCCCAGTGCTTGTCCTTGTAATATCTGGGCCATTGCTGCTGCCATCACAGCTCATGGGTTTACAGCACAGCCTGGCCTGGCAGAGGGCTCAGCTGTCATCCAGGCAGCTCTCCATCCCTCTCCATCTCAGAGGGAGATCATTATCTCCTTTGGGTGACAGGTTATCACTGGTTCTCAGAGATGCAAACATGCTGGAAGCTTCATTAAATAATAATCAGCACCTTGTGGCACCATCTATACATAGCTCCAGCGTTTCCTTTGCAGTCTTCCTTGTAGATACACTTACTTTTTGTGCATAAAACCCATTATAGTCAACTAGACCTACATGCCCAACATGCAACAAGAACTTGTTTGGTACGCTAATTCTTCAACCCCCCCCCCCCCCATAGAGAATGACAAGCAGCAAGGCACCTTCTGTGTCCCTGCTTCAGTTCCTCACCTACACTTAGCCATCACAATATGAATGCCTTTACAGAAGCTGCTGTCTTGTCCTCAGAGCTCTTTCAACCTACACACATGGAAACATTCACAGCAGTCTGACTGTTTTAGTTTATCCCCAGTCATCATCTCTCACAGCAGCTCTGGCAATGGTTAGCTCAGCTCATATAAGCAGTGCAGTGAAAAATAACAGTGTTATTAATAATACTATTAATCATGTTAACACTATTAATAATAACAATGTTATTGCTACTACTACTTCTACTAAAACAGACCATAAAAAACCCCACATGATTCTCCCATGCAGCCCTTCACGTTTGGCCCTAGACCATGGTCACATCTCCGTTTGTGTCTCTGGTTATGATTCTGTTTCTGCTGCTTACAGACATCAGGCTACAGGAGGCACACAACTCCAGTATGAACTGGGGGAATCTGTCCAGCCCTTACTGTTCTGATTCTAATTGCTCTGTCAGGAGGTTGTTCTGGGAGCTCTAAGGGTTTTGCTGTTGTACAGACATCTTCTGAAAGCAGCAGACCAAGCTTCAGCCTTACATAAGTCAGTCTTCTCTGTCTTCACTTTACATACAGACACCACTCCCCTCCCAAGCTGCCATTTAAGGCCTGCTCATGTCTATATGCAATGAAAGACAAATAGAAAACCCATATTTTAAGGCTATCCTCCATTTCCATATCCTTCAATTTCCTCCCTGCAAACTACCTAAGAACAATTAGATGCAACAGGATTGTCTACAACATTGTCATCACAAAGGAAGCCTCCTTCTCATGGATGGAGTTTCTTTTTCCTCCCTCAGATGTATTACTTACCAGCAAGGAAGGCAGTTCTATTTGAATCTTCTCAATAAACACCAGGTTTCCTGTTGCAGGTTGGGTGGGACTATTCTTCAAACCAAGGAGGTTTTATGTGTTCCTTTCATTCCTAGTAATGTCTCAATATCGAGGCAGAAGTCCCAGAGCACTTGTTCAGGCTGTAGTCATTTCATAAGATGAGCCAAATTTCTGCATAACAAGTAGTTTAAGGCAGCTCATTGCAGCTCCTCAGAAGCCTTGTTCCCTAGAGTGCCTAAGCTGACTGCCTAGACGTGCAAACAAGTCTTGTCTGAAAGAAACGTAAGTGTTCAACATGTTTTCTGCACTCTGCAAAACTTTTTGCCTCTTCTGTAGCTTCTGATGCATTGTGAATCCTCTCTTTGCTTTTCAGAAGCTCACTATGTGAAATAGGCACAGTAGGGAAACCTTTAAGTCTCTCAGAGTCATTCACTGAACACGAATTATTTTCTGGAACAAATTATTTCACTGACATAAAACTACCTTTGCAGTTGGAGTGTCTTTGCTCTTTAGGTGTCTTAGATGAATTCCCATTTCCTTGATCTATTCAGCTGACAATACGAGCTCTTCAACAAAGAACAGTGACAGGTTACACAAAAGAAAAGAAAGTATGACTACTGCATGCGAGATGGGATCCTGTGGGATAACTCAGTTAACACTAAAAAGCTGGATTTAATTAAATCTACCTATGAAAGAGGCAGATTTAACTTTGTGATACACTGTTAATCCAATAAACATATTGAGAAACACACAACAATTCTATGGAACAACAGTATGAATCAGAATATAAACGTAATGCTCAAATGCCCAGAAATACGAGGCAAGTGGAAGTGCCCTAAGAAAGTGTGTATGAAAGAAATCTAAACTTCTCACCCCACTTAAGACAAAAAGACTTTTCATGTTAGATGACACACAAATGCTCTCATTCATATACAACTTGGCTTCCCAGGTGCATTGAGAATTATACAGGAGCACGCTGCGAAGAAGTGTTGCTGCCCAGCATCAAGTCTCAAACCAAAGGTGACCTGTTTGCAGTTCTCTTGGCTTCACTTCTCCTTCTCGGAGTTCTTTTAATTGGAACATTCTACTTCCTTTGCAGGTAAAAGCACTTCTGAGTGCTGAAGCTATTTAATCAAGTAGAAATTGCTTCTGGTAATCATGTACTAATTATTTGAATATAAAAGTATGTAATGCATTATCCATAAGGTTTGTGTGGTTATTTAGCATAATTAATGTGGATGTCTCAACTTGTTGCTTATAATGTTTCACTTCCTTCTAAGTGTCTTTTCTAAGCTATTACTTCTAGTTGCTTTCTATAAGCAACTATCAGACCGCTTTTGGAGATATCATACGTTACACCTGGAGTTACCATTAATATCTTAAAATATCAGTAAACCCTTACGTTGTCCAAAGATTAAGAAGTAGAGGTCAATTACCAAAGTGCAGCTTCAATGCAGTTGGCAGCCAAAGTAACTGATGCCTTTATACAGCTCCTATTTGTGTAAGAAAGTCAATCTTTTATGTCCTCCCTTGTTTTTGAGGTACAGTACGTATTTATGCCTCTATAAGACAACTTAGTGAAAAATGAATTGAAAAACAAAGCTGACTGTAGCCATGTGTGCATGTGTTTGGACCAGCACACAGCACCAGTGCTCAGCAAACATGATGCTATTCAAATACCATTGCTTGTCTGTGTACAACAGCCAGCAGACCTCTTGCTGGTGTTATCATTCCGGATCCAACTGAGAGCAATTTGCACTGGGGCACTAATTGCTCCCTGTGTTGGTAGCTGTGGCAGAAGAGGCAGAAGCCTGGCTCTCCTGTGGTGATGCTCTGAGGCTGTGTCATCTCTGCTAATGGAGCGGTGTTGCTCTGGAGACAGAAAACACTTGCTGACAATCTCTGGGAGATGAAAAGCATCTCCATTGAGAAATACCCCCAGATATGTTTTGAAGCTCTAAGATAAACTCTCCCTTATGAAGCCAGTGTGACATCTCTTCCTTGGTGTGATCTTGGAAGCATTGCTTTATGTTACATAAATAACACAGTGTCTCATATAACTGTTTCTACGGAGTCTTCAGAGAGCATAAAACTCAAAGACTAATCCATTACAGAAGCTTCTTCCTCTTGCATACAGTAGCTGGAGCCAATTTACTAAGTTTTATGGTCAAAGACCCTCACATACCAAAGCACAGAAGCTTAGCATAACATAACAGGTCTGCCCAGGTCCTCTTTCGTATGGTTGGAAGGTGAACCTCAAAAACCGCATTTCTTTATAGAAATCAATTTACTTAGGCAGAACAAGCAGTAAAGCCTATTAGAGACTTAGTTAGCTGCCCATGGATGTAGCTTTCATACCAGACTAACTTGGGAAATCTCAAAATCACAATTAACTTCTCTACAGAAGGCTGATACAGGATGAGTCTGCAGTTGTGTTCAGAGGAAAATAGGAAAGCATTCAAAATCCCTGCTATGGGGATGGCATGTTTTGCTACAAGCAGTTCATGGGGCAGCAGAGGTCCATCTGGCCCTTCCTTCTCCAGAAACATTGTACAAAGGTTACTGGAAGACAATTAAGAAAGAGTCACAGAATTGTTGGGGCTGGAACAGACCTCTAGAGATCATCTAGTCCAACCCCCTTCTAAAGCAGGCTCCCTAGACCAGGTTGCACAGGTAGGTGTCCAGCTGAGTCTGACGATGTAGCTGATTTATATTCTGCATAGAACAGATCTATATCAATAAAAAATACGCCTGAGTGCCATACTTAGAGGGGTAGAGGAAACCCCAAGGAGAACTAGAATAACTGCAATTTATTTGTATACTGCATTATAAGACCATATTGAAATGCCAAAATACCTGCATGATAAGCTTATATCAATGAATGGGAACTCGGCCAGCCAAAGCCACCGGTCTAGGAATAAAGCCATCCGAGCTATCCAAGACAGCAGATTTTGTGGGGGAGTTGTACCTCCACAGGATGCAAACTGGACAGAAAGGAGAACAGCTCATGACTCTTCTGAAGAGAGCAGATGTCTAATTACTATTAAAAAAAAAGAAGGAAAGAGAAAGCAAGAGAAAGCTCTATCTGAAGGATATGCAGAAATTATCACACTATTGAAATTTCCCTTCCAAATGCTCAGAGAAGTAAAGATAAGTTAAACGATTTTGTGTTATCTCCTCATTGTTTAATAAAATCCTGACAAGTCAGACTGGGACATTAACTTCAGGAGAGAAGCCTTGTAGGTCCAAGTGCTCTGTCCTGCCTCTGATCTCTGTTCTTCCTCAAATACATGCTTCACAGAAATGCCGAGTGTTAATTAAGGAGTAATTGCAGAAGAGCAGTGTTAACTATTTTTTCCTAGTGGAAGTATCAGATAATTAATGTTTCTTTAATACTCTCTAATATTTCTCTGATAACTTTTCATTCTGTATTGTTTTTTCTCCATTTCTTTTTGTCCTATGGTCAGGAAAGCCACCATCACAAGGACAAGTTCCTCAGAGTGTGGTGCCCACCTGGTTGAGACCACAAGCAGCAATGGCTGCAACAGTGAGTGCGTTTAAAATGAAGTGATGGAAGCAGGGGAAGAAGATTTATTGAGTGAAAAGCATTTGCTTTGCTTGTTTTTCAGAAATAATAACGGAGTAAAGCATTAAGAGTGGAAGAATGGTGAGAAAATGAAGTGCAGAGCAACCCTAACAGCTATAGAGGTTGGTATGGTAAGAGGGTTAAGAAAAGAAAGCACACCGATAGGAGGCCTGCTTCAAAACTTACAGTCATGTTACACGTCCAGGATTTGGGCTGCTTCACAATACATTTACCAAACGGGAGGGAAAAAAATTACTCTTCTCAAGGCAGTAGTTGGGCTTTTGTTTACAGAGGGTGAGGTACCAATGCTGATGTACAGGTCAGCTTCCTGGTGCAAGATTTTAATTCAAAGACAATACTAAGAGAACAGATTGGTAATGGTAAAAAGAAGTTCTGTTTATTGTACTTACCCTTTGATATACATCTCTAATGCTAAGCAAGGCACCTTCTTTGATATTTTGGTGTTGCCTTCTAAAAATCTCACTGACAAGGAATCCCGCCTTCAATTTTATGGAGGACAGATATCAGGGATTTTATTCCTCGTGTCCATCCCTGAAACAAACCAATATGCAGCCAGCTGTCTTGGTTAGACAAGTGCTGACCTCTGTAACAATACATTTGTTTTATCCCTATCACCATTTGCTCATTACACCAATATATGTATCGCTCTCTGGTTCCTTACAGGATTATGTTACTCAGGCAAAGAGAGGTCAAGTGACATGGTCTGTCTCTCTTCCTTCCCTGATGACACAAAGAGAATGGCTGGGTACTGAGAGGCACAGAAAACATGAATTGAACAGTCCTACTTTCATCACGTTTCTACCACTGGAGGCTGTGACCAGCAAGAACAGTATGTATTTATACAGCAGCACATCACCCAGCAGCTCACTACGTGGGATCTACAATGTTGTCCTGAAGGAAAAGCTGGAGAAAATTTCAGCAAGTGAAAGGGAAAAGAAGGCAGAATGCAGATTTCTCATCTCTGAAATAAAGGAAAAGAAGGTGGGTAAAAATGAAGGTGGAAAGAAAAATGTGAATAAGTGTCAGCTCCTGGGGTGTGCACTACATGCTCTGGCATCAGAAAAGATAGCATGTATCTTACACACATGTAGATGCAAATGCAGCAAGACAAAGAAGAAAAGGCAAAGTGTTCCAGTGCATACAGTTAGAAGTCAACGAGGAAATCCTAAGATAACAACTCTTAGAACACAACAGAGAAAAATGTATTACTTTCTGAGGACTGTCAAAGCTGGAGTACAAGTGAAAGCTCAGCATCTGCAGGAAAACGTCCGATCAACCAGAGAACCTGAACAAGAAATGTTCCAGTTAGATAAAGCATAGGTTCCTCCTCAAATTAACCAGCTTACATGCTGGTTTTGGGACTCCAAACCATTATCAGTTACTTGGGAGGACATTGTTAATACTGTTTTAAAGGCTAGGGAAGAGCAAAGTGATTTTTCATCGCGTACGGACACGCCACTGTTAGATTCAGAGTTCAGGAGATAAGCAAAAATACTGACAGCTACATCAGCATCAGAGTTAGCTGAAATACTCTGCACAGCCTCAGTGGGATTTAGTCAGAGAAGGCTGCTGTCAGGAAACCTCTGTGCATTATTGATCACCAGACATTCAGACTAACAGTAATGTTCAGCACCACTGTTTTCACTGAAAAGGCTTACAGCCATCTGAAATGGAAATTGAGGGAGGAAATATTACTACAAGATGTGGAAAATGAATGGACTGAAGTTGTACTCTGTGAACTGTTAAAACCCTCTCGGCTTTCTGGACAGACGTGGAATAGTTCTTCAGTATTACCACTCACATCTGCATTATTTGGGAAACAGTTTGTACAGAAAGTGAGAATGAATAAATCAAACGGGTACTTACATGCAAACAAGTCCATCTATGAAACGACGTTATCTCTGAATGAAATCCTATTAGCAGCCCACATTGCTTCGCATCCATTGCAATTGAGAACGTTTCAGCTTCTAAAATTAATTCTTTCCATTCTTAAGCTTGGTGAATTTGCCTTCCAGGTCACCAGATTGGTCTATAAATTCATTTCAAGCTGACCAAACGCCACAGGGTAGCCCACATTACCTCTGATTTAATAAACTTGTACAGTGCTGTCAGCAGCGCTTGTTTCAAAGTTAAGCAAGTAGTCCTGTGAGCAAGAAAGCTACAGAAAACACTGGTTCCAATCAGATACTGTTCTTGGAGCCAGGGGACTGCAGAAAAGCACTGTGTGTCTGCACAGGGATGGGCAATGAGGTCTCTTCTCCGCTTCACCACTGTTTTTGAGGAATATAGTATCTCCTATCTTTGAAACTGCTCCTCCATCAGTTTAAATGGCATCACACTACTTAAATCACAACCGAAAGGACCGTGGATTAGTTTGGGCAGGAATTTTCCCCTGCAATACGAGCATCTTTCAACACAGGACTATTAACAAAGATGTACCTGCTGAGCTTGGAAAAAGCCTTAGAGCTGAACCGTGTGATGATTCTCTGGCAAGGTTACTGAGATAGCTGGGATGCACAGTCACTGTCTGATTATATCAAATAATCAGAAGAATCCAGACACCAACTATCTGATTTTTTTTCTCATTACTGTATGTAACATTACCCATTTGTGCTTATTCAGAATCCAGTTCGGGTGCTTTATTTGTTTATTTATTGTGATTTTTAACCTGTTCAATGTAATCTGTGCTCAGATACCAAAGAGCAGTTCAGCAAAGTACCAAATGCAAATTCTTTTAAGTACTTACAGGCTGCAGCTCAGTTCCGTGTTGTGGTGCAGCACTCCGAGCGATACTCCAGAAGGGCTTTCACTGAGAATTATTCCTACAGCTACCTAAGGCTGCGTGAAAAGAAGCTTGTAGATGTGAAACCTGCAATAACATCAAGACAGCGCTGTTTTCATTCCCCAAATGAACACTAAAACCAGCTTCTACCACTTCTAAATTCATCTCTGTTTCAATCTGTGCAACATATAAATGTTTTCAGTGTAATTAGAACAGACTGCTTTTAATTTATAATGTCAACAGTGACTCCTATTTCTGTACAGGCTTTCTATGGGCTATAAGATGCAGCTGACCATCCACTGGCATTTCTTAACAAGGCTGTAATATGAGCCTACATTGTAGCTCCTATTCTTTTCCCCATCACAGCATTCCCATCTGATGCCTTTCTTTGAAAAGATCTCCATTTTCCGATGTCAGCGTGTTACCTGTGTAGAAAAACACCCTACCTTCAGCTATAGGTGAGCCAGCATCAGTATGAGCCACCTGCAATGTCTGAACCTCCATTTTTTATCTCCTCCATAATATAATCTTGAAAAATAATCAGCTGTTGGGTAGAAATAATTATTTTCTTAATGTTTTCAGCGTGCTCAGGTAGCCCTTTAATTAAATCAGAATGTTATGTAATCATTTGGCTTCGTTAAAACTCAGTTTGAGGTTTAATGCTCTTACCAGCCTTCTCTACTCGCTCTAAAAGTCAAAGTTTGGCTGTATCATTTACATCTCTGCGTTTACTGCTGGCTGCCAAGGGGGCATGATTCAGGATGAGTCACTCCTCTGTTAAAATAGGGCTTGTTCCAATATTAACTTGGGCCCAAACAAACCTTCTGACACTGCCAGTAACAAGAAACGAGTTCACCCTCTTTGCAGTTTTTAACTGAAACTGCTTTCCATCAGCACAATTGTGCCAATTTAGCCTAACATGGCTTCTTTCTGTTAAGTTATTCTTGCTTCCTTACAGCTGTACACAACAGAAAAATCCAGAATAAGAGAATTTTTGCAGCAGTAATTTTAAAATAAAAGTTCTAGTTAATAGTTTGATGTTTTTCTTTTGTATTGCTGTTTTGGTGGTGCAAATAAGAGGTTATACATCACTCCGCTGGCCTCGTGTCATATTTTGTTTCACCCTCAGTTCACTTCCTTAATTGAGATATGCATAAAGTGGAAATAATGAGTAATACTTGATAGCACGTATTCAAAACATGGGGCAAATTAATGCTTTTTACCTTCTGCCAGCAAAATCTCCTCTCTGCAGACCTCGTCTGGAAGGTTCTCCTTTTTCCTTCACCAAAACAAAATCCTGTTGTAGTCACTTATACATACTCTTGCAGGAGACTACAACCACCGCTGTAACTGTGCAGGTAACTATCATCAGAGAAGTCCTTCTGTGTTGTCTCATGCTGCATGAGAGGCACTGCTATCCACATCTGACCCCATTACCAAATATTCACATACCTTCATCCACTTTTGGGGTGACAGAGGTCTGAATGCCTGCACTGCAGCTCTTTGTAGCAGCTCAGAACGCACCCTGCCTTGGGGTCTGTTGAGCCACACAGGTGGCACGAGATACCTGCTAAGCAAATATAACTGGGAGTTGTCACAGTTTAAGAGTAAATGACAATTTGGAGGCAAGAGGAATGTGGATACCAAAACACTTTAATCAAATACGTAGCAATATTATGTACCACACCAGTGCCCTGGCACATGGGACAGATGACACAGTCCAGGGGAGGCAGAATTCGGTTCTGGTGTCGTCTGGGCTCCTCCCCCTTCCCCACTGGTGGAGATGATCCTGGATGTGGTGCAAGCCCTTGGAATTTCCCCACCAGAGCATTCTTCGTGCTGCGGTTACCTCCAACACTCACAAGTACCTTTAGCTGAAGGACTGAGCTGAGAACACCTCCCCAGCAATGAGCTCCTTCAAATCATTTTCTGCTTCGTCGTGCCATGGCTGAAGCTCATGAGCTGCTTCTTTGGGCACTTCTGGACGTGCTGGATGTGTGGCTGATTATGCTTCCATTACTTCTACTGCAGCAAAAAGTCGGTTGAAGTTGACAGGTTTATACTAACAGCTGTGATGGCGACTAGACCGAACTCACAGAACTTGTGGCAGCTTCTACAGAAGTCCTGTCTGCATTACAGAAGCGAGACCTATTCTTTGCCTACTGTTAAATACGTAATGCTACATGGTCATAGAGGGCCAAGAGTGATGTTCCCATTATGCTGAAAAGAGAAAACATGCATCTCCCTGTCATCCACTTAAATTCAAGCACACTGACTTCCCAACTTCCTCTTCCAAATGCAGAAACTAAGACTGTTCTAAGTCACACACAGTTACTGACCTGCTGTCCCTGGCAAGGCCACAGGGAGATGATAACATCCTCTGTCTCTGAGTTAAGAACCACCACCACAACCAGAGCTGTGGGAAAGTGCCACCTGTGCTCTGCACCCACTGACAGCAGTTCTGCTCTCAGGACAGGCACCTCTCCCTGCTTGTGAGGCCTCTCTCAATGCCAAACAGCATGGAGACGTTGACTGCAAGTGGCCGAGGGTAGTCTCGGCTCTTACATGGACAGCAAAAGATCGTTATATTGTTGTACAATATACAGCTAAGCATTTTCCTCTTAATTAACTGAGAACAGCACAGATGCCCAATGAGGCATTTCAAAGCGTGATGAAACGGTACAAAACAAATCTCACTTTCTTGTAATTCTGTGGCCAAGTGAAAGTAAAAGCTGATTATTGTGAGCTATGCTGGGAATACGATGAAAGTACCTATGTGGAACTGTGTAACACTACCTTCAGCTGCAGCACCCAAAATGACTGATGTAAAATCTTCAGCTCACAAAACATGCAGAAGCCCAGGTTGTAGGGTGTGAGATGAAATGAACATCACCAGATCTTGTGTGGCACAGAATTTCATACTAAAAAGCTAAAAACCTCTTAAAGATACCAAGGAGAGTCTTCCTTTTTTGGTACTGTGGATTTAAAAGTCTGTAACAGTGAAGACTGTGCTACAAGAGGATCTAAAAGGAAGGATAAGCAGTCCACTCTGATGGCGTAAAATGCTGTACACAAAGGCTAAGATTGCTGGTAGAAACAACGTGCCAGGGATTTGTTCTAAATCAAGTATTTAAGATGACTGAAATGCAGTTCAAGACAGTGAAATGAGCTTCAAAGCTGAGAGTACCTCGCTAGATTAGAGCTTTTTTCTCTAAGAACAAAGGACTGGTGCCTTTACTTAACGTTGTCTTTATTTAATGAGCACTTTCTTGGTTTTGTTCCTAAAGATTTCCTTGAGTTTCACCCAGTAAATGACTCAGTTCTGTAAATAGGATCCAGGTCTGTGCAGGCTGTGCATCACTCTTAAACCCACAAAATGGTGGATTTCATGCACCAGTATTTCAGCACGTTGGTAGTTCTGGACTGTTCTGCATACATCAGTAGAGCACACCAAAGTATTAATTCTACACGGTGACTGCTTGGCCTCTGACTGCCACTTGTGCAAACTGTTCTCATTTCACACACACAGAAAAAAAGATGCTTTCTTCAAATGCAGAACTCCATTCAGTATCTTTTCCCTGCCATTTCAGCATGTGCAGGGGGTTACACGAAAGGCAAGGCTTCCTCACAGCTATTACATTCAACTGTTCCAGGATTTGATAACGTTAGGAAAATGGTGTTTATGCTTTGGGAAGTGCTCTGGATGTCCGCTCTTCAGGATAAAGCAGCTCACTGACGCATTGCAAACACATTTATGCCTGGTTTGCTTTAGTTGAACCAAGATGAATGAGAGTCATAACAGTAGTGTAACCATGGAGCAGGTCATCCTTTACATCATTACATTCTCTCAACACGAAATTCCCAGTAACTATCCGATCACATCCTATTTCCCCATGTCCGAAAAAGCCAAATAGGGGAACATTTGGAAAGAATTTCCTAAAGGCATCCGCTTCCATGTTCCGTTTGGTTTTATAATGCCGATATCCTCGACCAACACAGGCGAACATGAAGCCAATGGTGTTACACTCAGGGATGTTTGCTGCTTTCAGACGCTGCATGGCGGCTTCTGCTGTCCTCTCATCAGCGACGTCCTGGTCTAACAGAACTGTGGCGCTCTGGATCTGGGGCCCGCTGAAAGCCAGCCCGACCACCCCACAGGCATCGCTGGGCTGGGCGTTATTACTGAAAGGCAACAGGCCTCAGTTAGAGAGCAGCCCAGTGCGACCATTTCAGCACTCTGCTGCAGCACAAATGGGCTGCCAAACAGACCAGTGTCCTGGGGAGTTTGAAAGTCACCATAGTTAAAAACGAAACAAACTCTCCAACTTTTTGCTTTTCCCCCCATCTTTTTCCAGCAACCTCTCCTGATGAAAACCTTCCACATCCATCACCCGGGATTAATCATGAGCCTGTCTCTCAAACACTTGCCAAACTCAGCAGCTGGTGCATATCGCAGCTCTGTAATTCCAGCTGAACTGTAAGTTAAACTTAACCAAAGATAAGTAGCATTGATGTATGAAACCAAGGCAGCAGCCCGCAAGAGCTTCAGATTCCTGTTGCTATGGGTCTGTGTTTGTGGGTTGGCCAGACTCACACTGGTTTTAGTGGTTACCTATTCATGTTATCTTAGTAATAGTTTAATATAGAAAGCTCTCCGATCTGGAATAATGGTGCAGATGGCATTAGATGCAAAAATTACCTAAATTAGATGAAAAAAATACCCCAAACCAACAAAAAAAACCCCAAAAAAACTCCATTTCCTATCTATTACTATAGAGTCCAGACCAACACTGCATGAGAGGAGCCCACAGGTACATCTGCAGCACAGTCCCCAACATGGGACACTCCAGGGAGGATGCACCAGCAACTCAGCAGAGCACCTGGAGCAAAGAGGCCCAAATCTTCCCTGCAGAGCTCTTGGTGGAAGGATGGGGGTTAATGGGGTCAGAACCAGCCCAGCCCTTGCAGTGCCACATCCTTGCGGAGCTACTTGTGCTCACAGGGCACAGCTCTGGCTGCATATTCAGCTCTGTAACGTGACCCAAAACGAGGCTGACATAAAACCAGAATGGTCACATAAATGGTCTCTGTCACAGTGAGTGATAATTTACCTGAAAGCCAGAGAGCAAGCACATACTACAATAAACAAAAGTAGGGTTTCTGAAGCTGAAAACATCCTCCTGAACAAAATGTAGCACTTCACAGCTCTTGACTGGCACATGACAAAGCTAAAAAGTTACAGCTTCTGCAATGCTTTTCCCATTTTAAATCTTTCTCACAATTTACCATGAAAAATATACCTACTTCTCAGAGATGAGCGACGTAAAGCTCTCCACTTGTCCCCCAGCTAAGATGATACTTTTTTCATTCAAAGGATTGACTATTTGATGAAGAAAACGAGTAGCTCCAGACTTCCAGGAGTTGTATCCGAACAGAAGAACCACACGAAGATCTGGATTATTCTTCAGGCCTACAAAAACGAGAACTTCAGTCCCCTTATTCTGACTTCCCCTGATGTCTAAGAGTTCTGCACACACTCTTTACTTCCTCCTTAAATAACACCTAATGCCTCCAGCAACGGCTTTGTGTTGTTGCAAGTGAAAAACTAGACACAGGGCAGCCATGTATTCATGAGCTGGGCTGCATTCCCTACACACATGAGAATTTCATTAAAGAACAGAGACGAAAAGTAGATGTAGCTGCTTCCTCCTGCTTTCAGCTTCTTTCCCAGAGCATTTGAGTTTTATCATGGCACACTTCTTGGGTTTTACTTCACTGTCCTAATTATCTTTTTACAGATTCAAACTGAGCACACACGTTGTTCAATGAGAACCACAGTGGAGTAAACAGCTTTACTTAGAAAATTAAAAACCATTAAGATGTGTGCATCAGCCTGTTCCCATCCCAAGAACGAAACTTCCAGGTTCCAGGAAGACTCTCAGAGCTCTCAGATCACTCTTCATAAACACAATATGAAGAACGTAAACTGTTATTATTAAGACAGATAATTTTTCTTTATACCTTTCCTTGCTACAACACC